>NC_138901.1:4871256-5471256 GCF_965194825.1 Balaenoptera physalus
TGCCCATGGGGCATGGAGGTGAGACATGAGGCCACAATTGTCGTTGGAGACCCACAGAATAGGAGAAACATCCACCTGACA
Source organism: Balaenoptera physalus (assembly GCF_965194825.1). Classification (NCBI taxonomy): domain Eukaryota; kingdom Metazoa; phylum Chordata; class Mammalia; order Artiodactyla; family Balaenopteridae; genus Balaenoptera; species Balaenoptera physalus. The sequence continues at coordinate 4,871,338 of NC_138901.1, forward strand.
ACCCACACGATTGTCCCGCGAGGGATGAATGGAGGGATGAATTGTGAGCTGGAGAAAAAGCAGTGGGCCTCCTTTCCTTCCCTCCTGCAACCCCACTTCCAGACATCTGGTAACAAGGGGGAGCTGGGGTAAATTTTGAAAGAGAAGGATTTGAACTCATTACCTTTAAGAGCAATAGATCTGGGCTGAATGGGGATTGAGCCCCGTATTTGGAGATGAGAAGGAGGAAACAATACATAAAAGAAGCTCAGCATGGTTACAGGGTGATACATGAATGTTTTTAGCATGCATAGCATGTTAGCATAAACACACCAGCCTGCGCAGAAAATGTATACAGAGCAAACCTAGTATATGTTCTACAAGGAAACAAGAATCAAAAAACCAGACAGGGCTTCCCTGGTGGCGCAGTGGTTGAGAATCTGCCTGCCAATGCAGGGGACACGGGTTCGAGCCCTGGTCTGGGAAGATCCCAAATGCCACAGAGCAACTGGGCCTGTGAGCCACAACTACTGAGCCTGCACGTCTGGAGTCCATGCTCTACAACAAGAGAGGCCGTGACAGTGAGAGGCCCGCGCACCGAGATGAAGAGTGGCCCCCGCTCGCCGCAACTGGAGAAAGCCCTTGCACAGAAACAAAGACCCAACACAGCCATAAATAAAATAAATAAATAAATTTAAACATCACAACACCAATTCATGATTAAAAAAACAAAAACAAAAAACCAGACAAGTTCATGAGAAAAGTCCCACTTGGGATAAACAATTCCACGGACTTGTTCTCACTCTATAGACCATGCTTTGCTCTCCTCTACCTTGAGGTCTTCACTCTTGGCGGTTCTCTCTTCCTGGGATGACAAGACTTCTCTCCCTGGAAAACTCCTATTCAGCTCTCAAAACTTAATTTTCATCTCCCACCCCCAAAAAGACTGCTTTCCCCAAGGACTACCATAGCACTCTGAACCTCTGCTATGGTTGCGTGTATAATTTAACACTGTGGTTGAACGTGTTACCCATCTATCTACTTTACTTGACCGTGAGTTCCTGAAGGCCAGGATCCTTTCCTATTTATGTCTCTCCAGTATCTGGCATGAAGAAGTCCTCAATACAGGTTTTTTTTGTTTTTTGTTTTTTTGATTAAACACAATGCAAAAAGACTGTTATACATCGTGTCCAATTTGAACATCCAATAGGGACACGTCTCTATGAGGAAGACCAAGTTTTCACAGAAAGTTGAAAAATACTCCCTGCATCCGGCCTTCCAAGTTGTGGACCATGGCGAAGACCACATGTGAACACTGGGTGAGAGCTACCCCATCATTCAGGAGGCCCTCTCAGGAAGCAGGGAAGCTCGCGGATGACTGAAAACTTGTTTGTACCAAATAAGCACTCACTGGAGTGTTCAAAAACCAGCAGGTTCCAACTTGAACTTTCCAGAGAAATCATTGCCATATACCCTACACTTGGTGTGACAACATGGGCAGCCAAACCGAGAATCCCTTTGCCCCTTGATGAGAGACCCATGGGAACAGCCGGAGCTCTGGTCTCAGCAAGACCTCCAAAACTTTGTGACGATAAGCCACCCCCTCTCGGTTCCCTGCCAGGTGTCTCAGTGTTGCTGCCTGAAAGAGCGGTAAGCAAGATGAAATAACTGTGGGATTTATCGCTGTGAATTAACACCAAGGTGTTCATGGCTAATGTGGTGGTATTAAGGGCGTGGTGCAGCTTTTGGTTACTGACTGCCTCCTTTGCAGGGTTATAAACTCCAGAAGAGATGTTCCCTCTTGGCTGAAACTTGGCCGCTGGCCTGAGGTTCTTCCCTGTGGCTGGGGCCCGACCTGCCTGCTCGTCAGCCTGCCGAGATCTGCCTGCAGACACTGCTGGGGCCACGAGCTTCTGGAAGACTTGCCCATTGGAAGCCACTTCTGCTGTGACACTGGCATTCGCAGCCCCTAAAGCAAAGAATTAAAGAGTGAGATTGTCATGCTCTAGAAGTGTCCAAGTCCTTATGAAGTCACCCAAAGAGCCGCCAGGAGATTGTCCATGAAGTGGACAAGGCTGTCATTATAGGGCAGGTAGCTGCAGAAATGTTAAATCAAGAACGAATCTGTTATTCTTGTGATTCAATTCTCCACCTTTCCAGCAAAAGCCCTCAAAGGGTTGCTTCAGACGAGAGGATTATTAGGGAGTGGGTAGGGTGGTGCATCTTTTATTTGGATTCCGTTTCTAAGTTATAACGTTTCTCGTCCCTTGGGCAACTCTCACATCCAACGGTGTTTTGCGCTTTGCCCATTCTCTTGTCCACAAACAAACTGTATCTCATTTTAACTTTCCTCCCTCCAGCAACCCTCTGAAGTAGGCAACAAGAGGTAATAGGACTCTGATTTTACAGATAAAGAAATCGAGTTTCGGAAAAATTCAAATGACTTTCCCAGATTCACACGGCAGTGACCAGATGCAAACCCAAATCATCTGACGCCAAGCCCACTGCCCAGACTTTCCACCCTAGCATGTTCTTAAAAAAAAAAAAAAAAAGTCAGCATTTTTCTCCCACCTGGTCCCACTTCCTGCAAAGCGGACGGGCAAGAGGGTCGATGGTACTGAATTATGAATTTCCCTCTGGGAAAAGGTGTTGCTCAGTGAGCCGCGACTCTCTTCCACTTAAATTTAAGAGCAGCTCGTTTCAGTTGAGCTCAGATTTCCACTGGTTAGGGACCCAGGATGAAACGCCCTTCTGAACTCTGCCATCCAGGGTTCTGGATCAGAGAAAGAGAACCAAGGCAGATGGCTCCAAAGACCATTGCCAGACCCTACACCCCAATTAGACAAGAGCTATATAGTAACGTAACCTTATCCCCCAAGTCCTCAAAAAGCTATAACGTGGTAAAAGGAACCAACAAATTAGTAACCCATTACCTTCAGATTTTAATTAGTGATGGGAACTAGATCCAACGTGAACGCCTCCCTAGAAATTCTTCCTGTTCCAACCACCTGGCAGGGACATTCACTCCGATCTGGGAGTGCTTTCAGGAAGCTAGCAACAACCAGCTCAACCCGCCGCATCTTCTAAGATGAAGAAAACAACCCTTGGATAAGCCACGGAAGCCCAGCTAATGACTCCAGCAAGGCTCAGAGACTCATGTAAAAGGGCAAGCGTGTTGGTCACCGTTGCCTCTGATTTCTTAGCAAATTTTGGCTGAACCATGTAGAAACCAAAGACCGAGCGACACCTCATTTTCATACTTGGAGATTTAAGTGCTACCCTTGATTATCCACCTGAACAGGATTCAGTAACACAGAGTGTGTAAAGAGGTACTTGTGTTGAATTTTGAGATGAACTAAATATGCTTTATTTTGCAATTGCTTCCCTACCTGCTTAGAGTTGCTTTGGCTCACATTTATGTCTTGTGTAGCCCTTGATCACACATCAGCCATGCAATGGGAAAAAAAAAAGCGATGAGAGGGGCACATGGACCGAATATGAAGGATACAACACGGGATTGCACACATGAAGCGCCTGCATGGCATATGGCCCTTGGTTCTTGCTCACAGCCGTTTTCCTTGCTGACCAATGAAAGGAGGAAGAATTAGTTTTAGTGTCTCCTATGTCCAGGGAATTGTCTCCGTCACTGCCAGTCCTCAGGCCCCACCACAACTGCTGCTTCGCTGAGATGACTTGGCAGGTGATCCGCAGGATGCCCGTGGGTGCTCTCGGCCCCAGATCCGTTGGAGCAATCCACAAGGTGATGGGGAGCAGACATCCCTTCTCTTCCCTGGGACCTAATTGAGGGTAAGCCCAGGATTGTAATCCATGTCACCAAAACTTGACTTCTTCCTTCTGCCTTTCTGGTCTTCCCCAAACCAGAAAGATGTAGATCATGTAGATCTAAATGAACATCTACATCTTTTCACAGAAGGGTCAGGAAGATCTCAGAAAGCAACACTGGGAACTCCACCTTACTTATTTCCTTGTACCGCACCAAGAGGAAGAGGTGCCATAGAACTCAGGAAGGCGGGGGTCCCACATGGGTGCCCCCTTTTCCTGACCTGTCCATTTCCTCATTTTCCTCAAGAAATTCACCCTTCGACAGAGGAATGACTAAAGAAGATGTGGTACATATATGCAATGGAATACTACTCAGTCATAAGAAGGAACGAAATAGTGCCATTTGCAGAGACATGGATGGACCTAGAGATTGTCATACAGAGTGAAGTAAGTCAGAAAGAGAAAAACAAATATCATATAATATCGCTTATATGTGGAATCTAGAAAAATGGTACAGGTGAACTTATTGGCAAAGCAGAAATAGAGTCACAGATGTAGAGAACAAACTTATGGTTACCAAGGGGGGGAAAAGGGAGTCGGACGAATTGGGAGATTGGGATTGACATATACACACTACTGTACATAAAATAGATAAGTAATGAGAACCTAATGTTTAGCACAGGGAACTCTACTCGACGCTCTGTGGTGACCTAAATGGGAAGGAAATCTATCAATGAAAAAGAGTGGATATATGTATATGTATAATTGATTCACTTTGCTGTACAGCAGAAACTAACACAACATTGTAAAACAACTATACTCCAATAAAAATTAATTAAAAGAAAAGAAATCCACCCTCCCCCTCGTTCCCTACTTACATCTTGCAAATTTAGCATTCTACTAGATGCTAATGGAGGATCTATCTCGTCGACATGTGTTTGGAAACAGAAGGAAATGAGTCCCAAGAGTTGGGAAGAAGGTAGGAGCTCAAGTTCACATTACACCTTCAATAGAAAGCTGAAGCTGATATGCTTCAAGTTGCCTAAGAAGCAAGCTCTCGTCCTCACAACCAGCATCATTATTTTCTTCTTAGACACATCCCTTATGGGTCTTAGATGAGGAAAACACGTCCCTCCTAATAGTACAGCTTAGATTTTGTTCCTTTTGAAAACAATAATTCTGGAATTATTGTACTAAAATGTATTTGATTCCAGAGATTTACTTATATAATAAGAGTATATTATGAGTGGATGAAATTTACTCTTCCAGGTAGATGGTGACAGTTACAATCAGATAGTGCTGGTGACCTAATCTTTCCTCGGTTTATCTCACCGCAAACTGATAATTCAGAGGTGGTTTTCCAGAGTCTTCTTTTCATGAACAAAGCTTGCCTTGAGCTCCTTCCCATGATGAGATGAAATATAAGTAAAGTTAATAATGGAAAGAACCCCGGAAGTTTCCCCTATTGTGTGATACGTGTTACATAGCTGCAAAATGACAGCAAGCAAGACGTGAGTGTTTTAACAGGCGAGGTCAGCTACTCACAGAACTTGATGGGAAAATTGGCCTTCTTGGTGGAGGAAGAATGCCTCTTCTCAGCTGAGCCCACAGATGTGGGAGAATGTGTGTTTTTTACAAAATGGGATGCTCCCTTAGCCTGCCAGATTACTCAAATAACCCCTGTGACCAGTGGGTGACAGATCATTCTCACGTCTATAAACAGATATGAATAGATTACATAGAATAGGCAAAATAAATCAAAATTGGTTGAACTTTTTCAACCAGCCATGAAAGAATACACGGAAAGCCCACGGGAATTTGATACTTCTCTCTGAAGAACTCCACCAGCAAATGCGATGCTTGTAAGACCAGTCACTATTCCATGCATTCATGTGATGTGTGTATTATTTCAAAGCCCTTTCACATCTCTAACTTGTTAACATCACAGTCTGTGAGGCTCATTGTGAGGACATTTGTATCTGTAGGTTTCAAGTGATAAAATGGACAGCAAGGGTAAGTGACTTTTTCACAGTCACATGATCTAATTGAAGCTATGCCCAAGATTGTAATCCATGTCACTGAAACTTGACTTCTTCCTCTCCTCCCCAAACATAAGGTTCTGGTTAACTCATGCCATCTGGGTCATTCCATTTCCAAGGAGAATAAGTGCCTTTTTTTTTTTTTTTTTAAAGGGAACGCTATTTACTTATTTATTTATTTATTTGGCTGTGTTGGGTTTTCGTTTCTGTGCGAGGGCTTTCTCTAGTTGCGGCGAGCGGGGGCCACTCTTCATCGTGGTGCGCGGGCCTCTCACTATCGTGGCCTCTCTTGTTGCGGAGCACAGGCTCCAGACGCGCAGGCTCAGTAATTGTGGCTCACGGGCCTAGTTGCTCCGCGGCATGTGGGATCTTCCCAGACCAGGGCTCGAACCCGTGTCCCCTGCATTAGCAGGCAGATTCTCAACCACTGCGCCACCAGGGAAGCCCCTAAGTGCCTTTTTAAGCTAGACTAAAGGAAATAATAATCTAGAACTGCTTTGTCCTCTTGACCTTAAGGCACCCTTGTTAAGTGTTGACAGGCATTTGTCAGAATGAATGAATGAAAAAGAGAGGGTGCCCATCTCCCCCTCTTCCCTTTTCATGTCCTGTGGTTATTGCTCAGGTATTTCAGCCCCTGCTGTACCATGGAACAGGATTAGACAGGTTAGCTTGGCATCAGATTTCAGACTCTTCACTTTTTCACTTTTCTTCTCAGCACGTAGGCTTGAGAACTGACACCAAGACAGGAAGAGGGAAAGTGGCAGAGGCAAAAAGGAAGATTAAAAGTTGATAGACAACCCAGAGAGATAGAGGGGAGAGTCAGAAAGTGGGGACGTAGAGATCCCAAGGGATTGCATGTAGCCAAGCAAATGGTATTATGTGGTGGCCATGTCAGTGTTTGACCCGGAGACATCTGAAGCCTTAAAAACGAGGGAGGGGATGAGGGAGTCAGGTAGAAAGCACACAGGAGAAAAGTAAAGTCTCATCAAAAGCGGGAGGATCAATACCGACTGTTAAATTCTGTGCATTCTAGTCCTTGACGAAAAATAGATACAGCATTTACTGAGATGACGATCTGTGTAATCTCCAGTGGATAAAAAATAAAAGCAGTTTTTTTAATTGTCTTGAGCTGTAGCAGGAGAGAATAGAGGAAAGGTGCCAGAAAAGATGCCTGATCAATCGTGAGGCTGATTTTAAAAGAGGCCAAGTGATCCAGGAGTGCATTAGAAGAGGGGACTCCATTTATTGCCTGGATAAGAGGCTGAGCTGACCTCCAATGGCCCACTTGAATTCTACATTCCACAGCTGCCATGTGTAGGAGACAGTCTCCCAGCCGGCACTGAATCCCACAGCAAGGTGAGGTTAAAAGCCGAAAGGACCTGCTGATTGTCAAGTTCAATTTCTTCAGTATGATGATCGAGAAGGGCACAGAATTTGGAGTCAGAGCCTTGGGTTTACTTCCTGAATCTTTCACTCACTGTGTGACTCTGGGTGAATCACTGGAAGTCTCTCTGTGCCCAGTGTTTCCATTGCGTATGACATAAATGATCATGCTCATCACGAAGTATCACTGTCAGCATCATACTTGCAGAATAGGAGTAAAAGTATTCAGTGCCAGAAGATAATTTGTAAGTGTTGATGTCATTCATCGTAGAGCGTCAAGACCCAAGGGGTAAATTAACACTCAACTGGCTAGTTAATAAAATAGCCGAGACCATAACCTAGCTAATGCTTCTTGCTAGCTGAGAACCAGTGATTCAAGGGTGTTTATAAATGTTATCATGTGGTGATTTATTGAGATGCTCCCTTTTGCCATCTGGATTGAGCCGTGAACAAACCAATTGCCAAGGCATTCGTTTTCTTCCCACTCATCCTGAGGGTGCAGAAAAGGAGTGCTTCCCTCAGAGATCAATATGGCAGCTTCCCAAGGGCCGTGGGAGCTTCCCATTCAGCTTGGCCATGAAGAAGCAGCAGTGGGCAGCCTGGGGAAGGCATGCCAGCACGCTCACAGAAAGCCTATCAAGGTCATAACAGAAATCTTCTGGGGTGCAGACAACCCCTATGGGGCCGAGAGGTGAGTACCATCTTAGGAAGGAAAATGGGACAAGTCACAAGCAAAGGCACTCTTCTGCAGCTCCTCATGAGATTGCCTTGTGTTGCCTGCCCAGAATGCCAGCTAAGCCATAAATACACTCATTGGGCGACTCCCAGCAACCTGTTCATCCCTGCTGGGAAACAGTACATCCGGCCCTTGACGGCACTCGTATGACTGCTTGGCTGAGAAGTGGTATTTTAAAGAAAGAGAGAAAAAAAACCACCCTATTATTTTACCTGGTAATTGACAACAAGTTTCTCATGAGTAATTTTATAGCACTCAGGGTGTGCCGGGGTTTGATTTAACTTCTCTTTACAGGAGCCTCAAACTTGCAGTACAAACACTATTTTGAATGGAATGAAACATGCTTCAAACATCTGTATGGATCTTGTCAAAGTTTTCATTGAAATAGTCTGATCCCCTGCATCATTAAAGGCCCATTTCATAGTTTCCTCTCTCAAATTTTACTTTGGGGAAGAGAAAACATCTCAGATTGGGGATCCTGAAAGATTTTAACGAATATAACAACTCAAGTTGTTATATCTCAAATCTAGTCTACGTATATTTTTTTTCCTCTTCCCCTCCTAGTATCCTTATATCCATCAATGAAATCATTTTCTATGATTCCCCACCCCCTCTTTCCTTTCTCTTGGGTACTTGCTTTTGAAAACACAGAACTTTTTCCTTCTCTTTTCCACTTCCCATGGGCACTAAGTAACGAAGATGTGTCCTTTCTTCTTTGAAATCTCTTTTATCTACACTTTCCTTTCCCTTTCTATTTGCTACTGATGTAGATGAGCTCTTACCCCTTGCAGGTGGATCGCCAGCCTTCTAACTCCCGGACACTATTCACTCTTCCTGGAGTATTTCTCATACCAGGCAGAACCACGAGAGTTACTGCAAACGAAATTAAACTAAACTAAAACAAACAGATACTCTGGATGCTGTGTATTTACTAAGTCCCCCAGCTAATCCTGATGTTCTGCCATGGCGCGAAAACACTGCCCCATTTGCTCTTGGTGGCAAGGCGGTCTCTGTGATCACAGCATCTCCTGGGACACGTTCTCGAACTCCTCATCAGCCACAAGGAGCCACATCTGTTGCCTGCTTACTGTGTGCCAGGTATCTCCTCAGTGTTTGCTGCCGACACTGTTAAGGAGCTACCACTACACACTCTTCGTGGAAGAGAAATCTTCTGCCATCAACATCTAAAACCTCAACAGAAGTGACTTCCTATCTTCCCCATGAGCGTGGACATTAGGGAAGACAGACAACATCTGAGTGAGTTAAAATCTAAACTCGCATAGACATTGTTCTCTTTACTTATTTGAACATCAGTGGAAATCATCAAATCATTGCAGACAGCAAGTGAGAAGTGAAGGAAATGCATGTGTCTTTTGGACAGAATTGGAGGTAGCAAGCAGAGAAGAAAAATGGAAAGGCTGAAACAAACAAGTAACTGCCCGTTTAGGACATGGGCACTGCCCACCAGTGCACTGGGACCTGTGGTCATTGTCAACTGAGTAGCTTGGCCTCGTTTTACGTTTTAAAGAAAAGCCTTAGAGATCGGGCCCCTGACCCAGGCTGTTTGGGCAGGGACTTGTTCAAACTCCATCCTCCATGGAGTAGAGTTCTTGGACCCCTCCCCAGTTTCCTCCAATAATGCTGTCCACCTTCACGTCAGCTCCATCACGTCCTTGCTAATCCCAGCAGAGTCTTCTCCCTGCACTTGCCTCCCCTGTCACCCTGGCCCCAAGAAAAGCAAAACCAGGCAAGGGGGGACGGCAGGATTACCGCAAATGAAGTAAAGCTAATCCCAGGCAAGGGCCTTTTATCCAGGAAAAGTCTCCATCGAGCCGTCATCACAGCCCTCCACAATCTCCTCTTAATAACTCGCATGCCGGAATGTTGCAAAGATTAAACCTTTGGAGGAATGTGGTGCTTTGTAGCCCTGACATGGAGCGCTCTGAGCCAGGGGAAGGGGGGGCAGATGGAGGGCGAGACAAAAGTGAACAGACGCTGCAATCTTTCTGCTAAGAGCCTTTGTTCAGCTGGCACGTTATTTGGTGATCTAGATGAGGCATAATAATGCGCTTTATCTGTTCAGTTTATTATGTGTGTGTGTCATAGGTGTACATGCACGTTACTGGCTATAAAATATATATAATAGGTGCCAGAAAGAAAGAGAGAAGAGAGAATGTAAATGCCTCTGACTCAGTGAGAGTTTGCTTTCTCTTAGGCAAGCTGGCCTCTGGCACCCTAACTGCCACTAGCATCTCAAGCCCAGCAGTGATTTTTGAGAAGAGGCCATTTCATAAAGTAGAAACGACTTTTTAAAAATAAAAAATGACTGCGTTAATTCTCGTGTTCCAGAGCTTGGACAAAGAACAAGCAAAACAACTTTCCTTGACCTCTAGTTTATTTTCTGGAAGTTGCAGTGGAGGAGAGAAAAATAGGATAAGAAAATGACCAGGATATTATTGAAGAAATTACATTACTGCATGTTCACTTCCTGTTTGCCAACCGACTATAGCAAATTTGCGGATTTTTATGTTTTCTGGAACATGTTCTTTATTAATGAAATTTTCATGGAGGGGCTTCCATTGTGGAATTTTAAAAAGAACTTTGGGGTTAAAGAAACCTGGATTCAAATCTTGCCTCTGCCGCTCGGGAGCTGTGTGATCTTGTGTAACCCTCTTTGGTTCTTGGTTAGCTCGTTTTTAAAATGGAATAGCAATACCTACCTCGGAAGTTTCATGTAGAGTGAAGGTCATTTATGCACCCAATACACTGCACAGAGTGTTATCATTTCATATTTACAAGTATGCACCTGGGGAGTGATTTTGTTCCAGCCTCTGAGACAGTCCTTCCTACCTTCTGAAAAATAGATGGGACAACACCATGACAAGGGGATAAGATGCTGAAGGTGATTGGCTCTCTCTGACTGCCTTTGAGAAGCCATCCTAACCCCTTGCAGTGTCCAAGAAAGAAAGACAACGAATTCTAATCCATTAAGCTTCCCCAGAGCCTCAGAGCACATGTCATATCTTAGTAATGTAATTCTCTTACGAGAGCGGATTGACATCAAAATTAGTTAATTTAGACTTCCCTAAGAAAAATGGGGAGACATGCACAAAGCATCTTCAGGACCATTTGTTGCCTCTGGGTGAACTCACTATTTACAGAACATAGTTTAGAGCCCTGGATTCATGTAGGGCCAAGGCTGTGCTCTGTCACTGACCAGCTGAGTTACTCCCCAGTCATCATAAGTTGGATCTCTATAGCCACACATTCATTCACTCATTCACTCAGCCACTGTTTGTCTGCTTTAAGAATGCTCGTGGGAGTTATGATACATGCAAAGGAGACGTGACAGAAGGACACATCTGCTTGGAGACCACATCTTAAAACAATAATAGACAATTTTGACAAGACTTAAAAATTTTATCCTGGGCCTTTCTTGCTGCCTTCAGCTGTTTTGACATCCATGGAGATCATCAAAGACAGGAGAAGACAGGGAGAAGTGAAATGCACATTTTTATTAAGCAGCATTAGAGGTACTAAGAGGATAAAAAAGCAAGGATCAAAAACAAAAGAAACATCCTGTTTAAAACACGGTCGTTGCCTTCAAGAGATATTTCATCTGGAATAGAGAAAAAACTGGGCATAGGTGTATGAAGGAATCATCATTTAACGTAACAATTCACGAAAAGTCAAAGCACTATTCTTTCAACTTTTCTGAGGGTTCAAAATTTAAAAAAAAATAAAAATAAAGATGTTACATTCATTTTCACATCAGTGTCTCAAACAAAATCTGTATTATTGGAAGAGTTTAATGCAGGAAACAGTTGTCCTAACCTGAAATGCAGAGGAAATTATCTGTGAAGGAAAAAGGACTTGGGTTGAGTCTTTTGAGATAAACCATAAATCTCATGATTATTGATGAGATAAGGAACTTTTATTTCTCAAGTACATAGGCTATGCAGACACTCTGCTACGTGCTTTATCAAACTGCCCCGTGCACCTCAACATCGTTTCCCTAACATCAATAGCAATAAGTCAGATTGATAGCTCAGCAGTACCATGTGATTGTTTTTGAGGTAGATTAATGACTATGAAATATAATTACTGGTCTCAAGAAATTTCTGGACAGGAGAAATATTGAATGTTTTAATAGATAGTGTAAAAGGCGTGAGCTTTAATTCTCACCTGTTCCTCAATGAATTCTTTTTTTGAGTTTGGGGAGACTTCTTTTTTATTGTGGTAAGAACACCTAGCATGAGATCTACCCTCTTGATTTAGCCAACGTAAAAGAGGTCTTTTATATTTTCATTTTCACCACAAGAACTTAACATGGGCATTAAAAAGTGCTGCTTTTAGACGTAGAGAATGGACTTGAGGACACAGGGAGGGGGAAGGGTAAGCTGGGACGAAGTGAGAGAGTGGCATGGACATATATACACTACCAAATGTAAAATAGATAGCTAGTGGGAAGCAGCCACATAGCACAGGGAGATCAGCTCGGTGCTTTGTGACCACCTAGAGGGGTGGGATAGGGAGGGTGGGAGGGAGACGCAAGAGGGAAGAGATATGGGGATATATGTATATGTATTGCTGATTCACTTTGTTATAAAGCAGAAACTAACACACCATTGTAGAGCAATTATACTCCAATAAAGATGTTTAAAAAAAAAATAGATTATGCCCAGAAACTAAAAAAAAAAAAAAAGTGCTGCTTTTAAAGTTAAGGGCCATATTTAACTGGTGGCTTTGCAATAAAAGAATATAAAGTGGCAAAAAAAAAAAAAACTGCCCTGTGTGATCCTCATAATAATAGCCCACGTTAGTTTTGCTATCCCATTTGACAGAGGAGAAAACTGAGGCTCAGAGGCATTAAGTCCAAGGTCTTAGGGCAAGTGAGGGTGGGAAGGCTGGGATCTGAACCTGGTATTGAGCAAATCCAAGGTCAATGCTCAATTCCCTCATTTCTCTGAGAAGCAGGATTTAGATAAGTCAGAGAGTATGTCAGGCAAAGAGACCATTTTGCACCAGCATGGTGACAAAAGTATCCATGGCTTTGAGGAACAGAAAAGGTTGGCTGTCGCAAGGATCACTAGCTGTTCCTACCTTCTTGCGTTAGTAAGAAAACCCTGAGTCTTAGCTGGGTTAAGGTCCCCCAGCAATAAACATACATTTCCCAGTCTCCTTTGCACCTGCATATGGTCACGTGACTCAATTGTGACCAATGAGATTTCAGTGGAAGCCATCCAATTTCCAGAAAATGTCCTCAAAGGAAAAAACTGTATCCTTCACTCCTCCCTCCTTTCTGGCTGGGCTGTGGGTTTGATAGTTGGATCTGAAATGGCTAATGGTTATCCTGGGTGACCTTGGCACTGTAGGTCACACAAGGGAGAGCAACAAGACAGAAGCAGCCTGGGCCTCTTGGCACTTGGTGGAGAAGAACCAACATTCCTGTCCTGGGCTGCCTAGACTGGGTCTTTGAAATAAGAGAGAAATAAGCCTCTGAGTAGTTTAAGTCTCTGTTATCTGGGGTTACTCTGTTACTGACAATGAACTTAATCCTAATGAGAACAGAGTCTAACTTGACTTGAGCCAAGCGTTTCTGCGGGTGATCAGTGGGAGAGCAGTTTGGAGAGACATCGAGATCACGGAGAACTTCTCAAGTCAAGTTAAGGCTTGTGTCACTCGTTTTGTAGGCTTTCCAGGCAGACAAATATAATCAAAGTGGCATTTCCAGAAGAATAAATGCTTTGGCTGGGTTGTGTAGAGTGTCCTAGTTTGGAGAACTAATGAAAGAATTTTAAGCATTTGGGAAATCGCTCCAATAAGCCAGTTGTGAGGTGTTCAGGGCCTCATAAAGGGATGGGGCCGAGGGGTCAGGAACTGAAGCTGTAGGATTTGGATACAAAGTTGACACTGAGGGTCAGACTACAGAGTCATCAAAGATAACTGAGATTTCTCTTGGGGGGCCATGATACCTCGGCAAAAACAGAGAAATCAGAAGGTGAAAGGACAAGCAAAGAGGGACAGAGACTTCTCTTTTAGGCTTGTGGAAATCATGACAAGACATCTAGAGAGATACAGCTGGGGTGGCCATGCCTACAGCTCGTTAGAGGAAAAGTCTGAACAACGGTCAGCATAAAGGATAGAGCTGAAATTGTGACAGTAGATGAGTTTTTCAAGGAACGTGATACGGAAATCAGACCAAAATCATAGGTATAAGGACGGAAAAAGAGGCAGCAGAGAGAGAAGTGGGGAGTCAAGAGGGAAGCGGTGAATAGGTATGATATACTGTCTTAGACACTAAGGAAAAAGCTTCCATCAACAATGCAATGTGCCAGAAAAGAAAGAGAAACCCCAATGGGAAAAGATGATTGAAGGTGACAATGAAGAGGTAGGTTATTGCTGACCTTTGAGTGACAGTGTCAGAAGACAGCTGGGAGTGGAAGCCTAGTTTTAGGGCATTGACAGATGAATGTCTTATAGGGGAAGGGAGGTACATTGGAGAAACTTGCCTGTGAATTGAAGAAAGAAAAAGGAGCCAGAACATCAGGTTAAAAGGACTGTGGTGTCAAAGTCTTTATTGGGAGAGGGGATCCCCGTATGGATTGGTTAACAGTGATATAAAGTGGGAGGAGCCACCTCTCTAAGCCTTGGTAGCTTCGTGTGTCCAATGAAAGTAGAAATATCTACCGTGTGGGATTGCAGCAAAGGTAAATTAACATCTGTGAAAAATACACAGCACAGAGGTAGTAGTTATCCATCAAAGGTCTACTTATTCCTGAATGCCTTCAGATGATTTCTTTCATTTCATCATGTATGTTTAGACCCAGCTAATTGGCCCTCACATGAGTCCTTGAGCTTCTGGAGATCAGATGAGAGCTCGTCATAACCCCCATACCGAACATTTAAAGAAACAGTCCATTGCACCTGTCCCTTGGGACCTTGCAGGGTCCAACAGATTTTGAGGATGCGTTAGGGAGGAAGGAACCCTCAAAGGCGGTGGCTTAAACAATTCCTATTGGTCTACAGCACCCAAGGAGCATACAGAGGTATAGGAATACCAAAAGCAATAGCTTGACCACGTGCTAAGCCAAAGCATACTTCATTTCACCGAATCCATCCTATGAAACTGATACAATAATATTCTCCATCTCATACCTGAGAAATCTGAGACTCAGAGAAGTTTAGCAAGTGGTCATCTGTTGCAGAGCTCATGTGAGGGAGAGAGGGGTTTTGAGCTCATTCGGAGTCTAGAACCCATGAGTTCTACCATCATTCTGTGGATCTCTTCTGGCGCAGGTGTTTTGAGACCTGGAAGCTTATCTAGCGCTCTCTCTGCTTCCATGAGCATCTTCCCAGGAGGAGTCAGCACTGACTCAGATCCTGGGTGAGACGGTCACAGGATGACAGTGAGACTAGCTAGCACAGTTACGATCAAGGGCAGCCAGAATGAAGGACGAGCCTATTCTCAAACAGGGAGAGGTCAAGGGGAGGTCAGTGACCCAAGTACCAGAGACAGCAGAACCCTGTCACCTGTTTCATCCAGAATTGGACCAGATCCACAGGCCATAGCTTGAACTTCCAAACAGTCTGGCAAATCATGAAAATTGTATGCCTTCCCCAAGGGCCCTTCAGCCACCCAAAGCCACTACGCCAGGGAGCCAGAGACAGCTCGGACCTTCACACACCACAGTCATTGTGGGAGAGGCCGGCCCCCCAAATAACTCCACCCAACTCAGACACCTCCAAAGAGCTATTCTCTAAAGCACGCCCAAGACTGTTACCTCTCTAAATGAAGTAAGATAAAAGATGAAAGACCAAGGTGATCATTTTAGTCCGGCTTATGCATAATTATGCATTCATCTGTCAGAGCTCTAATTACCTGGAGATAAAGGTACCATTAGCGTTTGGGGGAAAAACTGGCTCCAGCAAAATGCATTTCTTTTGTCTCCCAGCCAGGGACAATGAACTTTTATCCTGGGAAGGGCTTAGAAGGGAGACTCCAACCTAAACCATAAAAGGCCCTCAGCCATAAAAGGTGATGCCACTGAGATGGGCACAGCATTCTTGGGAGGTGTCGCATGACCGGGAAGCCCAGAAAAGCTTCCGAGGCAAGGGCATTCCTTGAACGATGGAGAATGAGAAACGTCAGGGACGAAAATGGAGGCGTGGAAGAAAGAGGGAAGGGGAAACTTCGGAGCCTTATGTAAGGCATCACCCTGCTACTCCCTGGCATGACATGCAGAATCTGGGGTTCCACTCAAGACTTACAGAATCAGAATCTGTATCTCCCAGGAGCCCCAGGGCTTATATGTTCATTAAAGTGTGAGACGTGTTGCTTTAGTGATCCTCATACCTGAAGACAACATGCCTACCGCTCATTATTAAAAACAAGGAGGTGGGCTTTGCTCATCTCTCTATTTATCTGTGTGTGTTAAAGAGGAAAACTAGAGGCAGAAATGTGTGTGTGTGTCTAAGGAGCGCTTTTCTTTTCTTTTTTAAACATCTGGCAGGAGGAATAGATTTTTCCCCTCCAGCGTTGCTCTAAAAGGTAAACATAATTGAATGGGGGCAAAGTAGGGGCGGAAGTAAAGACCATAAAACACACACGATGTCAAATTGACATGATTAATAAAGCTGAGAGGCAAAGCATCCCCCTGTGTGATGTAAGATGCGACAGACAGGTCAGGGCAAACGCTAGCGAATCAATTTCAGTGCCTCTCGCCTAAGGGCTGGAACAGGCAGCAACAGAGAGAAAACCATTTCGCAATGAGGAGAAGAGGAAACTGGCAAGAAAGAGACCTCAGAAAAGCGGGGGACAGGGTGAGAAGGCATCATGTGGGGAGAGAAATGCCTTGGGTGGCGAGGTTATAGGTGCGGTGGGACGTTAGTGCAGCATCGAGACCACACCCACAAGATCGGATTAACAGACCGCAAACGCCAGCCATCCAACCCCGAGTTTTGAATAACTAGCCAAAGTTCTAAGGTCTGAGGACAGATTTGCCTTCTAATGCCAACGCTGCTACTTATTAGAAATGTAAATCTGGAGGAAATGTAAATTTTCTCATTGATCCTCAACTTCCTTATCTGTGAAATGGGGTCATTCTATCAACCTCACAGAGTTGCAAAGATGAAGTGAGGTAATGCATGTTAGACCTTAGCACAAGTCACAAAGCCACGCCCAGTTTCAAGGGGGTGGAAAAATATTACAGACTTCTTGAAGGGAGAAGCCATTTTTTCTGATTTATACAGGATATAAATGCATTTATAAACAAACAAACAAACAAAAAACCAAAATCCTTAGTACAATGCCTGGTACATATCACACTCTCAAAAAGATAGCTATTATCCTTTATTCTTTTCCCAGCAATACTCCCAGCATTACCAATTTCCCAGCAAATTTCTTCTCTTGGCCCTGACCTTAATCTGTGTTCTGAAAGAGGGATGAGAAATGATTCATTTGCTTTTATAAGCACTGACCTCTGCTCTCTTAGGGCTCTCAAAGTATGATCACTTATCCCATTCATTCACTCTTTCAAGAATACCGATAGCTTAATGTATTAACCAATTCAATTGCACCCGTTGGAATCAAAGCATCAAAGCATCAATGGGAAGAACAATGAAAACGCACAAAACCAGGCAAGTGCCTGGTATCTTCTTGAACACATGCACCTGCATTTTCTAAATTCTCCTTAAATTACCCAGTTTGAGGGTGCCGTCTGTTCCTGCCAGAGCCTTGAATGATACGGAGGTAGTTACTAATATGATCCCCATTTTACAGGCAAGGAAACAGAAGCTTGTAAGTTTCAAGCGTACAAGCTTGAAGGCTCTTTCAAGGCTCTCAAGAAGTGCGGGAAAGGGTCTGAGTCAAATTCCTGGGCCTCCTGGAAGTAAATCTATGCTCTCAGGAATGACTCTAGTAGGAGGTGAGCAGCTCTGCAGTTCCTGCCTTCCACGGACCATCCCCCTCCTCGCCCTGTCCCTCTGATGAGGGGACACCATGCCGAGGAAGCCAGGCTCGGTCACTCCTCGAGTGACTTTTCTGCACTGCAGTGCAATCTGCATCTCAGACCAGATCTGCCACACACACACCTGTCTTTTGTCCAGATGACGGTGGAATGAGAAGGCAGGTGTAGCCTCACAGAACCCCTCTTAGGAGGCAGAGTGGGAGGTGGGGAGGCCTCGAGAGCAATGCTCAGTGGCTGATGAGTCACGGGTGCCTTTGTCAGACACTGTCAGCCGGATAAAGGACCTTCCAGAAGTGCTGAGATGCAGTCAGCAGCCATGAGGCTGAGATCAGACACACCTGGATTTGAATCCCTAGTCTACCTCTTACTGGGCGTGGCCCCTTGGCCTTAGTTGAGTAGCCTCTCGAAGCTTCCGTTTCCTTGCCTATGAAATGGGGATCATATTAGTAACTACCTTTGTATCATTCAAGGTTCTGGCAGGAACAGATGGCACCCTCAAGTTGGGTAATTTAAGGAGAATTTAATAAAGGAACTACTTATAAAGGAGTGGGCAGAGTGTAGGGAAGTATCGGAGGGGGGGATAGTACAGTGCCCTAGGGCTGGAAAGAGTAGGGGCCCAGCATCCAGGACGGGAGAGCAAGATCTCAGAAGAACAGTGATGCGACTTAGTAGTAGTTATGAACTCTGATGAGAGACGCAGCCAACAAGGTACCCCTGGGAGGCAGGGCTCGGCTCGATTTCCTCTCCTCCCCTCCTCGGCTGAGCCCAACTGGAGGCCAAGGGCAAGGCTGCCTATTGATGATGTCCCTAGAGCTCAGCCTCGTGGAGACACAGCAGGGCACAAAAGAGTAGAGAGCGGATCTGAAGAGGAGAACCGAAAACAACCAGCACGGTCCAATTGGGTCATCGTAGGACTCGAATGAGATCAGACACATAAAGTGCCCGGTACAGGTGAGCACGTGACAATGCTAATTCCAACAATGACCCTTTTCTTTTACCAGTGAGGAAAGTGACATTTAAGAAGTTTCAAAACTTTTTAAAAGTTATACGGAACGGGGACTATTACAGGTCATCAGTCCAAAGCTCCTCGAATGCTACCTCCCAGGTATGGATACTATGGCCGTGACAAAGGGACTTCTCAGTGCAGGTGGAGGGAACACCTAGAAGAAAAATCTCATGCTATCAATAAAATTGGTCACCTACCCACCCTTTGTAGCATCTCATATTAGGTTTTGGAAGGAATTAATAGGAAACCTCACCATCTAAAGGATTTATGGCATGAAGAAAGGATTTGGGCTGGACATAAAGAGTCTACAAGGATACAGAGAGAAATATTTGCAAAATGCGGGTCTGCCTTGACTTGATCTGAGCAGATTTAGAGCTAAGCGTTGTCCCTGCAGGACCAACACTTCTGTGTACCCATGAGCCCCATGCTGGCAGACCCAGGTGGCTTGTCAGGATTGCCCACAGAGTGGTCTGGAACTTGACTGGATGGTGGCAGTTGGCATAACCTGTGCCATCTGTTCCATTCAGGTGCATCAATTGAGGGTGGCTGCAGATTGGTTCATCCAGAAACTTGGTGAGAAGACAAACGTGAGCTTCCAGGCTTAGAGATTTCCGATAGCTTTCTCAGCCTGTTTCCGCATTTGTAAAATGGGGCCAATTACACGGCCTGTCACGTTAAGGAGGCTTGAGGAGTCAGCTAGATACTTCATAACACACTGAGTCTAACAGACTGTAGCATTCAATAAATTTTAAAAGCAAACAGGAAAGGGACTTCCCTGGCAGTCCGATGATTAAGACTTTGCCTTCCAATGCAGGGGGTGCAGGTTCGATCCCTGGTCCGGGAGCTAAGATCCTACGTGCCTCACAGCCAAAAAAACCAAAACATAAAAAACAGAAACAATATTGTAACAAATTCAATAAAGACTTTAAAAAGAGTCCACATCAAAAAAATCTTTAAGAAAAAGCAAACAGAAAAGAAATGCCTGAACCCTTCTCTTTTCCTTCCACCCCTAAAGCAAGTTAAAAATACCATGTTAAACACCAGCATGGTTTGTTTCCAGGCAGGAATAGAAAAACCGTCCATCCTAGAGGCATTTCAAATGAAATAGGCATTTCACCTCATTGATGTAGATGCAGAAAGAGGTGGCGTGGGGCGTGAGGGACAGGCCGATTGGACCAGGGGCCTGGGCGGAGAGGCAGGGGAGGTACCATTTTAGTAGCTCTATGGTGCTCAGATGAGGTTTGACTCAACTTCTCTTAACCAGTGAGATGCTGACTCAGTTGATGAAAGATGGAAACAGTGAATAGGAAAAAATGAATCCCATTAGGCCACCTCCTCTTGCGTGCTGGCTACAGAGCTAAATGCATCACAGGCTTCCAATAACTACGAACTAATAATCAAATTTAAAAGTGAGGAAATCATTGCTCTTCCCAACCTGGCTGCCCGCCCAGCTGCTGCTCCAAGGGTGATGAGCCTCTTTTTATCTGAGAGCAGATCTCCCCTTTGCCCGGAGAAACTGTTAGGAAGCCCATCCAGCTGGAAGACTTTTCTCAGCAGTGTTTGCTTGGACCGTGTCCTTTCTTTCCCAGCACAATCCTCACACCACACCCGAGGGAAACTCACCCTTGGCTTTTTTTTTTTTTTTTTTTTTTAATAAACAACTAGATTTGTTCCAGTTTCCTCAAGGATCAAAGTATAAAGAGTCTACTTTTGGCAAGTCTATATTGCCAAGACCGGAGTTATATTAAAATCGATCAGAGCCCAGGAAAGACCAGAGGAGAGATTCCGCTAGTTCTTTAAACTAGGAGAGCCCTGGGGGTTCCATATTGACACAGACTTGGAGCTGGAAAGCACTCTCTTGTCTGCAGTGGATTTATTCCATCTCTGCCTATCTTCCCCTCGTCTCCTTCTGTTAGGTCCTCTTACTTTTTCCTGTGAAGTTGCTGACTCAATACTCTAAATAGCCAAAGGGGGTTCTTATCAGAGATGGCAAAAAAGTTGAGTTTCTCAAAGGAGCAGGGGTCGACATATATTAAAGGTGATTCTAGAAACTCTTGGTTTCTTAGGAGTTTCTGTGCCACAGAAGCTACTAAAATACAAAAAAAGAATTTCTGACAAGGGCATTTCATTTATAAAGAAGAAATATGACCTAAGCAACTTTAGAGTCCAGAAGAAAGGATGTCCACACATCTCCAAAACGCTAAGTGGATCTCAAAAGGAGAGGTATGAAGGTGCAATGCACTTTACACAGGGATCACCAAGGATATCCTCTGATGAGCGCCTTAAATGTATTTAAAAGTTTCCCACTTCAAATGTTCCATGTCTATACACACGCATGTCTAGGTTCCTGTCTATGGCCAAGGTAAGGCTCACATCTGTAGACACTGTAACTTTTCACATGTTTTGTCTTTGGAAAAGAATACCCTATCGTTATCCCAATCAGTAAGAGAGTATAAATTATATTTCCCAAACCCTGGGAGGAAGTGCAGAGTGAAGCCCAGGCTCCACCAAATTCTCCGAATTGCAGCTGTGGATTCCCTCCCCAATGTCCACCTTTGTGGCGCTCACAGAACCTGGAAAATGAGATTCCTGATGTTGCTTAAAGATTGCCCACACATCTTTAGAAGATGAGCTCCAGAAATCCCTATATCCGTATTTACTGGACCAATTTTTGGCACGCAGGTAAACTTGATGCTTCAAGCATGCAGCCTCAAAGTCCAAGTCAGAAAAGCAAGAAAATAAAAGAGCCAGGGGAGTCCAAGAGACTCACTGTTTTATATATAAGCTCTTGGAGGTTTCTAGTGTCAACCCCTAGAGGGGACAGGGGATGTGAAATTGTTTCCTGCATCTGCTCTGGGCCCCTCTGGAGGAAGCTCATTTTGATGTTCCAGGGTCCTGCTGGTGTAAGATCCTGGGGCACTAGGTAGACAATGGCTCACATTCTGGCTAAACAGACAAAAGGCAACTTAGGTGTCACTGGCTAGGACCAAGAGTCATCAACCCACCCTCCAGTTATCGATAAAAGTCAAGGACCCCAGAATGCCTTGGGCTGACACCTTAAGATGAATTTTCACTGACAATTTCAGAGCCAAATATATCCAAAGGTAAGAAATCTCTTAAAAAAGGAGTCAATTAATCCAGCTCAACTGTTCTTTACCTTAGGCTAGTGTTGAGAGAGGAAAGAGAAAAAGAAGAAAAGAAGCTATCCCATAATATCCATCCTCAGGCCTCTGAGCCGGTTTACCTAAACGTTGCCACGGTGATGTGTATATGAGTTGGTCTTCACTCTGAACCACAATCGCTGACTTGACAGAGAACACCCGTCCGGACTCCACAGTCAGCTAACAGCCAGGGAGCGCGGTGGCAAAACTGCATTCAGGTTCAAGCCCGATAGTTCAGCTCGCTACAGGAAGTCACGAGGTTTCTGCATTTTGTTTGTTTTTCTCTCTGTATCCCCCATCCTCTTCTCATCTGTTCCTCACCTTCGCAGGGAGAGAGGAAGAACAGGCTTCTTCTGACCCACGAATCCAGTCCTCCCTGCCGTCAGAGGAGGGACAGAGCGTCAGAACTGCCAGGAACCTCGGGGGAGAAACCCTGTGATGGAAGTGACTTGCTCAAGGTCACTCAAAGACAGATTTTGTCTCCTGGTTCCCATGCAGAGCTTTTCTACAAAAACGACAAGGACCTCACCCAGGATTGCCCAGGAAACCAATATACTTTACACACATAGAGAGGGACAACAGATGTTTGATGAATCAATGAGTGACTATATGATAGAGAATGGCCAACTCTTTTTTTTTTTTAATTTATGAGCTTTTATTTTATCTTTCATTACCTATATATTATGACTTCATGTATTATCAAAAACATATTTCACAACACTTGATATGAATAGAAAGCCTATCCATATCTTATTTCAAAATGATAAAGACAGGATTTTTAGTAAATATGAGAAAGATCTTATTTTTCTGCATCCTGTGTTTCAAAACATAGAAAATATATAATCCATGAAGAAAAAAAAAAGAGCATGGCAAAATATATTCTGAATTTAGCCCTTGATGTCCACCTTAATCTTCTGGGAGAAGAAGCCCTGTAATTATACTTCATCTGAAAAAAATAAAGGTCCATGGATTGCTTTATAATTTCTCTTTAATCACAAGCTTTCTTTTTTTTTAGAATGTTTCTTTTTTGGGGAGGGAGACACAAGAGAGAGGGGATATGGGGATATATGTAATGTATAGCTGATTTACTTTGTTATAAAGCAGAAACGAACACACCATTGTAAAGCAATTCTACTCCAATAAAGATGTTAAAAAACTTATTTTATTGAAGTATAGTTGATTTACAATATTGTGTTAATTTCTACTGTACAACAGTGATTGTTATACATTTATATCTTCTCTTTCATATTCTTTTCCATGATGGTTTATCACAAGGTATTGAATATAGTTTCCTGGGCTATACAGTAGGACCTTGTTGTTTATCCATCCTATATATAATAGTTTGCATCTGCTAATGAGAATGGGCAACGCTTTCTTTTAAGGTTTCTGGATTCCAGTATATACTCACATCTACACGATAACCAATAGCAAAGACTCTTGCATCTTTACACGCCCAGTTCACGACCCAGAGTCAGTCCTCTGCCAGGACCCCGGAAGTAGCCACCTCTGCTGAGATGCAGAAATGCCAGAGTTCTCCCCAGTGAGTCACTCGCCTGCCCATCACAGGGATATCAAGAAACTGACACACCAAACTGTCGTTCAAGCGTGCGGCGAGGGGTGAGGCAGGGTGGCAATGAGAAGGAAGCTGTTTGCACGTGCTGGGAGTAGACAGAGAGTGTAATCCTTACCCATCCTTCCTCCTAGCCCCATTTTGGACCCAGGCTGCTCATTTATAAAAGTACCATCTCAGATCAGCGGTGCCTTCTGCGGCTCCAGAATAGAACCAGGCTAGTTAAAGGGGACCGATCCAATGGAGGTGTCCTTACCTTAAGTGAAGCCAATTAGATCAGCCAGTGACGCACACATCATAGCTCCCCAAATGACATCCCCAATAACACCGCACCGCTCATCTATAAATATAAGAGCGCTGGAAGACACGTGAAGCTTCTGCAGAGAGAGAAGCTGCATGGAGACACAAACCCACAAAATGCTACCTTCTCAGGATAAGCTTGCTGCTTCATGGGCTTTTGTCGACAAGTCCTGCTGGCTGGCAGTGTGCTTTGTCTCCTTAGTGGGATCCATGATGCGTTTGGCTGGCTCTAGACTTCCAGTACTACTTGTAACCTGAATCGAGGGTAGGTGGTCTGGGTCGGACAGCGAGGAGCCTACAGGCTTAGAGGGGAGACTCCTTGCTTGGTGAGGTCCCACAGGGCGCCCAGGCAGGAATCTGCCGTGCTCTGCGTCCTACGCTGGGTCCTTCTAGAAGTCTAGGAGAGGGCAGGATTCAACTCTGGCTTTAGAAACTCCCTGGGGCTGAGGGCACAACACACCTAGATACCCAACGGCTTGCCATTCCCAGGGCACCACGAAATGTCTTGTTTCAGTATCAAGGCTAAGATGGATGCTGCGGCCGCTGGCTGAGAATCCCCGGGGGAAAGCAAGTCCAGTGCTCGGCACAGAGATATCTGTGCCATAAATATGTGTGGGTTTAAACCAAGAGCATCTGCTTCTGCCCCCTTTCTGGCTTATCCTATTGCCAGACCAAAGAGGAAAGAAATAGTGGTAGCGGATGAATTTTTTTTAAAAAATGGAGTTGGGGGCTTCCCTGGTGGCACAGTGGTTGAGAATCTGCCTGCCAATGCAGGGGACACGGGTTCGAGCCCTGGTCTGGGAGGATCCCACATGCCGCGGAGCAACTAGGCCCGTGAGCCACAACTACTGAGCCTGCGCGTCTGGAGCCTGTGCCCTGCAACGAAAGGCCACGATAGTGAGAGGCCCGCGCACCGCGATGAAGAGTGGCCCCCGCTCGCCGCAACTAGAGAAAGCCCTCGCACAGGAACGAAGACCCAACACAGCCAAAAATAAATTAAATAAATTAATTAATTTTAAAAAAAATGGAGTTGACTTTGGAACATAATATAGTGCTTTTTAAAGTGGTTTCATCAGATTTACTTTGTTCATTGTTTTGACCAGGTTGATAAAGAAAGCCGTCTGTGCATAAGGCCACATGTGGATCGTAATGAGGAGTGTCCAGAAGCCGACAGGTAGGTGTCTCTGGCTGAGAAGGTGAGTGGGTGAAGCAAACCATAGAAAGCAGGTTCCTTCTTGTTCTACGGAAGGGACGTGGTACCAGTCAGAAGGAAGTGGATGGGCTGGGCAGGGCAACGCGTGTTCCAAGACGACTCGGTGGGAATCAGAGCTCAGAGTGGGTCTCAAGGGTCCAGAGTCCGAAGAGCCAGGCAAGCCCAGCTAACTCTCACAGACCCTCAGAGGAGCTTGCTAACTCAGACCTCCCTCTTCCTACCGCTGTCCTGTCAGGGAAGGCTTCAGGAGTGTAAACTCGTCTTCACAGCAGCCCAAGAAACATATATAATCATGAGCGTGAGTTTACCTTCAAAGTTAAGTACATATGTTTCCAAGCTGATAATTGACATTGTTTTTCTGGATTCTCTGCTGATCAAAATGATCAGAGACAGTTCCATCTCC
Source organism: Balaenoptera physalus (assembly GCF_965194825.1). Taxonomy (NCBI): domain Eukaryota; kingdom Metazoa; phylum Chordata; class Mammalia; order Artiodactyla; family Balaenopteridae; genus Balaenoptera; species Balaenoptera physalus. The sequence goes on from NC_138901.1 coordinate 4,896,879, forward strand.
CAATATTGCCAAGGCTACAGGACTGGGGTTCAGGAGGCCTCAGCTCTGCCTGTTACAAACTGTGTAACCTTAGGAAGGTCACTAAGCCTCCGTTGGAACCCTCAAGATTGAGGCATTTGTCACCTGTGATCTAGGAACTGTGCTAGGTGCTGGGGACACAAAGATAGCCAGGACAGAGACCCTGTCCTGGAAGAGTCTACGGGGACCATTAACTCCTCAGCCAAGAATTTCAAGATAACGTGGTCAGCAGTGAGATGTACTGGGCTGTGTGTGTGTGTGTGTGTGTTTATGTGCACACACGCACACACGTGTGCTGTGGCGCTGGAGGGTAAGACTAAATTGCCGCCATTACTGAAAGCACCCTACACTTTTTTTTTTTTAATTAATTTTTGCTGGAGTATGGTTGCTTTACAACGTTGTGTTGGCCTCCTCTGCACAACAGAATGAATCCGCCATCACATAGAGAGATCTCCTCCCTTTTGGACTTCCCTCCCATTTAGGTCACCACAGTGCATTAGGTAGAGTTCCCTGTGCTATGCAGTGCGTGCCCATCAGTTGTCTATTTTACACATAGTATCAATAGTGTGTATGTGTCAATCCCAGTCTCCCAATTCCTCCCACCCCACCCCTATATGTTTTATATCCACAACCTCATAGGTAGCTAATATGATCCCCATTTTACAGATGAGGACATTTTACGACTCAGAGAAGCAAAATAACATCTTAATATTATATAGTTAATACACGATTGGGGCCAGAATTCAAACTCAATTCTGTCTGAGCTCTGAATCCATGCATCATCTCTGAGCTTGGGGACTTGAGGTCTGGAGAGGGGGAATGGGCAAAACGAGGTAAGAAAGAATGTACGTCAGTGTGAAAAATACACACGCACGGATCCGTATTTTCATTTCAGCCTTCTTTTCCAAGTTCCCCATTCAGATTTCCAGCGGCTGACTGAAAAATTTTCCCGGGGATCATGAGAATCCTACAGCCTCCTGGAAATTAGCTAACCCAACACCATCATCCCTCCCACCTCCACCGGTGCACACACACCTGGTCCCCCCTCCTGTATCCCTTACCTCAGTCAGCGTTGTAATTGTTCAAACAAGTGTCTGCATGACCCTTCTTCTTGCCCCACGCACCCAAACCCTGCTGAGTCTACCTTCTAACCGCTCACAAAATTGTTTCCGCCTCTCTCTGCCCACTGGCATTGCCTTAGTTGAGACCACCTGACAGGTCTTCCTATGCCTCTCTCCTCCACGCTGTCATCAGTGTAACTCTCCAACAAACCCACCTCATTGCGTCACCGTCCTGAGCTAAGGTGCCTCACTGGTATGCACCATGCCTTTAGAATAAATTAAAACTCCCTCATGTCAGTCTTTGCAGGCCTGCAATCCCATTCCAACATTCCGTTCTTCCCCCATCTGCCATCTTACATCCTACTCACTAGTGACTCTGAACTTTTCCCCGTTCCTGAATCACATCCTTTTTTTTTTTTCAGTTCAATAAACTTTACCGAGTATCCTTTTATTTGCCAAGCCCTGTGTTGGGCATAGGGATGCTGGGCAAGTGTTCTCAACTGTAGCACTACTGACATTTGGGACAGAGATTTCTTTGTTGTGGCAGCCTATCCCATGCATTATAGGATGTTTAGACCATCCTTGGCTTCTACCCACTAGATGCCAGTAGCAACTCCCCCCAAAGTTGTGATAGCCAGAATTGTCTCCAGACATGGCCAAATGTCCCTCAGAGGGCAAAATCATCCCCAGCTGGGAACCACTGTCTAGAATAAGACATGCTCCCTGCCCTCCAGGAACCTGCCCGTGGTTTGTTAGAAGTGATGAGTTCGTACACTGTGCAATGCAGCATGAGGGATGCTGAGAATACTAGCTTTTAGACAGGCTCACTCTGAGTTAGTCCTGACTCTTCTGCTTCCTTCTGGGGGACTTTGGACAATTTCATTAACCTTTCTGAGCCTTCAGTGACGCACGTGCAAAATACGGGATCTAATTTCAACGTCAAGGCCTATTGTGTGCGTTACATAAGTGAACCCCTGTCAGTACTTGACATACTGAGACCCTCAAGATGCGATCATTTCCCACCTTCACCACCCCCCTTCCACATCCTCAGGACACAGCGCAAAAGTAGCCTTTGTGCCTCTGCACATGATGCTTCCTCTGCTTAGAACCCCAGCCCTTCTCCCCTTCCCACCCTTGGAAGCTCAGCTCTGATGTCAGCTCCGACCAACTGGTACACAGAAGCTGGATCAGAGGCTCCGTGCTTTGTGTTCCCCATGCACTTTGCTTACATCTCTCTTAACATAATGTCCACTTTGTTGACCAACATTCCTCTAGGTCAAGGGTCAGCACACTTTCCTTTTAAGGGCCAAAAGTAAATATTTTAGGCTTTTGGACCTCATAATCTCTGTTACAATTACTCAGTTAGCCACAGTAGGTAAAAGCAGGCATAAACAATAGTAAGTGATTGGGTGAGTTTGTGTTCTAATAAAGTTTTATTTATAAAATAAAATGGCGGTGTGGCTGTGTTCTAATGAAGTTTTATTTACAAAACAAGATGACGGGCTGGATTTGGGCAAGTCTAGGACCCCTGCTCTGAGCAGTGAGCTCCTTGAGGTCAAAGCCCGAGTCTCACTGACTTTTGTGTCTAACACCTCACACAGCACCACCTGGTGCATCTTAGACACTATTTACGTGATTAATAGATCAATGGATCCACGATAGTCATCATATCGGTATTAATACGACACAAAACTGTAAAATCTTTTGGAGTATATGCATTAAGGAGCTGACCAAAACGATAAAAACAACCTCTACTGTGAATTCAGTAAAGAACGAACATGCTTGGAAAGAAGAGTAGACAACCTCCCTTCTCTGGAGCTGGGAGCTGAGGTTTCAGGTGTAAGATGGCCAGAGAAAGTACAGGACACGCCACCAAGTTTGAAATTCAGAGAAATAACAAATACGCTTTGGGCATAAGTATGTCTCATGCAATGTTGGGGACATACTTACACTGAAAAAATTATTGATTGTACATCTGAAATTCTAACTTAACTGAACGCCCTTTATTTTTCTTTGCACCTTATTTAGGCATCGACTGTTGATCTCTTCTGTTTCCTTCTCTCAGCCTTCCTGCAGGAAAGCTGGAAACCTGTCTGACCAGCGGATCCACCCTCCCACCCCCCAGGAAGAGGCCCCCCCCCCACCCTGTACACCTCACACAGCAGCAAGCAGTTCTGTTGGAACTGGAAATTTAATTAACAAAACGCGAACATGTAATTTGGAGGAGGAGGGAGGAAAAAAAAGCGTTATCGCGAAGTTAATAACAGAACTATTTTAATTACGGTATTTAACAAGTTCTGACCAGGCCGCTGTGTTCTCTGGGGAAGGATTCACATCGTTCAGGAATCTTGGAACAGAGAAGGGATGTGATGGGGAGCAGAGGTGGAAACGTCACCACACTGTGCTTTTCTGCCGTGTGTCTTCGGGTCCTCTGGCTCCGGCATTTAGAAGCCCCCAAGGAGTCGTGTTCTTCGCCTCCCGTGACTCAGAGAAGAGAGTGAGCTGTCCCCATCTTCCAAGTTCCAACCAAACAGGACCTGGGGAGGCATGTAAAACCCAGACCTGATATGCAAAGCTGCCCTTTGTCCCCACGTGCACTGGAGGGGAAAGAGCTGGATTTTCTTTGGCGCCCTGGCTCCTCCTCTCTGTGATTCCCCTGCTTGCTCATCCCCCCGAAGTGGCACCTCTCTGTTCTCTTCCCCAGATGCACCAAACAGCAGAAGAAGCAATGGGCCTCGATGCAGGGAAAAGAGATGGTGGCAGTGTCTCAGAGATGTGACCTGTGGTGTCACAAAGCAGACATAGCCGTGGTGGCAGGGTCACATGGCCTTTTGCTCTCACAGGCTAATCCCCAATCAACCAGTGGTGGGAGAGGGCCTGTCCTCAGTGTGCAAAGTAGTGGATCCCACTCTTTCGCCAAACCTCAGGAGGATGAGGTTGGCCCCAGGGAGTAGGAGGAATGTGGCCTCATGGCATGAAACCAGCCAGGCAGGGGACAGGCATGGCCTTGGCCTTCCCCATCACTGATCCTGCGTGCCATGACTCCCAGGCATTTTGTCACAGAGGGGCTTCTGTGGGGGAAAGGGGCAGGCAAAGAGCTGGGAGCTCAGCCTGTAGAAGTGGCCATAGGGGTGGGGAAGGGTCAGGGAGATGGGGGCAGAAGGCACTGCCCCCAGGGACGTGCCTTCCCTTCCTGTCACCAAAGGAGGCTCTGCAGACCAGACCGGGGAAGTTAAGAAGCAAGGTCTGGAGTTTGGATCATGGGTCCTCAGGCATTCACGGCATCATTAAGGGAGGGAAGAAGAGAGAGAGAAAATATACGTGACATTAGTGTGATGTAGCTACACCCACACAAATAAGCTTCATAAGACAGATTTAACAGATCAAACTGCTTACAGAGTTTCATCCACTCTGGGCTCTAAAATCATCACTGCAAAGACCAGGTAGAGCTTTCTCGACGCCTTCCTTTTCTTCTTCCCCTTCTTATCTTGAACACACAGGTCACAAGCCATTGGTGAAGCTGCCCACGCTAGGAGGACAGGGATGGGCCGTGATGACCCAGGGTCCAGTGTCAGCCTGAGGGTTGATGAGGGTGTCTACACAGGAGAAGAAGCCCAGCGTGGGGTGCTGGAGCCCGTGCAAGATGAAGAAGCATCATGCGTGGGAGGGCGTGGCAATTGGGATAAGATCTGAGTGATACACGAAGGGGTTGGTCAAATGGGTAACTATACTCAAGGTAACAGAAGCCAAATTCTCACTGTTGGGAAAGAGAATTACAACTGCAGAATGGGAGAAAAAAAGAATGAACCCTGTGGTGTTGGACTGAAAATTGAGATGATGTAAGGGCATGGCTTTCAATAGATAGAAATGGATACAGAAATAAAAAAGGATGTAAATTTGAGTACGTGTGTGTGCGTGCCGTATGCACTGCCACATATGTGTGTGCACATACCTTCCACTGAGAGGGTCTGGGAGCAGCAACACATTAGAAGTGATGAGAACATTCCCAGAACTGCATACTATTTTCCACTAAAGGGAACCAGGGATCCTTGGAGAAATCGCTGATTTCAGGGCTTGGTGGGGAAAGTACAAAGCGAGCCTGGATCACTCTATTGTGCCATAAATTAAGAAAGTACTCAAAAAATAATGAAGGCATCTCAAAAGGGCCTCAAGTCAGCTTGAAGGAGCTCCCACTTGCCAAATCTGGGATCATTTGAGCAACAAAATTAATGAAGGAATAGTTCATGGCTAATAAAAATAAGAATCCATGAGTCCAATCTGATATAAATAAATAACTCAAAAGTTTGATGGGAAACAGAATATTTGCAGAGTCTCAAAGTGCCTTCTCACACAAGAAAAATATTTATTCGCTACACAAGGAAAAAGGGGTAACTTTAGGATGGAGAAGTCTGGCCGACCCACATTAGTCAAAGGCTCAGCATTGTGTATCATGCATCAGGATGTGCACAGCTTCTGTGATATCCTTGCCAAGTGTGCGTCACCTAAAGGTAATCATCAGCCATCGTCAGACAAACTAAAGCTGAGAAATAGTCTAAGAATTATTGGCCTATAGTCTTTAAAGTTGCCAAGGTCATGAAAGCTGAGGAAAGACTGAGTAACTCATGGTTCAAAGGGACCTAAAGTGACGTGACAATGAAATGACAACTGGATCCATTCTTGGAACAATCAGTGAAACTTGAACAGGGCCCACGGTTAAGTTGGTAGTAACGTGTTGGGAGTGTGATGGCTGGATCCTAGCTATGTAGGATACAGTTACGTATATGCAGCTATAGAGGAAGCTATGCTGTTCAGAGGAATTACATACTAATATTTTCACAGTGATGGGGCATCACGTTGGCAACTCTCAAGTGGTTCATGGAGAAAAAAAAAAATTCTCTGTACAGCATTCACAGTTTTTCTCTACACTTGAGGTTGTTTCAAAATAAAAATCTAAAAAATAAAATAGGCCCATAGGGAGACATGATACAGATAGCAAAATGTAATAGGAGCCAAAGGGGAAGTGGATTTGGGATTCTATCAAGACAGAGAGATTGATTACAATTCCAACTGGACCCAAACTTGAGTTGGGAACTACGGACTCGACTGTACAGCTTCCCAAAGCATGGAGGAAACACAGAAGGTTCCAAAGTGGAGGCCCGTGTCCTCCTCCCCAAAGCGCACATGATAATTGATCATCAATGAACCCGAAGCAATTGTCTTGGTACAGGTTCAATGTGGGCATCCTTCTGCTGCAGGGCGCCTTGCCTATGCCCTGGTTGTAGCAGCAGATTCCTGGGGAAGGCTCTGACCCCTTGCCCCTACACAGTGTGCTTCCCCAAGCCTGGCTGTGCTTGTAGCTGCAGCTCTATGTCTTTCCCGCCTCAAGGCTCTACCCACTCATCTCTGTAGAGCCTGGTGGCCCACTGGGGCAATGACAAAGCCTCAGCAGGAAGCATCCTTTCTTCCAAGAGGATGAGCTGAAAATGCAGCCCTTATTTGTCCACTATTAGTAAGCCTTCTAGCCACAGTTGCCCAGATGTATTCAAGCCTCATCTAATCTTTTTATCCCTACTATTTTGGATCACCACAGGGGAGATACAGGGGAGATTCAGTGGATACTGGAATGAGATGGTTCTTCCCAGGCAGCCAGCCCTATGTCAGGGTGACATGTTTGAGGAATCAAAGTTGAGCTTCTTGATCTCTATGAAATACACATGTGCTCACACGAAGGTCACAAACACTCCCTAAAATCTGATCTAAATGCTTATGGAAATCATGGTCTTGTCTGATTGGCTAATAAAACCTCAGAACACACTGATGCTCCTTCTCCACCCCACCCGCAACCCCAGTTTCGGTTTCAGAGATGGCAGATCCAGCTGAAAAAGGAAGGAGAAAATGCCCAGAGGACCAGTGCAGGTGTCTTTCTGCATAGAATTCCCCAGGAGGGGAAGAATGTCAACTATGCTTCTCTCTCAAATGCTGGCTTGCCATGCGGCATGGCAACAGGCAGGTCAGCGGGATGGCTCAGATCACATAACACGGCCCTGGCACCCAGAACCACGTGGCACCTTGACAAACCAAACACAAAACTGCCGGGCTTATTCTATGCCACCCGCGCTGCCGGGAATTCAACTCTCATGTGAAATGAGAGTTTGTTTAAAAGTGGGAGAGATCAGCCCAAAGGTCCCAGCAAATTTTATAGTGTAGCCTTGAGAAATAAGTGGCTACCATCATTCTCGTGAGGTGTTGTTCCACAAAGAGCCTGATTGTGATCATCCAGCTGAGACACAGAAATGTTAGATGACCAGCCCAAGCTCCTATTTAGAGATTGGGTCAGCTGGGATGCTTCTGGCCATGAGTTTAAAAAAATAGCCATAGAAAAAAAAGACTTTAAAATGAAGACATTTAATTATGCCATAAAGCAAGAGGGATGAAGTTAGATGGTCCCAGAGTAGGTTAATTTGGCAGCTCAAATGTGTCAGGGCTCTGCGTCACCTTCCCTGACATTTTCTTCACTAGTCCTCATGGTCACAAAATGGCTGCTGCAGCTCCAAACATCAAATCCTGTATGAAGCACCTATCATCTGCTAAGCACTGTACAGGAATGAACTGAAAACATGGGATCCCTGACTTCTTCAGGCTTACAGTCTATTTTTGGTTCAGAGACGGCCCTGGATCACGTCCATCTACAGTGATTTCTGTTCCTTTCAATTCTGTTTGCAGAAAGCAGCTTTGAACAAATCAATCTGTACTCATATATTGTAAAACTGAGAGGTAGTTTAAGAGCTAGCATATCCAGAATTCCTTTCCTCCAGGATTCCCACTTTCCCAATTCTCTGAAGGAGTGTTATTAAATAACTTAAAAATGTTAAAAACAGAAAGCAACTAGAACAGTGCCTGGAACATGGTGAGTACTTAAGTAAGTTCCCATCCTTGTTCTTTTCTTGATATTCGAGGTTCCTGGCCACCACCACTACACCTCCTTCACTTTCAGGAAAGAGGGTCTTCTTGTCAAGTTCTTAACCACACTGTTTCCTAGTGACATAATGGACCATGACCTATAGAGTGCCTTCTCTCCAAAGCTTCAATTCACCCACATGGGCATCTGAGCTAATTAGTGTTCTTGGAGCATGGCTTGTACTGTGTCCTGGTCATGAAGTCAATTGCAGATTAATTTTGTACAGAGCAGAAAGCTGTTCCACAGCTTCAGGAAACACTTCTTAATTAGTTCAACATCTCAGAGTCACATGCCCTGAGACCAGAAGATGGGTAGATGGATGTCTACATGGATGGGGGTCGAGAAAGAATCTTCTCTTAATTGATGCATTTCTACATTTCAGTTACCTGGCTACCTGCAATCAAATTTAACATTCCTCACAATCTAATGAAGGAGGTATTATTTCCTTTTATTTTCACATGAAGAAACTGGGATTCAGAGAGTTTCAAAGATTTATATGAGGCCACACAGCTAGTAGTAAAGCCAAGATTAAACTCAGGGGGTCTCAGGACCTGATCCTTTTTTTTTAACCATTTTTAAAAATTGAAGTGTAGTCAATTTACAATGTTGTGTTAGTTTCAGGTGTAGAACAAAGTGATTCAGTTATATATATATATATATATATATATATATATATATATATATATAATATGCATATATATATATATTCTTTTTCATATTCTTTTCCATTATAGGTTATTACAAGATATTGAATATAGTTCCCTGTGCTATACAGTAGGTCCTTGTTGTTTATCTATTTTACATACAGTAGTGTGTATATGTCAATCCCAAACTCCTAATTTATCTCCCCACTACCACCCGGCATCCCCTTGGTAACCATAAGTTTGTTTTCTATGTCTGTGAGTCTTTTTCTTCTTTGGAAATAAGTTGATTTGTATTGTTTCTGATCCTTTTTCTTTTTACCATTCTTGTCGCCTTTATCCAAGGGAGCCACGGATGAGCGATGAGGGTTCAGTGTAATGTATCCCTGACACTGTTATTCAAGCCTCAAAGTACCCGCTTCAGAGGGGTAAGCAAAAGAGTTCCATCTGTCCATTCAATAAATACATTTCATTCATTCGATAAACCCATTCGCCCTGTGCTAAGAACCGGAAGACTTTAGAAGATTCTAAAATCACTAAGACGCAGTAGAGTGCCCATCTTCAAGGACCTCACACCTAGGTGAGGTGATATATATGATATGATATATAGATCATTATTTTTTTAAAAATGGAAGTGGAAACAGATCCAAGCACGTCTACTACTGAAATTAAAAATATAGGGATTTTTAGCGTTTTGGGTAAGAGAAGGCCTTTTCCAAGCAAAAGGTATTGTTATGGAACCATTACATCTACATAAATAGTAACAGAGTTGGAAGGGAGGAAGAAGAAGTCATGATTTGATACCTCTTGTTGCTGTGCAGGAAAAACATTCCCTCCTGATTTTCATACCCCTCTGCCAAGTGGGAAAATTCCCCTCCTGGTCCCTGTATCAAATCTAAATGCCAAGTCTCCAGAGGGCGTGCATGGAGAAGGTCCCTGCTGATCCAGCTTTGCTGCAATAGATTAAATGCAAAAGCAGAAGCCAAGTGGGGAGGACGAGGGAGATGAAGCGACAGACTGAGGTCAGCACCACGGGGGTGTCATTTTGGGCAAAGCATCGATGCTCTTGTCAAAGTTTCCACTTCTCCGTATGCTGGGAATAACTAGTTTTGCCCCTTCGCTGTTAAAACCAGCATTGGTCCCCTGGCTCGTGCCCTGGCAGCAGTGGGCAAGGAGACAAAATAGAATGGACCCTCCCTGTTCTTCATCTCGTTTGCCCAGGAGACCATGTTTATCAAGAATCCTGCCTTTAGATTTGGGGGTGTCTTCATCGCTAAGAGGAGGCTCATCTCTTTGCGCACTTGGGTCCTTCAATCTCATGCTTGTTGCCTTACAGCCTCTTCCCATGACAAATCCTGCAGCCATCCTAGGTGGTCCCCATCCGGCGCACACTAGAGCTTTCTGGTCCCTTGACCTCCATTTCAGTGCTTTTGCACTGCCTTTGCTCTTCACCAACCAACCCACTCTCCTGGCCACAGCTTGGACTTGCCATCACCCAAAACAGTCCCACCTCTGACATTTTAACACCTGAGATCTCTGACACAATGTCCTATCTTTCCAGCTCTTTCTCTCTGCCCATTCTCTCACCTCGTCACGTTCTCCAGATTTGAGAGGCCTCCCTTTTCTCCCAGTTTGTCCCCTCCCTCCTGGTGTCATTTTCTTCCCAACTAAGCCCATTTGGCCATGGCCACTCTCTGCCGATAGCTAAAACAACGCTGCTTGTCTTTCCACTTCCAGACCCACTGATGGACCAGGCCAACCAAAGGTCTGCTTCGGTCTCACTTCCTGATGGCTGGGCACAGCTGGAGAATTTCTCACAGACCCCACACATGGGCAGCACTACAAATGCCAAGAGCCTATCTTGGCTGAGTTCTTCACAGTGCCCACCAACCCTCCTAGAATTTTCGGATCAATCCCATCCCTCATTTTCCTAGCAGCAATGTCAACATTTAAGCCCCTTCTGCCATCTTTCCCAACAGAGATGACCTAGCTTCTTATTTCATTGAATAAAAAGGGGGCAATCCGGTATAAACTTCCTCGCTCGGTACCCAACCCTACCTTCATCCCTACCTCCATCCCCATATCTCTAATACAAATTGGACCTTCCCTTCCATCCCAGATGAATCCATAAACTCATGCTTATTTCTTCCATAACCTCCCTCAAAGAGTTGGCCCCAATATTTCCTGCATTTTTTATTTCTCTCTCTCTCCATTGACTTTTTCCTCTTAGTCCATTAACCTACTCAAGCGTTTTCTATCTTAAGAAAGAGTCTATAAACTTTTCATCCCCGCTAAATAATATTTGATCTACCTATTTAACGATCATCGATCTATCTCTCTTCATTCACGATACCAAGCTTCACTTAAGTGTAGCTTACAGGTAGAGTATCTACTTTCACACCCCTCAATGCCCTTAGCTTATTAGATTTCTTCCCCTCCCTCTCTGTACTGAAACAGCTCTCTCCAAGATCACATGTGACCTCCTAATTCCCAAGCACAAGAGTGTTTTTCTGTGGTCTTATTTTCCCTTTCTGCGATGTTTACTGTATGACCCACAACATCCTTCTTTAAATGTTCTTTCGTTTCCATTTTGGACACTCTCCACTCTCCTAATTCTCTCCCTTCTCCTCAGATTCTCATCCTTAACTCTTACGTGAACTTCTCTTTCTTTACCCAACTCTCAAATATGAGTGTTTCCCAAGACTCAGTTCTTTTATCACTCGACATCCCTTCCTGTCGGTGACTTAACCATGCCGAGGTTAACCACCACCCACGTGCTAGTGATTTCTAAATGACGGTCCCAACCCAGACTCCTCTCTTGGGTTCCACGTTCATAAAGCCTGCTGCCTGCTGGACATACATATTCATACGTTCCACGCGCATCTCATCCGCGGCGTGTCAACCTCTAACCATCTACCCCCTTCCAACTGCTCTCTTTCCTGATCTCCCTATTTCTGAGAACAGAACCACCAACCACTCTTTGTCCAAAAAAGAAAACCAAGAGCTGTGCTGAATGCTCCTCATTCTCTCATACTCGCAGGTAAATAAAAATTAAGCCTAGTCGATCCCACCTGCCCAAAATCTCTCAGGTCAACTGCCCCCTTTCCCTCACCATTTGCGCCCCACTGCTCTCAGCTTCCCTTGCCTGGAATCGTGTATAATGTCCTTACCTGGTCTTCCTGCCTCCAGCCTAATTCTGCTACAATATATCCCCAGCGGATACCAAAGTCATCCTTGTAACATGCAAAAATGATCCTCTCATCCCCATGTGCTTAAATTCTTCATTGGTTCCTTACTGCTGATAGGATACAATGTGCCCTTCTTTTCATACCATGTAAGACCTTTTGTGATCTTGGCCCCTTCATCCCCATGTAGCCTCAAGTTTCATCATGGCTCCCCCAGTACCTGCTACTTCAGGCATCTGTAATGACTCACCATCCCAGAAGAGCCTGCCAGGTCCAAATAGGAGAGTTTTTATCAAGAGCAATTGTCTTGCAAATTGGATCACGTAACTAACATGGGTTGTCTGCGAGTAGAAGACCCTTGCTACGTGTGCGTTGATATATTTGGAGTAGGGGATGGTTGCTATCAAATCATCCTTCCTCCAAATCCCTAGAATGTTTACTGTGGGATAAGCCTCTTTGAGCCCCCCACCCCATTTTCCCACCACCCCAGGAATGAAGGCCTTGCCTTGGAGCATCTGGCCACCGGACTGCCTCATGCAGCAGCTGGGTCGGCACCCCAGAGGGCAGACGGCCCCCCCATGTGTCACGTTGCTGTTCTCCACATGACTTTAAATTTCCCGAAACCAAGTCTCCCTGTTGCTCTTGGCCAGAAGCAGCAGCTTCTCAGCAAGATGGGAGGTGAGGCCCAGAGCGGCCAGTTCAGCCCCTCCTGCCCACGGCTTCTTGGGTACATGACTTAGCAACAAGCTGGCCCTGAGCTCGGGAACCAGAGGGTACAGGCGGAGCCGGCCAGGAAGGGGCGCTCGCTGATTCCGGTCTGGTTTTCCAGCTGCTGAGATATTTTGCTCTCTTTAGGCCTCCAGACAAGCAAACCTTTTGGGAACAAAGCCAGGTTGAAGAGGGTAGCAAGAGAGAAATGGCTTCAAGAGAAAAAAAAAAAAAAAAAAGGAAAGGATTCTACTAGGTCACCACTTATGATAGAGCAAGGATTCCCAAAATGTTTTAGGCCATTTACTAGAATTTAGGGTGGGTTTGCAGTCAAGGAACACTGGGCTGGATGGCCTCCCAACCCTTCCTCCCCTCCTCCGCCCATCCCCCACCCCCACCCCCACCCCCACCGAAGAATCCCAGGGTTCACAAATTTATATATCAAGTTTCTTCCACTCTCTTCTCAAGTCATTGTCAAACCGCTGGCTGAAAATGGCCAAAGACAAGTGCCACCTTCTTGGTGAATTTGCTTTCAAATCACCAGACCTGAAACTAGATTTTTTCACAATTTCCCAAGCGCAACAGTTTATGTTTTGGGGCCGTGCCAACTAGCACAGACCCACTGATCCAGGACTCCAAAAATTCAGGCCAGAACTAAGAAAGTGTATTTGGCTATTTCCTGTCATCTCCAGAGAATATCACCAGGTGTGGCTGGATTTTATTAGGACCTCTGGAGACTTTGTTTCACAAAATATAACCCTAAAAGCTAATGTATTGAATATTGATAATATATCAGGCACTGTATTGGGCACTTCACATGAATTGTGTCATTTAACCCTTTTGCCTCCCTTTATAAGGAAACTAAGGGAGAAAAGGGAACTTGCCCACCTCCCCCCCCGACCCCTTCAACCATCCCCAAATGCAACAATGAAGGAAGCCCAGACCTCCCAGAGCTTTTCCCCTCAGCTGCCCAGGGAGCTCTTGGCTTCACCTAAACTAGGCACTGTCTCAGTCATGACAGACCTCTGAACCTTTCTGAAGTGTCCTACCTCTGGCTCTCTGGACATCACCTCCCAGCATTTGACCTCTGACCCTCCTTTACAGGCTCCTTCTGATTTGCCTTCACCCTGGGTCCTTTCCACCCAGCCCTGGGGCCCTTGACACCAACCCCTCGTTCAGGCAGAAGGATTGCTTTGGCCACTGCAGCAAAGGGCTCCCGGGCAGAATCTCAACATATCAGGACGGTCACCATCACCTCCCTCCGGTCAGCACCACACACACGTGAATGGTGCCAAGTGGGGAAGGAAGGACAGAGAAGACGCTTCGAGAGGGACAGAGACACGTCCCAGCGTCCAAGCAAAGCCAGCGTGTCGCCTGGTTAAGTTGCCTCAGTCCTGACTCTGGCCCTTCTTCAAAACCAGTCCTTCAAAGAGAAGGACACTGCCCTGGCAAGAAAGGTGATCCCTCCTCCCGAGTTCCTGGCAGCGTTAGCCCTCAGAGCCTCCTTGCTCCCTGCCAGGAGGTGAACCTGGTCAGGATGAGCTAAGGGGGAGGAGGGCCTGAACCAGAAACTCGCGGTCACCTCACCAGTTGGGACACATCTCCCTCTTGCTGCTAGGATGGCACATCTTAGGAAAAACAGTCTCAGATGCTTTGGTTGCAACTTCCCTCTGAGTTTGTTTTCAACTCCTGGTTCTTTCTCCATCCTCCCTACACCCCCTTCCCAATTCTCCAGACTGTCCTCCCCCTCCTACTCCTGTTCGCTAGCTGTTGTCCTGTCGAGCAGACGAAGGGTTAAACATTCCCAGGACTGGAGAGGCCAGGCAGAGATGCAGGTGCTAACAGGGAAAGTGTGGGCTGGAATCTAGAATGATCTATCCCCATTCCAAGAGGTGGGGACAGAGGAGAGAGGCGTGATCCCAGATTTCACTAGAAGTCTTTGGGTGAAAATTCCGTAAATCTAGAAATGACAAAACTCAACGGAAATTTAATTAAATGAGCTAATACATGTAGCGTGCTTGAGACAATGACCGGCACACGGTGAGCTGTATAAACACTTGGAAATGAGTCAGAGTTTGGGGAAATATACATTTCAACAACGCAATAGTCTATATATTTGAGAATCCTTGAAAATGGGTACTTGACCCCGTACCTGTGCATTCTAAGTCTCTGCTCTCTTTGCCACCAGTCCTGAGGTTTTCTCTCTCCTCCATTTCAGGTCCTAAGAATCTGTGAGTTTGCATCCATGGCTAAAGATCTCTACCTTTTGTTCTTGCCACCCTGCCTTCCTCTCAAATCCAATAAAAACCCTGATTTCCCTAAACCTTAGGCTGCTGTGGCTTATATAGTGTCTTTCCTATCACCTTGGCAACAAACACATTGGCTTCATAATAATAACCACTTAGTGCTTTAGAATCAAACAATAATTATAGGAATGCACTGGAAAGCTGATGTCAAGTAAGCTTTCCTCTCCCAAACGCATTGGCAAGGATTCTGGCTGGGTTTTCAGCAAAGACCCTTTCCGGAAGTGTCATGGGAAAAGGGTCAGAGCTGTGGAGGGAGGCGAGACCCCGGTGGTCTTATCTTCAACACTGGCTCTGAGCCAGCCCGTCGCTGCTGCACGCTGCCCGTGAAAAATGCACACTTCTTCCCTCCAAAGCAAATAATCCCCAGTGTCCTTCAGAATCATGACTCAAAGAGGATAGAGGAAAAGGAACAAGAACACTTTCTTTCCTCTTTTGAATGCTTCAAGCAGGAAGGGAGGAATGCAGCTAAGAAAGCAGGAAACTTCCTTCACCCAAATGTGCGTAGGACCTGCGCTGGAAGCAGACCTCCCAGCTTTGCTAATTGCTCAAGGATTATGCCCGGTCCTGGCTGTGCTGAGTTACAGCTCACATTCTGCCCAAACCCTCCCGTTTTCCAGGAGAAGGAAGTGACAGACGCCTCTCTCCTGAGACGTGATGAAAAGCATGAGTCACAAGAAGTAGGAGGGAAATTGGCTGCAGGGTCAGGGGCCCAGCGCACCGGCAGCTGGATGGAGCTGAAGCAAAAGAAGGGGAATCCCTAAGGGAAAAAAAAGCTATCTCCAGCTGCCTTCTTTCTAACCCACTCCGTTCAGAAATATGCCAGATACAGAGCGGTCAAGTCTGAGAACCAAGGAGCCATCTGCCGATACGCACTGAGTGCTGACTCTATCTCGTGCTGTTCTCCATGCTGGGCTGACGAACGGCTGGGGCGGTGGGATTCCGGTAAGGAGACAAGGGTGATAACCTAGCTTTGATGTGGCCACGCCAGGTCATGTCAGAGTTAGAGGAGATCTGAGAAACCACTGATTTGCAGAGAAGCAAAACAAGGCTCAGAGAGGGCAAGGGGTTTGTCTAAGACACAGAGCTCCCTAGTTGGCTGGCAAGACTTTGTCTGACCCCCAGGACAATGTATGAGAACTGCATAGAAGAGCTGGTGCATGAATCCTACAGAGACCAACTCCAGAGTGGGGACACTCCCCTCATAGCAGGTCTCCACCACTTTGTCACCTGTAGGTCATACGATGGACACACAGGTGACCGCCATGACCATCTCATCCACCTTCCTTGTGGTCTTGTTCCAGGTTAGGTTCAGTACCTGTGATTAACAAGCACCCCCAACCCTAAGAATGTCAAAGAAATCCAGGTGTGGTGGAAAGTTTTACAATCAAATACAAGGAGGCGTGTGACTCTTTTGCTACTTTTTATTGAAAGGGAAAGGGACCCACCGCTGATGTAGGCACTGTACCACCTACCTCAGGGCCTTTCAAAAACAAACAATAGGATAAACAATCTGTGATCCATGTAGACAGCGGAATATTATCCAGCACTAAAAAGAAATGAGCTCTCAAGCCCTGAAAAGACACGGAGGAATCTTAAATAAATATTACTAAGTGAAAGAAGCCAATCTAAAAAGGCTACATATTGTAGGGTTCCAACTATATGACATTCTGGAAAAGGCATCACTATAGAGACAGTAAAAGGATCAGTGGTTGCCCAGATTTAAGGGGAAGGGAGGGGTGAATAGGCTGAGCACAGAAGATTTTTAGGGCAGTGAAACTACCCTAAAAATATGAGACTATAATGGTAGACACGTTTCATTATATATTTGTCCGAACACTTAGGACGTACACTACCAAGAGTGAACCCTGTTGTAAACCATGACTTTAGGTGATTATGATGTGTCAGTGTAGGTTCATCAGTTTGAACAAATGTCCCACTCTGGCGGGAGATGTTGATGGTGGGAGAGACCGTGCCTGTGTACGGGCAGGGGTGTCAATGAGAAATCTCTGGACCTTCCTCTCAGGTTTGCTGTGAACCTCAAATTACTCTCAAAAAATAAAGTCAAAAAATGCCCAAACATCTGTGGTAGCAGGACTCCAATTCAATTCAACCAACATTTAATTGAGCTGCTAATTTCACCAGAAGAATTTTTTTCTCCCCACCATTTGCCATTTTCCGTTTTCACGATTTTCTGCTTCCTGTTTTATTTTGTGGACATACCGATGAAAATAAAGAGCCCTCTGGTCCTAGGAGGTATTCTCAAATGGCAGTGCCCACATTTCCACGCTCACCGGGTATTCTCGTTCAAAACGCAGATTCTTGAACCCTACCCCTGGCCCTTTAATTCAGAATCTCTGAGGGCTGGACCAGGTAATCTGCATTTCCACAACTTCCCCACATGATTATTGTGGGTGCTAACTTTTGATCAAAACTGCCTCCTTGGTACCTGGAGCAGAAAAAGCCTCTGGGGAGAAGTGTGCCGGACTGCTGCGGCCTCCGTTTATAATCTAAGATTGATGGGAAAACACACATAAAGGACCATGGGTAACAGGTTAAGATCAGGAGGCATGGAGCTGACACTTCTTTTACAACAATCGTCAGACCCGACGATACGGGTCCGTCTGGGCTTTTCCCCTCCTAGACCGTGAACTCCAGTGTCAGGCTTATTCGTGACTGCCCCCCTAGCCCCTGGGTCAGGGTAGATGCTCAATAAATTAGTGCCAAACAGAAGAATTAGGTTTGTCTGGGAGAAGGCACAAGTAAAGATGCAAGCAAAGATTTTCCCAAATGATTCGATCACCCCCTCCATTTAAATGTGCTGCTTTCCCCGGAGGTCGTACTGCAGGGGAAAATGAAGCTTGGACACAACGCATTAGCTGCTAAGGAGAATGTGACCCCGGGGGAACTTTTTTTTTACCTTCTGGAAACCAGGAACATTCTGTATCCAGAAGTCACAGCTCTAGGGAGCCCTGCTTGCTCGGGGTGGTGGTGGGAGCATTGCTCAGTTTCCAGGATACCAAAACGAAGCAGCTAAACACACACCAAGGTCTCAGAGGGGAGGGACATGGAGGAAACGTGTCTGGTGGGGGCTGAGCCCAGCGAGGCTGCGAGGCTGGGTGGCAGAGGTAAAGCGATGCCTGGGACTGAGAGATCTGCTGCTCCCCCCAACATCTGCCCGCACCCCACCCCCCAAATTGCAGAGTGCCCCGGATGCCATCCTCTAAGATACGTTTCTTTGACTCTTTTCCTAGCCTTTGAAATCGAAAATGCTCCTGGAATTGTTGTAAACCGATTCACGCTAGGAGGTATGTCACTTACGGCTTTAGTTTGTTAGGGCTATTGTAACAAAGTACCGCAAACTCAGTGGCTTCAACAACAGAAATGTATTATCTCATAGTTCCAGAGGTTGGAAGTCCAAAACCAAGGTGTCGGCAGGGTGGATTCCTTCTGCGGCTGCGAGGGAAGGGTCTGTTCCAGGCCTCTGTCCTTGGCACGCAGACGGCCGTCTTCTCCCTGTATCTCTCCACACCATCTTCCTCTGTGTGGGTCTCTGGGTCCATATTTCCTCTTTTTATTAGGACACTGGTCACCTTGGATTCGTACCCACCCTGATGACCTCAGTAAAGACCCCAGCTCCAAACCAGCTCACATTCTGAGGTTCTGGGGATTAGGCAGGACTCCACCATATGAATTTGGGGGAACACCATTCAACCCCTATGCACCAATCTCCTTCCTCTGGGACAGAAGCAGGACAGAAAGAAGCTTGAGGAGAAAGGGATCCTGAAGGTTGGAAGAGGCAGTGAACAAAGGTCAGCAGCCCTGGGGGAGGTGGGGGGAGGGAAACACACTCACAATTCTGCCCAGCATTGGTCTCAGCCCCTGAGGGTCCTTTAACCGTCGTCATTTTGCTAGGGCATTTGGAGACGCCACTTTTTCCCCGCTGCATGTAACCCTCGGGGTAAATGGGCAAGCCGGCACCCTGCCCCTGCAGAAAGGGACTGTACAGAATTTGGAGGTCGGTTCACTAACTCCATCTCTTAAAGCCCTCAGTCGCCCCAGTAACTTGCTGCCAGACTGAACTCCCTCCAAGCCTACCACGCGATGCTGCCTTTGCTCTCGGGTTGCCTTGAAAATATTTTCCATTGGTGACGAGGGGATGTATTCTGTCACTTTTAATACATTTTAAGTTCTCTGGGCATCAGGCCAACCTGGGATCTCATACTGTTGCGTCACCACCTGCATGGCCTTGAGCAGATTGCTTAACTTCTCTGTGCCTCAGTTTCCTCTTCTTCGGTGGAGATAGTGGTAACTCTCTCCGTGTTACTGTAATGATTAGAGAAGGCAGCATATGTGAAACATGTGCGTGTGTAATAAATGCTGGGCGCTACCCACCTCTGTGCATATGCATGCCTCCTACTGTGTTCTACCTGTACAACAGATAACAAATGCTCCCTTGCACCTACTGTTGTGCCGTGTATATGGAGATACTAAAAAATGTGCCCCAAATGAGCTGCGTGTTAGTGGTCGTGATCTGAGTCAACCTCATTCTTTGTGCTGCTCTCCATAGAAGTCAGGGACCATCCCAACCTCTGCACCCCGTACTCTCCGTTCAAGCCCCAAACATCTTAACCTGGATATACCAGTTCCGTGGGTCACTTTACGGAAAAATCCTCTAGTAAAGTTTGGGAGGACACAGTCAGCTGGGGTGGTAGGAGGGGGATCATGCCTCAATCTTGAGGCCCCCAGGTCATTACAGCCCGATTTCCAGGGGATGCTGATTCCCAGGGCCCCAGATAATCCCTAGATCTATATATTCAGCAAGCAAAGCCAGGTCCTCTGCCCCTGATCCATGGTTACTTTGGAAACCCACTACCCAGGCTAAAGAGTTAACATAACCTCATTGCACAGAGATTTCTCCGTAATCTGTACACATATCCCAGGAGTCAGGACTGTGCGAGGTGCGGCTCAGACGGCTGGCCCACAGCCCACCAAGCTCCCAGAGCCCTCTCATTCAAGTCGATTTCAAATTTAATTAAGAACAACTGAGCAGAAGCTGAGGCCTCTGCGAGGCCATCACCCCAGAGGTTGGAGAGGGCCAAGGAGATAAGCATCTCATCATGAGACAGAAAGTTGGAAGAGGCTTCCATCACCCTCACCTGTGAAAACAAGCCAGCAATACCCACCAGGGCGCAGAGGCAAAAAGAGTTTGGGCTTCGCGGGAGCCAGAGCTGCGCCTATGGATGGTGCGGCTTGGGAAGCTACGCAAAGCACTCTCCAGAACAGTCTCCAGGAGAGCCACGCTCGCACTGTCCCCAGAGGCAGCAGAAGGGCCCTGCCTGCCTCTCCAGCTCCCTCCCAGCCTCCCTGGCCAAAAGGCCTGGCAGCAACTCCCCCCTCCAACTGGTGTGAGTTAATAACCAATGTCTGAGGATTTCAAGAGGCAAGAGAATAGAAAGGGAAGAGAGAAGGAAGGTGAAAGGGACCAGATGGTCTGACAGAACTCTGGAGTTGGAGCCCCTGGGAGGGTAGAAGCGTGGAGAAGGCTTACGGTCTTGGTGGACGAGCCAGATGATTGTTGGGTATTTCTAAAAGTGTGGTTCACTGGTTCCCAACATCAGAATAGCCCCCAATTCTGGGATGCTTTGGATCAATACAGATTCCTGGGCCTTCACCCAGATTTAGGATTTAGGAAAAGGCCACCTAAGGGGGCCAGGAAATTAGCATTTTAAAACATCCTACAGGTAATTTTGAGCCCACATTTTAGAAAGCTAGGGTAATCTAGAACAGGGATTGGTAAACTACAGCCCAGGGGCCAAATCTGGCCCACGGTCCGTTTTTATAAATAAAGTTTTATTGGAACACAGCCACACCCACTGGTTTATATATTGTCTATGGCTGCTTTTGCAGTACAGTGGTGGAGCTGAGGGTCCTGTGACCCTCAAAACGTGGTCCTTTGCAGCAAATGTTTGCCATCCCCTGGTCAAAGACAGTGCCACTCAACCTTAGCAGTATGTTAGAATGACCTAGGGAGTTTTTTAAATTACTGATGTGGACCCACCCCAAATCAATTAAGTCAGAATGGGGGTAGGGATAGCCTCAGTCATGGATAGATTCTTACGCTCCTAAGGTCTAGACAAAGTTTGGAGAAATCCCGTGCAAGTATAGAGCTGGCAATGATTCAGAATTTTCTGCTGCCCCCTCCTTTGCCAGTCACCAAGTTCAACAAATATTTGTGGGGGACCTTCTAGTATGAAGAAGACACTAACGCTAAAAGGTGATTCAGCCATACCTTCCTGCTAGGGGAGCACTGATTTTGCAACAAGTGAAACTCAGAGAATTTTCCCCCTTGGATGCCGAAGTCCTGCTCTGTCCTTAGGGGGACTTCCTTCAGCCTGCTGCGGTGGCTTCTCAGTGCTGGCCAGCCCAAGCGCTGGTTGCATCAGAATCACTTGGGGGGAAGGCCCATTAGAAACCCAGACTCCGGATCCCATCCCAGAACTCTGAAGCCAACTCTCCCAGGCTGGGGCCTGGGAATTGGTTTTGTTAATGAGCTCTCAGGTGGTCCTTAGGGCATCCAGACTTAGGGACCACTGGTAGAGATCTCTTTGAGGCTCAGCTGGAGAAAATTTGTTTCAGTCAGATTGAAGATTTTCCCCTGAAGCCAAATAGGCTCAAAGGAGTCCTTTTTCCTACCGATGATGCAGATTTGGAAGAGAGCGGATCCTGTTCTGTTTCTTGGCTCCCAGTAAGGAGAAATCAGACCAGAATGCCATGATCACTCTTAAAGTCAGTGTGTGTGTGTGTGTGTGTGTGTGTGTGTGTACATGTGTGTGCATGAGTGTGAGAGCATGTTTGTGGATGAGTGTGGGTGTTTGTGCATGTGGTGTAACACGTGTGAGTGAACAAGTTAGTGTGGGGTGTGTGCATATATGTGAGTGTGAGTGCATGTAATGTGCGTGAGTGTGTATGTGGGTGAGTGTGTGTGCGTGTGTGGGTGTGAACATAGTGTGGGTGGGTGTGTGGGTACATGGGTGTGAGCATGCGTGTGAGTCATCACTACACGAGGACGGTTCTGGCCGGTGATGAAGATCTCAGGGTCTACGGGAGACAGACGGGACCCAGGCAGGGCAGGGCCGGGTGAGGTCAGCGAGGTACCAGAGATGCTCAGCCTCAGGGTCATGTGCCTCAGCCGAGTACTGGTCCTGCTGCCAGCATTCAAATCCCTCTGCTTTTTACCTGCTCTGTGAGCTTAGGCAGCTGCTGTGGCTTTTTTTAAGCGTCAGTTTCCACACCCAAAAATCTGGGATCATAGCCATGCTTACATCATATAGACTTTGAAGAGGAAACAAAAAAGGAAAAGTGAGATATGCCTTTAAGTGCCCAGTTCAGTGCCTAGATATTAGCAATTGCTCATTTGTTCATCCTTTCACGAAATACGTAGTAAGAACTTGCTCTGGACAGGTTCTGTTGTAGGTACTGGAAATAAAGCATTGAAAAAAAATTTGTAATCCCTATCTTCATGGAATTTATGCTCTAACAGGGATGGGGAGGGTAACCCCACCAAAAAAACAACCAAGTAAACATATAATCGTTTCAGATGACAATAAAAGAACAGTAAGCAGGGCCAGACTTCCCCCTAATACGGGGACACGATGTTTGGGTATAACTCAACAAAGGATGCAGTTGATGGCAATGTCTCCCCATGGGAATGGTTTGGCGCCTTCATTCCAAGATTCTCTAACTTCCTGGGACTCAAATATAGTTATCTGTGGTTAAAAATTGAGCATTCTATCAAGGAAGTTATGCAACGCAAAACAAAAATAAAAACATGAAAACAAACAAACAAAGCCCCGCACTCTTGCCAGAGGTCTGTTTTTGCTGGCTTCTGTGCTAAAAGTGAATATTTATCCACACGCTCCGCAAGAAGGTGGGGCTTCCAGAACCCAGCAGAAGCAGGGCCCGGTTTCCAGAGGCAGCCAGCCGTCAGCTACAGGGACGGCTGGGACCCCGAGGCCGCCCCTCCAGAACCCACACCCTCATTTTTTGTATGTAACTCTATAGATGCATGAAAGACAGAGAAACCAAGATTGTGGCAGCTAGAGCCAACCACGCTCCCAGGGGAGTTTTGTAATGGAGGAAGAAGATTTTGAAATAACTCTCTCTTCTAGCCAGTGGGAAATGAATCTCAGTTTCTGGTCAGAGGCTGAGACTGAGCGGTCCTTGGAGTCACTCAGGAGGGGCACCCGCCACCTCTCCGCTGCGCGTCCCCCTCTGCGCTGTGCCACCAGGGACGACCGCCTCCACGCGCCGTCCGCCCGGAGGTCGAAGGGCCTTCGGGGAGTCGAGGCGAAATGCTCTATGCCGACTGTGGTTTCTCAGCCATCACGGGGGGGCAGGGGGCAGTTCATACAAACTAGAGACTTCATGCAAGTTGTTTTTGTTTTTTTTAAAATAAATTTATTTGTTTATGTTTGGCTGGGTTGGGTCTTCGTTGCTGTGAGCGGGCTTTCTCTAGTTGTGGCGAGCAGGGGCCACTCTCCATTGCGGTGTGCGGGCTTCTCATGGCGGTGGCTTCTCTTGTTGCGGAGCACAGGCTCTAGGCACACGGGCTTCAGTAGTTGTGGCACACGGGTTCAGGAGTTATGGCTTGCAGGCTCAGTAGTTGTGGCGCACGGGCTTAGTTGCTCCGCGGCATGTGGGATCTTTCCAGGCCGGGGCTCGAACCCGTGTCCCCTGCATTGGCAAGTGGATTCTTAACCACTGCACCACCTGGGAAGCCCTTCATGCAAGTTTCGTTCCTGTATTTCAGTTCCGCTCATCCCGTTCACACACACACACACACACACACACACACACACACACACACACACACTCACACACACTAGCAGTCGGGATCCTGGAAAGAGTTGGTTCCAGGTTGGTAAGGGTCCTTTAAAACCTATGCACCTATGCAAACTGGGACTATTATGATTCCCCTTCAAATCAGCCGGACTCTTTCCCCCGAGGCCCCACGGATACACACCCCAAAGCAACCGAGCATGTTGACAGTATTCAGGGAGCTGTTTGCATTTATTGCCGGCCTTGTGAGGGAAGGACAGTGAAAAACGGGCAGCGGTGATATGGGATTCTGCCATACAAACTGTACCCTTAAAGACATTCTGGATTTTTCTGTTGATGGCCACCACACCCTTCCTCAGAGTTCATGGGCCAAGAGGAGACAGACCAGGGAGAGAAGTTATTCCCATTTGGATCTTAGCAATGAACCAGAAGAGATCACCCAATATATATTTCCCAGTACCCGCTCTGTCCTCAGATGATACTAGATACCTGAAATGCAAAAATAAAGAAGCCACGTTCTCTTCTTTCTAGGAATGCAGAGTCCATAAGGATAACAGATAAACAGATGCATTTTTAAATGACAATAACATCCAACCTCCTTTTTTGGACCGTTAAGGCCTTCTGTGATCTGACCTCCACCGATTTTTCTGAACACAGGTCATACTGCTTTTGCCTCATTTACTGTACTCCAGCTACACTGGCCTTCTTGATGTTTTTTGAACATACTAGGAATGCTCCTGCTTCAAGGACTCAGCATTTTCCATCCCCTCTGTCTAGAAGGTTCTTCCTGCTGACATGCCAATGGCCTGCTCCCAGGCTTCTTTGGTCTGCTCTCCTGTGCCCCTCCAAGGAGACTCCCCTGGCCGCTCTACCTGAAACAGCCCTGTGGTTTCTCCACTTACCCTCTTACCCTGCTTTACTTTTCCTCCGTGGCACATGTCATGTCTGACATGAATGGTACAAATCTATTTATTATCCATCTCCCTCACTAGAAGTTGACCTCAGATTTCTTTTGTTCCTTGCTAAATGCTCAATGCCTCGCATATAATAAACACACAATAGATATTTATTGAATAAGTGAATAAATAAACGCTATAATAAAATCAGAGGGTAGCATCATCTATCCAGACCACTCGCAGGCTAGTATGGGGATATTCCACTTGAAGCATCTCCCTTTCCTGGAAAGTTTCCTCTAAGCAGTTTCAAGGATCGACTCTTATTTCCCTGATGACATTTATTATAAGAATTGGAGATGCATTTCTCCGGAAAAAGAAGTTTACACCAACGTACAATGAAACCTCAGACAACTGTTCCAGATCATGTAAAAATATAATATGGAGATTTTCTAAAATACTGGCTGCAGAGTTTCATTAAACGCATATGTGAATGCCCTGGCAATCAGGCGAAACGAAGTCTAGATGGTGCCGTGGATGTTGGAGCAGGAACCAGAGCTTCATCTACCGGACCCGGGTGTTTATTTATTTATGCTTAATCTGCATATTAACTGCTGAGCACAGAGACCAGAGGAGGGGGACGTTTATTGAGATGCTACCACCTGCCACC
Source organism: Balaenoptera physalus (assembly GCF_965194825.1). Lineage (NCBI taxonomy): Eukaryota > Metazoa > Chordata > Mammalia > Artiodactyla > Balaenopteridae > Balaenoptera > Balaenoptera physalus. Next base: position 4,922,157 of record NC_138901.1, read on the forward strand.
ACGTTATCCCCCCACCCCTCCCCTGCTTATTTGCATGAGATAACAGCTGTCTGTTCGCTGCAACAGGACAACAGAGACCAGGAGCTATCACAGCCAGGGTGTCCCAAAGCAGGAAGTGATAAGGGTTAGAGGTAAGGCAGGAAAGCAAAAAGGGACTAATCAGGGCGCAGATGACACTTAACCAAATGTGATTTTCCACGTTCCTACAGAAGAGCAGCAAATGCAAAACTATTTGCATGCTCCTGCTGCACGTGGCTTCTGCTAACGCTGCAAGGGTGCATAATTCAAAGGCAGAACTATTTGCGGGATCAGCCTCTGACCACAAGCAAGAGCTCCCTGTGTGAGGTTCGAAGGTGGCAGCGAGTCAGTCCACAGGGTTCTGGTTTCTGTGCTCGAGGTTTCTCTCCTGCAAGGGTCCCCTTTCCACAATGACAGCCAGCACTGGTTTCTTGTTCGGGGCCTTGCGCTTGGCCATGGAGGGGCCAGATTTGAGGCTGGGAAGTGCCAGCCTTACCCCTGGACCTTCAAAGTGTGTCTCAGCCAGAGGAATTGGATTGGCTGAGAAGGGCAGTGATTTCTGATAGAAGGTTCCCATCCAGCCTCAGAGGGGCCAACCCTGCGGACACCTCGATTTCGGGTTTCCAGCCTCCAGAGCTGAAAGACAGTACACTTCTGTTGTTTAAGCCACTCAGTTCTCGGTTTGTAATGGCAGCCCTTAATACCATCACCAATAATAGCTTCCTCTCCACGGCAGGTGTCTGGCAATTGTTAAGTTCCCTTGGGCCCTCCCTGATGCCCTGCGGAGGGTATGGGACAACCGTCATATGGTCTTGAAGGATGCTGGGTTCAGCTGACGTTCTGCATTAAGGGTTGTGAACACACCCTCTCCCTCCCCGCTCCAGATTTTCACTGCTCACTTTGTCTTAGGCAACATACAAAGACTCTACATGTACTGTCTCATTTCATCCTCACGATGACGGGTGCTTTTGTTCCCTCCATTTTATAGGTGAGGAAACAAGGGCATCCGTTCCTACACGATATTCAGGATAGACTGAGGAATCTGGGCCCCAGAAGAATCCTTTTGAGAAGGGCTCTGCCTGTAAGTAGGGGATGGCCGTGGAGTTGTGAGTTCCCCTGATCCAAGGAGACATGTCCCAGAGAAAAAGAGGCACCCGGCCTTGGGCACATGGATTCCAGGGCTTTCTCCATGAGAGGGGTGTTGTCAGAAATGCTCGTGCATAGGCCACTCAGCATCCCTAGAACCCCCCAAGTCACTGCAAGCAGTGTCCCCACCCCACTGCTCCGCAGGCATTGTAACTTCCAAAATCACCCGCCACACACGTTCCAAATACCCCTCAGGGGCCAGTGCCTTATCCAGTTGAGAACCACTGAATCACGCTGCGTCTCATTAACTTCATCTCTAGAATGAGAGATCGTCCTTCTTTCCCAGGTCGTGAGGGAGGAGAGACCTGAGGTACCCAGAGAGCAAATTTTTCCCAACTGCAGCATCACTGACATTTGGGGTAAGATGATTCTTTGTCATGGGGTGGGGGGGTCTGTCCTGTACAGTATCACTGGTCTCTACCCACTAGATGCCAGGAGCAGCCCTCTCCCAAGTTGTGGCAATCAACCATGTCTCCAGACATTGCCAGGTGTCCCCTGGGGGGCAAAACTAACCCCCGCTGAGAAGCACTGATATAGAACCTCCAAATACTATGAGGTTTATAGCAGGGACTGAAGGAATTATTACTATTATTATGAGTTCATTCTCATTTGTCTGACTGAACTGGATTGGTTGTTGTCACTGAGTAGAACAAGAAGAAAGCTGAGTATACTCATAATAATCGTTATAATTCCTTCATGGAATTATATATACATATATATAAATTTTTATTGAAGTATAGTTGATTTAAAATGTTGTGTTAGTTTCAGGTGTACAGCAAAGTGATTCACTTACACACACATATGTATCTATTCTTTTTCAGATTCTTTTCCATTATAGGTTATTACAAGATATTAAGTAGAGTTGCCTGTGCTATACAGTAGGTCCTTGTTGTTTACCTATTTTATATATAGTAGTGTGTATCTGCTAATCCCAAACTCTTAATTTATACCCCCCACCCCACCATTCCCCTTTGGGGACCATAAGTTTGTTTCCTATGTCTGTGAGTCTATTTCTCTTTTGTAAATAAGTTCATTTGCATCTTTTTTTTTAGATTCCACATATAAGCGGTATCATAGGATATTTGTCTTTCTCTGTCTGGTTTACTTCACTTAGTATGATCATCTCTAGGTCCATCCATGTTGCTGGAAATGGCAATATTTCATGCTTTTTTTTGGCTGAGTCATATACGGAATTATATTTAAAATGGCAACTCCTCCACCACCCCCAGGACCCCCATCCTCCTCACCTGCTGGGAACACCGCAGCTAAACAGACCGAGGAGGTGTTGCTTTCGTGGCGTTTACATGAGCTGACATATTTACTTGGACTTAAAATAGATGCTATTCATTTCATTACTTATTTCATTCACAGACAGTTCAATATCACATCTGTTCTCGGTATTTGATTATGACTTCATATCAGCGTCCTTGATCTTGCCTTTAATCTCAAGGGCAAGAATCTTCCCGGGTCTTTTTTAATGACTTTTCATTTTAAAAGAGTTTTCCATTTACAGAAAAGTTGCGGTGTTGGTGGTTAGTGCCGTGACTTCCTATATGCCCCACACCAGTTTCCCCTACTGGTGACCTTTCATACATCCCTGTGGTACATTTGTCACAATTTATGAACCAGCGTTGAGACATTGTTATTAAATAAAATCCCCAAGTTTCTCAGATTTCCTTAGTTCTTCCTAATGTTCCTTTTCTGTTCCAGGATCCCAGTCAGGACACCACATTACATTTGGTCCTCAAGTCTCCTTACCCACTTCTTAGCTGTGACGGTTTTCAGACTTTCCCTGTTTTTCATGACCTTGATAGTTTTGAAGAGTGCCAGTCAGATATGTCAGAGAACGTCCCTCCATTTTGACTTGTCTGATGTTTTTCTCATGAATGCACTGGGATTATGATTTTGGAGAAAGAAGGCCACAGAGGTAAAGTGCCACTCCATCATGTCATACCAGGGGTCCACGCTCTCCCTATGCCTCATCATGGTTGACGCTGACCTTGACCACCTGGCTGAGGTCGTGTCACCAGGTGTCTCCACTGTTTTTCCTTCTTTCCCCTCCTTTCCTTACTGGGCTCTTTGGAAAGAAGTCACTAAGTCCCAGCTCCTTGAGGGCAGAATACCTACATAAATTATTTGGAATTCTTCTGCACAGAGAATTGTCCATTCTCCCCCATTTCATTATTTATACACTCGTTTATTTACATCAGTATGGACTCATGAATATTTATTTTACATTTATAATCCAATTCCACGTTATTTACGCTTTGCTCAAATTGTTTCAGCTTTGGCCTTGGAGAGCTCTTTCACTGGCTTCCGGTGGTCCCTTCTCCTACCCCCATGGTTGTGTATGTGTGTTTTTATTTGGGTTTTGTTTTTATTAGTTTGCATTATTTCCTTACTTTCTGGCACTACGGATGCTCCAGGATCATCCTGGATATTTCCTGCCTCAGTCCTAAAATCAGCCATTTCTCTAAGGAGCTCTCGTTCTTTTTTACTGGAGGACGGTACGAGAAACAGAGAGCTGAGTATTAGGTGTGTTCGTTGCTGCTGGGGCGTTGCTCATTCTAAGCCGTCTCAAATGACAGGGCGAGGAAATCTATATGTGTGTACTAGACCATGTTCACATACACACGTACATATTTATAAATGTTTCTATATGTAATCATCTGTATCCCTATTAAGCTAAACATGAGTTCATGCTATTTCCAACCCAAATCCACTCTGCCATGGATGAGTCTAGCCTCCTCCCCTTGCTTATCTGTAAATTTCATCCCAACAGTGAGAACCCAGGCTCCCCCTATCCCCCACCCATTTACTTAACTGTTCGATTCCAATGTACCCGTATCTCAGCATCAGGGCTGTTAAGCCATAGCCCCATGGGAACTAGAGCACTGTTATGTACACTTCCTGCTGCCTTTAGTCTCAGAGACTAATTTCCAAAGTTACTTCGGGCCGCACCTTTTCCTCCCAATCCCTTCAAGGACGTTGTTTCATATATTTGTAATACAGTTAGAATCTTTGGTCCCATCCTGCATTCTATCCTGGGATCGCCCCACTTCAAATAACTTTTAAAAAATTGCATACGTGGGCTTCTCTGGTGGCGCAGTGGTTGAGAATCTGCCTGCCAATGCAGGGGACACGGGTTCGAGCCCTGGTCTGGGAAGATCCCACATGCCGCAGAGCAGCTGGGCCCGTGTGCCACAACTACTGAGCTTGCGCGTCTGGAGCCTGTGCTCCGCAACGAGAGGCCGCGATAGTGAGAGGCCCGCGCACTGCGATGAAGAGTGGCCCCCGCTTGCCGCAACTGGCGAAAGCCCTCGCACAGAAACAAAGACCCAACACAGCCAATAAATAAATAAATAAATAAATAAATAAAGTGAAATTCTTTAAAAAAAAAATTATTAAAAAAAAAAATGCATACATGAAGGTTTGCCTTTGTGCTGTGACGTTCTATGGTTTTGGCAAATGTATATACCACTTCAGTACCAAACACAATTGTTTCATTGCCCTAAAAAATCCCCTGGGCTTCACCTATTCAACTCTCTTTCCCTTCTGAAAAGAACTTCTGATTTTTTTACGCCATCTATAATTTTGCCTTTTCCAGAATATCATAAAAATGGAATCACACAGTTTTAGTTTTCCAGAATAGTTCTTTCTGCGCAGCAAACTGCATTTAAGATTCATCCACATCTTTGTGTGTCTTGATAGTTCATTCCTTTTTTGTCACTGAATAGTATTCCATTGTATATAGCATCAAACTTTCTTGATCCATTCACCAATGAAGGACATCACTGTAGCTCCCAGTTTGGGGGACCATGAATAAAGTTGCCATAAATATTCATGTGCAGGGCATAAGTTTTCAAATCAGTTAGGTAAATATCCAGGCGTATGATTGCTGGATTGTAGGGTAAGACTGTGTTCAGCTTTGTAAAACTTTCTCTGTCATTTTTTGTTTGTGTCTTTGTTTCCTTGTGTTTTTAGCAATGCTCATTACTAAGGTGTCTGCAGGCAAATATTTGATTAATAACTTTTGATGTATTAAGGGTTAGACCTTAATTGTGGATGAAGGAAGGGAAGTCCCCGGCACATCTTCCTTCATTGCCAGTATGAGATGAAACCAAAGAGGACTTCGCGTGTGTCTGTATTCTCCCGCTAACCTCTGCAGATTAAGCCCAGAGCTGCGGGTCTGGGACTGGAGCCTCCATTCAAGTTACCTTGAGGGCTTGTTAAAATTCAGACTGCTAGGACCCATCCCCACAGCATCTTATTCCGTAGGTCTGGGGTGGGACCCATGGATCTGCATCTCTGACAAGTTCCCTGGTGATGGGATGCTGCTGGTCCTGGACCACTCTTGGAGGACCAACTCCCTAGAGGACTATCTTTCATGCATCCAAACCTGTCGCCATGTCTAGGATTTGCCTTCACTGCTCAGATGGGAGACGAATCTGAACGGAAGAGCTTGGGAAGGTTAAGCTAAGGGTTAGGGAAGGAGAGCCAAGGAGTCTCGACACGTTGACCCTGGGCACACCTGTCTCCTGCCATCCTGGAAGTACATGATTTTAGCGATGAAATGGACTGTCGTGACCAAAATCCCTTCATTGTAAAAGGGAAGGAAATGAACCCAGTGGGTGGAAGCCATCTCACACGGCAACCAGGGCAGAGCCACGGTGACCTAAATCTCCTGTATCTTCCACGATAGCAGAGCTACTCTTCCTCGTTCAAGGCAGCACAGGTGCCTTTTGCGCTCAGAGGTGACGAAGGCAGAATCAAGCCCATTACGGGAGTGATGGTATTTGAATTGTTATCTCAAACGGAATTGAACAAAGCATCGCTGCTCTCATCCACACCCCCTGGACACACACACGCCCAGGGGTTCACAGCGCCAGCACTCCAAAGAAACAGAGGGTGGGAAATGGACAGGTGGGGAGGATGAAAGATCACGGTTTTTACAGCACCTCTCATCAGAGCCATCATTTGACCATGCGGGATAAAGAACGCCAAGCATCTAGAAGGTGAGACCGCTGAAATTCTCGACTGAAAAACCGAGGGGGCAGGAGAACCAGAGTTGATGCCTTTAGTTCCTCCCCACAAATAAAAAACTCCAGCCATCTTGTCCTCATAACCCTGGAGATTGCTTACCTGAGCCATTCATCTTATTTGTTTTAAGATAAATTCCCAACGAGGTGTTTGGAACCGGATCCAAAAAAGGAAAGAGGTGTGAGACTAGAAAAGGAAGACAGGGTGGGGACAGAAGGCTTTGTCTGCTTTTAAATATTATTCGATGATTTCCTTGAATTTCTAATAAGCAGGTTGAAGTTTAAATTGTAAGATCTCTAACAGAGTCAGAATCCAAATAGTGCAGGAGCCAGCAGACAACAATGGCCATGGCCAGATGGGTTTCAGCTTTGTTCTCTGCAAAGACAAAGCTCCCATTGATTGAGAGGAGACCTGGGGGAGAGGAGAGAGAGCCCGTGGAGGGTTTTCATTACCCTGATCATCGTCCCCATGGCCAGGGGACGACGTCGGAGCAAGAAAGCATAGCCTTACCTGGCCAATGTGTTGCTGAGAATGACAATTTGGAGTGAAGCACACAGTTGATATTTGCGGTTCCTCCAGAGCAGGGTGGAGACGTAAGACCAAAAGGAGGAAAAAAGGAGACAAGCCGAGCTCTGCAAGCTCATGCATTCAGCAAAAATGTAAAAGCACAAACATCAGAGTAGAGAACGGGTTCTTGGAGGCAAACAGCTATGTCCTGATCTGTGCTAGAGGGAAGAGGTCTTGCTGAGGGGTTATGGGAACTGAGGTCCACACTTCCTTCATTTTTTGTTTAGGAAGAATTTGCAAAACCTTTAAGCCAGAAAAGTTCATTGAATCTGTTCTCTGAGAGGCAGTGGAGCAGAGTGGTGATGATACCAGGATTTTAGGGTGAAGATTTCAATCCTGCTTGGGATAATTAATATTAAATCACATCTAAGCCCCATATTCCTCATAGGGCTTTTGTGAGCATTTAAGTGCAAACATATGCCAACATTAGCAGTGTTTTTAGCACTTATAAGCACCCAACAATTTATAGCTATTTTCCTTCGGTCTCCTTGCACCTTGAGGAAAGGGGCTCCGAGTAGCCTTTGACCATTCTTAGGATCATTCTGCATCCAAGGACCTTCAACCGGTTGCTTTCTTGCTGAAGTTTCAACATTTCTCGTTTCTTCTCGAGAACAGCTGGTCCCAATCTACTAAATAACCCCTTTGCACACTTGAAGACCATTATTAAGACTCCCTTTGGCCATAAACATATGAAGAAGTGTTTAACATATGAAAAAAATGTTTAACCTCACCAGTAATCAAAGAAATCCAAATCAAAACAACAAAATGCAATTTTGGCCTATCAATTTGGTAACTTTTTTTAATGATAGTACTCAGTGCTGGTGAGAGGAGGGTAAGGGGGCAATTTCGTACATTGCTGGTGGGAGCATAAATTGGTACAGTCTTTCTGGAAAGCAATTTGGCAATATGTTATCAAGACCCTGAAAATTGTCCTTACCCTTTAACCCAGTAATTCCACTTCTGGGAATCTATCTCAAGGAAATAATCGAGACCCAGACAAAGATTTCTGCTCAATGGAATTTGCTCTAGGGCACAATATTTTGACGTGTGAATAACTAAAAACTACCCAGAAGTTCAGTGATGCTGAGACACCTATTAAAAAGTTATTCAAAGTCATGTTCACAAGGACTATTCAAGGACGTGCAAAGTGGTCACTGTAAAATGGGAAACACAGGCACACAAACCGGGTACAAAACTAAACACAGTAGGATTTTAGTGGCATAATTATATATACTTACATTTTTATATGTAAATAGAAAAAGACCAGATGCAAACACAGCAAAATATTAACAGTTCTTATTAGAGGGTGATAGAATTATGGGTGCCTTTTACTTTCTTCTTTATAATTTTACAATCAAAAAAATTTGTATGAGAGCTCTCATGGCCTTATACATGTTTCCTAAGTAGTTCAGTGTGGTCCCATTCTGCCACAACATATTGTCCACAATCTAAACAATGGAATACCAAGGGTTGTAGAGTTTCTCTAAAAAGGGCCAGATAGTGAATATGTTAGGTTTTATGGGCCATACAGTCTCTGTTGCACCTCCTCACCTCTGCTAAGGCATAGCAAAAACAGCCATAGACAATATGACGAGTGGGCATGACTGTATTCCAGTCCATTTATATTTATAAATTAGGCAGTGGGTTCATTTTAGCCCTTGGTCTTATTTTGATGACCGCTAGACTAGATGATCTGAATCTCTCCCAGCCCCTCCCCCCAAATCTATAGTTTCAAGCAAATATAGTTGGGGAGACTTCTAGAAGGTGAAGTTCTTCCCCATACCCCTGGTGAGTCAATTGGTCCTGAAACTTTTATTCAGAAGTCAGCTAGGGGGGCGCTCTTCATGGGCCTTGTTTATTCACCGCTGACAGGTGACCCCTCTTTCAGATCATTTGGTCCCCTCCCACACTGGTCGTTCTGCACCGTCCACTTTAGCCCTTCCTGCAGATGGGTGGGGGTGGAGGAGAGTTGCGTAAAGAAAGCCAGAAATTGTAGCGATGGCAGGAAAGGGGCTGGGAACTTGGCAGAGTTTGAGATTCCATCTCTCTACCATCCACGTGGCAGTAGAGGCTTCCACGTTCCTAGGTCTGCTGTTCTTCCTTCTGGCCACTGTGTTCCAGAGGGAGGGAAGGAGAGAGACAGAAGATTCACTGTGCGTTTGCTGTATTCCAGGCAATGTTCGAAGGGTGGCACAAAGATGTTGTTTAATGGGCTCAGTTTTATAGAGAGACAAATCCAACCCTGAGCGGGGCACATGATGCACATAAGTAAATGTGTGAGTATGATAGGAAGCTTTGGAGATTCCCTTCTTGTGATTGGAATCCTCATTCACTCACCTGTATAAACACAGGTCCTCACCAGGTGAAGGAAGTCTTCCTCCCCACTCCCAGCTCTCTTTCCCTGTCCCAGCTCCGGTTTTACGTTTCCAAGGGAGACACCTTGTCTTGTCTAAACCATTTCAGACATTGGGCTCTTGTCCAGGAGGTAGGAATGGCATCTCAGAGCTGTCTGCATATCAGACATAGTGACGCGTTAGGAGGTTCTAAGATGAAAGTGACATTCTAGTAGGATGGACCGGGAGTTTGCGGTTAGTAGATGCAAACTGTTACATATAGGATGGATAAACAACAAGGTCTTACTGTACAGCACAGGGAACTATATTCAATATCCTGGGGTAAACCATAATGGAAAAGAATATAAAAAAGAACGTATAGGACTTCCCTGGTGGTGCAGTGGTTAAGAATCTGCCTGCCAATGCAGGGGACACGGGTTCAAGCCCTGGTCCGGGAAGATCCCACATGCCGCGGAGCAACTAAGCCCATGCACCACAGCTACTGAGCCCACATGCCACCACTACTGAAGCCTGCGTGCCTAGAGCCCGGGCTCCGCAACAAGAAGCCACCGCAATGAGAAGCCCACGTACTGCAACAAAGAGTAGCCCCCGCTCGCCGCAACTAGGGAAAGCCCATGCGCAGCAAGGAAGACCCAACACAGCCAAAAATAAATAAATAAATAAAAATTAATTTATATTAAAAAAGAATGTATATACGTGTATAACTGAGTCATTTGCTGTACAGCAGAAATTAATACAACATTGTAAATTAACTATACTTCAACTTAAAAAATAAATTAAAAAAAAAGAAAAAGAAAGAGTTGAGAACTACCAAGTGAAAATGGCCCAAGTGGAAAAAAAAGCCAGTAATCCAAAGGTTCTCCCAAAGTCCTCTTTTGGTTCTTGGTTTTGATTCCCCTGACATGGTTCAGACTTACTATCATATTTCCTCTTGACTCTGAGTCCAGGAGACAGGCACTGGGGTAAGCCAACTTTCCATAGAGATTCACGCCACCATCCTGGTAGTTCAACAGTGATGAGGGAAGAGAAGAGAAGAAGGAGATTTTTGCATTAGAAAAATTAAAAGCTTCGATGGCTTATTTTGCTTGTAAAATCTCTCACACCATCACCAAGACAGAGAGCGTTTATACGCAACCCTGACCTCCACCTACACGCTCCAGTAGGCTGCTTGTCTTTGACTTGTTTTCCTGTTTAGGATTGACCTTAATGCATATCTTACTCTGATTTCCCCTGGATGGAAGTGTTTGGTTATTGTTTTGTTGGAGGAGGGGTGTGTTGAGGGCTCACTGTAATTTCACTATTGCACACCACGTGCTATTTCTATTAAATCTTATTCAATACACACAAATTAGAAATAGCCCAGTGTACAGAAAGATCATAGGATTAGAAGTCATCCATGCCTGCTTTGAAGGCATGTTCTCTAGAGAAGACAGGTCTCAGATTGAAATGCAGTTCTGTTACTTGCCCTCTTTGTGAATTACTTAATCTCTCAGGCTTATGTTTTTTCTATTTAGAGAAAAAAGAAAGCGCGGAGGTGGCAGGCATAATGGTATCCGTCAAGCAGAGCTGTCAAGTCAGAACAAGAGACCACCTGGGAATGCCTGGCACAGTGTAGGTGCTCAGAATGTTTCATTCCCTCTTCACTCCTTAAACAAGAAATGGTGCTACCAGCTCTGGGAGATGCAGAGAAGAATGTGGTCTGGCCCTACCCCCGGCCAGGTGCCCACTCTTCAGGTTGTGGATACAGATGACTCCAACCGTGGGCATCTGTGAATGATCATGCAACGTGCTGTCAGAACAGAGAGGAGGGGGAAATTCTCTCTAACTACTGGTATTAGCGAAGGCTTCAGGGAGGGTGTGGCATTTGAGCGGAGGCTTAAAGGACAGGGATGGAGGTGCAGAAGAGTCTTCCGGGGAGCGGAATGTCAGAGCACAGGCTACAGACGGGGAAGGACAAAACACTTCAGGAAACGATGAAGCGTTCAGGATGGTTCAACACTCAAGTGCCTAAGAGTCCGGAGTGAAGGTGAGACTAAAATAATAAGGAGGCCAGATCATGAAGAGCCGCAAACCACTACACTGAGAAGATTACACGTTGTGATGGCTGCCCTGAGATTCTGAAACTGGGAAATGACACCTTGAGGATGTCATTTTCACAGGTTGAACACGTATCTCTGTCTGCCCGGGACAGTTCCATCCTGTAACTATTAAGACAACTCCTTTTCACTCCCCAAAGCGTTTCTGTTTGGACACTAAATTACGTGGCCACCCTAAGTTTAGATCACCTTGCTGTCAATGGGAAACAGAAACTGGGACAAAAAGAGGCTAGACCCAGACAGGCCAGTTCAAAAGCCGCCACTCCAAGTATCTGAGTAGGAAATGAGTGTCCAAAGGCAGAGAGCTCATGGGAATGGAAAGAAACTAATAGATCAAAGACCCACTTTGAAGGCAGTTTCGATAAGATCTATGGATTGATAGAGGGGAGAAGGAGTGAGAAATACGAAGGCATACGGGGTGACTGATATCTGAGATAAAAATGCTGCATGGATGGGGCAGAAGAACAAGGAGCCAGAAGTGAGAATCTGGAGCTAAGAAGAGGTCAGAGATGGAGACACAGATCTGGCAGAGTCCTGGGTAAAATCCTGGCTGAAGAGGGAGCGCACGAGACCACCCAGGGGGAGGGCAAACCAGATGACCCTGGGGGAACACAGACAGAGGAGGGTCATGAGGCATGTGCAAAAGAGACGAAGAACCGGGAGGAGGAGAATCAGGGGTGCCCGGGGAGAAGGATGTTGAGGATGACTATTTGGATCAACAGAGCCAGACGGTCCCGCAGGACTGAGGAGGATGGAGGAGGGCCGTTAGGAAGACCTTTGATAGCTCCATTTCAGCAGAGTGGTGGGAGCAGGAGACAAATCGCAGTGGGCCGGGGAGTGAGTGGGAGGTCAGGAAGTGGTGTCAGTAAGCGCTGATGATTCTTGGGATAGTTCCGTCCGTGAAAAGACTGTGGTTTGAGGGAATGGTCCAGAGAAAGGAAGCACCTGGGGGAGTTAAGTGGAACCTGAGCACATGTGAACACCAAGAGGAAGGTGCTGGAAAAGAGAGGAAGATTCTAGAGATAATCATTTGGAAGAAGATAGGAGCAGATGCTTTCTGCTTGAGTGGAGAGGCCAGCCATTGACAAGAGGCAGGACTCCTCCTTCTCTGTGGAGGCTGGAAGGAAGTGGGGCTGGACCAAAAGAAACTCTTGATATGTGAGGACGATAAGACGGCACAGTGAATGGCGGTGATGGTGTTGGCAGCCGTGATAGAAACAGTAGTGGTGTTGGCATTATGCCCAGCGGTTAATAATTATTATTACTTTTCCTCTACATGCAAGTCCCCTGCCTTGTTTAAGTTAATCCTCACGACAACTCTCTTTTACATGGGAGGTAACAGAGCCTGAGAGAGGTTCAGGAAATGACCCATCATCCACCGTAAAAGCGGCAGAGCACGGATTTAAACCGAGGTCTTCCCGATGGCACAGCCAGACTCCTGAGCCGCTTGGAGTCCGGATAGACCAGTGGCTTAGTCCTCACAACAGAGCGGGAGGTGAAGTCATCTTCTGTGAATGATGGGGGTGGATTTGGAGGCCTGAGGAGGGAAGAGAGTTGAAACAGCTGCTGTGAAGAATGTAGCGGGGATGGGCCAGGGAAGAGAGAGGGCACGGCAGCCTCCCAGGGGCACGCCGAGAGCTTCCGGGAGATTCACCTTGTTCTTCACCCTTACTCCCAGCCCCATTTCCTGCCGAGAACCCGCACCCCACACTCTGCTCTTTTCTTTTGCTGTTCTCTCTCCTCTTATCCCTCCCTCAAGAGATAGGAGTCACGTGGCTCAAGGAGAACAGGTCAAAGATGCTTCCACCTGCTGGAAGATTGTGGGTGATGGCCAGGGAATGGAGCTGGGGAGGGAGCCCTCAAAGTCTTTGTGCTAACAAAAACTCACAGCTTGAAAGGTCTAAGGAAGCAGTGCATTCAGTGGGCAATAATGGCTGCACATGGAATGTTTGGGAGCCATGGTCCAGTTGCTTGGATCCAACCAATAGAGAAAGAGAGCTGGAGCCACACACCTTCCCCCAGGCCAACTGGCCACGCCCCTCCACTCAGGCCACCAGCTTCTATTCCATTCACTGGCCCACCCATCCCATCCCATCTCTTTCTACCGGAGAGGTATTAATTTGAGTTAGCAGTCAGTAAAGCGAATTCCTTCATTGGAGCCCAGAACTTAAATCTTTACCTCTGATTCACTGATTCAACCGCCTTGAAAATAGTAGCAGACTGAAACACACTGGCCCTCCCTCTTTGGGAGATCACCACTGAATCATTAACCGAAGGTGTTGGCCTTAGGGACAGTCCTGAAGACACAGGATTACTCCTTGTTGGATGTGGCCCGCCAGCGCCAACAGAGCTATTAAACCATCGGTTGAATTAATAAAATCCATACGGGACCAGAGTCTAGAAGAAGCTGGGCTCAATTCAAATTTCCATAAAAGCAGCTAACAAAACCAGAGAATTGGCATTCAATTCTAGAAGTGCACTGGCTTCCTGCCTCCAAATGTCATTTTCAACACATCGGGACTCAGGATAGCAAAGCTGTGGGCTGATTCCAGAAGCTTTTATGAAAATCTTCTCAGGGCTCTCTTTTCCACGGGGTTAGAAACTCACTTGTAAGACAGTCATCACATTTGATGCTTAAAAATAGAGAAAAAGCAGAGGAAAATGACCATGTCTTCTGTTCAGGCGTAAAGGGAATCATTTGAGGGCCTGCAAGCCAGGGATGCTCTAATTTCTACATGTGTGTGACCAGTTGTGAGACTGGGGGCAAGGGAGAGAGAGGGGAGATGAAATTTTTCATACAGAATTCTGCTAAATTTGTGTGTATTTGGAATCTGTGAGCAAATGTTTGAGAAGCAGTGATGTGTGTGTGTGTGTGTGCATATTCACACACACAGGCTCCCGGCTTCTGAAGAGGTGTGTACCATTCTCCAGCCCAAGTTAAAATCAAGAGCCCGTGCCTCTCTGTAATCCCTGGTTTAAATTGGTTTCTCCTCCCACAGGCAACAAAGTCTCCTGAAAGCCCTGGCCAAGGCCAACTCTCCAACAGCTTACCATCTTTCCCTTAAATCGCCCTGAAAAGAAGCCCAGGGGCAACGAATCCCTCCCTCTTCCAGCCGTTCCAACATTTCTCTAATTAATGCAGGAGAAAATTAATTACAGAGGGATTTTCAAGACCTCGGCATCTAATGACCAGCCTAGCTTCCCGGCCTCCCCCCTCCCGGTCCCCCCCTCCCGGCTCCCTGCAGCTCCCCATTGGTCCTGCCCTCCTCCCCCCTGCCTGTCCCCCTCCCCTCCCTTCCCAGAACCCCGAACAATACCACAGACTAATTAGGCAGGGAAAGAGTTTCTTGGCAAAGACGGCTGAGTGCTAGGTCAGTACCTTGAACAACCCAGAAGAGAAACAAAACAGCATTAAAAGAAAAAAAAAAAAAGAAGAAGAAAAAAGAAAGAAAGAAAAAAAACCCTGCTAATCCCAAGCGCATTTCCGCCAAATATTCTCCTTTTCAAGTGTTTTCTTCCTGGTAAACAAAGTTCTGTCGCTGGCTCTGGAGATTTTAGGACACGGTTGCTTAGTAATATTGGGGAAAACACGCCATCCTCACCTCAGCTGTATTTTGTTTCTCTTCTCTCTTGCTCACTTCCCCGAGAGGCCCTGACATTCCCACATCGCGAGGGACCGCCTGTTGGTAAAGAAGAACTGGGTTTTCTTTCTTTTTTTCTTTCTTTTTGGTCTAACTGCTTTCCCAAGCCAAGCTAGGAACAGAGATCATGTCTCCTAGGTCAGTCTTGCCCAGGAGGACCCTGCTGCAACAACAGGAAAGTTCTACCCCTGCGCCGTTCAACATGGTAGCCTCGAGCCAGGAGTGGCCGCTGAGCACTTGAAATGGGGCTCATGACACTGGGCAGCTGAAAGTTAAATGTTATTGAATTTTAACTCATTGAAATTTGAAACAGCCCCATATGGCTCAAGGCTTGGAGCGCCACAGCTCCTGACATAACCCCAGCAGAGCCACTGAAGGGACAGCCATAGCGCCTGGGTGGCTCTGTGTCATAGTGAGGGACAGAGGATGCTTTAGTGTAAGGAACATACTGGCTTCCACTTGAATGAAGCCCCATCTTCTCTCTCCGTGGCCTTGGGCATCACTGAAATCTTCTGTTACATTCAAGACACTCACACAAGTACACCTCAGGGTATGTGTTTGGTCATGGACCCCAAGTCCCCGGCACATGGGTGGGTCCCCTGATGATCCCTTCCACCAGGAGTACTGAGTACCGCTGGCATGGGCCCCTTGGCAACTGCTCTTCTGGGCTTACAGTTTTGCTCCCAGAACCCGTGCTGTTTCCCACCTCCACGCCTTTGCCCACGCTTTCCCCTCACCCTGCTCGCCCTGTTCCTTTGCCTCAGCTTCAGGGATTCCTGTTCAACCCACAAGGTCCTACAGACTCAGCTTGGGCATCCCCTGAACTGGGAGGTCTTCTCTTCTCCTCTCTTGCCCTCCCTCCCCTCTCTCTGCCCTCTCTATCCAATATGGCACCCATGAGCTCCATGTGGCCATTCATCGCCTTGGAGTCCTGGCTAGTGAGACTGAGCAACAGAATTTTTGTTTTTAATTTTAATGATCGATTAATTTTATCATTTAATTGTATGTAATTTTAATGAGTTGAAATGGAAATGAATTGACATTGCGTTAATTGAAGCTGAAATGGCCACATGTGGCTCCCTCTCTCTCACCACGCCCACACACATGCGCACACCCGTGCACACACCCACGCCCACACACATGCACACACCCGTGCACACACCCGTGCACACACCCACGCCCACACACATGCGCACACCCGTGCGCACACCCACGCCCACACACATGTGCACACACATGCACACACCCATGCACACACACATGCGCACACCCGTGCACACACCCATGCGCACACCCATGCACACACACATGCGCACACCCGTGCACACACACATGCGCACACCCGTGCACACACACATGCGCACACACATGCACACACCCGTGCACACACACATGCGCACACACGTGCGCACACCCGTGCGCACACCCGTGCACACACCCGTGCACACACACATGCGCACACCCGTGCACACACCCGTGCACACACCCACGCCCACACACATGCGCACACCCGTGCGCACACCCACGCCCACACACATGTGCACACACATGCACACACCCATGCGCACACACATGCGCACACCCGTGCACACACCCATGCGCACACCCGTGCACACACCCGTGCGCACACCCGTGCGCACACACGTGCGCACACCCGTGCGCACACACGTGCGCACACCCGTGCGCACACACGTGCGCACACCCGTGCGCACACACGTGCGCACACCCGTGCACACACACGTGCGCACACCCGTGCACACACCCACGCCCACACACATGTGCACACCCATGCGCACACCCGTGCACACACACATGCGCACACCCGTGCACACACACATGCGCACACACATGCACACACACATGCGCACACCCATGCATCCCACAGTGGCCTGGATGCCATTCTGCAGCCTTGTCTCTGTGAACAGCTGCTCCTCTGCACTGACCCAGGATCTTGTCTTTTAATGATCTTTTTATAAATCGATCATCCCCATTGGAAAGTGAACCCTTAAGGACACAGCCTGTATTTGACTTTGTTTCGTTTCACTTGACAGTGGTGTCCCCCACGTCCAGGATGGTGTCAGGTACACATTCATTTCTCCGTAAATATTTTTCAGCCAAGAAACAGCAATTATTCATCACAGTTTACGCCCTACATCAGGGGTCAGCAAACAATAGCCCAGAGGCCAAATCCAACCCACCACCTATGGCCCTCAAGCTAAGGTGTTTTTTTGTGTGTGTGTGCTTTTTAATGTTTAGTTAGATTTTAAATGGTTGCCTACATAATATCCTCGATTTTGTTCTTGGCCTGCAAAACTGGAAAGAATCACTTTCTGGCCCTTTAAGAAAAAGTTTGCCGACCTCTGGTCTAGATCCTAAGAAGACAGGTTGATGAGGCCTAGTGTCACCTGCAGTCAGAGAAAAGGAGAAAGGCTGCTTGGGGAGGGGTGCTGTGGAAGGGGCCCAAAGCTCGCATCTTGGGCATTTGCAACAGAGCTGAACCCAGGATGCTGGGTAAATCGGCAGGAGCCGGTCCCCGGGCCCGTGCTTCCTCTAAGCGCCTGCCTCTCCCCGCTACAAACAGCTCACGAGTGGGGCTTGGAGGGGCACATGATGTGGACTTCTGAGAAAGTTCTGCCTTGCCCACCCCCGAGCCACGGCAAGTGGAAGAGGGGCTTTTCTGGCCTCCGTGTTGTGGTTTGGCTGCAGTAAGTAGCAGTTTCCACTTTAAGTCAAGCCCCGGAACGTGTTTTTCATAGCAATGGAAAGGTCTTCCAAAGCAACAGGCATAGGGCTTGGAAGCAATCAGCCGGCAGGCAGGAAGCAATCCGCTCTTCCCTTTCCTGCTAAGACATGAACTGGGGTTTCTAAGAACCAAGGCAAAGATTGTTCCAGGCTCTGAGCAAGGTGAGCGACAGGAGCCCCCAGAGTTACCCCATCACCGTCTCGAGTCCCTTCTTACCCTCCACCCGCCCTCCATGTCTTCCGGACCCCCCAGCTCCGAAACAATTTGCCAAATGTCAGGGCATCTGGGAGTGCCCGGAAGGCTCCCTTGTTTCCCTGCTCCGCTCACTCTTCCCAGTGGGGAAGGGCTGAGTGCACCCAACGAGCTAAAAATTTCCCTGCTGGAGAATCTATTTTCCTTCTGCTGCTGCTTTGCAGCGAAGAGACAGGAAGCTATTTAGATATATTATCTTCTTTTTCAGAAAGTTTAGAGGAATTTTCTATTGCAGTTCACACAAACATCCCGCCTCATGGTCATTTACTCATGCCCCTCATTAGGTCACCAGCGAAGAATGCTCGGCCTGATTAAACATCATTTGACTTTCCCTACACTTGCTGTCCCAGATCCAAGGGAGGAAAAGAGTTTCCCTGGCCTGGTGGTGACCAGCCTAAAGGCCATGAAGGTCCAACATAAAGTGATTCTGACTTCCCAGGGTCCTTTATAGTTTTAGAGAGTAATTTCTATGTCAACAAGTAAAAAGGTGGCCTCTATGAACAGTTTCCGGCCAGAGAATGCTGTCTTTTCAGGGGAAATCAAAGAGAATTCTTGGCAGGAAGTAGTGAGAATGCTGTTACCAAAAATGTGATATGGATTGATGGACTAAATCAGGTCATGGAGATGAATGAGGAGCTGGAAAACGAGACCAGTGTAAACCAGAATGGCTAACTGTGATTGACCTGGTGCTATGCTCTAGACATTCTTCTAAGTGCTTTACGTGTATGAACGCATTCAAAGCTCAAGCAACTCCAGGAGGTAGGTGTTACGAGGAAATTGACCCAGAAAGTCAGATACTCACAGAAATGGCGAGTGACAGAGCTGAGATGTGGATCTGGCCTGAGTTGTCCAACAGGATTTTCTGCAATGATAGACACATCCTATATCTGTGCTTTCCAATATGGTAGCCACTAGCTACATGTGGCTCTTTGAGCACTTGAAAGCCTCGGTATGGCTGAGGAATTGAATCTTTCATTTTTTAAAACTATAATCTATTTAAATTTAAAGAGTCACACGTGGCTAGTGGCTACCATATTTCATTCCCAGACTTAGGCAGTCTGGCTCCAGAATTCACAGACTTAAACATTAGACTATCCTGCCTTTTAAATCAAAAAAGAGAATTTGGAACTATTTATTCGGATAAAGATTAAAATATAGAGACAGAGTTTAATCAATATCTTCAAAGACAGGAACATATGAGAAATTATACTAAATGGAAATGCAAGAAAGAAAAGTTTGCTTAAACTAAAAAAGTAGGTGTTTGGGTTAGATGATTGGTAAAATACCTGTAAAGGAAAGAGGGTGAAATACCAGCACGGTTTGTCAAGAGAGGAAGTGGTTTCCTTTTGTTTAATCAATAAATTATATTGCGCTCAGTTGTGACCTTATTAGGCCCCTGCTCTCTAGAGCCATGTGGTCTAGGAGGAAAACCAAGTCTAATCCCTCAAACAAATCAAGGCTGCATGATCCAGGGTGGATGGTGTTACTCAAGTCCGTTCATCCTGTTGGAATTCAGGTTGGATGTTTATCAGTAACCACAGGAGTGATCAAGGAAGTCTTCCTGGAGGAGGTGGCATTTTAGATGGCCCTTGAAGGAAATGGCTTATATTGGGACAGTGGGAAGTTAGAAAGAATGAATACAGTGGCAGACTTGGCAGGAAAAATGAACTGTTCTCGGTGACTGCCTTGGAGGCTGAGGTACAGGGATTAATCAAAAATGACTCTGAATTTTTTAGCTTGGATAAAAATAGTGGTTCTGGGGTCAGACACAGGAACTTTAGGGGTGGGTAGGAAACAGTTTAGGGAAATTATTACTTTGGTTTTGGGCATGTGGATTCTGAGGTGACAGCTTGTATAAATCTTGGACTAATGTTCACTTTTCAAGAGCCATTAAATATCTAGTTTAGATGGGAATAGGGTGGATCAGAAGACAGTCCAAGATCACCTCCATCTAACACTGAGAGTTTGCTTTCCCTCTAAGCCTGACAAATCAGACCACGGCAGAAAGGAAGAGAAGCCACAGGACCCCAGACGTATCCACGTCACCCACACACACACTGGTGACAAACACAGCCCCTGCTTTCTCTGCTACACTGAGTTGACAGACATCCGGTTACTTCATCTTGGAAGTTATATTCATTTGCTGTTTAGAACGTCCTGCCCAATGACCGATTTTCTTTTAAACGCTTTTTTTTCCTGATTATATTTGTAATACCTACTCACTGCAAAACATCTGGAAACTTCAAAAACAGAAATAAGGAAATGCAATCACACATTTACACACACACAGAGACCCACGTATGTATATGGCTGTGTGTCGATGTGTGTGTGTATATAGTTTATAGTTTTCACCCATTTGTAGATGGCATTTTAAAATACACTTTTTAAATTTTTTAAAAATTTTTATTGGGGTATAGTTGATTTACAATGTTGTGTTAGTTTCAGGTGTATTACAAAGTGAATCAGATATATATATATACCCATATATATCAGATATATATATCTGATATACATACCCATTCTTTTTCAGATTCTTTTCCCATATAGCTTATTACAGAATACTTAAAATACATTTTTTAGCTCAGAAAAATCTGTACAATTAAACATGAAGACAATGCTAGCAAATTTTTGTTGAGTTGTCAGTATATTCTAGACTTACAGGGAAAAACATCCTTGGATCTCTGCTCACAAACACTTCTAGAAGAATCTGTTCCTGAAATGAATCTCTAGACTTTCCCCTTATTGCCCAGCAAGTACGTCTCTCACATCTCTTTCCACCATTTGTTTATTTTCCTTTTAACCGTATAGATTCAGAGCTACTTGTAATGGACTGAGAGGCAGCCTGTGAGAGGCCAAGAAGAGCCAGCCACTGGGGCTTAGGAGTGAAAAGTAGGGACCAAAAGAAGCAGGTGACCCACCAATATTCCAAACTTCAAATCTGGAACTCCTGACTCCAAAGAATGCCCCAGACAAGACAACAAACATTGAACCAGCATAAGGGAAGACCGCAAGCAGACAGATATTAAGAGCCCATGGAGAGAGGGGAAATACTCCCGGGGTACAAGTGGAGTGGAAAAGGCAGAGGATGAGATAGGGTGCGACCAAGGGGAATCTGTGTGTTGTCCCTAAACTGTCCCAGGGAATCAGGGACTGAAATATTCCCTAGTGAATATTACCAGTGTAGACCAGGAATCTATGGGTAATTGAAACACACACAAGCACACACATATACATAAGCACACGCACACACATACACACACAAGCACACACACACAAACACACACACATACATACACACACAAACACACACAAGCACACACACATACACACACACACACACACACATACACACACACACAAGCACACAACCTCAACCGGAGATTCTTCCTTCCTGTCTTGGTTTCCTGGGGCCTCAAACTAAGGGACTAGGAGACACCCACAAACACCAAGGGTGGATCCTTATCTGGTTCGTTTTTTCGAGAAACTGCTGGCTCCGAGCGAAGCTTGTGGGAGGAGAGAGTTGCCTCCGTGTACACTCCTTAGCGGGGGAGGAGGGGAGGCCCTTCCTCCAAAGATAACACAGCACCCCGACACCGCCTGTGATTCTCGCTCCCAGATCTTCCTAATGAGCTGTCTGTGGGAGCGGGTGGTGATTTTCAACCGTATTTTGGCCCCTACTTGCTTTTGAGAATTCCGTCTCCGCTTTTTGATTTCATAAATGCCGTTTGCAATGACCTTTTCCTCGCTGCCATCTTTGACAGCTTCTCAGGCGTGAAACATATTTTTGTTCATTACTCGGTCGTCCACAACCTCCCCTTGCGACTGTCCAGCCCGGGTCTCCCTCCCTGCACCCTTCACCCCCATGTCAGACGTATAATGAATGACCGTTCCTTCAGACAAGGAGGTTGAAAACTTCTGGTCGCCAAGGCAACGGGGTATCCTGGGGTGGGGTGCTGGGGAGGGGGGCTGGAAGGAAAAGGGGGTGGGAAGCAGGAGCAGAGATGATATCATTCCCGAAGACTGAAAGCAGCCAATCGGCTCACGGGGATGTGATGTCACCTCCCACCCCACCCCCTTTTAGCCTAGGTAGCCCCACTGAGAATTCTAGACAAGCATTGAACTGAAGTTGTATTGCTGTGAGAGAAAGGGGGTGGGGATGGCCAGGGCGGGGGGTGGGGGAGAGAGAGCTCTAGCCACCCTCTGCATGGCCCGAGCAGACACTAGTCTTCACTGGAGGCAGCCCCATAAAAATGTCATCGGCTTGGGCTCTCCCTGCATTACAACACAATGATTTCTTTGGGGAGAAGAAATAAAAAAACCAAAGATTTATTTTGCAGCCACACCCCCGCCTCCCTTGGAAGAGAAAAACCAACCAACAACAAGTTGTGAATGAAGTGTCTGCAGATCAGCTCCCACCAACCCAGCCTGAGAATTTTCTGAACAGAAAGACGAGAGGCAGCCGCTCACGTGGAACCCGCTGGGCACATGCGCTGCTCTCTGCAGCCCTGGGGATGGCGCAATGGTCTGGGTGCTGTAGGGTGGGAGCCTGGTCTGGGGCAAAGCTGCCCAGCCAAGTGGTACCAGCCACTGAAAGCACCGGAGGGGAGGGAAGGTGTCTGCCCCCAGGCCATGACAGCATGGGGGGCTCAGTGCCAGGCCCCTAGGACACGCACAGGCTGCAGCTGTGGGGAGGGGGCGGGCTCATTAGAGTGCCCGCCCAAGGGCCAGCATCACCCGGGGCGCAGGGTGTGGGGTGGCGAGAGCGTTTTCCCTTGGGCCTGGGAAGCAGCGCTGTTTCACAAAAGTGTCTCCAAGAGTCCAGGCCACAGCATGGTGTGTCCAGGGGTCCAGACCAGGTTAGGGCTGCTCTCTCCTTAACCTCGAACCGTGCAAAAGGTGCAGGTTCCCCAACATGGTCTTTCTGGAGTCTTTCTGGAGTTGTCCCACATGGACCCACCTATACCAGCTTTGAGGAAGCAGAAGCAAAGGCCCCATGTCCCCTCCGTACTGTACAGACGTTGACACCAAGGCCCAAAGAAGGGAAGGGACCAGCCCAATGACCAACAGAGCCACCAGTAGATCTGGGGCTCCAACCCACTGTTTGCTGTTCTTAGTCACAAGCCTGTGATACGTGAGTAGTATTTGAAGATGGAAAGCCTGCAATTTCAGCATCACCGGTTCACCATTTTCTTTATTTTTTTATTGAAGTATAGTTGATTTATACTGTTGTGTTAGGTTCTGGTGTACAGCAGAGTGATTCAGTTATATATATATTCTTTTTCAGCTTCTTTTCCTTTATAGGTTATTGCAAGATATTGAATATAGTTCCCTGTGCTATACAGTAGGACCTTGTTGTTTACCTATTTTATATATAGTAGTTTGTATCTGCTAATCCCAAACTCCCCCCCCTTTCCCCTTTGGTAACCATAGTTTTCTATGTCTGTGAGTCTGTTTCTGTTTTGTAAATAAGCTCATTTGTATCTTTTTTTTTTTAAGATTCCACATATAAGTGATATCATATGGTATTTGGCTTTTTCTGTCTCACTTACTTCACTTAGTGTGATAATCTTTAGGTCCATCCATGTTGCTGCAAATGGCATTATTTCATTCTTTTTTATGGCTGAGTAATATTCCATCCTATACATGTACCACATCTTTGTCCACTCATCTGTCAATGGACATTTAGGTTGCTTTCATGTCTTGGCTACTGTAAATAGTGCTGCAATGAACACTGGGGTGCATGTATCTTTTTGAATTAGAGTTTCCTCCAGATATATGCCCAGGAGTGGGATTGCAAGATCATATGGTAACCCTATTTTTAGTTTTTTAAGGACCCTCCATACTGTTCTCCACAGTGGCTGCACCAGTTTACATTCCCACCAACAGTGTAGGAGGGTCCCCTTTTCTCCACACCCTCTCCAGCCTTTATTATTTCAGTTCACCATTTTCTGCACAAGTAATTACGTGGTTGGCATGAGTGCATGATGATCTCCACCCGCTTTCCTATGAGCTGTGAGCAAGGTCTCTCTGCAGACACCTGCCATGCACCCAGCCTGCGTCCAGCCTCCCTTGCCCACCAGCCCTGACACACACAGAACCATAAGGCACAGCCACGCTCCCAAGGGACCCACATCCAGGAGGGGGACAAAACGGGGGTCATGACAACATGTGCAAATTTTACCCATGAGCGTTATGAATCGGGGCTGGGGACGCTCCAGGGAAGGGGTGACATCCATGTTTTAGCAAATACTTATTGATTTCCTACTCCGTGGCTGGTGTTGAGAATAGAAATATGGCTAAGTCTGAGTTCCACCTTCATGGCACTTATATCAAGGAAAAGAGATTGAGGCTGTAAACACACAATATCTCCCCATGAAAGCTCCAGAAGGCAGGGTCTTGGCTGTATCGATGGTGTTTAACCCCCAGCACCAAGCATGGAGCCTGGGATAGAGCAGACACTCAATGACCAAATAGAAAGATGTCTCTAACTCTGGAGACATGAGCGAGGAAGTGACACCTGAACAGGGCTTTGGGAGATAAGTAACAATTTGCCAAGTGGAAGGAGGGGCACTAATCTAAGTAGAGGGGACAACATTTGTAAAGACATAGTGTATAAGAATAGAACAGTACAGGTTATGCTAAGATAACAAATAATGCCGTAGTCTCCATGGCTAAATATAACGAAGGTCTACCTTTTGTTTTTGCTACACATCTATTACAAATCAGCTAGTGGCTCTCCTCCATGCCCTGGCCTGTCCTCTGACCAGGCTCATGGGGTAGCCACTACTGGAATATTGTTGATCACCACGGAAGTTGCTGAAAAAGAAGGCTTAGCTCTGAAGTGACAAGTCTCTTCTGCTCACAACTCATTGGCCAAAGCTGGTCACATGATCCCACCCAATGCCACCAGCCAGGAAATACAGTCTTACCACGTGCATGGTGGGCAAAGAGCTGAAAATATTTCATGAGCAGTGTTAATGACTATCATACATGGACACGTGTGTGGCATAGTTGGGGAATATTGTTGGGGAATATGAGCTGGAGCAGTCCAGGAAGGCTTCATGGATGAGGTGGGCTTCAACTAGGCTCTGAAGACTAGGCAAGAGCCAGGTAGACAGAAAGAAAAAGGAAGGGCACTCCTGATGGCAAAAATGCCTTAAGCCAAAGCCAGACACGGAATGAAGCTGGTGCCAGGCAGTTGGCTGGGGGTGGGGGAGGGTAGACTAAAGCTGCAGGATTTGGTTATTTTACTGACCGAATGCCGATCCTTTCACAGTGTCAAGCAAAATTGATCCAGCATGCCCAAATGACAGGTGGGTCTCCAGGAACCCAGGCCTCCTCTGCCACGGTTGTCTCACTACACAGACACCACCAAAACTTAGTTCATAGCACCTGGCATCCAGAGCTGAGGGGCAGAGCAGCACTGCAATAAAATCACTAATGGTCTCTGGCTTCTGATAAAACTGGTTCTCGACCGCCCACCTGCCACTGGGCCCACAGGCAAGGCTACACGGAGAAGACACTGACTCTGTGAGTCACCTGCTCAACCTCGGACACGGCTGCTTGGGGAGGGCGAGGCCTGAACCCACCTCCCACTGTACTAGGGCAGATTTCACAGGGTTTTTTTTTTTTTTAAGGTTTCTAATACTATAGTGTTATGTATGAACTGGATTCATCGGCTAAAGTGGTGTCTCTGGACTTTACTTACTGAATTTCGGTATCCTTAAGGATTTTGTCTTGTTGTAATCAAAGCAAAAAGAAAATGCTGTATAAAAATACCCAACTTCAGCAATCATTAATACTCAGATCATATACTTCTTAATAAAGAGCATCTTCTGCTAATTAGCCCTGCAGAGCGAAGTACAGAGGAAATTGTTCAGGTATTGGATTTGAGAATATTGCGTACGTTTGACAGAACTAATGATGTATTTAAACAATATATTATGAAAAGCTAAATTATACGTATTGTAACTATGTAGAAAATATAGACTCACATAAAATCAAAATGCTAAGAATTTTTATATTTTTTCAAATTATTTTTTATTGGAGTATAGCTGATTTACAATGTTGTGTTAGTTTCAGGTGTACAGCAAAGTGAATCAGTTATCCATATACATATATCCACTCTTTTTTAGATTCTTTTCCCGTATAGGTCATTACAGAGTATTGAGTAGAGTTCCCTGTGCTATACAGTAGGTCGTTATTAGTTCCCTATTTTGTATATAGTAGTGTGTATGTGTCAGTCCCAATCTCCCAATTTATCCCTCCCCCGCCTTTCCTCCCTTGGTAAAACCATGAGTTTGTTTTCTACCTCTGTGACTCTATTTCTGTTTTGTAAATAAGTCCACTTGTACCGTTTTTTTTAGATTCCACATGTAAGTGATATCATGGTATTTGTCTTTCTCTGTCTGACTTACTTTACTCAGTATGACAACCTCTAGGTCCATCCATGTCGCTGCAGATGGCATTATTTCGTTCTTTTATATGGCTGAGTAATATTTTTATATGGTTTTATATGAAGGGAGTTTGAATGTTAATAAATGTTTTCCACTTTAAAGAAATGTCAGATCAGGGTCCACAGAACCCCCCGCCGGACTGATCCGACAGGGCCAGGAAGAATCCCCACCCTCCAGCGTTCTCGCAAGGCCATCCTCCTGTCCTTGTGTCACGCAGTCCCAGCCGCAGCCCCCCGACTAGGAAGCTTTGGAGACAGAAGACTGTCTGGGAGGAGGCGTGGAGGAGGAAAAGGGCCACAGGGGCAGTGGGACTGGGCCCTTCCTGACAGTTCAGTTTGGCTCCATTCACAAGGTCGGCGTCCTGCACTCGGGCTCCATTTGTAGCCTGTTCCCATGCAACCTTGGCCTTCTCCCTGCGGGCAGATCAGGGCATTTCCAGAAATGATTATAATCAGCCACGCTGGCCTGAGAGCTGCCCCAGAGCCCTGCCAGGACTAAAAACACACTGTTCTTCCATTTTATGAATGAGCAAACCTGTATGCTTTCTCTAAACGTTGGCGTCAATCACCAGTGTGCATTCCCATCTTGACACAAGGAAAACCACCCCAGGCTGCAAAGATGGCTTCTTCCCTGAGAGGGCGGCCCAGGGGCCACTGCCTCCATTTCTTCTGGGCCCTGGGGAGCTGCCTGCTGGGCTGTCCCCTGGCTCTGTAGAGAAAGCTCTTGCTCAGACAATGACTCAACCCCAAAGGGGCGGCAGCTCACCTCTCCAGAGGCCCCCTGGGAAGAGGTCCAGGCAAGGCCCAGCCACACCTGCTGGGGTTCAGGGCATCCTTCTAAGCTGTCCTCCTGGGAGCGCCAGGTCTCCCAGACCCACGGCTGCACCTTGCCTAGCACAGCACACACAGGGGAGCGCCTGCCCGAGTTGGCCTTTGGAAAGGGGTCTGTGCCGCCGGCTTTTTGTGTAAAAGCTCCATGTCCACTTAACTAACAAGTAATCATTAATATTACCCCTGGCCCATGTATCCAACTGTTAAACTGACGCTAATGAAATGAGTCTCAGGAACCATGACCAATATTAAAACTAAGTGTGAACTGTTAACTTAAATGACCCAGGCTGATTTATATATCGTGCCTTGCATTTAACCAGAATGGACGGTACTTTATATCAAAATGCACAGACATTTCTTCCACTCTGGCTTTATTCTTTCTTACTACCTCCCAGCCCCAGCTGGATCAGACCAGACCACACTGAACGGTCCTAGCCTTAATTGTTGGGATCATAGTTTTGCCTTCTTGTTGACAAGGGATTCCCAATGGAAGGGAAATTTCATGGAAAATCTAGTGTTGAAAATAATGCAGTGCATGTGACTTTGGAATCTGCTGTGATAAGCAAGCTATGGAATCGGGAGAGATAAATTATGATTTGGGATGAACATATACACGCTACTATATCTAAAACAGATTATCAACAAGGACCTGCTGTAGAGCACAGGGAGCTCTACTCAATATTCTGTCATAACCTATACGGGGAAAGAATCTGAAACAGATTGGATATAGGTATATGGATAACTGAATCACTTTGCTGTACCCCTGAAACTAACACAACGTTGTATATCAACTATACTCCAATACAAAATAAAAATTAAATTAAAAAAAAGTTTGAGTCTTTGTTATGATTAAAAATAAATGTGTGGGGCTTCCCTGGTGGCGCAGTGGTTGAGAATCTGCCTGCCAATGCAGGGGACACGGGTTCGAGCCCTGGTCTGGGAAGATCCCACATGCCACGGAGCAACTAGGCCCGTGAGCCACAATTACTGAGCCTGCGCGTCTGGAGCCTGTGCTCCGCAACAAGAGAGGCCACGATAGTGAGAGGCCCGCGCACTGCGATGAAGAGTGGCCCCCGCTTGCCGCAACTAGAGAAAGCCCTTGCACAGAAAAGAAGACCCAACACAGCCACAAATAAATAAATAAATAAATAAACAAACAAATAAATAAATAATAATAAATAATAAATAAATAAATAAATAAATAAATAAATGTGTGGGGCTGGGGGCCCATTTGGGGAGGAGGCTCCCGGAGGGGAGGGGCTAACTCAGCAGACTCTGCTTCTCATCTCACCTCTTTGAGGCTGGCCTCCGGGAGGCAGGAGAAGGTCAGAATCCAGAACCGAGTTAGGGAAACCCTGCCAAGGATGCCCTTACTTCTTCCCGAGGATGCTGGGATCAGAGGTCTCCCTTAATTTAGATGCAAGTGACACATTCATCCCACAGAACACTACACTTACGCTAGCCAGCCCGCGCCAGCCCGCCTTTCTCCCAGCCCCACCCCTGGCCTCAGGAATACAGCCCATTTTGCACACCCAAGACAGCTACTCAGCTTCCATCATCTCCCCATGAATCACAGGCTCAGTGTGGGCGGGTGGCAGCCAGGAGAAACATAGCTACAGGCAGCCGTGGTTCTCAGGCAGTCCTCGGCGGGGCACACGTGGGCGAGACCAGGAGACCAGGTGGCCACGGGACCCTGAGGCTCCTCCATGACAGAGGGCTTGGGCGTTTGGGGTTAGGCAGCTGCTGGGATATTTCCCTCCAAAGACCTTAGAAGCTGGTGCTTCCATAGCCAGCACTGAGGATGAGGGGGTGTTCCAGGTGGGCAGATAGCATCTTCTCCCTGTAACCACCTGCAGAAGACCAGGGGGACCAATGCAGAGGGACAGGTAAGGAGCCATCCAGCCAAGGAATGAGTCGAGGCAGCCCGGAATAAAAGATGGAACTCACCCTCTCATCCTGGCCGACACACCTGCCCTCACCCTGCTGTGTAGCTCCAGTCGGCTTGGAGCAGGCTCACTTAGAACAAAGGCTCCAGACTCGCACTGCCAGACTTAAAAAAAAAAAAAGAAAATCACGACTTCGTTTTGATTCCTAGATTTATCACGTATTAGCTGTGTGGCCTTGGGCAAGTTACCTACCCTCTCTGAGCTTCACTTACTACATCAGTGCCATGGGCACGATAACAACTAAACCACTCACACAAAAGGATAAAGCCAGACGCTACATATAATGCCCTCTGCACAGTGCCTGGCACATGGTAAATGCTCGATAAACATTTTCGCCTTCCTTATTCTTCCCACCGGTGTAAACGTCACCTCTGGAGGGGAGGTGCTCTTTCCTAGGCTCCCACCCTTTCCTCACTCAGCGGCTCTATGTCCTCAGGCTTATTCTGCTCACACCGGCTCTCCCTGGGGAGAGGGGCCACGGGTGGCAGGATCTACCAGCTGCCAGTTGGCATGGGGCGAGCTGAAAATCTCCCCGCAGAACCAGCTTTTTCAGCAGGTCCATTTCCACCTGGATTGCCAAGTCCCAAGGCCATGCCCGCGGGGTGTCACGTTCAAGTTCAGTGCTCCCCCTTCCTCCCGGCCTTGCCTCGCCTGCTCCTTCCGAAGCTTTCAGACAACCTCGCTGCCTCCGTCAGGCCCTAACTCGTCCGGCTGGCTTGCCTGGGTCCTGAGGCTTATCCAAACATCTTCATCGCTTTTCATAAATTCAATCCCTCCTTATCAGCTGCACCATCAGGAGGAAGGGCAGGAGGGGCTTGTGACTGAAGTGGGGGAAGGAGCAGCTCTAATTAGTCTCCTTGCTCCGAGAGGTCACCAACAGTTCAATCACCCTGGCTTCACGTGGCCCCGATCACGTAGTGGTAGCCGAGCAGCGCACACAGCATTTGCATCTGTCCCCGCCCCCTGCGTACAGGGCCGGGGTCCTGTCCCTGTTTCTCCTCTGGGCAGGAAGGCCTGCAAGTTGTAAATGGAAATGAGCTGGCTTGATACCCTCCGAACGTCAGTTCTATAAAAACAGCTTTGTCACCATTTCCCAATTCATAGGAGCTTCTCTGATCCGACTGGTCCCTGAATTAACTGCTAGCACAGAACCCCAACCTCAGAACACCTCTTATTGGAATGCAAAGTGCTTTGGCCAGTCTTCCAATACTATCTCCAGGATAATGACCTGGAAAGAGTAATGGGCTCGGGAGAGCTCACCGAGACCCTGGATTCTGCCACCCTTTAGCTGTGCAACTTTGGAAAAGTTTCCTTGTCTTAAAAATAAAAAGTGGGGATGATAATACCTTTCTTCTCTACCTCCCATTGCTAGGAGTCCTGAGTCAGAACGTATGCAAATATGCTTCCTTATGTGCCAAATTCTAAACAAATGACACATATTCCTAACTATCCAGCCCACTGGATGTGTGGTAACATATTGCCACAAATAGGCTCAGAAGATGCTCCTTGTATTTTTTATTCGAATCTGCCATTCCTGAAGCCCAATTTCTTCCACAGAGACCTGGACTTGAATCAAGCATCTTGCTGATAGGGTTTAAAAGCTGTGGCTAGTTTTTCACAGTGTAACCCTGCCACACAAATGCCACCCCCAGGCGCCTCTGGACACCGACTCTTCCCGCACAGTCTGTCCAGGGGACCTAACACATCTGTTCCCAGATCCCTGCCTCCAATCTCCAAGATTACCAAATAAACTGGTTCAATAATCAGCATTTTGAGGACCCTCCTCTGTACTAAGCTGTGTCCTAGCTCCTAGAAAAGGTCCTTGACTTTTTCATGGTTGCCCAGAAGGATTATAGATAAATGAGACCATAGAACTTGTCACCCAAACTGGAACACTCTTGAGAACGGACACCTGCTATTAGTAACTACGCTGGGAAAGCCAGTGTAAACTGGGACTCTCTCGGGCAAATGGAGAGGTGTGGTTATGGATTTTCTAAATCTTGGGAGAGAGAGGAGAGGAGGCAGGAGCAGCTTCTCGAACAGAATTTGAAAAGCAGATGCCGAAGGGGCTAAATGAGTGGATTCTTTGGTCACCGTGCTCTCTGGGAGAAATGGAAACTCTCATTCTCTAACTTGGTTCATTCGGGGTCCCACTGGGGAATGAGTGCCCCCTCCCCCATGCACAGCGCAGTGCCTGGCACATTTACATGCAGTACGTGGTGGCCGGCCTGAGCTCCAAGGAAGAGACAGCTCTCAGGGAAAGAGACACAAGCCTAGATTCCCCAAGAGGTCCCAGCCCGAGCATTTATGATTATGATTATAACTGGCGTGTGTGCGGTAACCAGGCCTTCCGAGCACATTCTCATGCATTTTCTCTTTTGATCTGAAGCAGATAATGCAGACGGGAGCATGCGTCTGAAAGGCCACCCTGTGGAACAGCACACTGGCTGAGCAAGAACAAAGACCATAAATGAAGAAGGATGTTTGCACTATGCTTCCCGCTTGCCTGAAAACAGGAAGCTTCAGAGGCCTACTCTGGCGAGGTCTCCACCTCTTCCTTACCCCAAAGCTACATGGCCTCAGAGGCTTTCTTTTTATGACATTTTTTTTAATGCGGCAAATCTCTTCCAAGACCCTTTTTTTTTCCCGTCTCGCTTTGTTGCAATGAGAAGCAGCCATGTCTGTTCTGAAGGGTCAGTGGGGGAATGAGGATGGCCAACAGCTGCCCCGCTTCCTCTCGTGTAACCGGACACACAACCTCTGCAGGACTCACCTTCCACAAGCACCTTCGAGGAGAAGTTGTCACCCGTGGGGAATGCCAGCAGTTGACCCAATCGAAACAGCTGGGCCGACTTCCAGGACTAATGACTTGGAAGAAGTCAGAGGTGGCAGGCCGTTGAGGTATGCTTTCCTGCAGATGACAAGGACTGCAAAACTGTGAAACTGACTTGTCATGAGGATGGTATTCACTGACACCAGAAAGGAGTGGAGGAGAGCTCTTTTGCTGACAGAGGAGGACCAGGGACCAGCCAGCTAGCAACCCTGAGGGCTGGATATGGCGGAGCGGAGGGATGAGAGCGGGTGATGTCTCTGGAAGCAGCAGGCAGAACATGGTCCAGACTGGCTCCATGTGTTTCTACTCTGCAGCCTCAGCAGCCTCTGGGTCTTCCAGTCTCCTGTTCTTAAAATTTAAACATGGGCAAGAGAAGAAATCTCTGAATCAGTCAGGGTCTCCAGAGAAACAGAAAAAATAGGAGAGATATAGATAGATAGATAGATAGATGATAGACGATAGATAATAGAGAGATACATAGATATATAGATGATAGATGATAGATAATAGATACATAGATGATAGATAGATACATGCATACATACATTCATACATACATAGATACATACATAGATATTAAGAGATTTGTCTTAAAGAATTGGCTCATGCAATTATGTTAAGGGCTGGCAAGTCTAAAATCCATAGGGCAGACAAACAGGCTGGAAATCAGGTAGGAGTTGATGCTACAGTCTTGAGACAGAATTTCTTCTCTGAGAAACCTCAGTTTTTGCTCTGAAGGCCTTCAACTGGTTGGATTAGGGCCCACCCACACTGTCAAGAATGATCTCCTTTCCTTAAGGTCAAATGGTAGTCACCGTTAACCACAACTATAAAATACATTCACAGCAACATCCAGGTTCGTGTTTGACTAAATACTAGGTACTAGAGCCTGGCCAAGGTGACCCAGAAACCTTGCCATCACAATGTCACTCGTGAGAAGTTCTCAAGCCATTTTGCAGGCTCTGCCATCCTCCTGAACAAGAACACAAAGGTCTACCTTCAAGTGACAGCTTGTTAGTGGCAGGAGCGGTGGGAGGGTACTGTATTCACCTCTAAATCACCAGCCCACTTCGTAGTCTGCTAGAGTGAGTAGGTACCCAGTCATGTCTCTTGAGTTGGACTGAATTAAATTGAAGATATTAATTTAGCCTCATGAAAAGTTCATGGACCTGAGAATCAGAAGACCTGGGTTCAAGTTCTAGTTTTACCATCAGTTGGCGGTGGTCTTGCAGGCAGGTCATTTTTACTCTCTGGGCCTCAGTAAGATGTATAGAAGTTGAACAGAATGTTCTTCAACCCTCATCAATGATTGTTCCCCATTAAGGACACGTGCCTTAATGCCTTCAGAGGCAGTTGCACTCCAAGAACATGGCGGTAACATCAGAGCAAATTCAAAGAGTAGACAGATGATACATAGACAGATAGAGAGAATCTGTCACTAAATCTATCAAGTAGAATATAAAATTATATGAGTAGATATGAGGGGATCTGCAATCCACACGTTTTAAGACTTGGATCTTCCTCTTTCGTTTCTTAATCTTGGTTCTCTTTGGGCACTCACTGAAAATCTCTGGCAAAATCATATGCTTGGAATTGAGAAATAACTGCAAAGAACAGCCCAAGGACTATGGACTATGTTTACCTGTCTCCATAGCTGAAGATAATAGGGTCAAAGACAGCCACCCTGGAGAAAGACAATAAGTGCAGAAAAGGGAACAGAAAATTTGCAGAAGAAACTCAAATGGAAAAAAGCAGTAAAAGATGCTCCACCTCGTGGTAATCACAGAAACCAACATTTTAACAAGTATTTCTTTTTTTTTCCATCTGACTGGCAAAATTCAAGTGGGTTGAGACTACACGGAGTTGGGGAGAGTGTGAGGAAAATGTACTCTCACACACTATTGAAGCAGCCTTCATCGAGGTCAGCTGGGCAGATCTACCAGATTTAAATTACATTACTTAACCAAATTCTATGTTTAGGTATCTATCCCAAGGAAAAACCCGCTCTAGGGTGCATGTGTGTGAGTCAGTATGGGAAGGCTTATTGCAATTTTGTGTGTAACAGTGAAAACCTACAAAAAACCTACACATCCACAAAATGGTTAATTGGCTTGTTTATATCCAGGGTATGGAATATCAGGCAGCAGTTTAAAAAAGAATGAGGTATCCTTAGCTATTGCTAGGGGAAATGGCAGAACAATGCATCTACCAGGGGCCAAATTTGTTTTAGAAGATCTATATTTGTGTGTATATATAGATACACGGATGTATACAAAAATATCTA
Source organism: Balaenoptera physalus (assembly GCF_965194825.1). Classification (NCBI taxonomy): domain Eukaryota; kingdom Metazoa; phylum Chordata; class Mammalia; order Artiodactyla; family Balaenopteridae; genus Balaenoptera; species Balaenoptera physalus. Next base: position 4,956,363 of record NC_138901.1, read on the forward strand.
GAAAAAAAGACTAGAAAAAAATGCACCAGGCAGCAGGAAGAAGAGTGAGTTTGGTCATGGCACGAGCAGAGACTGAATCATTCAACCTATACACGCTTGCAGTGTCTTATTTGTTTACAATAGCAATGTCACCTGTCAATGTCACCTGCCAATTGTCACCTGTATAATTATAATAACAATAGAAATAACAACAACAATAATACTAAAAGGACAAACAGAAGAAAGTGGGTAGATTTTGCTGGTGCCTGATATTATCTCAGTGTGGTCCATCCTCTCTACTACCCCAAATTCTCCAAAGCTTAGCTAACTCTTAAGGAATGTGAAAGCAGAGTTCAGTAAATGCCACTGCAATATTTAAATGCTTCCCGTTAACCTTCAGTTATTGCGTCAGTCAGGGTCTTGGCAGGAAATGCACAACACACTCAAATTAGTTAATTTGAGGCAAGTTAGTAAAGGGATCATTTTACAAGGTGTGGGCAGGTGCAGGAAGCGGTGAGGGGTAGTACCACCCACAGGGGCTCAGCTGCTGCCCTTGAAAGAGCAGACGCCAGCGAGCACACAGGGGGATAGAGTGGGGAGGGGCTGTGAATACCCCAGCTCCACTCTCCTCCCTGTCTCCTGTCTGCCACCAATACTCCAGAACCACGTGGAATACTCCATTGTCCAGAACCACGTGGAAACCAGAGAGGCAGAAAGACTTTTGATGCAGTTTATACAGGTTAGTCTCCTGGAGCACAGGTGAGGCATGTGGGAGGGGGCAAACAGGAGAAATCCACACGCGTGGTTGTCTATTCTAATGAGGGAAGACATGCAAACTCACAATTAGATTTTTAGCTCAAGCATCACACATCCATTTGGATGTACAGTTATCTATTAGTCTGCCCTTTACTTTCCTCTCTACCACTAACTGGCTCTGTGCCTTTGGGCACCCTCCCACCCCAGTCCTGGTCCCCTAACTTCTTGATCTGTAAGACGAGGGTGTTGAGTGCACCTAATTACTGCCGAGGTGCCTTCCAGCTCTAACTTCCATGACTATGAGTCCAGACCTCTGCCTGAGCCTTGAGCCCTCCCCATGGTTGGTAACCATTGGTGACAACTATCAGCTCATTGGCAGTAAGAAAACAGCCAACGTTGAAGGACCGGGGCAGGCCGTGCATCTGCGGGGATTTTCAAGCAGCTACTGCCTCTTCCACGTGGCACAAAGAAGGTAAAACAGCTTTGCAGAAGTGGACCAATCCTTAATACTTCCTCTGCCTGTCTTCCCCAGTGGAGTGGTAATTGAAATCCACACTGTTGAACCCACAGGTGGTATTACTGATTCATCACTTCCAGACAAGAGGTAGGTATTGGGTAAAGGCAAAAATAGGTGACAGAGATTTTCACCTAGTCCAATGCCCCCTTTCCCTTCTATGCCCTGCTCAACCCCCAGACCCCTGAGTCAGAATAAAGACAATTCAATTCCCAAGGAATGTTACCAAGAACCCTCATTTCTCAGCCAAAGACTCACATCTGAGGAATGTAATATGCCATACACATTTATATGGGCCCCTGGATACCATCGAAACAAGAGGATGGTCTTGTATACAAGTGACCCCATTGTGGTTTGGCCCTGCCCCTCCAAGGCCTTAGGTTCTGAGCTCTCCTCTCTCCCAAAGACAGCCATTCCTTTGAAATCCCAGCATCTCCTTTGTCTCCAGAACATAAGGGCTCTTGACAGTGACCTTGAACCAAGAGTGCATAAAAGCTGAGACATCATCTAACTTCAGAAGGGTGCAGAACCCAGCTTTAAGCCCAGAAGAAGCTGTAGTCGCGATCACAATGGCTTAAAAAAAAATCATTCCCCATCTTTCCTGCAGACTTTTGGTTTCAGTATATGGTGAGTTCACTTAAAGGCAAGAATTTTATCGTGCATTTCCTTCTAAAGTGTTATAGCTGTACTTCTACTGGGTAGGCACCCATAACAATGAGACATGGAATGGAGCCAATCAGCCGAAGAAACTGATACTGAAAAAGGAAACACATCTTACCAGTGAGAGACTCTCAGGTATGAAATAAGTCCCCCAGCAATGCAGGGCATTGCTGGAGATTGAGTCACACCACGTTAAGATCTGTGCCAGGATGAGATACTCAGTGACCCCATCTTCCCAGGTACCAGAGCTAAGAAAGAAAGGGTAAAAAGCTCTGAGGAATTCTTCCTCTGAATTTACTTGATTTTCATTTTCAGGGGTTGAGGGTCCTGAGTATTCTCAGCATTAAATACTCAGGCCCGTAGAGATGAGAACTGCCCTCTCATCTACGGACTTCCTAGGGGAAAAAGAAGGGAACAAACAGTAATTGATCATGAACAGACAAGCCAAACACTGTTCTCAGGGCTTTATAGACATCATTGTATTTTATCTTCATGGTGATGACGCCCATTTAAAAATGTGGAAACAGAGAAAAAAGGGAAATGAAATACATTTCCCAGGATCACTGCTACCTTGCAGGGCTAATATTTAAACCTGGGTCACTCTCACTTGGAGTCCTTGCCCTGTCCACATCAGTGCACTACCTAGACATGGGTTCAGGGAAACTGAATCTGGATTTAATAGCTTTTGAGATTTCCAAAAGGCATCACTTGTATGTTTCTGCTCTGTGGGCTGTGCCACTCTTCCCAGCTCTGGGTCTGTTTCCCCACCCTCCTGACTCAATGTAAGGGGGTCTGGCCATTGCAAAGGAAGGGCTTGCTAATGAAAAGGAATGGAAAGACTCACCAACCTCAGTACCCCCATCAGTACCTGACTGCATTTTTGCCACCACCGAGGATGGAAGATGGCACCAACTACCTTTAGATGAGGCAGAAGAGGAGCCAGGCTCGAAGCAGGAGAAGCCCCAAAGCAGGTGTGCGGGGATAATGTTTCTGAAGTACTAACCAATGTTCACACTCCGGCCTGCACCTTACAATATTTCCTTGCACCCCTTGGCCTTTCCTCATGTAGTTAGTAAGGCTCTACTGAATCTACTGCATTAGAGAATGGGCAATACAGCAAAAAAACTAGGAAATAATAAATTCTTGTTTTTGAGTTTCAAAGAAGGCTTTGAAAGTGTATAGCAAATACAACAAACATGTATGGGAGAACATATGATGAGGGAGGGCAAGGCAGCCCTCAGATGAAGACTAAGAGAGATTCCCTGCATCAGGGGAGCAAAGGGAGCCAAGCAGAGAGAGTCGATATTCTGGGAACCAGGTAAGGGGTGCTACCAGGAGCCTTGGAGCAGTAGCCAGAAGTGTGTGGCCCTGGAGGGGTCTCTGGCTGGGAACAAGAGACAACCTAGCAGTGACCAGCGTGAACGAATGGCCAGAGACCTCTTGATGTATAGTTGGAAGTCTCAGAGGAGTCCCGTGTGGATAAATGATGCAGAAGGGGCATGCCTCCCAGCCCCCAGTGCCACTGCATCACCCCTGGAAACTTGATGCAACTCCAAAGACAAAGGTAAGGGCGGGGTGCGGCGGGGAGAACTTGAAATGCCCTGGTGGAACGGAGTTATAAGAAAATCAAGTTGTAGTTCTTGCATTTCTGAGTTTGTAGACAGAGGTTCGCACCTGCTCTCTGAGCCAGGCATCTCTCCAGGACAGACCCCCACCCCCCGTCCTCTCCCCACAGCACCCAGAGTTCACACCCTCCCCTCCTTACCCCAAAGCCCCTGGGCACCTGCCCCACGGGCGTCTCTGCCACCCAGGAAGATACCCCTGCATCCCTGTGTGCTGCATACGTGGGGCTGGCTCCCTTGGAATCTTGGGCGTCAATACGCCCCATAAAAGACTGCAGCTCCGGTGACAAGCCCATCCCAGCCCGATTCATTGGCAGAGGAAAATGCTGGGGCAGGAGAAAGGCTAAGCAAGGAGAGGATACTCCCCGCCACCCACCCCGGTCCCTGGGAACAACATATCTGGTTTATTTGGCCACCCAAGGTGCTGGGCTCTGCCAGACCCGATAACCCTTCCGGTCTGACAGGCACCCACGGCCCCCTGGAATGTGCCTTTGGCCCACCTGGTAGTTCTGTTTTCCTTTTCCTCTGAGATCCCCCTGGGCTGCTGTTTTCCCCTCATCACCCTCCCTCCCCCCTGACTTACACAGCAGGCTCAAGAGATGTCACCCAGCCAACCTGTAAGAGGCAGGTGACAGGATACCCTAGCATGGTGATTTTTTTAACTTTTAAAACCTTGGAAGCACTGCCAGGTGAAAAATAGTTTGAGTGGTAATTCTCTGCCTCTCCTTCCCCAAAACACATGTTTGTCTTTCCATAATATTGTTTGAGCATCTGTGATGCTCTGTTCTAGGAAATGGGGAGCAGCTGTGAGAAGGGTCTGTGAGATCCCTGCTCCCAGAGAACGTACATGGTAGCCCAGGAAGGCTGACCCAGAGATGAGCCTCCCAGATCCCCCTTCAAGGAAGGACTCACTGCCTGGCCAGAAGGACAGCCTCAGCCACTAGCGTCTCCAAGGTCCTCTTCAGCTTCCAAGCTGAGGTCACGCTCTTCTGGGGCAGCCCCTGGTCAATGGCCGTGCAAGGTGATGGGCAAGGACCAAACCGTGTCCGCCCACAGCGGTTCCTCCAGTGGGTCATTTCTGCTCCGGTGCCCCTCACGGGCCACAGAGACTTTCTAGGTCTCCACACGCTGCTGGCCCCTCCTGCCCAAGGCTGCTTCGTCCCCTTCCTTTTATAGGGGTTGTTCCCATTGTAGCATCTGCTTCCTGGGGAGCCCATCCCGTACTTGGGGGGCATGCGAACCAGGGAGGTGGCAAGCAACGACCTGTGCTATGGAGAGAGAACAGGGCAATATGCTAGTGGCTGACTTGGCAGGGGAGGACAATGTCAGCACGATGTCAAGGGCACCCGCCTTCTCTGAGAAGGTGACATTGGAGCTGAGACATGACGGAGGAGGAGTGAGCCATGCGTGGGGCATCGGGGGAAGGAGGCCAGGCAGTGTGGGGAGGAAGATGTGTGGCAGAGGTAGAGAAAGGGGTGCCTGTGGTTGGGGCACAGCCGTGAGCGAGGGGGGAGTTACGGGAGATGAGCCAACGGGGCCGACAGCGCCTTGTGCATCACACCAATGCGCCCAGCTTCTCTCGTACGTGGAGCCAGAGGATGGCAGCCCTGTATGTGCCGTGGTCCCCTGGGCAACCCCAGATTGTGATGAAACAATAAAACGCGGCAATACGTTGTAATTGAAACACGACTCGGGGCATATTAGCAAGAGCTGCCTAGCCGATGTGGGCTGTGCCCGAAATGAGACAGGTGGGGATAATTCCAGTTCTGGCCACTCGGAAAACCTCACCGGAAGGCAAAAGAGTGAAAGCCGTGTTGCTATGTGAATACTCATTCGAATTTGTTTTAAAAGGTGAATCACTCTCAAACCTCAGGATGTTATTCATAGCAAGTCACTTGCTCCCCTCCTCAGAACTGATGGTGACACACTCGCCTGTCACTTCTCCCTGGATTACAGCGGCTTCCCTGGAGCCGAGTGGGGATGGGGAGCGGGGTTTCCTGAAACGTGGAAGAGCTCCCACCTCCCGCCCGGACACCCGGGACGCAGCAGAAATTCCAGAGAGCCTTTCCCTGAATCAGTGGCTCTCAACTAGAGGCAGTTTTGTCCCTGGCAATGTCTGGGGACATTTTTGGTGCCTACAGTTTGGGGGGAGTGGGTAGAAGCCGGGGATGCTGCCAACATCCTCCAGAGCACAGGACGGTGCCAGTGCGGAGTCATCTGACCCCAAACGCACGTACTGTGGAGGGTGAGGACGTCTGCCTCAGAGCAGGGTCCTGCAGGGTGGTTCCCAGACCAGCAGCTTCAGCTTTACCTGGGAACCTTAGGAATGCAAATCCCCGCGCCCCACCCCAGATTTTCTGAATTTTCTGCCCCAGCTATTTCCTTCTTTCAAAGATGGCAGAATGAGCCTCAGACAAGACGCATTAAGAAATTCTCAGTGTTGATCTGGAAGAGGTCACCTCGCCCCTTTCCCCATCCGGATCCCCAAATTAGAGCCGATCAAACCAGGAGCGATTCTGCCTTCCCCCCAGGGGACATTGGACAATGCCTGGGCACAATTTTTGGTTGTCACGTGGCGGAGGGCGAGGTGCTCCTGGCAGCTGGTGGGTAGAAGCCAGGGATGGATGCTGTTAAACATCGTGCAGTGGGAGGACAGCCCTCACCGCGTAGAATGATCCAGCCCCAAATGCCAGTAGTGCCGAGTGGAGTCTGAGAAACCCTGCCCTAAATCAAGAGCCAAATTATGCATCTCGGAACCAAGGGATGCCTTCCGGCAGGTGCCTTCAGGTGAGAAATTACAGCAGTTTGATAAACATGACCAATGGGGGCTTCCTCGCTGTAATTCTGAAACTGCAAGCACAACCTCTGGATGTTTTCACTGTCCTACTTACTGTAGTTCAAGTACCAAGAAGGAGTTGCCTTGCAGACCCTCCCTCGCTGGCAATCTCCTAAGGCTGGCTGGTAGGGCCAGCCGGGGTACAGACCCAGGCAGAGGTGTGGGGATGGGCAAGATGACCCTCCCGAGGGAGGTCCTTTCCAGGCAAGCATTCCTATGATAAGAACGTGAAATGTGGCAGAGTGCTGCGTTTTAATTAATTTTAGTCCCTTTCAAGACCACAGTTATTGTTATAAAAACACCGATAATACCAAACATATGTTGAATGTACACAGCCGGCTGCAGCCCTGGAGACCCGGGGACGTGCGAAGTCATATGTCATCTGGGCTGGTGAGAAATCAGCAGGCCCCCTCCCCTGTGCCCTCGGAGACCCAGCACCCTCCTCGGTAGGCCTGCTGTCTCTCTGTCACCAGCCAAGCCCCTTCCCAGGCCGGCTTCTCCCCTCCCACCGAAGCTCAGGGCTCCCCTCCCCTTCCCCGCAGAATCTGCTAGTGCGGTGAGGTGGCGGGCCCTCCAGAAATCCCAGTTTAATTATTCTATTGGAGAAAGGGTTGGGGGGAGGGGGAGAGTCAAGAAAAGGCGCGTTCTCTCATTTTGGAAGAATGCTTCATTATCTGCCTCTGCAGCGTGTGAAACACCTCTCGGGCTGTAGGCAGCGCTGAATTATTACGTGAGACGCTCAGGCGCCTGTGCTTTCTTCCTCCTCGCGTCCCCCCCGCCCACCCACCCTGCTGGTTGAGGGGTGCGAGCAGCGCGGCCCCACTTTCCAGGGAAGCCTGGGAAAGGCCGAGAACTACAGGACAGCTCGGCGTTGTCGGAACAGGCTGCGACCTGGCCCCATGCCTGCAGCCCCTCCAAGAACACGTGCCCAGGAAATACTCCCGAAGAAGAGCGCTCAGGCTGGCAAGGACCCCGGAGTACCTCTGGGTCCATCTCCGCTCTTGCAAGAACAATTTCTCCTGCATCCTTGGCCTCTTGTTGATCACTTCCGGTTCCCAGGGGCCCCTTGCCTTCTACAACCGCTGAAGTCCAAGTTAAGAGGTTAGGAGTTTCCTTTGTAGCTGAAACGGAACTAGAGAGACCTGCAAGGCGGTAGCACTTTGTGACTGGGAAGTGAGTTTGTCAAAGTCTTCCATAGCCACAGTCTCACGTAGCATCCTCTCCTCTTGGAGATGACAGAGCAGGTATTGTGAGCCTCATCTGACGGATGAGAAAAGTGATACCTAAAGAAGTTAAGTGGCTTTTCCAAGGGCACACAGCACTTACGAGGCAGGGTCACTGGGGGGGGACCTGAGGCCCTTGCCCTCAGCAAGACATCATCACCTCGTATCTGCTCACTGACCTGCCCCAGGGGTGGATCATCCCACCCTCTTCTCAGATACTCTCTCCAACCCCGGGCTTCTGCGGCCCCTGGAACACAGGGAGGGTCTGGTCCTTGTGTTCTAGGTGGCGGCCTCCATCATTAGAAGGCGTCCATTCTCAGGTTCATAACACTCCGGTTCAGGGTTACAAGCCAGATGCTACTTCTCACGCTGGGTCCTCCCCAGGGAACAGGGGCTCCACCACTGGCCTTGAACATCCACCCTCTTCCTCCCCATCACCGCCCCCCTCCTGCAGGGTTCCCTGCAGGACTACCCTCCCCCACCCAAGGCACTGAAGGGCAGGCCAGGCCTTGAGTCCGTCATCTATGGACAAACCAAAACCTCTTTCTCATTTGTGGAGAATCTGATCCACGCAAACTTCTAAAGACCTGAGTGGGCTATATTCAATATCCTGTGATAAACCATAATGGAAAAGAATATGAAAAAGAATATATATATGTATAACTGAGTCAGTTTGTTGTACAGCAGAAATTAACACAACACTGTACATCAACTATACTTCAATAAAATTAAAAAAAAAAAAAAAAAAGGACCCGAGCAGGGAGTTCTTTGAGAACAGCCCCTTAAAAAGAAAAAATGAAAAAAAAAAGAAAAAACACACAGATTGGCATTATTGTATATTGTATGATTAATTCATTTAACTCTCACAAAAACTCCATAAGGTGAGTGCTATTTTTGTGCCCATTTTATGGATTAAGTAACTGAAACACAGAGTTGTCAAGTCACTTGCTGGAGGTCACATCACTAGCAAGTGGGGAAAAGTATGATTAGACCATTAAAAAAAACAACTATTACTAGAGAGGGAGAGATAATTGCTTATATAGGAGCCATTTCTCCAGGAATCTTTCCAGGAGGATAAAAGTCACCTTCTCATTCTTTGAAGTGTCCTGTAGTTGTGAGAACAAGACAGAATCTCAATGGAAGATTCTGCCACACATATTCTTAGTGCATGACCATCACTTTCTCCCTTGGATGCTCTCCCACAGCTGTATTAGAATAATCGGCATAGTGAATGCTGGCTGCTGTAACAAAACGCTCCCCAGATCTCAGTGGTTTAACACAAGAAAGTTTTCTTTTTCATTCTTTTCATAGTCAGAATGAATGTTGGATGGGAAACCTTCCAAGTGGGATTTCAGTGATTGCAGGTGCCCAGCTCCCTTGATCTTGTTCTGTCGTACTCTTGGGAACAGTGAAGGAAAAAAGCAAGCACATGGATAACATCAGGAGGACATTTTACAGGGCACTGGAAATGGAGTGCATCCACTCTACCCATATTCCATCACCCAGAAGCTAGTCAGATGAAGGCCCAAACTAACTACAGGGGAGGCTGGTAAATGCTGCTTTCCAATGTGCCTGGGAAGAGACTGTGGGATGGAGAGCATCTCGTGGGTCTCTACCATACCACTTCTTCCAGGTCAATGTCTTCAACCCTACCTCCATTGCATGCCTCCAGTGGTCACTCTGTTTCTCTTCAGATGTGGTGCTTAGGATTAAACATGCTCCTCTAGACACGGCCTGCTCAGGCCAGGAGACCCTGCAGCGTCACCTTTGTGGATCTGGACACCGTATGTCCATTAAGGCGGCCTACCAGCATTTTTAACATTTTTAGCAACAGTCACACTGTTGGATCAAATTAGGCTTGTGGTCAACTAAAACCCCCAGATCTCTTTCATGTGAACTGCTGCCAATGGAGGGCTCTCTAATCTAGTTCTCGTGCTTCTGAATTTTGAGACCACATGAAACTGAACAGCAATAGTTGAAACTCTTCCATCTTGTTGGGTTTGGCTGAGCATTTGGGTCCGTGTAGAGTATTAGGGATCCTAACGCTGGCATCCGTCATACCGGCTTCACTCCTGGTATCATCGTAGGACTTTCTTGACCTTTTGTCAGGTCACTGATAAAAATTTAGATAAGCATGGAGACCAAGAGCCAGACTACGATTTGAAATGAGCCTTTGGTACTTTGGGTATGGTTGTTTAACCATCTGGGAATCCGCCAAACAAGACTATTTTCCAGCTCACGTTTACTCTTTTAACCAGCCAGTAAAGTCAAGTGAAACTTCATTTATTTAGAGCTTGCTCTGGGAAAGTATCTAATTCCCCCCAATATATCATTCTTATCAAATTCAATATGCTATAAGCCCTAGGTAATCCACAGTCATGGTGACTTACTATTAACAGAATTCAAGCTGAAAGTTAGGTGTCCTGAATCCCAGGGCTTCCTACACCATCAGGAATATCGTGTGCACCCCACATACCAAGAAAAGACCGAGGCACGTGGCCTTGAAACAGAAACCAACCCTGCTAAAGTCGTGCCAAGTGGCTGTTAGTACATCCTCTGAAATGCCCACATACTTTCCAGCTTGCAGCTTCCCATTCATCAACCTACCTCTTTGCCCTTCCAATTAGAAAGACAAGAACTATGACTGCCAAATATCATGTTGGGTAAACTACCTGGAGTCATTCAGGTATGACTCATGTCCTGTGTGTGTTCATCACATGCTTGGAGGTGGCCTCCGGGGGTCTCCCATGACACTGCCCATCAAGGTCAACCTCCACACAGCTCCCAAGGTCAAACTCAGGGAGGAAGACTGGTCTGAATGAGAGAAAACCTTCAGTTACAGAAAGCTGCCAAAAATAGGGATGCTGATACTATTTTCGGCTAGAGTACATGGTCTAGAAAGGCACAGCCAAGAAGAGGTTCTGTGGGATCTGATAAGAATCCTCTCTAATTAACACACAATTGTTTCCAAGTTGCTGTTTCTAAGGGCTGAAAAGCTCGTTGCCTCAGGTAGACCAAAAGCCTCCCCCTCTCCATCAACTATTGTTTCTATCATTAATTCCTTGGACTCAACTTTTTATCATACAAAGTTTAAAGGTAAATCTAAAACATGGTGAAATTATTCTGAATTCTTAATGAATGAAATCCCTGTTAATTACCTTTTAAAAAAAAATTTCAGTTTTCAGGACCTTACTGGAGAATAGGAGAAAATCATGTGTCTTTTGTGGACTTGAGTTTTAATGCTAACATATAATATTTAACCAGACAACTTTCTATGGAAGAGTCAGGCACCGGGCTATGTGCTTTCGTTTATTATCTTAGTGTATCTGTCAAAACAATCATATGAAACACTGAGAGTGAATTAGCCCCATTAACAGATGGAGCTAGTGAGGCTTGGACTGGTCACAGTGAGTGACACTTAGCCAGGAATCATACTTAAGCTCTGACTCCAGTAAGACTTTCCTTTTGTAAGGCAATATAGGCACAGTGATTAAAACCTACAGGCTTTTCATGGGCCCATGAAAACATTTGAAAGAAAAGAGAAAGAAAAAAAAAAAAAAAACCACTGGCTTCAGAATATAAAGAACTATGAAAACTATCTTTACCAAATGTTCAGTTAAGCATCTACAAAATAACATTGTTAACTGGCCAAAGGTAATTTAACTCAATTCTCAAATAGTTATTAATGAATATATAAAACTTAAATCACAAGAATAGATCTTTTTTTCTGAAATCTCCAAGTTAGAAAAAAATCATAAAAGTCTCCTCATTCTTTTTTTTTCCCATCAAATTATATGTAATGTGGGGTGTGGGTGCATTTTAACTCTTTTGATAAGATGTAGGGTGGAGCCTCCAAAAATAAGAAAGCTTGGGAACTGCTAAGATCTGAAATTGTCTGAGGATTTGAGAGTCTCACCTTATTATCCCTCTGCTGCACTACATTTTGTGTCCAAGTTCATACTTCTTGGTCCCTGAGATGAAACATAAGCCAGTTGTTCTTGGTGATTTTTACATTCATTTACTCATTAACTTTTTCAATATCTTGGCTTTTAGGGTACCATCAAGTTGAATGTATAGGACTTCCCTGGTGGTGCAGTGGTTAAGAATCTGCCTGCTAAAACACAGGGGACACGGGTTCGAGTCGCGGTGTAGGATGACCCCCACATGCCATGGAGCCACTAAGCCCATGCGCCACAACTACTGAGCCTGCACTCTACCATCCACGAGCCACAACTACTGAGCCCACGCGCCACAACTACTGAGCCCACGTGCCACAACTGCTGAAGCCTGCGTGCCTAGAGCCCATGCTCCACAACAAGAGAAGCCACTGCAATGAGACCCCGTGTTCCCCAACGAAGAGCAGCCTCCGCTCGCCACAACTAGAGAAAGCCTGTGTGCAGCAATGAAGACCCGACGCAGCCAAAAATAAAATAAATAAAATTTTTTTAAAGTCAAATGTATAAAACGATATTTCTTTATAAATAGTCTAAAGTTAAGGATTTAAAATACTGTAAAATTAAGGATTTGGGCTGAGTCGGATGGCCTTGGGGACACACTGGTATTTCACGATGATCAGAGCAAGGGCGGAACAATCTAGGAAACGGGCTTTGTCACACGTTCAGCAATAACCCGGCCCCGCTCAAAGGGACTATTTCGCGCCTAGGGACACTGACCAAGCTTTTTCCAGGAGGAGCCGGAAGGGCTGAAGGCACAGAAAGCTTGCCAAACCCCACGTCCACCCACTTTCTGCAGAGAAATCACACGCGGTGTCACCGGTCACAAGAGCCCCGACTTCCTGGAAGCAGTGTCCGGGCCAGGCATCCTGGGCGTTGACCCCACTGCCAGGAGGCTCTCTGCAGCTCATGAGGCTTTGTGTCAGAAGCCAGGACAAACAGGCAAAACCAACTCCTTGATTTAGAGAAGGTTCCAGAGAACCCAGCTAGACCTGATGGTTGGGGGCAGGGCGGGGTGGTGTCAGGGCTGAGGTCACATGAGCCCGGCTAACCACCGCTTCAAACACATACCAACAGCACCTGACGCTTTTTAGAGTATTTGCTTTGGAAGATACTTTCGAACATCTGTCCTCTGACCTAAGCGCCATGTCAACTCTGGGAGCTACATGAGGCAGAATGCTTCCCCTGCAATAAATAGGTGAGGCTCAGGACAGTTAAGCCGCTCCCCCAAAGCCACCCAGCGATGCCAAAGCCTTCATCAGCCCAGGGCCTCTGGTCCCAAGGACAGTGTTTTTTGGGGCTGTTGCCAATGGCTATCACCCGTGGTCTGAGCCTCCTAAAGGAGATACCATTGCACATCCTCCAGGTCAGGATACAGAAAAACAAAAGCAAAAACAAAACCTGGAGACTCAGGCCTGATGGAGGAGGGCCTCAAACTACCCACGCTCTTGATTCCAAAATAGTGTTTGGGCATCTAAGGCCCGGTAACTGAAACGAGGCTTCTCATTTTTGTCCTCGGGAGGAGGCCAGCTGTCCTGGAAGGTGCAGCCTCCCCACAGCCCACTGCCCCTCCCTCCCACTACGCTCCTGCTTTCCTGAGCTTGCGGGTAGAGCTGCCTTCTGGCCAGACTAAACCCCATTCTCTCTATGCTTTAGACACCGGGCATTCATCCTACCACGTGGCTTCTACCGCTACGCCAGCCGCTCACGTGGTGGGGGGGCAGCAGCGTCTCTCAGAGCAAGACTGCTGCGTGCTCTGCCCACCTTAGTCCTCCCATCACAGGTAAGTCTCCCACACACCTAAGACCCAGGCAGCCCAACACAGGACTCTGCCCATTAGGAGGTGAGCTTCTTGAGGACATTCTGGGAACCGGTTCATCTCTAAAAGCCCTGTCGTGTCCACCATAGTGACCTCTCCCCCTGATCCCTCCCACATATCATTCCATAGGCATTCGTTGAGCTTCCCTGGAGAGCCAAGGCTTGTGTCAGGCACCTGGGATACAGCTCCTACCTTTGCGGAGTTCATGGCCTAGGGGACCAAATGGATAAAGAAAGAATTACTATTCAAACTGATTCATATGATGGGGGGGAGCACAGGGCAACTGTAAACCCAGGGAAAAAATTTGTTTAAATGTGTATAACTCAGGGAAGGCTCCCTGGAGGAAGTGATGCTGGAATAGAATCATAAAACCTGGATCAGATTCTGTTTCCAGTCAGGGCTCTGCTGGGTCATTTGGGACCAGCCCAACCGGGCAAAAACTCTTATCCACATTCATTCCAGTAGGTGCAATCTCCCCGGAATATTGCCAGGGTCTCCAGGGACCCCTGCCCCCAAGTCAGTAGCTGGTCTGTCCTATCTCCCAGGTTGGCGGCAAAGTTTCTCTAGAACCTGGAAGCTGCGGCAGCAGGGAATGTTCTGATGAGAGCCTTCCTCATGAAGGTAGGGGGGTGGCCGGAAGGATGAACCCCAGAAGTGGGCTACTCAGAACCAGTGGCCTTTGGGGGTGGTGGGGGAGATGAGGACCCTCAGGTAAGCTACCAAACTTGGGCTCTCCAGGCCCCTGGAGAGTGAGATGCCGATTTGGCTTGGCAACCTTCCCAGGTGATGAGACACGGCACAAACCTCAGGGGCAGCCATGTTATTCCAGATACCAGGCTTCTCTCCATAATCACATTAAGCTCAGCTGCGTCTGTGCACAGGGACGAGGGCCACCTCCCAGCTGGCCGCCAGGAACGTGTGACCAGCGGCTCCGAGCTGAATTTCTACCCCATCCTGTGACTACCTGCAGGCTGGGAGCGTGTTGGCCCAACCTGGCTCCTTCCAGGGGAGGGGCAGACGCAGCTTGGTCTCTGGGCTCCAGCAGGGTCCCGTGGGATGAGGTCTGACAGCAGAGGGTCTGGGATAACCACAGCGGGCAGGGGGTGCAAACCACAGAATTACTTGAGAGGAGGAGGAAGGACATTACAGAGCAATTTCTTCCTTGCTTGTTATATGTGCCAGGTGCTGTACTAGCGGAACGGAGGCTCAGAGAGGCTGACTAACCTGCTTGCGGTCAAACAGCCCAAGTGACTGCGCTGAGGTCGGAGCCTGGTTCCTCTGATGCCCACCACCCTGCTCTCCTCCCCCATGATCTGGCCTGGACAAAAGCCCCTCTTCCACCCCACCCGACTGCTGTTGGATAGAAAAGCTTTTCAAACTGTCCGGAGGTCAGGGGAGAGGGGCAGGACAGGAAGTGGGGCGTCCCAGAGCAGGGGCTCAGTGGTGCCGTCATCTGGGCTCAGCCGGGGAAGCCTGTGAGGTGCTGCGGGGAGGGCGAGGATGGGGAGCCCGGGCCAGGACAGAAGCAGCGCCCGCTGAGTGGCTCCCCAGGCACGTCCATGCTGTGTTCCCCGGGCGCTCTTGCTCACTGTCCGCTCGGACCCCCCTTCCCATGCCCCAGAGGGGGCCCCCCAGGGGACCTGTGTGCATCCACCTGGAGCCCCTCTAGCCCCCGGCTCCACCGCCCACCTCCTGCCAGCTCCGGGGAGCCAGGCGACAACCTCTCCGCCACCCTCGGAGGCGGGTGGGAACGCTGGTGCCTGGCTCGGGAGGCTCCTGGAAGCCCCGGTCACGGATCACTGCTCTCAGCCGTCGGATTAAAGGGGCTCTGGGCGAGCGCGCCTGCACGGCCGGGCCTGCCGGGCTGCTCTGGAGCCAAGCCAGCCGCCCGGCCCTGCCCGGCCCAACCGCTGGGGCGCCGGGCGGCCCCGAGGAGCTGTGGACGGAGGACAGGAGTTCGGTCGGCCTCAGCTTCTCCTTCCGGCTGCCGCGAAGGGCAGGGCCCCTCGGGGACCGGAGGTGGCCTTTCCTGAAGGGAGGCAGGCACAGTGTGGCCAGAGTCCCTGGGTGGGCACCCCGGCCTGCTCTGCGGACAGCGTCCCACCCGGGTCTTGTTTAGAGTGAATCACTTGGAAGGGACCTGAAACCGTATCCTGCAGGAAATGAAAGGGCCAGGAAGAAACCAGGTCAAGCTTCATGGATTCAGGCCACCAGGAAGGAAGGCAAGGAGCGCGAGGTTTATGGAGTATCTTCTCCACGCCGGGCACGCTCGGCACACGTGAAACCTCGCCCTTCCAGCGACGAGGTCGGGCTTTACTCCTTTCACAGGTGGGCCAAGACAATACGTGATTGGCGGGTGGTTACCTAAGCGGCAGGTGGCACAGCTAGGATGCAAATCCAGGTGTGCCCAACTCCAGAGTTGAACTCTGTTCTTCATACCCAAGACCGTCAATAAACTGATCTGATGGTGGCCTCCAGACACCCTCGCCTAAGCCCCAACCCAGGAGCACAGAAGCACACAGCATGGAAATGCTCAGAGGCTACCTCCCTCTAAGAGGCAGTAGAGCATAGACTCAAGAGCATGTAGCCCGAGTTCAAACCCCGGTTCTGCACTTACAAGCTGTGTGACTTCAGGCAAATGTCTTAACTTCTCTGTGGCTTAATTTCTTCCTATGCAAAATAGAACTATGGACGGTCCACCCTCGGAGCTTCACAGTGAGGATGAAAGGAGGGATTCTGGGTAAAATGTTTAGGCCGGTGCTTGAATGTTGTAAGTGTTCAATAAATTGTAGCTATTATTGTTATTACTGTTACTATCAATGTCAACTCAAATGTCAGAGACCCAGCTCCTGTCACCAGACCTTCCTTCACCAAATCCCCTTGTCTAAACCCCAACCAAGGAGCAGGCTTTTCGGCAGGTTGCTGCTCAGGGCGGTCCCGCAGAGAGAGCTGAGTCAAGCAGGAGGCGAGGGCTGGGTGATTGAAAATAAACACTCATCAGCAGACCACACACTTCACCTCTTGCCCCTCCCACCGGGAACGGAGCAGGAGAGCATGCGGATTCCTCATCCCAGTGGAGTCAAGGCAAACATGTTTTTCTTCTTCAAGGGAGAGGAGGCCACATGAAACCAAAGGCAGGCATCCCCAGACTACCACCCTGGATGTCACCTAGTCACTTAGGCAGCCGCACCTGATACAAACGTGGGGAGGAGCCGGGAGCTGGGAAATCTGGGGATCATCAGCGGTTAGGAGGCCATGGGTGGGCACATGAGCCCAGAGAGGGGTCCCATGTGCAAAGATGCACGAACACGCCTTAACTCAAGGGCCCTGGCCTCTGCGGGAGCCACAACCCTATTCAACCTTCCCCCCAGGACACAAGACACAGAGCCACAGGGCTTGGGGGACTCTAAAAGGAACACAGAGTCAGACACAGATTCCCACATAAGGTCCCTGGAGACCGGACCCTCCTTCACCCGCCACCAGGACTACGCCCAGACCCTCTCAGGGTGGTGAAAGTCCATTTTCTTTTGAAAGACAAAAGCATCTCCCCCTTCCTCCTTCCTCATGGGCCTCTGCCATAATGTGTTTCTGCAGGTTACCCATTCTGGTATTTAACCCACGATCCTGCCAAGGAAGCCTCCGTCTGGGTACCCCAAGGGCCCCGGGTTGCAGCCACACTAAAATAGGATCACACCTTTTAAAAGATATTTCCACCTCGCAGCCTGAAATCAGACGTCACCTTTCTCCCATCCTCCACAACCACCATGCTGGCCCTCTACACACACACACACACACACACACACACACACACACACACACACCCGTTTCGCTACCAGACTTCCCTAAGCCAGTTTAATTGAAAAGGCATGATTTAGGCTAATTGACAGCAGATGGGTTCGGCTGCAAAACGCAGAGAAGCATTTGCTGAACATGATTTACAGCAACGAGGCAAAACTTTCTCCTTTTTATATCTTTCTTCGAGCTCCACGGCCAAAACACCTCAGCAGAAATGAGAGGAGAAAAAAAAGTAATTAGTGTTTAATTTTTTAACAATTTTTAACTCCCTTTTTAATTGCTTTACATAAACCTGTCCTAGAATTTTACAGCCTTCAAATCTCTGTCTAAGTCTGGTCCTTGTTTCTGGTTTTAATTACAGGGAGGCTTGTCTGGCACATTAAATTAGAAGAAGAAGAAAAAAAAAAAGAAACACACACATGCACAATTTCAGAAATATTTTTCTGTTGGACTCCCAGCTGAACATCTAATATTTCAGCGTGCGGACGGGAAAGCTCGGCCCGGGAGGGCTCTGGTGGAAGGAAAGTAGACTAAGGGCTTCTGCAGCATTATTGCATCACCTCCTAAACTGTCTCTTACTGTTATTAGGATTGAGAGACCAGTCATAGGACAGCGTCTGATAGCCCACAGTGACCCTGGACACCTCAGTTTTGCTCGGAAGGCTTCCCAGAGAAGCTGGGCGTGTGCAGATATCTTAGGCTTTGGGCAGACCTGAGGTTCTTATTTCCAAGCCAGGCCATCAGATCTTCTGCTCACTCCTCGGCAGTCCGTTTTAAGCAGGACAGGGACCAGTGAGGAACACAGCGTGCACAAAACGAAGGAGATGGGCCCCCGCAGTGCAGGGCGGATGGGAGCAGATTCAGGCTGCGGGATGACCTGGAGGCTGCGCCTTTGCAGAGAGAGCTGAAGCCGGGCCTGGACCTGCAATGACCGGCGGAACTTACTGTGGTTTCCAATATGGCAGCCACTAGCCTCCATGTGGTGGTTTAAACTGAAATGAAGGAACGTTTAATAAAATCTAAAATTCCATTCCTCAGTTGCACTAGCCGCATTTCAGCTGCTCCGTAGCCTCCTGTGGATAATGGCTCGTTAATGTACGGTACACATATAGTGTACGGTACACACTGTATATCATATAGTGCACACGTGGGACGTTTCCATCTCCGAAGAAGGTTCTGTGGCACCGGCGTGCTCTGGACTCTTGCTATTGAAAGTGTCAGTGGTGTGGGCGTCCCCAGGGAGGTGGCTGGAAAGGCAAGATCTTGGGCTTCACCAAGACTTGGAAACTGCCTCCTAACAAGACCCCAGGTGATTTGAACACACATTCAGGGTCACATCCCTGACGCAGGGTGGCTGGCTGGGCCTGGAACGGAGGAATGGTCCGTGGATCCCCTTCAAGGTGTGCTCAGAGCGTGCAGATGCGGGGTAAGGGGGGGGGGCGTGCCATAAAATGTCCTCAGGACACAACCCCGCAGGGCTGAGGCTCCCCGGCTTGTGTTCATTAGCTCCGAGGCCCCAGACCCCCGTGGCAGACCCTGCCCAGGCCTGCCCTGGGTCCCTCCAGAACTCACGCTGGGAGGCAGAGGGCTGCCTGGCGCCGCTGGGCGGGCAGCTCTGGGGATGGGGCCAGGCCAGCACGGGCTCCCCACACATGGTCATTACCTCCTGAAAACCCGGGAGTTATTACAATTAAAACACGTTGCAGGGGGGGAGAGGGGGCCGGGGGGAGGTCCCGTTAGGAAGGAACACTGGGATTAAAAGAAATTAGGGCAGTTGCCATGGCGACACAGCCAGGCCGGGCCTACCCTGTGATTATTTCAGTGGGAACGAGATGGGGGCAGATGGGGCTGGGACGGGGGGTGCTGGGGAGCCGTACCCAGCTGCACGGCTCAGATCTATGCTTTTCCCTTCAGACTGGGACACAGCAGCCCAGGAAATTCTCCCGAGGCTGATTCCTGATGGCCTTCCCGTTCTCTGGAACGACTGCTTATCACGTGGACCACGGTGCCCCAGGAAGTCTACACCCCAGGCCTCAGTCTGGTTTCTTTTGAAACCAGGAAACTCCCAAGAGGCCCCCTGCTCTCACGACCTCGTGGGTGGAATGACCTGGCCTGGTTTCCTATCAGCTCAACTCCGGCGATTAGGACACCCGGGGAAACCCAGCCACCCATTTCTCTCGCCTGAAACGGGAAGCACAGGTGTGTGGTGGGCGGGGTCGGAGAAACAAGGGGTGGGGATGTCTTGGAAGGGGGCCCATGCTAATGTGGGAGACAGAGATCCGTGCCGGGGCCGCCTCCAGGTACCAGCAGAGGACTGGGGTCCTTGCAGAAGGGGAAGCCTAGTTTGGTACAGCTACAGGGCCTGCAGAAGAGAAAACTGTAATTAGCTCTCCGTCTCGCTGCTGGTCTCCTGGGGAGGCCCAGGAGCCCTGAGCAGGACGGAGAGGCTGTTTGGACACCTCTGGGGGAGCAGGAGAGGATGGGCTGGGGCGGGGTGATGGGGTGAGAGAAAGAGGGATCCAGTCTGCTTCTCCAGGCCGCGTAGCCGGCAAATCCCCATCTTCTCCGGTCTCATTTCCTCTCATGCCACCTTAGTGGGCTCAGGCCACAGGGAAAGGGCTAAAAGCACTAGCCCAGGTAGAGGGGTTTCACGCATAGGGAGGTTGGCTTCCATCTTGAAGGTTAACCTGACCCCAGGCAAGTCCTTGGTCCTCCTCAGGCACCCAGGCTGGAGACCTGTGAGCTGCCAAAGCCGCGGGCAGGAGACCCCATCTCGGAACCCTCTCATCTCCTGGCCCCTCCCTCCCTTTTGAAGGCTGACTAGTTCCAACCCCAGAAACCACTGTCCCTCATCCTGAGCTTCCGCAGAGCTCCCCTGTTTGTATTTGCACCATCCAAGGTGCTCCTACGTAAAATGCATGGCGTCGATGGTAGACCCAAGTGCAAGACTTGTCTCGGTCACGGACTCAGGGCGTGAACTTGGGCGCCTCCGTCAACATCTCCAGCTCACTTTCCTTCTCTGCCAAAACACCATCTCATTCACAGCGTCATCATGAGGATGTGAGATGGTGGACTTCTGCCGCAACCAGCCTTCCCAATTTGCCCCAATCCCGGGGGCTCTGGCGATGCAGAACTTTCAGTTTTAAAATCAGGACAGTCCCCGGCAAACTGGGACATGTTGGTCACCCTTCCAGGTACATGGTGTGCGTCTTGGAGGTCCAGCTACTATTGTATGTAGGGCCTTTGCTCCCTTGTAAAATTCTTTATACATTGTATGTATGTACACAAAAGTATGCATATATATATATATATATATATATATATATACACACATACATACACGTGTACATATAGGCATGTGCCTTTTCCAAAGAGATGAACTGGGAGGTAATTATTCACATGTCAAAAAGAATATTTACCTGGCAAAATGATAAAATGTAGCATTCTTGGGACTCTGTAGATGGAAAATTCAGAGAAACTAAGCTGATGGATTAGAAAGCGACGAGCAGTCCATTTCCCAACTGAGATCCTTTCATTTCTGGGTGAACCCCGCAGCATTTCTAGAAGATTCTTTTGCACCCAGCATTGCTGCCCTCTTTCTGGGGGGGAAGCCGAGCACACAGCCGCCGCTGCCAGCCGCTTGTCTGGGGAAGTGCTGTCAGGAGCGGCGGTTTTCAAAAGGCTCCTGGGTGTGCTCAGCCGGATGGGAGTTCTGAGCTGGCGTTAGCTTTTCATCACACAAGCACCCTGTTTATTTTTCTGCCCTCACCTCAGTTCAGAGAGTTCATAGACTGCCAGGTTTTAGCAACTCTGAAAGAAACTCCAGGTGGAGAGTTCACACACAAATCGAAAGCACCAATATCATGTCATCTTGCCCAAGACTTTTTTTTTTTTTTACCACTTAGCTCTCAGAACAATGCGTAAGAGGGGATAGGAGAGAAAGGGCGGGAATGACAAAGGGGTCCCCATCCCCTCCCGGCCCACGTCCATCTTGAAAACCCAGAGGCACAGCTGACTGGTGCAGGCAGCTTGGCCCTGTAAGGGGCTTTCAGGAGGGATGGAGTGCCGCAGGGCAGGCCAAGTTGCAGTCCTAGCTGCTGGGCCATCATCCCTGGCTCCACCACAATGGACCCCCAGCCTGGAGCTCCAGCAGCAAAGGCCAGCTGGGCAAAGCGGGTGGCACTGAGGACCCCGTGTCTCTCCACCTCCCCTCCCCTCCACCTGATGCTCTCAGGTGCAGCCGGAGCCCTGTGGCTACGGTCTGTTTCCCGAGCTTCGCTCACTCCCGGTTCAAACCGGGAAGAGAAAGGGTCCAGCTGGAAACACATCCTTTCTCCTTCAAGGTGAGGTGACAGCGGGGCCAGCACAGCCAGGGGGGAGGATATTAGAAGGTGCTGAAAAGGGAGAACTCTCTTTTCTGCTCGTTGGAGGGATCAAAGTCCTTATTTAATTAAAAGAAAGCAGATCACCTCTGTGCTCCCCGGAGCCCCAGCCTCCCCAAGGCCAAAGCAGTCCCTGGCTTAAGGCTTGTATCCAAGGGAGCAGCAAATGGTCCACCTGCCCTGTAACACCGGGCAGTTGTGCCAGGGACTTTGCAGTGATGTCTGGTCTTATTAGCTCTGACTGTCATTTAGTGAGAGGTGCCCCCCGCATCTCCGAGACTAAGGCTCAGTCTTGTTTGGAAGAGAAAACTGAGCTAAAGGATTCCTGAGCCCCTCCCCATACACCCCATCTCCATCCTACCTACTTCTTCCATTGAGTTTATCAAGCTACTTTGAACTCTCTCTCTCTCTCATCTTTAACCTCTTACAGGAGACGATGGGCCTTTTTTGTGTGCCTTTGTATCCCATGCACACAGTAAGCACTAAATAAATGTTCGTCTACCTAAACAGATTCTTTACAGCTTTCCTACTATATCTGTCCAGGGGGCACAAAATCTCTATGGTACCCAGGCCAACGCCCCAGGAATCCAGGCAGGGTATCCTGGCCTTTCCTTGCCCCTCACCTCTCCTTTTCCACAATTTTCCCGAAGGAGGCCCTCCTCACACCAATTAACAACGAAAAACTGCAAACAAGCCTCAGAGGAAGAAAAGTAGTAAAGAGAAAATACAAACAAACAACAACCGGGAGAAAAGAAAGAATGCAATGTGCATGAGTCCAATAGACCATGAGCTAGCATATCCCAACTCCCCCCCCCCACCACCCCCCCAGGGAACCAAACAGGAAATCTAGAATCATTACCAAATGCACTTCCCCTTCATGCCTTGCCCCAGGCCCCCGGGGTCAAGGATGCTCAGGCCCAACTAACCGGCTGGAAGCCGCAGGGGGGTGGGGCTTTGATGGATTGATTGGCATTTCCTCCCTCTCTCTTCCCTCCTGCCCTCTTGATAGGCTTTCTCCGTGGATGGCTGGTGGGAAGGGACGGAAGCCTCTTGCTGCCTCCAGGGAGCCACAGGGCTCCGGGTTTTTCCACGCAAGCCTCCCACGGTGCTGCCACAGAAGGGGGCAGGCAGCTGGTCTCCCTTGCCCCACTCTGCAGGGAGCCCTGTGACAGCCCTGGCTTTGGGAGCAAGACCTCTTGCTCTTCAAACAGATCAGAACTTTTGGCATGAAAATAAAATCTGTTCCAAGGAAGCAAGTTGTAACCCTTTTGGAGTAAAACGCAGGCCACGAGATCGAAGTAAAAAGTCAGCAGAAACCAGAGCTACAGGGACCGTGAGTTCAAGTTCATTCTCCATGGGTTATTCCTTCTGCACGCAGCACAGCCAAGGATTGCTCCCCGGCTCTGTGCTAGCTGTCTCACCAATCCATCGAGGGTCACCCAACTCTTTTCTGTCGGGGGCCAGAGATAAATATTTTCGGCTTTGCAGGCCCCAGGGTCGCTGTTGCAAATGCTCAACTCTGCCATTACAGCACGAAAGCAGATGCAGACAATACATAGATGAAGAGGCGGGGCTGTGTTCCAATAAAACTTTATTTATAAAAACAGGCAGTCGGCCAGACTTGACCTGCCCACGGGCTATAGTTTTCTAATTTCTTGGCAAAGATCGTGCAGACAACAGGGTAATATGATAGTTAAAGAGTATGGCCTTTGAAGTCAGGCGGACCTAGTTCATACCTCCACCCAAGCCTTATTTATTAGCTGTGTTACCTTGGGCCAGTCACTGAACTCAATCAAGCTCAACTTCCCCATCTTTAAGACAGGATACTAATGCCTGCCTCATGGGGTACTGTGATGATGAAATGGACTAACAAAAATCGCCTGACACTCAATCAATGCTGGCTGTCAGTCATTCTCGTCACGAGGGAAAGGAGGTGGGTGGCTTTGAGTCTTTCGTGGCTGGAAAAGCCTCTGCACACATGGGTGATGAGGGTCTGCAGCGGCTTTCTGTGCAAAAGTTCATTTCCTGAAATTTAATATTCCATCGATTCCCTTCGTGACATGAAATCAGCGCTTGCACGTTAGAATCATCTGAGGGGTTTTTCAATCTCATTGCCCATGCTGCAGCCCGGGCCAATTAAACCAGAATCTCTGGAGGTGAGACCCCCCCACACACACACACTCCCAGCCATCCAGTTTATTTTAAAGCTACCCAGACGATTCCAGTGTGAAACCCAAGCTGAGACCCACTGGACTACTCGGATGCAGAGAACACGGAAGAATACTCTCTTCCTTCTTGCTCAAGGTATGGTCCAGGCACGGGCAGCGTCAGCCTCACCTGGGAGCTTGTGAGAACTGCAGACTCGGGCCCCACTCCGGACCTGCTGGATCAGACCCTGCATTTGACAGAATCTCCAGGGGTTTCCTGTGCTCATCCAAGTTTGAGGAAAACCAATCTATTCCACATGGGCCCCAACAGGCTTGGCGCATTATCAGAATCCCTTGCAAAGCTCAGAACATTCCTAGACCTCATCACCAACTCACTGAATCTGAATTACCATGGGTGGCCCAGGGCTTGGTACTTTCCCCCAATATTTTATTTGAAACCGTTCAAACACATAGAAATGTTATACCTGCATACCCACCGAGACTCTGTGACGTCAAGATGCCACTATGTTTCATCACATATCTATGCATTTATCCATCCATCGACCCATCTTACTTTTTAAACATAGGTCAAGGTAAAATGCAGACAGCAGGACCCTTCAGCCCTAAATATTTCAGTATGTACATGACATCGCTAATTTTTAACAAGGTTTCCTTGATGAGGCTATTCATCTAGGGACAGTCTTTTTCTCTGTCCAGAAAGAACAGTACTTAAGACTTGGTAAAAAGCATTCCTCTCCCTCCTAATTTTAAAAAAGGGATACTTCAGCCTCTCTCGGTGCTATCACTTTCAGTATTACCAGATGATTTCTGGTGTTTGACCTACTTCCACATTGCTCCATGAATCCCATCTCCTTTTTCCCTTGGTAGGAAGTTAGAAGACAGTCACTCACTATTATCTCTACCGGATCTCTTGTATTTAACTCTGTTAGTCACTGGACGCTCCAAAACCTCCCCTGGGGGACTTCCCCAGTGGTCCAGTGGTTAAGACTTTGCCTTCCAATGCAGGAGGCGTGGGTTCGATCCCTGGTCGGGGAACTAAGATCCCACATGCCATGTGGTGCAGCCAAAAACTTAAAAAAAAAAACAACCTCCCCTGGTGCTTTCCCTCCAAAAAGCATCTCCTGGCAAAACACTGGATCTTTTCAGCAGTGCATCTGTGGAAACTAATAGCCTTCCTCTGCACTTTCCAATTCTGTAGCTGAGAAGCTGTGGAAGAGGCTTAAGGACAACACGCTCTATTGCTGCTACTTCCAGGTTTTGGAAAACCGTGGACCAGAGAGCAGCGATCTCAACTATACCTCTGGTTTTCCCTCCATCTTGGGTTTACTTGGACCGTTACCTGCTGAATACAAAACTCCAAACTCTGTCATTCAGGGCTGATGTGAACCCCAAAACTTATCAGAGATATGTTTCTGCTAGTTTAACCCAGAAAGGAGGCTGGCCCCAGGACACAAGGCAGGACCATTCATTCTAGTCAACAACTCAAGCGGTTTTAGGAAAGAGGCTCTGCCATTCCAATAGTGCACCAGCTCTGCAGAATCTTTCAGAATCTTAGAGGTGGGGCTGCATTTTGAGCCAGTCCAGCCCGCAGCCTTCCAATCCTCCCCGAGGCACTCAGACAGACAGTCATCAAAGCCCTCAGGATAAATTAATCAGAGTGATTGCCCAATCATTGCCCAGCGAGTCCCAAATACTCTTTTCAACAATCTACCAAAAGGCTGTCCCAGAGTCTGAACACCGCCCAACCACACCAAGTCACTCTGTCTTACATAACAAGATAGAAGGGCCAAGAGTGAGGCAGTAGTCACTCAGCATTTTCACCTACAAACCTAAAAAGGCCTGGGTTCTCTGACCCCCACCCCGGCCTGCTTCATGTCCGGACCACCCACTCTCTGTTTGCAACTGTCCCTCCACCCTTGAAACCTGACACCCTCCTCTGTAGGAACCACCCATGTTTAAACAAATAAATATCCCACAGTAACCAGTTCCCCGGTGGGATTCAAATAAATGTCCCAGGAAGGAGTAAGGGGGGAGGGCGAGGGTACCCTGGGCCTTCTGTGCAGCTTGGCGGCCTCAGAGCGTCCTTGGGCGGGGGTTTCGCTGCAACCATTGGGTCCGTCGGTGCTTATGTCCAAGACTAGCAATGAGACCCACCCCCCAAATCGGGGAGGGACTTCATGGGTTGAGGGGTTCTGTACATGCCTCCTGGGGAGGTGGCAGCTGCTGGAACTCGGGGAGGAGCGGCAGGGATGCTGGAGAGCAGGTGCTCAGTCAAAGAGGAAGACCCCCCCGCCCCCGAAGCTGTGCAGAGATTCCCTCTGAGCTCCGGGGTAACTCAGCCATAAACCCTGAATTCCCACTGCCATTTGGGAGGGTGGAAGGGTGGGTGGCGGAGAGGAGAAGGAATTGGCTCTCGATGACTCAGAAACACTTAAATATAACCCAGAGACTCGCCTGCAGTGAGGAGGGGATGGGTGGAGAGAAGCAGGAGAGACCCACAAGTCAAAAATCTCCTTGCCTCTGACTCAATGGAGAAAACCACTGGGCGTCCTCGGTTTCACGGAACGCGGACGGCTGGGAATAAAGGCTCAGCTCTGTCACGGGTCGGTTGGTCCACAGAGTCACTAATGAAAAGGATCTTCAAGCGTATCTGAGAAATCAGAGGGAAGACGACAATTGCCCCATTGCCACTTTAAGAGAAACTCCAGGAGTCGCAGCCTCCCCCCAAGCCCCAGTGGAGGGAGGAGAGGCTGGCCCTCCCTCCTCAGAAGCTGCCCAGTGGGTTTATGGATGGAGGAAAATGTGGACGAGACCGTGCTAGAAAGCTGGCCGCACACCACTAGTGCATAAGGAAGAGAGGGGGGATGAGGGTGACCACGTTTCAAAAATAAACACAAACCCCAAAATAAACACTGTTAATGGAAGTGACTAATCAAGGGTGTGCTGAACTTGGTGGTTCTTGATAAGATACAGGGGGAAATGCACTTGGAAAAAATAACAGATTTTTTTTTCCCCCTTTGATAAATAAAGCAATGGGGAGAGGGCAGGGGGGTGATGAGGGTTCATGCTTGTTTCAACCTGGCAGCAGAGGTTGAAAAAAAGCACAGTTTCTCAATCCTGACACTATAGACATTTGGGGCCGGATAATCCTTTGTAGTGGGGGCCTGTCCTGTGCATTGTAGGACGTTTAGCAGCACCCTGGGTCTCTCCCACTAGATGCTCATAGTACCCTCCCCTCTAGCTGTGACAACCAGAAATATCTCCAGACACTGCAAATGGCCCCTGGGGTGCTGGGTAGGGGGACAAAACCACCCTTGGTTGAGAACCAGTGGTTTCAAATCCGGAGGACAGCTGAGTTTGAAAGTCACCTACGGGCTCCTGGAAGGGCTCAGAAGGACCAGGCAGCTGGCCAGCAGGAAGGGGATGTAGCGTCTCATGCATTTGAACATTCGCTGGTCAGTAATGCTGTGCGCCAGCAGGAAGCCACCCACTGGCCTCCAGACCCACACGCCCAGAATCCTGTGGGTTAGGGAGGCCCTAAGATTTAGCCTGTTAGCAAGTGGGTACACAACTCTACTGCTTCCAAAGTTCTCGAAAAACTGTTGCCATTGGTCTCAAAGTTGCCTTGGCCGGGAAGGTGAGTGACTCTGGCCCATTTCACAGAAGAATTCTGCAGAGAAAGGACATCAGGGGTGCCAACTGGAGTCCAGTGGGCAGAGCCAGCTGTGTCACTCAGCTCCAAAGGGAGCTGCACGGGGGCCCATGGGAGTCACTTCTCAGACACCAAGTTTCTCTCGCAAGACAAAGACTGATGCGAGGGCAAGGGATGGGAGAGGGTTTTTAAAGACACAGAAATCCCTTGGCCACCCACAACTTTCTCTCTGCCCACCAAGTTTCCTGTATTTAGCACAGCTGTCTCTTTGGTGGGGGAGGGGGAGGATCATTCAAGTCCTGTAAGCAAAGCGTCAAACACCTCCTGCGCCATCTTTGCTGGCAAGCACCTCCACGGGAACCACCTTTAGTCCAGGCTGCCCCTGTTTCCAGAAGAGAATCGCATGCGAGGTCATTCTGCACCCACGCAGCCTGGCCTGCTGTGTCATGAGTCCACGGGCGGCACACATCACCAAAGCGGGTATTTGCTGCAAAAGGGCTTTCTGTTGGACGGACTCGGGGATTTTAAAATGTCGGGTGCCTATGTCATTTTGCAAGAGGGAAAATAGTTCCAGGTGCTGCTACCTTGCCTCCGTAAGCTCTGCCCAGAGGTGGGCTGCTGGGCTGGAGGGGAAAGGTGATGGACGGGGACGAGATGAAGAGGGCCGAGAAGGTTATTGGCTGCTGCGTCCTGCTGTGAGTCTTCGCCTTTGCCTCTCCCCCCCTCCAGCCCCAGTTCTGGAAGCCACCTCCCCGCCTGCCTGGGCGCTCTCCTCCTCAGCAATCTGCTTTCCACCGAAAAAAGTGTTCTAGACAGAGCGGAACTGAGAATGGGATGCAGCCCGGATGAAGTCTTCCCCACCCTGGAGAGCCCAGCGTCCCCGGTGGAGGGCTGGTCCACCCCCAGTGCCTCTTATTCAAAGCATTCTTGACCCTGGAGCGCCCAACCCTGACGGCAGGCATGAAGCTACCATGAATGGATTTTGCTTCTACAGCACTTCGCCTGGACTGGATCCTTCCTCCCTCCTAGGCTTTCCAGATACCTTCTCTGGCCTCCTCTCCCTGCAGGTACTACCCTCTAGGCATCCAGGGAACCCTAGTCCAGGTGGGGACCAGAGGCCCGATGCATCAATGCTCACCATCAACTTGCCGAGTGAGGTTGGGTGGCTTAATTGACCCACCTGAACCTCAGCATTCCCCAAACCGAGGTCCACGAACAAGGACTGCAGTCTCTCATCACATCAGATTGTTGAATACTAATTTTTATTAAGTTAGAAACTCCCATTGCTCTCAAAGGGGCCTGGGCACCAGGCTGGGGGTGGACCTTTAGACATATCTCCTCCTGTGTTCTGGAAAAGTCTACCCAAGGCTCATCCCCACCAGGCACAGAGCCAGCAGCACGTTTTGGGGTCGAGGCTCAGCACATGGTTCTGTGCATTTCACTCATTAACACACACGAACAGGATTATTCCCATGCCAACCAGGTTTTATTAATGAGGGTCTCACACCCCCTGGAATAAGAACCCTTCAGCCCTCAGAAGGCAGGGCCTTGAGAAAACCCACATCCTCCAAAGAGGAAAGTGTCTCCAACATCCTCCAAGGGGCGAAGGGTCTCGCTTCGCCCTTCCCCACGTCACCAGCTCGTGACCCGGGTAAGGCCCAGGACAAGTGACCCTGTGACAGCTCTGGGATGTCTCTGGGAGAAGGTTTGGGAGTGGCAGTTGGAAGGCCATTTGCAGGCTGGGGCCCGTGGGGAAGCTGCGGTGGGGTGGCAGGGCGCACCCTCCACCCCCCGCCCCTTCCTGGTGCAGCCCTGGGTCCAGTCTTTTAAGGACTCCAAAGCCAGAGCCACCCCGTGTCTTGTCCGTGAGTCAGCGTCACCGCGCTCCTCAGGGCCTCTCTGAATTCAGCACCGCCAAGAACACCAATTCATCCAACCAGGCGAAGGCAAGGAATTTAGAAAGTGAAGTGAACTTAGGCAGAAAGTAAGTTGTCACCCACACTGACCACTGTCTGCTTAGGGTGTGCCTTCCCTTCCTCCATCCCAGCACAGAAGGAAAACAGGGCAGAGGGGAATGAGGAGGGGGGGGGGAGTTTAAAATATGCAAATAGGGGCCCTTCATAACTATGCGTTTCTAAACAAGTAAACAAGAATAATCATTGTTCCAAGTTGTTTGCTTCTTTTTTTTTTTTCCACCAGTTACATCTATTTCAGAGCTAGGAAAGAATAAGTTAATCCTCTCTATCTCCTTTCTTACAAGTCTGGTTCAGAGCCCTGGAAAAAAAATTAAAATGCTGAAACAAGGTATTTTTTCCCCTCTGGATGAACTGCTTTACAATAAGCTACCTGCTGGGGTCAGGAAACCTGAGATCAATGGCTTTCTGCTCCCACGAAAACTCACAAGGGGGATTCATGCTGAAGAGCTTTCTCAAAGAGACGGTCACCCACACACAAACCTTTGTATCTGTTCCAGCTTTTATTTGAAACCATTTCTCTCCTCTGCTTCACCTCCTTCCCTCCTTCCTTCTCCCTGAAGAGCAGCTTCCATCCAGGGCAAGATGCCCGCCATGTCCTTGCCTCGTCTGGAGGTGAAGGAGTGATGGAAGAGACGAGAGAAGGAAGGCTTGGGGGGTTGCTCCCAGGGCCCCGGGAGGGAGCACAGTTTCTTTACTATTAGGTGTCTGATGCTCAGAAGGGGGAGAAACGGTCAAAATCAAAATAAATAGCCAACGGAAATAGGCAGCCGCTCCCTGGGAATGGTAATTGCCCAGAATGAACGTTTATCCAAACACATGAGGAAAATGGTTCCTGTTGAAGGACCGGGCTAGGAGCACTCCTTACTGGAAAGTAAATTTGTTTACCACGTTTTATTTGTTCCTTAGTTTTTAATGCTGTTCTGGCCCCATGTCCTGTAAACAGACCAGCTTTTCCATTCTCCGGCGGTGCCAGGAGAGCCGAAGACAGAACAGACGAGCCGGTGCCAGAATCCTGAGCGACTGAGGTCTCACAGCTACAAGAACCCACACCCAGCCGGGGGGCTGAGAGAGGAGCTCGCTGGTCTGCAGCGGAGAAGAAGGGTGTGATGTGAAATCTAGGTGTGGAAATGGGGAGAAGGCTGCCTGGCTTGTGAGATCA
Source organism: Balaenoptera physalus (assembly GCF_965194825.1). Taxonomy (NCBI): domain Eukaryota; kingdom Metazoa; phylum Chordata; class Mammalia; order Artiodactyla; family Balaenopteridae; genus Balaenoptera; species Balaenoptera physalus. The sequence goes on from NC_138901.1 coordinate 4,986,856, forward strand.
GCTCCTTTCTCTGCCCGGGTAGAGGAGGCAAGAGAAAGGGCTTCAAGAACTCAATGTGTATGTCTGATTGGGTAGTCTGTAGGGCTTCCTTAGTCAGTTGAGGCAACGGACAAGTTCTGGAGAGAACCTGGACTTGGGGAGAAAAAGCTTGACTGGTATTAGAGTCAGATGAAGCTGATGTGGTGCTGAGGGTCCCCAAGAAGGAGAATCACCGTTCCGAGGGCTAGTATCCAGGCATTGTCATCTATACTCTTGGCTGGCAACCCAGCTCTAGCCCCCAAACCAAACCAAACAACCGAAAGGGCTCCCCACAGCTGGAGAGATTCAGTGATGCCTTGTCCACACTGGGGAAACGTAGATGTAGTGGCAGAGTTCACATTTGAAGTCTCCTACTACCCAGGCGCAGAAATCACGTGAGCCCAGAGTCACGGCAGATGGGCCCATACAGTTCCACGTTCAGAGTGTAGAGCGAAGAGCCCACATTTATCGAGCGCCACGTCCCTGGCACCGTTCTAAGTGCCACGCCTGCAGTAACTCATCTAAACCTTGCAACCACCTTACGAAGCAGTTTAAAGATGAGGTTAAGTTACTCCTTGGACGTGTCACTGCTAGAGGTCTGGTGATGTCCTAAGACAGGAACCTGAGTCTCTGAATATCTGCATGAAAAAGAGCATCCTGTTTCCACCACAGCCAACTCACATTCCCCCTGGAAAATGAATGGGAAATCGGCATTAGGTAAAACAACAGAGATTTGGGGCTATTTTGTTACAGCAGCCTACAGTGACTAATACAGTTTGCACAGAGAAACTGTACCACTGCCCTTAGGGCAGGGGCCTTACGGGGTGTGCTCTAGGGCAAGTCATTGAACCTCCCTCACCTTACTTTCCTCACCTGTAACAAAGAGGTCTTAATACCATCTCACAAAGTTGCTGTGATTCCAATCAGAAGCTTTGGCAGGACCTTTTAAACCGTAAAGCACTGTATGTAAGAGGTTGGGCTGTATTCTTTCCTGAACTGCCTGATTTTTCTTGGCCAAGTGTCTTACCATCTCTTGAATGTCTGAAATTGGTCTTGGTGACCAGAGCCCACAGATGACCCCCACTTTGTCCAAATTCTAATTTTACTCATTTGTACAAAGAAGAGGGGGTGGTCTTTGAGTTCTTCTCTTCCCTCAAAAGGTGAAACTTCTGCCGACCTTTCTGCTCTCCTCCCCACAGATGTGTTGGTTCATCAGATAGCAAATGGGAACAGACTCTCCTCTCCCGGGGTCTGCTTGCTCTCAAATGGTGCCTCTCCCACCTTTGCCTTCTGTCCCCCAGTGGTAAGCCCTGGAACCCAGGAGGTCCGTCCCCATTAGGGGGGCTGCTCATCATAATCCAACTTCTCTGTTTGCGACTTGCTGGAAACGTTCATGACAGGGCGAAGAGCAGGCAGCATTATCCACCCATATTCTCCAGTAATACTAACCATGAGTTTATTTGGCAAATGCGATTGATGAATTTGTGTGTGCCATTCTTGTCTGACCAGACTGTAAGATCCCGAAGGCAAAAGACATCTCATATGTGTTGTGTTTTTCTTCTGTATTTCTCCCTATTAGACAGTGTGAGATTCTTTAGAAATTCTGACCTAAACTTTTGATTTTAAATTTCTCTTTCCTACCTTAAAAATCACCCTAACTCTCAGATAACTGGCAAAAACCAGACATATTCTATTTCAAGAAGAGATTCTGCAGGGAAAGCAACCAATCAAGGAACAAGCACATTTTCTCTGCTGTTCAGAACACACTTTATTGATTAATAGGCAGACAAAAAACAGGCAACCTTAGTGGTATACACAGTAACAGATCACTAATAGGGAAAGTCAACTCAACATCTCCCTTGTATATCTACCAGGTAAAAGCCACTATGATACAACTTAAGAGCTCTGAACTTCAGGTGTCCAGTGACCTTGGTATGAATCCCAGCTCTCATATATAAGACCTGAGCAAAGCCATGGATCCCTGTGTATCTCTAATTTCTGAGGATGAAATGTCAATCACAGTGCCTGCCATGTGATCCTGAACATTATTGGGCATTTTAGGGATACATTTCAAAGTGTACGGAGTGACCCTGTTCCTGCTTTTATGAGAGAGAGAGAGACAGACAGACAGAGGAATGTTGGGAGAAACAAGTTTAAAACAAGTTCAATATAAGCATAGTAAATGACATACAAAAGGTGTTCTGGTGAGGAAGGAGGGATCAGTGTTTTGGGGTACCTAGCCAGTGCCAGATGCTTTAAGAGAATATGTGACAGAGGGAGAGGTCCCAACTGGTTGAGAGGGAAGAAGAAACCCAAGAAGGCGTCCTAGAGCAGGGAGCATTTGAAATGAGCCTTGAAGGATTAACAGGATTTCAGTAGCCTGGTGGCCCAACATAGATCTTTTAAAGCATAGACTCATCCAGGAAGAATTGCCAGAGGATTAAAACTCATGCTGAGTTCAATCAAAAATCACCACTGGAGTGTGAAAGGAACTTTCTTAATTAAGCAATTCCAGAACATTCCCAACTCTTGACTGCATGAGCAGTGGTGGGGAACTGCCCGTCATATCCGGGTGGGCTGGTAAGATGCCTTCTCCGCGGACAGTGACCGGGGTGGCCTGGAAAAGGGCATAGGGGTCTGACACGGAGCAACGCGCCTTGGTGTGCTGTACCCCACAGTGGGTGGGTGTTAGCGAACACCACCCAGGAGACGCGAGTATCCCGGAACTGCAGCGCTTTAGAACAGACTGAAGATGCTTACGGCAAAGGGTAAAGAATGTGCCATCTAGTTTAGTTTCACTGCAGCTCATACGTGGAAACAGGATAGACTGGGTGGTTGTCTAGCTCCCGGAGGTCTGGATATCTCACTCCATGTGATACCTACCGGGGTTCTCGGGCTTCCTCAATCGATCGAAATTGATCAGAGGCCAGATAAGAAATTCAGGCAAGGCTTTACTGGGGCCCCTGCTGCAGCAGCAGGGAGCAAAAACAAGTAACAGGTCCCCTTGATTGCTCCCTGAGGGGGTGTGAACTTGTTCCTTATATGGGGTGAGGGGAGGGGTGTGTCCAGGGGTCGGGCCGGAGCGGTGGCTGAGGTGGTCTGCCCACCCCTTTGGTGGTGCTGTGTGCAGGGGGGCCTGCGCAGGACCCTGCTTTTGCTCCCGACACCCTGTTTTCGCTCTTCAGAAACAGGCAGTTGGGTTTTTGGTCTCTTTGTATCTTGTTGTCCAGAACTTGCCCCAACTGTGCATGCACGCAGTTATTTTTAGTCCCTTATAGTTTCTTTGTATTTTGTTGTTCAGGAGTCGTTTGTCCAGGTGCAAGCACTGCAGCAAAGGGTCCCAGGTCCTGGGTGCCAGCCTGTCTCACATGGGGAGTGACAAGCTGATCAGTTCATCTTTCAGCGCGTCAGGCTGGACTCATCTGTCACTGTGAAACCACTTAGAATCGGGAGATCTGTATCTTTTATCCAACGGCTGTGACGATGCTTATTTTAAGTTTAATGAGAGGCAAGAGCTTCACCCAACAGCCTGGGACCTAACTTTTCGAAGAGCTCAAGGATGGAGGAGACGCCCGAGGACCACCTGGTGGGCTTGCAGCCCTGAGCCAGCGCGCCATGGCCAAGGGTAACCCCCAGGGCAGCCGGAGCCCTGAACACAGGCGGCTTCACGCCCAGGACAACAAGTCTTCCGCATCCTGCGCTCCCCGCCTCTCCAAAACCCAGGCCTGAGCTACCCTTACCCTAGAAGGTGGGAGTGGGGGGCAGGCAAAGGAGGAAGGAAAGGAGAAAGAGACGGAAAACAATTTTTTTAAAAAAAACCCTTCGGCAGAACCTGATAACCTGGAGTCCACGGTGATCAGCGCCGGACAGCATACAAAAGCCAAAAGGGAGGTCCCAGGACAGGTCAACGTAAGACTTAATATTTGCCTTTCGCTAAGCAAACTAAGAAATCCCCTACAGTTTTAGCCACGCAGAGCTCCCAGTTTTTATTTATTGGTCAAAACGGCACGTGGGTTTTTTCCCCCTCCCAGTCACCCCAGGTAAACAGCAGTCCCCCTTCCCCTCTCCGGTCATCAGTCTGTGTGTCTATTTGCCTTCTCGCTCGACAGACTCTTGCTCCGTGTAGCTGACAACAAGGGCAAGCAGCTTTGAAGTAGTCTTTGGTCATGGACTTCCCAGGACAGCCCCGTTTTTGGCCTGTGCAGCCGAAGGCAAAGGCAGAGAGAGCTACTTGTCAGACATCAGCTGCGTCAGGCAAGGCTTAGAACTTGACACATGGGAGGGACCTTGGAGGACCATCAAGGCCACCCACTCCACACTCCCCTCTCCCATTTTATTGATGAGAAAACTGAGAGCCGGAGAAAAGGCTTGAGTGATTTATACATGATCTTGGAGCAAGTTGAAGTTAAGGCAGGACTAGAGCCAGAGAGAAAAAAAAAAAAAAAAAAAAAAAAGCAAATCTTACCTACTGTGTAGCACAGGGAACTCTGCCCAATATTCTGTAATAACCTAAATGGGAAAAGAATTTGAAAAAGAATAGGTACATGTATATGTACAACCGAATTAACTAACACAACATCGTTAATCAACTATGCTCCAATATAAAATAAAATTTTTTTAAAAAATAGCAAATCTCTTAAGTCATGAATTCTATCCAATATGGCGGCATCGTGGACGGCAGAGGTAGAAGAGGCTTTGGGGAATGTGTGGCCTGACTCCCTCATTGTACATGGAAGGACTTAAGAAGGGGGACTTTCTGAGACAAAAACTTAGGTCTCCTTGTCTTCTGACTCTGTGCTTTTTATCAGCATAAGACACCTGGACCCAGAAATAAGATGCACTGTGGCTCAATATCCGATGAAGAAACTGACATTCGTGGACACTTGGCGGCCCATGAACCGCTCTTTAAAATTCTGCTTCCCCACCAGGTTGAATATCGTCCAACCTTCTCTCCCAGTTCTCTCCCACTCTGACAAAAAGGCTGACCTCCCCCAGGCCTGGACCATCCCTCATCTGATGTGGGAAACAGGATTCCTGCATTAGTCAGAGGTAGATCTAGATAAGAGTGATGCTTTAGACCACTTCAGGCTCTGGGAATCTGGGATTCGACGTGGATGAGAAGATAAGAAAAGAGAGAAAAAGAGGAAATTGTTGCTTTTGGCACAGCAGTGGGACTTCTTCTGGAACCAATGACCGTGTGTGGGATATGAACGAAGGAAATATCTGAAATGAGTCCATCTTTTAAAAAAGAAAAATGACACCCCAGGAGCTGGGTAGCATTCCTTCAATGGCAGTGAAGGCAAGGAGAGTCAGAACAGGGGCAAAGACCCAGGTGCACAAGGTCGGGTCTTAACCTCTACACGTGTGTAATGAGAGTCCTTTCTAGGTGTTTGTGTGCTCATCTCCACCCTGACAGGCGATGACCTTCTGGGGCCACACCACGGAAGATGAGCATGATTAGCTGAAGACCTGTGTTCCAGGGCTCCAGACGCTCATGCTTGTCTTTCAGCAGAAAAGATAGAGACTTGATCCCCTCAGCAAGAAGCAACAACTTCAGGATGGCATGCCATCCTGAGAGCCTGGCTTTAGCGAACCTGAAAAGAACCTGTAATTTGCCTTCAGATTGTTCTTACTTGTCATGAACACCCCACGCTGGGCTGGCACAACCTTCTCCTCCTTCCCTGCTACCACCACCAAGTTCCGCTGCCTTATCCCAGATAAAGCCAGTGTCTGGAAAGGTAAGGGTGAGCTGGGGGGGGCGGTCCCCATTCAACACTATCTGAGTTAAACTCAAAGGTTATCTAGGAGACTTCAGACAGAAAGTACACACTTAGGCCCAATTTACATGCCCCTGATATTTTAAGGGACCCTAGAGTTCAAAGGGATTTCAGGAAGTCTTGTAGCCAACTCCTTCCCTCTCCAGACAACACCATCCCAAAGGTATTTAGCTCTTAGTCTCGCTAAGATGCAGAATTTTCTTCTTGGCTCATTATTCTACACAGTCTGTGCTTGTATGATACGCATGCGCACACACACACACACGCACACGCACACACCATAGTCTTTTTTCCATTGTTTCCAGTGGCTGTATTAGTTTTTGTTTCACAGTGAACTGTTTTCTTCTCAATGGAAAAGATTCACTTCACCTTTGTAAGTAGGATTGTACGGGAAAGGAACCCCTGGTACCTTGAATGCCTACCATGCCCATCTGTCCACAGCACGCTTCTGAAGGATGTGGTCTCAGCTGGTTCTTTATAGCCAGGTTTTGATTCAATATCATGCAGTCCTGCCACCTTGGAAACAACTGATGTGGTCAAGATCGATTGGTGCGCCTGGTCCATCTAGAGGCTGCCCAGTGGCCAATGAAGTGGCCAGACGCAAGGGCTCTGGATGGCATCTGGCCAAACCAATCAAGAGCATCAGCCAGTTACAGCAGATGAAGTAGAAGCAGAGGCAAGGTCATCGAGTCTCCAGTAGGGTGACCAGTTGTTCCAATGTGCTTAGGACTGCCCCAGGTTTAGCACCAGGAGTCCTGCATCCCAGGAAATCCCTCAGTCCCGGGCAAACTGGGACAGATAGTCACCATCAGCCCATCACCATGGCATCTCCTAGAATCAGGAGCAGCGGGTGCTGATGCCAACGGAAGATCAAGGTGAGCATGGTGGTTCAGTTTTGCTATCCCTGGAAACCACCCAGTGAGACTGGGTATCTTGAATGACTTGGGCTTCTTGGGAAGGCCTGGGTGGGCAGCTGCTGAGTAGACTGTTTCCTTTCTATCAATACGTTGTATCCATGGCAACCTGAAACACACCAGCATTTACAGAGGTGATATAAATGGGTCTCTTTTCCTTAAAACCCGAAGGAAGCTAATGTGAGGCGTGTGTATACTGGTCAAGGAAGGAAGGTGAAAGCCCACAAACAAGCTTCCCATTTCAATAGCACGGAACATCCCTCAGAGGTTCCCCTCATTTGTCTGGTGGTGAATCTGAGACGCCAAGATGGACCCCATTGCTTCCCTGACAAGACACTGACATCACTAAATGGTCATACATACGCAGCATCTACAACCCAGGGAACATGTATACGTCTGGCTTGAATTCTTTTTACAAAGGCAAGTCATCCATTTGCTTCAGAAAGAGGAAGTACACACATCTTTGGCTCTGCATTTTGGACAAGGCTGAACCACGATCGGTCTCCAGGAAAAGTTTTCAGCCACATATATGGTGGCTGCAGAGTGAAAGGAACAAACAGGACTGGTGTTTCGTGGGACCCCATCTATGGTCGGGTGTAGGTGTCACCAGCACACACTGGAGGGAGAGGGTCCTCAAGAAACACCATCAACTCTGGTCGCTGGATACTCCGTAATGACGCATCATGTTCTGACATGGACCCCAACTGCCCAGCTGGAAGGAAGAGAGTCTTCACAGTGGACCATGCATCTGCGTCAACAGAAGGCGTATTCATTTTCTGCTCCTCCAGACGCGCACCTGCATGCGATCCAAACCAAGAAAGTTGAACGTGGGGGACGCTAGCCTTCAGGATCCAGCTCCCTGCCGAAGCCCCCTCCAACATCCTAGCACATTAGAGCCTGAAGGATTTCCGCACAGATGCGCAACACTCTGGAGCCTGTGGGGGCCAGATCCCACATAGATGAGAAGGGATACTATTCCAAGGCTGCTTGTACAGCAACGTGCAAACACCGGCCTCTTTAGAAGAAGCAGGCACAAAAAGTAAGATCCCACTGACCTACGTGTAGTTAACTATTCACTCTGTATCTGGGTGGGAGATAATGGAGCGAACGAGAAGAACTGCTGAGTCCAAAGGCACAGCAGATGTGGTGGGTGCAGGTGGCAAGAAAGGGTGGGGCAGAAAGCCCTCTGGTTCCCGAGGACTGGTAGAGGGGAGTCTTAAGACCAGTCAGCAGCAGAAGAAACGTTTCCCACCAGAAGGAAGAAGAAGGCCCGGGACCCTGGCATCTTCTTTAATTGTAGGTGGCCTCCAGTTCATGCAGGTCAACACAAGACACTATTCCTCAGGGCAAGGGTCTTTGCTTTCTCCTCAAATGTCTTCTCCAATCCAGAAGTTTCTTTATTCTCCAAAATAAGAATTCTCAATCAAATCCAGAGCTCTTGCCTCTTAAGAGATGGTCCTATCTTAGCCAGGTCCTGCGGTGGTCCTAGTGGCAAACTTTGGCTCCACTAAGGTTCCTGGTGGGAAGTGTGGGTGAAGAGGAACAGCTCTTTACCTGTCCTGCCTTCCAGGCCTGTGGACCAAAAAACAGCATAACAGTGAGATTCCGGCTTCTGTCCTTTCAACAGATGTCTTTCAACAATGAGCATCACCCTACTGCCTTTAGTCCAGAAAGTTCTAGCTACTGAACAGAACACACACTGCTTCTAAAAGCATTATTTTCATTAAGGAAGAAGAAAGGCCAATTTATACCATTCAAGGAACTCCCTGTATGCTGAATCATGGCTGGGAACCTTCTACACAAATCTCACCACTACACCCGTAACTGATTTAAAAAAAAAAAAAAATACCACTGAATACAGCCTGCTCAGAGGAAGTGGAAAATTCTATTTTTCAGCATGTCCCTGTTATGTCCATGAGATATGGGGCCGGGGGCATGGAGGTGTCAGATTACCCAGTTCACACATGGGAAAACTGAGGCACAGAGGGCACCAATGTTCTCAACATAGGATGACAAGCACCTGGTCCCTCATCCTAATGTGCACTTCAGCTGGAACGTCTCTCTGCTTTCACAAGACCCTTAACAACTAATTAGGAGATTATTCAGAGTGGATGGGGCCCCTCCAGGGAAATGGGAAGATACGACTTAACACAGTTCCCTTTCTGTAATGCTGATTGCAAGCAAATGAAGATGCACTTGGACTCGCCATGCTTTCCTGGCTTCCCACTATGCCATCTACCCCATTTCTGAGTGCCAAATATGTTCATTACCATTAAATGCCCTCAGGGGACTTCCCCATTTGAAAATAGGTGCTGAGACCTATTCACGAACCCAGATAATCCGGGCTCCACGTCTCTGGTTCCAACAATCACCATCAGCCTACGAGGAATAACTTGCAAATCCATGCGTTCACAAGCACCACATTGGATGAGATGCTCTGAACGCAGATATAAACCAGACAGGCAAACCCCACCCCTGTAGGTCATAGTAGGGAGGCAACACTGTAAAGCACGAGGCCAGAAGGACAGCAATATCTGAGGGAGATGCACTAAGGCTTCTGGGGGCAGTCGGGCCAACGGGCTCCCTCTGTCCCCCTAGAGACGGCGAGGGTCGGGGCTCAGGCTGCTTCAAGGCAGCTCTCCTTCCTGCGGGCTTTGGCTGAACCCCTGGCGGGGCTGTGGGCGGCTACCGTGAAACCAGAGAGAAGGGTGCTGATTGTCAGAGATGGGAGGACATCACCTAAGGGCCTGGAGGAGGTCGAGTAGGGAGAAGACGGTTCAGGACGCTCGTCTGCAGGAGAACTGTGACGGGAGAGAGAGTCTGCCTATGCACGAGCCAGAACCCCAAAAAAGCCAGCCAACGAGCCTAAGCAGAGGCACCCCGGTGCTCCGGGCGGCTCTCCGGTCGGTGGCCAAGAGGGACACCAGACACCTCGCCCAGGTGTTGTCCGGGCCCTCTGGACACTCCCTTTCCTTTGGACCCCCAAACGCCCCCAATAACCTCAAAGTTCTGCTAAACGTTCTGGTTTCCTTTCCCCTCCTGGCCAGCAGCCCTCTGAGCTGCCCCAGAGGGAACCAGGGAGAAGCCCTTTCCCCAGGGAGACTCACGCAGCTAGCAAATTAACTGGCAGCAGCCCGGTGAATCACACAGGGACTTCCTTCTTGTCGCCCGGCAACCACATGCACTTGGCAGTGGGACATTAAACACAGAGGGGAATGTCGGGAGGCATGGGCAAAATAAAATAAAAAGCAAAACACACGACCCCACCTCATCCCTCCCCGGACTCATCCCAGCCCGGCAGACCCAGCCAAGGGGGCTGGGGGAGGGGTGGAAACGAGGGCATCAACCCAGGGGAGGAAAATGAGGTTAGGACCAGCCTAAGCAGAGCCGGACACTCGCCCCTCCTCTCATCAAACTCTGCTAGGTGCAGCATTTATATTTGGCCAAAGACACGCCTCTATTAGCTTAGAGAAAGGCAATGGGGCCCTTGGATTAGCAGGCACCTAGAGATTTGAAAGATTACTTAGAAACCCAGCCCGGAGGGGTTAGGACCTGGGACCGCCAGGGCAGCTGTTCTTGCCTCTCCCTCCAGCATCATTCCCCAGGTTAAGTCACTCTGCCACCTCTAGGGCCGGATCCCCTGCCCCAATCTTCTCCCACTTGAATGTTTTCATGCTCGTTTCTATGGCCACTAGGAGCTGGTTAGACAAGCCTCCAAAGCACCACCTGGCCCTTCAGACCCTGCCTCTGGCCTCTTTGAAAACTCCCGGGACGGAAGTAAAATGCATGTAGAGCTGACATGTGGAACAACCCATGGGAGAAAAACTGGGGACCAGGAAAGGAAGAACAGCAGCAAGACGGCCCCTGCGACGGGCTGAATATTAGCCCCCAAAGATACTCACATCCTAATAAATCCAGCAACCTGTGAATGTTACCTACTACAGCAAAAGTTAAGGATCTTGAGATGCAGAGATTATCCTGGATTATCGGGGGAGCCGGGGCAAACGTAATCACAGGTCTCCTTATAAGAGGGAGGCAGACGGAGATGTGACACAGGAGAAGGAGCAGGAGATGTGATAACAAAAGCAAGAGGCTGGAGTGAGTGATTCAAGGAAGAAAGCATGAGGCCAGGGAAGCAGGTGGCCCCCCAGAAGCTAGAAAGGCCAGGAAACAAACTCTTCCCTAGAGCTTCCAGAAGGAAACAGCCCTGCAGATACCTTGACTTCAGCCCTGTGAAACTGACTAACGTAAGAGACTGTTAAGAGAATAAATGAGTCTTGATTAAAGCCACTAAGTCTGTGATAATTTTATGGCAGCACAGAGGAAACTAATCTTGTCAATCAGGGCGTATCTTGTCTGTTTCCCCACAGACCTAGAGAGGAGGGTATCACAGCATAAATACCGATGACAATGGGGAATTTGGCTTGGGGAGGTCTAACAGCCACTCTACAGGCTGAGAAGGAAAAAGTCAAGTCTCTGAGAGTAACTGAGGCAAGAAGCAGCCCAAGCTTTGAAGTGGGCTCTCAGATGACACCACTGGTGACCGTCACTGGGGCCAGTAGCTTCATCTCCGAAAGCCTCAGTTTTGCCATCTGCAAAAACAGAGATAATATTATCATCTGCCCTGCAGAGCTTTTAGGATTAAATGAGATACTGCATGAAAAGCACATGGCACGTGGCAGATGCCAAATAAATGATACCTCTTAGGAAGGATTAGACGTGCAGATATGGGTAGACGCTGTTAAGTGCCCATCCCAGTATCTCTTCTCCCTTTTCTACTAAGCAACATAACTCTCATTTTTGGCTGGCACATTGTGGCCCAGAGTAAAAAGACTATGTTTCTCAGCCTCCCTTGGCAGCTTAGCTAGGGCCATGTGACTAAGATCCGGTCAAAGAAATGGAAGTGAAAAGTGTTGTGGAACTTCTGGGGAGGCTGTTCCAAAGGTGTTTGAAGGAGCCCCATTTTTCCCTATCTGCCTTTACTCCCTTCTGCTTTCAATGAGGACATAATGGCTGGTGCCCCAGCAACCATCTTGGACTTTGAGGGGCTCCAATGAAAATGGGAGTCATGCACTAAGATAATCTAACCAGAAGGTGGAAGCCTGGATCCCTGATAACTCCAGAACTGCCATACTAGCTGTGGATGGCCTTTCTTTGGATTTCTGTTACGTGAGAGAGAATGCTCTTCTGCCCTCGTTATTAAGTCACTGTTATTTTAGACTTTTCTACTAATCATAATGGATCCAATATACCACAGACCTAGGGAAACAGGATTCAGAGTCATCCTAGAGTAGTGGTCCTCAATGTGCAGCCCTTGACAACAGCTTCAGAAGCACCTGGGAACTCAGAAATGCACATTCCCAGGCCCCACCCCAGACTTACTGAATCCAAACCTCTGGGGGTGGAACCCAGCATTCTGTGTCTTAACAAGCCCTCTGGGTCATTCTGGTGCACACTCAAGTGTGAAACCACCATTCTAGAGCAAGGTTTCTCAAATTCTGGCACTAGTGACTTTTGGGCAGGATAATTGTTGGGTGGGGGCGGGGGCGGGGATGCTGTCCCATGCATTGTAAGACGCTCAGCAGCACCCCTGACCTCCACCCCCTGGAAGCCGGGAGAAGCCCCTCTCAGTGCTGAAAATGTCTCAGACACCGGCCTACATCTGGGGTCGGGGGCGGAGCGGGCAACAAAATCGCCCGCTGTAGAGAAACACCGCCTCTGAGTAGCGGTTCATTCTTGACTTTGGCTGCACATTAGAATCACCTGGGAAGTTCTTCAAACTTCCTGGGCCAAAATTCTCACCCCAGCCTGGTGAGGTCGGAACCCACTAGGACAGGACAGGGCAGCAGTTAAAGCTGTCCAGGTGATGCCGACATGAGGCCAGTGCTGAGAACCGTTGCACGTTGCAAAGGGCCAGTGGGCCCAGAGGAGAGCCTGCTCCAAGCCGGAGAAGGCAGCGACACACCTGAATCCGGACGATGGCCGGGACACAAGATACTCCTAGGCAGAAACCGTAATGAGGGCGACCCGGGTAGACTTGGGAACGAACATCCCAGCTGCCAGACGGGGTGGCTGGATGGCGTGGAATTCCTGGTGGCTGTGTCACCTCGTTTCCCATCAGAACGGGGTGGACACCTTTCAGTGTCTCCCATGAATAACAACACAAAGCCTCAGTTTCCGCCCCTAATGAACCCAGCACACAGTGAACCGGCTCCCACCAGGCACTATAAACATGAGCTCACGCAACAGGAACAACTGTCTCAATGAAGACAGCGATACAGCGATGGGGCCTATTTAGAAACGAGGAGCCTACGTTCTCCATCCAACTGGTAAACTCCCCAGGCAGTGAAACCAGAATCCTCTCACAGGGCTACGCTCTGAGCAAAAGGAGAAACTCCACACGTATTGAATGTAGCCCTGAAAAGAAGCTTGGCTGGGGGTCCCTAAGTAGGTCGGAGTGGAAAGGGGGGAGAGAATTAAATGAGAAACCAGCCGCCAAGCAAGAGGGAGAGCTGAACAGGTTGACAGGTTGACGCTCTGACTTGGTGAAAAGAAGGATGCAGTCATGTGTAAATTCTCTCTCCTGCCGGGACTTTTTCCTTCATTATTTCAGCCCCAGCCTGCCCGGCTGAAATGCTCAGCCAAGCGTTTCCTTGTTTCCTTTGGCCCAAATCGTGAAGTCCAGGATGTCACTGGGGGAGGCACGGGGAGGAGGTGGAGGAAAGGAGGAAGAGGAAGAAAAAGAAGAGGAGGGGAAGGAGGTGGTAAGGGAAGAGGGAGAGGAGGGACACGAGGACGCTCACAGCACCAGGATGAACCGGCCTCTCTGGTCCCTGCCTACGTCAGCCCCGCTGGGCCGTTCGGATGGAAAGATGAGCACGAGGTGTGAGTCTGGAGCTCCTACAGGAGAGGCGAACTCCCCGTGGGTCTCTAAGAGGAGACGGCTCAGTGGGATGGAGCCTCCCAGCGTGTGCCCTTCCCTTGCTGGGGGTTCTGCCAGCCCACTTAATGCACCTGACTGGAATAAGGTAGAAGAAATCTGGCTGCCCTGTACCAGTGCTATCAAACAGGCAAGGAGCCCAGGGGCCTCTTCTGTTCCCAGAGTCTTTTAACAGGTTCCTGTGCAAAGAATACATAGGACTTTGCGGCTCCCACTGACCATTTCCAAGGCTCCCACCTTCCCTTCTTACATACCGCCCTTCCTCACAGAGTCAGAATGCATCTCATTCTTGGGCTTCCCTGGTGGCGCAGGGGTTAAGAATCTGCCTGCCAATGCAGGGGACACGGGTTCAAGCCCTGATCCGGGAAGATCCCACATGCCGCAGAGCAACTAAGCCCGTGCACCACAATTACTGAGCCTGCGCTCTAGAGCCCGTGAGCCACAACTACTGAGCCCGCGTGCCACAACTACTGAAGCCCGTGCTCCACAGCAAGAGAAGCCACCACAACAAGAAGCCCGCGTACCGCCACGAAGAGTAGCCCCCGCTCCCCGCGACTAGAGAAAGCCCGTGCGTAGCAATGAAGACCCAACGCAGTCAAAAATAAATAAATAAAATAAATAAATTTATAAAAAAAAAAAGAAACAGAATGCATCTCACTCTTAACTACAACCCCTGGGTTCCCTCCAGCCTGTAAACCTCGTGTGCAAATGTCCTGACTCTTGCAAATGCGTTGAAAAATAAACTTTAAAAAGCTTCCAGATGTTCTGTTGTAGGGTGGTGTTTCTCTGCCCCTGTCTCCAGGGGCCCACGCACGATGCCCAGCAGCCTGACTGCCCAGATGAAATCTGAGGCGGCCAAGAGGCACTGCCAGGGGGCAGGGGGGCAGGATGCCCTTCCCCCCAGGACCACACTCCGCCACTGTCTCCATCACTCTATCCCCGCGAAGATGTGACCTTACGCACCCCATTGATTCTTCCACCATCCGCCATGCCCGCCCTGTTTCTGTCACTCTTACAGGTGAGATCTACGACCCTGAGGTTTGATCCACATAGGGCAAAAACCTTCAAAATCAACAAAGGAGCAAGTCTGCGATTCCCAAATGATAAGCTTTGTTCTTTCTGAGCATACACCTCATTTCTCCCTTAAAATTCTTTTTTTTTTTTGGCTGCACCGTGCAGCATGTGGGATCTTAGTGCCCTGACCAGGCATCGAACCTGCGCCCCCTGCACTGGAAGGGTGGAGTCTTAACCGCTGGACCTCCAGGGAAGTCCCCTCCCTTAAAATTCTTATACCAACTGCCTCTGTAGCATACAGTCAAGGACAAAACAACATGGAGTGGCTCTTCCACGTAAGATGTTAGACCATCACCTGCAGGTACCTCTTAGGAGCTGGACCAGCCAGAACAAGGGAGTGGAGTTTGTGACTTGTCAAGGCCCCTCTGGAGCTGGTGGCCTCTGATCTCTAGAAAGGAAATTGCCAACGGGCAGCCTTGTGCACACACAGCCATGCAACACACCCTTCCCAACACGCACACACCTGAGGGCCCGGGATTCTTTGCACAAGGTGACGCGGGCTCCCTTTGATGCTCGCCGGATGTGTTCCCATTGGGCGAAAACCAGACCTCAATAAAACCCGGCATTATCAAGAGGCCGGTGGTAGGTGATTGCACCGGCCTGTTATCTCTATGGCCCTGGGTGGGGCTGCTCTGTGGCTCTCCATTGAAAAGCATTAACTTCTAGGTGGATCAAAGACGCTTCCGAACCGGCCGGCCCAGACCCCTTGTTGATCCGCAGGGTACTGTTCCCAAAGATGGACTTTAAGATAGTATGGACCCCAGTCCCAGACTCCCTCTGTCCTCTCCTTATCAGGCAACATGTCCCTCGGGGGCCGCCCAACGGCCAATCACAAGGCCCTTCCCCTCTCCCTCTTCAGATGGCCCATTTAACAACAGCAAATGAGGGACCGGGCCCGGGAGTGTCCCAGCCCTGCTGCAACCATGGGTATCCGGGGACAGGGAGACACCTACCTGGGGACCATGAAGGAGCTCCTCTCCCCTCTGTGAGTCACGCCAGGGAGGGGGTTCCAGAGAGCAGGTAGTTTACTACACCCTTCCCTCAAGAGGGAGAAACTGACAGCCCTCACACCCGGTCCTTGACGTCCCTTGTTGGACTCCACTGCCTACCTTATTGTTCAAGGCCTGCGTCCCACCCGCAGTGAGGACACAGAGGCACCTCTGAGCTGTCTGGATCTGGACACCAAGACGGACTGCGCATCGGCCTGGAGAGAAAGAGCATGTGCACTGAAGGCAGGCAGGGGCTGGCAGGTGATTGGATGCCTCCTGAACCTTCCTGAGGCCCACGCAGGTCTGGCAGCTGGAGGGGTGCGGCCAGGTGTTTCTTCTTTGCATTCAGAGTACCTGGCTTACTGCGTGGACCTGAAGAGGCACGTGAATGAACGAATGCATGAATGAACGAACGAACAAACAAGTGAATCAACTCAGTGGCATGGACACTCAATCCTACCAACGGGAAAAGCTTCAGGGAGCACATCTCACTGGAGACACCTTAGCTCAATGACACAGAGTCAGATCGAGGTTCAAATCCCGGGTCCCGGGCAAGGGACCTCCATTCTCTTTAATCCATCTGTAAGCAGGAATAATGGTCATGGCTCCTCCATCGCAGGGCTGTTAGGAGGACAGAGGCTCAATGAGTAGTGTTTGTCATTACAGTATTTCCCTGTAGCACTGTCTCTATTAAAGAATCCAGGTAGTACGTTTCCAAGGAAGGAGGAAGTAAGTGCCTTGGTTATATTCCTGGTGTAGCCCAGACCTAAGGGGTGTACAAAACTCCAGCTCCATCTTCCATCACTCCTTTTTTTTTCCCCCTTATTTGATCCATAAAGTTGTTTCTAGCATTGAGATTAACCCTTACCTCTTTCCATGCTCTCTTGACGGCCCCTAAAAACTCTGGGAACTCCAGGTGCAGGGAGCTGGGGAGGCAGCCACGAGTCATGAGCAGGTGACAAAGGCCGTGCACAAGGCCACTGGCAGAACAGGACGGCGCCCTTGACTCCAGCCCAGCTGAGGCCACTGGGAACTCCACCTCTGCCATCATGTAAAGGTGAGATGCACAGACCCCCTCTGCCTTCAACTCGTACGTCCTTCCCTGGCTTCTCTCGTGCTTTTAATGTGTGTCCTGTCTTCCTTAAACCCCCGGTTTGTCTGTCTCTATCTCACTCCCATTAGAGACGCCACAGCCTGAAAAGCCAACCCAACAGGGAAGGATGCCTACGGAGCTCTGTCTTGTCTGCCCCGGCCCCGGCCCCGGCCCGGACAGCGCGTGGTGCACGTGTCAAGGTGACAGGGAAGCTGGGTCTCAGCGCCCTGCGGTCACGGCGGGGCCAGGCTGTTCCCCAAGGCTGCAGCTGGGCTCTCAGAGGCGCTGGGAGGTCAGGCAGCAAGTTCACAGGACAGGCCACCCACACGGCACATCAGGGCCGCGGGGCTGTCCCCCGGGGCCATCTCGGCTCTGGCCCTCGGCCCTGACTCAGAACACTCCACCATATGGCCTCCCTTGGGGAGAATGAGAGGAAGAAAAGACTGAAACCAGGGGCAAGAAAGAGCCCCACCTCCCTTGACGTGCCAGGGACCCTTCCTGGACACGGGGGTGTGGGGTGCGGCTAGCACTGACCCCCACCAGGTCCAGTGAAGGACAGAGGCAAGTCTGATGGCAACATGCCCGCAATGAGACTGGGTGTCCCTCTCTGCAACCCCCAGATGTGTTTCCAGGGTTTGATGTGAACTCGAAAAACCCTGAACCTTAGGCTACTTCACACTTTTCTAATTAAAGACCCAAACTGGATTGTCATGTTTGCAGAGAGAGCTTTGACCAAAAGTGTAGGCAGCGGAGCAAAACAGGAAGAGAAGGATCTTTCTCTTGTTCTCTCCCTCCCTTCTTTTTTCTCTCTCTCTCTTCCCTCTGCAAGTACAGAGGGATGGGGCGGTGGGGGGGGGGCGCAAACAAGATCTTGGCAGCCGTGGCCTCTACGGTCCCCTGGAGCCTGCCTGTGTTCTGTTGAGAGCTTTTCTCTTTTCTTTGGTCCCATAGACACCGGTCCCCATCCCGGTTGGTTGGGCAGGGGTGGTGGCGGAGGGGAGCCGGGAGAGGCTCTGGGAAAAGAGAAAGAGGCGAAGAACAGATCTTCGGGCACAGCTGCCAAGAAAAGAGCCCGAATGCCTCGTCTGGGCAGAAGGCAGCCTTCCCAGGTTCCTCGGCGTGCTGGGACTTGCTGGAAACCAGAGCCCTGGCTGGCAGGACGAGGGCTGACAGTGGAACCAGCCGAAGGAGGGGGGCCCCAGGGGGGAAGAGGGGGAGGTCTCAGTGAATCATATAAATTAGAGACAGAAGGGATGTCAAGCCACCTTCACTTCCTTCCTCTCCTAATGGGAATTATCTCATTAGCCCCGAGCTTCCTAGAGGCTAACTTTAAGTGATTCCTCTAACGGGGATTTCAATCTACAGCCCGCCCCCCTGCCCCCCCTGCCCCCACTTCCCCATCAGATCTGACTCCAAGGAGAGCTAAGAAGGGCTCTTAAAGGGACAGTAGCAAAAAGACACCAGATAGGGAGGGTGGGAGGGAGACGCAAGAGGGAGGAGATATGGGGATATACGTATATGTATAGCTGATTCACTTTGTTATAAAGCAGAAACTAACACACCATTGTAAAGCAATTACACTCCAATAAAGGTGTTAAAAAAAAAAAAAAAAAAGATACCGGTTCAATCTATTTAACTCTGCAGACTTTCTCCAAACATTTCACGCAAGGTTAGTTTTGCCCTTTCACCCTTTATTTCCACTTACAGGAATTTATTGTAAGAAAATAGTCATGGACACGGTAATAGGCTCAATAACGACACGCCTTAACGCGCCCCTCCCCCAAGATAGACATATTCTAATCTCTGGAACCTATAAATGTTACCTTCTGTGGCAAAAGGGACTTGGCAAATGAGATTAAGGATCTTAAACGGGGGAGATGATTCTGGATTATCCAGATGAGCCCTAAATGCAATCACAAGTGTCCTTATAAGAGGGAAGCAGAGGACGATTTGACTCCAGAGAGGAAGACACGATAGGACCACAGAGGTAAAGACGGGAGTGATGTGGCTACAGGTCAAGGTATGCCGACAGCCTCCAGAACCCGGGAGAGGCCAGGGACAGTTCTCCCCCCGGGAGCCCCCAGAAGGAACCAGCCCTGCCAACAACTTGATTTTAGCCCCATAAGACTCATTTTAGACTTCTGGCCTCCAGAACTGTAAGAGAATAAATGTGTGTGTTTTTTGTTTTGGTTTTTTTTGAATTTTATTTTATTTATTTTTTTATACAGCAGGTCCTTATTAGTCATCAATTTTATACACATCAGTGTATACATGTCAAACCCAATCGCCCAATTCATCATAAATGTGTGTTTTTTAAAACCACCAAGTTGGTGGTACTTTGTTACAGCAGCCGCAGGAAACTAGTACAGATATGAATACAGTTCTTGCTACCAGGATTGTCATCAGGCCTTATTTCACAGCAAAAGAAAAACACAAAAAAAGCATTGGAAATGTTCAAAAATTACCATGTCGTAATGCTATGATGAAATAATACCCATAAAAATACAGAAAAACTATTTCATAATAATGGAGTAATATATAACCGAATATGGATCCTAAATATTTTCCTTGCCTTTTGTAAATGTTTCTAATGGTGAGCATCTTATAATTACTTCTGTCATTGTAAAAGTCACATATTTATCTGCAGGGTGGTATAAGGGTTAAGGTTGGTTTGATCCCTTGCCATGAATAAAGAAGGAGGAACTGGGGACCGTTTAGCAGACAGAGGTCAGAGTCAGAGAAGCCAGGGTGGGTACCTTTCTGGGCTCTGAAGACTGTCAAGTTTCCTGGGAAACGGGTTCTCCTCTATACACACCACAGCCTGGAGGCGTGGTCCTCCACCCAGGGGCCCCTCTGGCCTGCAGACCCTCCTCCCTAACAGATGAGCCTCCCTGACATGTAGCCCATCCCCCTCGGCCCCTCACCTCAAGTCTGCTTCCTCCAGGCCCCCAAGAAGCACGTTTCTCTCTGCCTCCGTACTCTCATGCTGCTCTTCGCAGCTGGACGATGTATTAGTTTCCCGAGGCTGCTGTAACAAATCACCACCAACAGGTGGCTTAAAACAACAGACATCTATCTTCTCGCAGCTCTGGAGGTCATAAGTCCAAAGTCAAGGTGTTGGCACGGTTGGTGCCTTTCTGGAGGCCTTGAGGGAGCCCTCTCTCCCAGCTTCTGGTGGCTCCCAGCAAAGCCTTGGCTTGTGGACGCATCACCCCACTCTGCCTCCAGGTTCATGTTGCCTTCTTCTCTGTGTCTGTCTCCCCTTCTCTTCTCTCCTAAGGACTTGCCATTGGATCCTTAACTAACTACATCTGTAAAAACCCTATTTCCAAATAAAGCCCCACTGTGAGGTTCTAGGTGGACATGAATTCTGGGGGATACTACTGAACCCCCTACAGGTGGTCTGCAGCTCCTTTCTCTCTCCACTTCTTCAAGTCTCAGTAACCTCAGTCTCCTTTGATTCTTCCAGGTCCCAGAAGTCAATTCCTTTTGGAAGTATCCAGAAGCAGAGGGAGCCTCCCTCAATGAATGAACTTCCCAACAACTGGAGTTGCCAATGTGAGAGTGGGTGGCCTTAGGAGAGATGGAATTCTCTGTCGTTGAAGTGTTCACGCAGGAAACACCTCTCTGGAAAGACGTACAGGAGGTCCTGGGTGTGGATGGGGGATGGGATTAGGTAGTCAAAAGAGTTGGGTTTTATGAGAACAAGAATTGTACCTAATCCATTCAGCACAGTGCTGGGCACAGAAAAGGCACTAAATAGATGGTTATTGCCCCATCAGGAAAGAGCCCTTCAATCTCAACAGTCCTCTTTTCAATGAATGCATGGAACACTACAAAGCAACATAAACTAAGAATTAGATGATTTGTGTATTCAACAACTACTGGTCAAGCACCTCCTTGGTATACAGCATAGGATCGGACACTCCTATGCGCCTCTCTCTTCTTTGATGGCTAGAAGGTGACAAATCAGGACAGATCATACGGCAGGAGACACCAAAATCACCACCCCAATGATGACGTGGACTCGGGGCCACCAGAGTTCCTACGTGGGCAGTCGGAAGGTCTCTCGGGAAAACCTAAGAGGCAAGACCCTAGGGTCTCTTTTTTTTTTTTTTTTTTAATAGTAAGGGTTGTGATTTTTTAATGGATTTTTTATTTATTTATTTATTTATTTATTTTTGGGTGTGTTGGGTCTTTGTTTCTGTGCGAGGGCTTTCTCTAGTTGCGGCGAGCGGGGGCCACTCTTCATCGCGGTGCGCGGGCCTCTCTTGTTGCGGAGCACAGGCTCCAGATGCGCAGGCTCAGTAGTTGTGGCTCACGGGCCCAGTTGCTCCGCGGAATGTGGGATCTTCCCGGACCAGAGCTCGAACCCGTGTCCCCTGCACTGGCAGGCAGATTCTCAACCACTGCGCCACCAGGGAAGCCCCGACCCTAGGATCTCTTTTTGCTCCTGCCCTGTCCACTAAGAAAGGGAGAGAAGGCAGAGAAGCATGCCCTGCAGCAGCCAAGGGCAGGCTGTCTGTTCAGGCTGGAGCCCAGACAAAGCACACGCACCAGGCGGTGACCTACCAGCTGTGTGAGGCCCAAGAAGCTCTTAAGCCACAGGTGGGTGCCTGCGAAGCCACCTTCCCAGGAGAGCACAAGCCTCGGGCCCTGCTTTACTGCTAATCACCATAAGCACCCCGGTGTCTCAACCCCAACCTGGGTGGCCTTTACCACTCCTGGAGCCCTGTCACGTGCTCAGTGATCTCAGCTGGCCTCACACAGACCCTGTCAAGTAAGCAGGACAGGTGTTGTTATGATTCCCACTTCACAGATGGGGAAACTCTGCTGCAGTAGCTCGATGACTTCCTCAGGGCCACCCAGGGAGTACGTGCCCCAGTGGCTAGCCCAGGGCTCCTTCCATAGCCCAGGGGGGCAAATGGTGACCCCACCCTCTCTGTACTGCCCCCCAGGACTTTAGGGCTTTACATGTGGCAACAAATATTGGGGGATGGCTCTTCCCTCTGGGCAATGGGCTTCCTTTTTGGACCCTGGGAGCCTGGCTCACCAAAATTCCCACCTCTTCCCATTCAATCTGTCCTCCTGTTTGACGCCTGGAAGTGGAAGGGCATGGACTTGGGGGAGGGAGGGAGGAAGGCATGGCTTGTGCCCGGGCTGGGCCACCCCAAGAGCAGTGAAGGATGCTTTGGGGGATCTGGGAGGAGAAGCTGCCCATCGTGTACTTTTTTATTTTTAAAGATTTTTTCGATGTGGACCATTTTAAAAGTCTTTATTGAGTCTATTACAATATTGCTCCTGTTTTATGCTTTGGCTATTTTCTTTTTTTTTTTGGCTGTGAGGCATGTGGGATCTTAGTTCCCCGACCAGGGATCGAACCTGCACCCCTTGCATTGGAAGGTGAAGTCTTAACCACTGGACTGCCAGGGAAGTCCCCCCACTGTGTCCTTTTCCAGGCATGGAAAAGAAAGAGGAGAGGGCAGAGCTGATTTGAATGCCATGCTCAACTCACAAGCTACGGCTTTCCCAACCTGCCCCGTAAACGTGCTCAGAGCCGGGCCCTCTGTTTCCCTAAGCTGTCCCAAGCAGCCTCAGGACGTGGTGGGCTGCCCGCAGAGCAGAAAGGAGCAAGAATGCTACCCTCTTCTGGGGTCACAGGTCAGTAGGGCCTCAGTTGATGGTCCTGGGTCAGGGGCCTCCACAGGAGGTGGCAGAGTTCCTCTTCGGCGGGGCCCTGGACAACGTCGCCCACACCACCCGAAGCCATGCACTGCAGGTCTGACGGAGCCCCAGAAAGCAGAACTCTGGGGGCAGCACCCGCAGGGCAGGGAGTGCAGGCAGCCCGGGCCAGCCGATCCGCAGCCCACTCCTGGAATGCCTGTGTTCGGGCTGATCTGTCGGCTGTGGTTTCCCCTCACCAAACCTCGTCCTTTGCGGAATCTGCACCCCGAGGGGCACCTTGAGAGATGCTCTACAACTAAGAGGTCCGTGGCCTCTTCTGCACTTGGGGTCAGGCCGGAAGGAGCCCTAAGAAGGTGAGTGGATGGTGTGGGAGCTGTGAGCAGTCAGGCCGCCTCCAGCAAATCCAGGCCAGCGTCCGGTTCCCATGACACTCTTACCGGCAGCGTTAATAACTAACCATGTCCCAGACAGGTGCTGGCGGCCTGGCCTTAGGAGTTCTCGTTCAGGGTTGAAAGTGAGTCACTTCCCTTTTATCGTTTGCTAGCAGAGTGAGTCACCGGAGCTTCACACAAGCTCTCACACCTTGGCCAAGGGACATTCATGCCCATACCTTCGACCACCTGTTTTCCAGGTCAGCTGAGCCCTGTGGAGCTGACCCTCATTGGTTTAGGCCAAACAGCATCCCTGGTACCCAGCCTCCCCCCTTCCTGCTCTTCACCCCGCTCCCTCAACTGGAACAGTGAGTCCTGACCCACCAGGAGTCTGGAGAGAGAGCCTTGACGAGTGTCCACCCAGGCCTGAGGCTGGGTGAGGTCTGTGTCACCTTTGACCTTTAATGGCGCTCTCCTACCTTCCCAACCCTCTGTCTGGGAACGGACTAGAAGTGGAAAATTCCGGAACTGATGAACCAAAGGACACAACTGTGAGGCAATAAGTCAGCTTCCCTCTTGGGAATAACAGGGGTTGAAGGTAGGTAAACTGAGTCCCATTGCTATTAACATGTTTCCCTCCTTCTTGTGTCGGGTGAGAGCAGGACTGGCCACCAAGGCCAAGATGCTGGCATCAGGCTCCTATGGTGGGTCTGGAGTAAATCTCTCAGGAGGAATCACCCAGATAGACATCTAATAAATCTCATCCGGGAAAACAAACTCATATACCTTTTTGGGTAATCCTTCTTTCCCCACTCATGTATGGTCTCTCCTACAAAATAATTTTTTTTTTTGTAATTAAAAAGACAAAGTTAGAGAGGGAAAAGGAAAATATGAAAATAAAGCACAAGAGTTAAAAAAAAAAAACAAAACCCTCACTGAAATAGTTTGGGGATTTACTTTTTTTTTATCCTCAAAAAGTCCCTCTCGCTACCTGGTTTCTAAAACAGACAGTAAACAGAGATGACATCAAATTGGATAGCAACTGGGCGTCTCCCGGCCAGGAGCTGCCGGCAGGTGTGAGACTGACAGATTGAGAAAAGATGACACTATTTCTATCCTTAGAAGATGAAAACCAAGGAGGAGAAATGACAGCAGAGGCTGAGCCCTGGGTGTGGCGAGAAACCTGACACCCTGCCAGCCGCTGGCCTCTTGGGTGAACTCGCTTGTCTAGATGGGGCGCCAACGTGGAGCTCCTTGCTGGTGAGCGTTGTTTACCCCCCACCTCTCAGGTATCACAGCGTGACTCATCCCCGGGGGGCTCAGAGAGGTCAGGCTCTGGCTGTCTTCGCTCCACAGAGCACCCCGTACTTTCCAAACTGCATTTTGAAATCCACTGGCTGTGGCAGTGGCTTTGGCCTGACCCCTGCAGGGTGTGAGGTGCTTTCCCTGCTACACACGTCCCGCACATAGCATCTGCCTTGATAGCACTGAGGGCACAGATGCCAGGAGAGAGACTCCACCCCCGGCTGCTGGCTCGAGGGACCGAGTGAATCATGAGGTCTGACCAGTGACCACGATGTCCCAGGGTGAAGTGGGAGGCCTGGGGACGGAGCCCGCTGCAGGGACCAGAGCCATGGTGACTCACATTTGGACCCCGAGGGAAAGTTCCGTCGGCGCGTCCTCTGGATGGCTCTCGTCCCCTGGGTGAGGTCATCCCCACGGCCGCTCAGAACTGGGACTTGCTTCGTCTTCCCAGAGCCCCAGCTTTTCCCTCTCAATTATGGTTATGGCAGTAATCACCATTTTAGCTGCCGCACCTCTCCCCTACCCACCACACACACATATACACACACACACACACACACACGCACACACACACACACGATGGATGGACCGGAGGAAAGAGCCCGTCCTCCCCCGGGGTGTCAGATTTTTCATCTGTAAAAATAGTTCCTCTTCCTGATGATCTCACTCACACAGGAGCCTCTGGGGCTCAAGGGCAGTGAACATGATGGTTGGTTGAAAGGAAGTCTGCTAAATCAATGCAAGTCGGTAATATTTGAATATTACTGTTTATGACTACTGCTCCATGGACCCAGCCATCGGGCCACCACCTCACTCCATCTCCCTGGGCCATTTGGTTGGGAAGTAAAAGAGTGCAAGGCGATGGGTAGGAAAGTGTCCCCAGGAGAGCCGGTACCCAGGAGCTTGGTGCGGCCATTTGGAAGTACACTCAAGTGTGGGGGAAATATGCAGCAAAAGACTCCACTCCGCCCTTCGTCTTTTCCTTTCTCCAAGCGTTTCCAACAGAGCACGGACGCATTTCTAAGGCGTCGTCAGGTACACGGGGGTCGGGGTCACAGTCCTCAGCTACCTCTTCCGCCATATGTGTGAGTCACAGAGAAGTCCCCCAAAGATGGGCACTAGGCGTTCCATTATGGGCTGAGTTTTCTTTCTTTTTTCCTTTTTTTTTTGTTGTTTTTTAAAAAAAATTTTATTTTATATATTTTATTTTTATTTATTTTATATATTTTTATTTTATATATATTTTATATTTTATATTGGAGTATAGTTGATTTACAGTGTTGTGTTAGTTTCAGGTGTGTTATGGGCCGAGTGTTCAGTGCACCTGCCATCATAGGGCATTTGCTGACAGCCAAGACCAGGTCTTCCTGGCAGCATTTTAAGAAAGACCCTGTTTCCGAGGTGAGCTCTGGACCACCCTTAGCGTGCCCACCTTGGTGGTCCCTGTGACCACAGGACAGGAAAGATGAAAGAAGAGCCGTGACCTTCCTACCATTATGCCGTGCATCCCTGCATTTGTCAAGGCCCACGTTCTCGGGGGGGAGGGGGAAAGGGCATGACCTTGAGCAGTACTGGTCACTCCGAGGGGTGAGAACCCCACTGCCAGGGGTCCTTTGAGAGCAGCCTGCACCCCTCACCGCCCTGACACAACTAGAACGGGGAAACAGGGGTAGCTGGTCTCTCTCCTCCTGTAATTTTTTCCCTATTTCCTTTATTTTTTCCTCTGTCACTACTATTCTTTGCTGCCGAGTCTGCAGCCTTCCCGTGTGACCCCGGGTGGCTCCACTGGCAGGGACGAGGGGAGACTAAGCCCCAACCCCAGTGCAAGAGCCTCTGCTGAGTAAGGCAGGCACAGCCGTTGAGACTCAGCCCCTGGGAAGTGGCAGTGGGAGTTTCAGCTCATCCCCACCTTAAACATCATTCTATTGTCACGTGGATGTGAGCGAAGAGGAGGGAAAAGGCACCTTCAATGTCCCTTTTGTTCGTACCCTCATCCCTCAGCTGCCCTGGCCTCTCGGCTTCCATACAAGCCCCTAGTAAGTGGGCTGCTGGCACGGCTTCGCTCCAAATCCTGCCATGGCTCCCAGGGCCCTTGGAGGGAAAGCCTGACGGCCCCAAGGCTCTCCCTGGCCTGTGCCTCATCCCCAGGCACTGAGCTCCCCCGCTTAGCTCCAACCCCACCTGCGCTCCTGTCCTCAAAGACACCAGGTACGCTCCTGCCTCGGCCTTGATGGAGCTGTTGCTGGCAGAGACCTCACCTCCTTGAAGGCCGGTGCTCAGATGTCACCTTCTCGTCTGACCTGTTCAAGGCTGCAACCTGCCCTCTACTCCCCAGCCAGCACATCTGAACAGCTCCTGTTTCTATTTTCCTTTCCACAGTGCTATCGCCTTCTTATGTACTAGATAAGTTAATTATTTACTATTCTGCGTATTATCGACCCGCCCCCAACGCCCCCTAGTCCCCCCGCACTGGAAAGCAAGGTCCATGAGAACAGGACCATGTTCTCTGCCTAGAACAGTCCTGCCGCAGAGCAGGCACCCAAGAACGATCTGTTAGGTGAATGAATGAAACAACGAATGAACGAACGAATGAAAGAACGAACGAGGGCATCACTGCCATCCCGATGGGGTAGGGACTGTGCCTCTTACGGAAGGAACTGGCGTTCAGGTGGGGGGGGGGGCCGTCCCAGGAGGGAGGGGAGAGGGCGGGCTAAGGCAGAGACCGCTGTTCTCAGAAAGGCAGTGCCCACAATTTGCCTGGAAATCCCCCTGGAGTCACTCATTAACCCCCTGCCCCCGCCCCCATGGCTCACACACAGCCTGTCAGTCACCCAAAGCCACTCAGCAGCTAAAGCCTAATTTAAGCAACTGACTCTCCTTTCCAGGCCCATCCTCCCACCAGGTAATCCACGCCATCATCGTCCAAGCACCCAGTCTGTGCAGGTCCTAGAATGAGCAGCGAAAAAGGGGTGGGATAAACAAAACACCCCAGTAACAGAAAACAACCCCCACCCCGCCTCCACCCACTCTCAAGGCACCAGCTGGGGAGGCACAGCAAGATGGCAGGTGAAGTCCTGAAAGTAAGGTGATGTGGCGGGTGCAGGAGCCGCCGGTGCGGCGGGGCCCTACAGGTGTGGGGTTTTGAGGAGGTGAGGCACACAGATGGGGACACAGGGAGAGGGTGGGGCGAGCACAGAGGCGGGGTGCACAAGTAATCCAGTCTTGGGGGATACGATCCAAAGCAGGTGAGCTCAGATGAAAGGCTTCAAATTCAAGTGGGAAGTAGTGGGCGATAAGATTAGGTGCCCAGTGAGATCTGGTTGCTGAGATGATTAATAGAAATCCATGGAAGGTTTTTCGTTTGTTTGTTAGTTTTCAGTCAGAAAGCGACATGATGAATCCTGGGTTTAAGAAAGAGGCTTAGGGAAAACACAAATAGAATTACTTTGGAAAAGAAAGACTGGAATTCCAAAGGTTGGAGCCCCTAGGGTGTAGCCCAGCTTGTGCTACCAAAGTCAAGAGCAGCGGGGCGGCTGGGAAGAGAGAAGGAACAGACTGGAAAATCGGGGTTGCAGCAACATGGATGGACCTAGAGATTGTCATACTGAGTGAAGTGAGTCACACACAGAAAGACAAATATCGTATGATATCGCTTATGTGTGGAATCTAAAAAAAGGGTACAAATGAACTTATTTACGAAACAGAAGTCGAGTCACAGATGTAGAAAACAAACTTATGGTTACCAGGGGAGGGATAAATGGGGAGATTGGGATTGACATATACACACTACTATATATAAAATAGGTAACTAATAATGACCTACTAATTATAGCCCAGGGAACTCTACTCAGTACTCTGTAATGGCCTATATGGGAAAATAATCTAAAAAAAGAGTGGATATATGCACATGTATAACTGATTCACTTTACTGTACACCTGAAACTAACACAACATTGCAAAGCAACTATACTCTAATAAAAATTTTTTAAAAATTGGAAAATCGCTGTAGAGCAATTGTTGGGACTCGGTATTCTAGTGGATGGAGGGATTAGCATCACTCATTGGCTGCCTTCCTTCTGACTGATCCATGTAGATAATGATAAATGAGCAAGAGAACGAATAGACAGGGCACCTATTGTGATCTACGCTTTTTTGTGTTATCTCGTTTAACTCACGACCTCCCCTGAGGATAAGGCATTAGCATCACCAGCTTACAGATGAGGAAACCGAGGCTTAGTAATTTACCCGAGATCATGTCCAGAGCTAGTAAGAAAAACAACAACAACACCGACATTGATTGTATGCTTCGCATGTCCCAGGCACGGTGCCAGGCACCTAACTCGGTGTATTCTCTCATTTCACATCACACCGTGGCACGGATAATCCTTATTATCCCCATTTTACAGATGTGGAAACTGAGGTTTGGAGAAGTGAAGGTCACCAGCCTGTGGTCACAAAGTGAGAAAGCAGCGGAAGTAAGATTTGAACCCAGGACTTCTGGGTCCATGCTGTTTACCCTGATGCTAGACCAACAGTGGTGAATTTGCACCATAATCTCCCAGTTCCAAAGCCCTGCCCTGCACAGCACAGCACGCCCTTTATTAGACCATCTGCTGCCTCCAGTCAAACATGCCCACGTTCGGAGCTTCCAGCTACCTTGGCAGGACTGACGTGTACGTGTGCCTGGGACGTACAGCCAGAACTGCAACTTCTGTGGATGATGGGGTCTAGAGAGCTACAGGCAACCCAGCCCTCGCACCCAGGGAGTGGCCCCTTGCCCCACATCCTGCTTTATTAGGGTCAGGCTGCAGTCAGCAGCATTCCAGAAGCCCTGCGATCCCCTTGAATCCTGCAGCCAGTCTCTACTCCTGAAGGGCAGCAGGAGAAATCCATACGCCCCCTTGTCTCCTAGACCTGCAGCCTTGGAGTCTGATGAACCTGATGGTTCTCCCTGCAAAATGCAAGACATCTGTGTCCTGCCTCGGACCCATGCGTCTAAAGAGCAGGCGGCAGGAACACTGATGCATGGGGCGCCAGGCGACTGGGACGATTCACTCTCACTCAGAATGGAAAGAGGTCACAGCGCCGGTGCCAGCTCTGGCTTTGGATCCTGGCTCCCTTGCTAATTAACTGTGCAGTCCCGGGTGAATGACGGGACCTCGGTTTCCTCCTCTGTAGGTTGGGTATAACATGACTGATTGGCTTGGGCTGTGAGAGGTAAGAATGAGTTCATCTAAGTAAAAGCTGTGAGAGTACAGCCTGGCCTGAATTAATCGTGATGACTGTTAGAATTCATCAGCCCATGTCTCTGGACCCTCTCTGATGGCCAGTGCAAGGCTCCGGCCTGCCAGTTGCCACTCCAGGCGGGCACGCAGGCGCGTAGGGATATCGGGGCAACCAGGTATGACACGGAAGGAGCAGAACCCCCAAAGCAAGAGGAGCAGCAGGGCTGTGCCCTGATTACCATGTGCAGCTCACCTTTTATCTTGTCCTTCTTTCTCGGTTCCAAGCACCTACTCAGGTCAGTCACGAACCTCTGATTTCACCTGGAAAAAGAAAGGGAGGTTTACAACAGGAAACCGGGTAACGAAACTCATCTTCAAGCTTAAAACGAATGCCAGCCAGCCTCCCAGGGACACAGGAGTTTATAGCCGTTTATTCTTCAATATAGAATAAAACTGCATTAATTCAGAATAAAGGGAGAAATCCATATCCTATCCATCGTGTACATGGCAAACTGAAGAATACTTTCAAAGAAATATAGGTTATCACCATAATAAACTAGATCTAGAATAAACTAAGACATGAATGGGTATGACACTGGATAGTCTTTTTTTCTTTTAAGTTATAACGAAATTTAAATTCACAATGGACCTTTACTACAAAATTAATCTATTGCCACAGTCCTGAGTTGGGAAGACTTTTGCTCAAAGATTTCTATGACAGTATTTCTGAATTTTTATACACTCATGTTTGAATTCATTGAATGAGATAACACATGAGGAACACCTAGCTCTGGGCACTCAATAAATATTAGCTATGCTTTTATTGATTTTACTCCTTTGCGGGTTTCTAGAGAACAAGGCTATTCCAACGCCACCCGTAGAATTCCTGAGCAAACGTGCACAGTTACCAGCATAGTTGCTGTTGCTGCAAAAGAATAGATATGTAATCTTTAAATCCGACCTCTGTTCAACCTAATTCAGACACCAGGAAGAGTAGTATTTCAAAAGGTGTTTAAAGATAATAGCCTCATTCTAAGCTTTGCCATCGTAAGGCTCAAAGAAATCACTCTAGACCCTTAGGTTGGCAAATGAAAACAGAGAGAAGAAAGAAAAAGGAGGAAAACAACACCATCAGGTTTGAAACAGAAAACCTGTAACCTTCACTCACAAGAGAAAGGATTGTTTGGGTGGCGCTCTGTTCCTTCGCTGGACGCACACCCATCATCGTGGGGCTTGGATCACTCGCTAGGTTTCTAGAGTTTCCGAGGATGGGGCTGGGCTGCAGCCGCTGGATCAGGGTCCCCGTGCGCTCCAGCACCCCCTCCCCCAATCCTGGGGACACGTTCGCTGGGCTGGCTTCCTAACCACAGCCAACCTCAAATGCAGTATAGGCCTCTTGACCATGGAGCAAAGAACTGGACAGTTTTAGCTCCGATGAACCGTGCAGCTCTTGGGACCTAACCAGACAACTCGCAAATGCTAGAAAACTCATTGAAAAGAAGCAAGCAAAAACAGCAATACGCTCTCCAACTCCAACCCCAGCATCCAGAATGGATTCCCATTCCTGTTACTATTTTATGCAAAGCCACCCCCCTGCCCAACCCATGTTCAGCTTATTAGGTGGAAAGCATCCGATAAACTCATTCAAGCTCAAGCCTAGGTGACTGGAAATGATTCCAATCAGCCTTCCAGGGGAGACGAGAAATTTAACGCAAGTGAATCTAAACTCACCCTGCCCCCATGACATCTCAATCCAGCCAATTTAGCAGCAGACATTGGAGGGGAGATAGTGGGACACTTGAGGGGGTCTTCTTTAAATCTTATGGTGGGGGAATGAGATGGGGAGGGGAGGGAGGGTCCCCAGACTTGGCTACTCACTGAAATCGCCATTCCCGCTGCCCAAGGGGAAGCCTGGGTCCCGCCCTCAGTGGTTCTGATTGGTCCTGATTAAGGTCCGGGCACTGGGTTTTTAAAGAAAAACTTTTTTTTAAGTTCCCAGGGAAAGTCTAACATGCAGCAAAGTTTGAGGACCATCTGACCACCTGGAGACTCAGTAGGTCTGACGTGGCGGGCGGAGATTCTGCATTTCTGACGAGCTCCTGGGTGAACCCAACGCTGGTGGTCCACAGAAGCGAGAGCTTGGAAGGGATCCCCTCACACACCTCCTTATCCCCCCTTCCCCAGAAACCTCATGCAAGCTGACCCCTCCCCGCTCTTCCGCTAGGGCTTTCCCCTCTTCGCCAGCTGGTTTCTGGACCTGCCCAGATGACTCCTGCAGTGTAGGAGGGTGAGAGAGACATTACTTGTATCCCAAGAGAGAGCGGCCCCTCCCCCTCTCCTATAATCCAGTTCTAGGCAATCCAGCCTCTAGCCTGAAATACATTCCTAAGAACCACTGCTTTGAACAGAGTGGTTTGTGTTTGCTCTGCTCTTTAAAACAAGCAGGGGTCTCTTTCCCCTTTGCTTTTCTCGTCGCCATGGCCATCCAGGGCAGACAAGATGCAGGGCCTCTCGGGGGGCTGGATGGAGCACAGACGCTTCCTCTCTCTGCCCACAGCACACTGGCTTCCACATCTGCCGAGGCTGCACGCACACCTCCCCGCTGCCTTTGCATCTTCAGGGCAACAGTGGGAGGCGGGGCGGATGATCCTCCCTTGGAAGCAGGCCAACAGCAGCACGCCACGCCCAACACCAAACCTCCAAGGAAGGCCAGAGACGGCCACAGGCTACCCACAGCCTGCCCCCCCAAGGTCCCTGCCTTCCTCCTGCACCTCCCAACCCTGACAGGTTCCTTCCTGACATCTCGCGGATGCTGTGAGCCAAACATCACCTGGTGGTTCTCGGTCCAACCACCTCCAACCAAGATGGAAGGGGCAGGTCCTCCTGGATAACTTGGACTGAGGAACAAAAGGCCCGGCTGGTGAGACCCCAAGAAAACATTAGCCTGAAACATGTCCCGTCCCATAGCAGACTGCTGCAGGAGAAGACCAGGGTGGGGAAAGAAGAATAAATGGGCTGGAACACAGGATTTCAACACGTTGTAAGCGAGAGCCCCGCCTCTGGCCAAAAAGGGATGCAGTCTGGGGGAACTCCTGAACCTTCTGAGTGGGTCCAAAATCACAGGGGAGGGACTTCTACAAAACAGGCCACGAAGCTGTCAGGACACCAAACTGCCAGGTCCCCTTTCTAGGAACCTACCTGAGGCCGACACACCCACTGGGCACACCTGCCCAGGACTCAACGATAATTTAGGGGCCCACGAAAATGTTCCAATTTCTTTTAAAATTAAAAGGAATAATCTGACAATAAGGTTAATGCCTATGTAACAATGAATCCAGCCTGGATTACATTCATCCTTTTATGGAGGCGTAAAATACCATGATTGATTGATTGATTGATTGATTTTTACCAGGAAAGGGGTTCCCAAAGCTAAAAGTGCCTAAGGTCACAAAATTCTTAATTCAGCCCTGAATTTGCCTACTTCCTTCCAATCTCCCGACCTCTCAGTCTTTACTGAGACCCTCTTGTTGAGCGCTCCCACTGACCACCCGCCCCCTGCAGCATAAACACTGAGCATACAGCCCACCCAGGCCTATAAAAGATAATTATACCACCTAATCTGGCAAATTCACACGATGAATTCGAGGGTTCGATCAATAAGAAAAATGAACCTGGATCTTTTCCGGTATTTGTCTCCAGGTCAGGATTAAGGTTTATTTATTTATTTATTTATTTAAATTACCAGCTCCTGATCACTTTTAAATAAAAATTCTTGGGCTTCCCTGGTGGCGCAGTGGTTGAGAACCTGCCTGCCAATGCAGGGGACACGGGTTCGAGCCCTGGTCTGGGAAGATCCCACATGCCGCGGAGCAACTAGGCCCGTGAGCCACAACTACTGAGCCTGCGCGTCTGGAGCCTGTGCTCCGCAACAAGAGAGGCCGCGACAGTGAGAGGCCTGCGCACCGCGATGAGCAGCGGCCCCCGCTCGCCGCAACTAGAGAAAGCCCTCGCACAGAAACGAAGACCCAACACAGCCAAAAATAAAAATAAATTAAAAAAAAAAATTCTTTCACGCGTGTTAACCGTTAAAAAATACATAATACTTAGCTCAGTTTTTCTTGGTTTATGAAATATCTATGTTAATATGAAAATAAGTAATTTAGAATTATGATTAAAGTGAGCACTTGCCTACTGCTATGGTATCTATTTTTTCTCATCTAGTACATATTTTATACTGTTGTACACCCCCTCTTGGAAACATTTTCCAGGGACACAGCGTTGAAGTGCTCTGTATGCTGCAGTTTAACAATCAACATTTATTAAGAGCCAAAAAAAATTTTTTTTTCTTGCTGTAGAAGGGCACAAAGGCCTTTCTCTGCCTGCAGCCCCTAGTAAGCCTCTTAGCCACCATCATTATGCCATTTCTATTTGAGGATGTAAACTAGAACTACACTGGTCTCCATTTCACAGGCTGCTTATTGGTGCTAAATTAAACCATGTGTTCAACTGCATAGCACATTTCCTGGCCCGTAGTAAGTAATAAATAAATTCTAGCTATTATTATTATTGTAAAAAAAATTACAGAATTGCATAGGTTATAAAAACAAACCTGGAAGAAAAAGCAAAGGTTAACAGCTGTCATCTAGGGGTAAGTAAGTTGATAGGTGATCTGTGTTCTCATTTTTGCACGTCTAAAATGAACAGACATTGTTTGGTAAAGAAACACAAAATGTCATGGTATTCAATAAATAATAAAAATGCACGGGATATTCATCGTCTTGAACTAGAAATAAAACTATAGATGCAATTTTTAAAAACAGTCAAAGTAGAAGTTGCAGGATGGCTTGTGAAATCAGAAACAGCTTGGAAATCAGGGATCAATGGCTGCCAGCTTGACCCAAAGTTGGGGTTTGAGGTGCAATCCGGCAAGGGTTCCCTTGGGACTTCCTGCACGATCAGGGTGAGACCAGAAGTCGGGCACGCCCAGACGGCAAGGGCCGCGGGGTGATCTCAGAGGCAGCCTGAGATGTCACTGATAGGAGAGCAGCGCTTTCCACTGAAGGATATGGTCAATACTGGCTTGAACTGTGTACTTGACCAAGAATGCTCGCCCTGCTGACAGGCTGCAGCCGCAGGGCTGAGCAGACCTGCTCTGTGGCATTTTCCAAATACCTGCCTTGTTACAGACGGAGGGCTCTCTGATGGCATTCACGTTTCAGTTCAGGACCTACCACTTCTCTCGGAGCCTGTTGCCCGACTCCAGGCTGCAAACAGAGGCCAGGCTCCACGACGCAGCTTGCAGGGGCCGTGTGGGAGGTAAGGGGCCTGCTGCCCCCCCAGGAGCGTGGACAAGAGAGAGGGCATGTGAGCCCTCTCACAGGACCGGGATCCTCGTGGACCCCGTTCGGGCGCCCAAGTCTCACAAGATCGCCTTTCCCCTCTCTTCCTTGGATCCTCTTCTCCCTCCTGGTCCAGCACAGAGGGGAGCCCTGAGGCTCAGTCCTCAGCCAGCTGAATTTCCACCCTTTCCCCTCATCCTTGATGAAAGGCTCCCCAAAACCCTGGCCCTAACCTTTACCCTAAGCCCCGGTGTGCCAGCTGCCTACAGGGCAAGGTGATCACCGATCGCCAGGTCATCTCAAATTCTCCACATCCAAGTGGTACCTCTTCTACCACCTCAACCAGGCTCCCCTTGGAAGCTCCCCACTTCGGTGCATTTAGCTTCACTCTCTCCATCACCCAGATGGGCAGCCCTCCCCCTAACACTGAGTATTACTCTACCTCCAGTTGGTTCTTCTGCTAATGTCGTTCATGGTCTGTCTTCTGTTATATCCCCATGGCCATGATAACAGCTCGGGCCCTCGATAACCTCAGGTCCATAATGTTCCCATAATAAGAATGTCATTTTTTGTTTACTGTGTCCCAGCCCTTCACATGTGTTCCTTACTTAATTCCTCGTCTGGTATCACTGCTCACCTTGTCTACTATCCTTCCACACACTGGCTCTATTTCTGGGCTGGGAAGCTCTTCTGTGCCTCAGGACCTTTGCACTTGCTGTTTCCTTAGTGGAACCACTTCCCTTAACTTCCAAAGTCTCTGCTGCTCAGACAGCACCTTCTCCGAGAGTCCCTCCGTGACGGCTCTATTACATGGGCCACCCAAGCAGTGCAACTCGGCTGTGTCCTTCACAGCACTTAACCTAATCTGAAATGACCATATTTGTTTATTTCATTTTCACTTGTGTCTCTGCCTGCTAGATCCCCGAGTGCAGACAGCGCGTCTGTTTTGTTCTCCATTGTATGATCAGCACACATTGTATGGTACAGCCCGCTTTTGGCTGAAGGAATGAATGAATGTTAGTATCCCTACGTAAAAGATAAGGTAATTGACGTACAGAGAGATTTAACACTTGCCCAAGGTCACGTGGCTGTGAGTACTTGGGTCAATATTTGCACCAAGCTCCTCTGGCTCCAGGGGTGAAGCTGGGTGCAGCCTTGTTAACTCTGCCTTCCACTGTTGCAATAACCCCCAGCACGGGCTCCTCAACTTCAGACTTGCCTGTTCCAGTTCACTCTGTAAAGCTCTCCGGCTTATCATCCTGAGGTATCAGTTAACTCAGCCAGACTCTGCCCAGCAGCTGTCGGTGGCTGCCTGCTGCCTAAAATCAGAGGCCATGCACACGCAGATCCACCCTCTTCTCCCTCCAGCCTTGCTGTAGGGCCGCTTTGCAGGCCTCTCAGCCCATGTTTGCTCCCCACAACCTGCAACACCTCCCTTGCCCTGCCTCTCCCCAACACCTTCCCTTTAAGCCCGGCCCAAATGCCACCAGACTTGTCAGTTGTCAGTGAAGGCTCACACTTGAGCCACAGGACTACTGCCCGTACCCCTACGTTTGTGCTAAACACAGGATCCTGGAGGGGATAGGTTATCTATCTTCTCTCCCCAGGGAGACCTTCAATTCCTTTGGGTGGGCAATGTGCCTCACCTGTTTGATTTCCTAAGCGCCCAGCACAGCGTACAAATCATTCATCACAGCAGCGACGTGCTCTGGCCCGTGGTACTCCATCAATGTAGGTGGCTGATCTCAGCAACGGCAAAGCTCTCCCAGGATTGCTAAGCCAGAGGAGCTGGACTTGCTGCTTTGGGTAGCTCTCCGAGCTCCCGTCTTTCCCAGTCCACCTCATTCTGGAGCTGCTAACATTGGTCCTACTTTGAGCTCTCTCCTGGGTCTTCCCTGAGCAGAGTTTTTGACGTGAGCCTAAAACAGAGCCCAATCTACCATGCTTTAAAAAAAAAAAAAAAAAAGTGCTACAAGCTTTCTCTTTTAAAATCACATCTTTGCCTCGAGGGACACCCTCTGAATACGGCGTGTACCCACCAGCGACACGGAGGTGCAGCGTCACCGGACAGGGATTAAGGTGTTGCTGTGGTCCAGTGCCACCCCCAGCCTGCTGAGGGCTGACCCGCGAAAGTGCACGAGGCCCGGGTCACCCACCCTGCAGCCCAGCCTGGGCCCCCGTGTGTCAGTTTCACCATGGTTGAATGGAAAATAAAATGCTCAACTCAAAAACACTTTTCCAATGATATTTTAAGGAAAAATGAGATCACAGGAAGTCAGGGAGGTAAATTTAAACGGTGTGACCCCAAGCAACATTTTTTTCAAAGAATTCCCTTGAGACGATTGCTCACCAGATTGGGGGGGGGAACACATCTGGGGAGACCTTAGCCCCAGAGACCACCTGGGCGGCAGCAGCAACACTTACGCTAACAGGAAAAGCCCCCTTGATGCTCCGTAAGGCCACACTCTGACTACAAACAGGCCTAAATGGGCCCCGAGGTCCCTTACGTTTGCAAAAGCGGCCGACAGCCCCCGTGCCAGCCAGGTCAACATTCCGCCTCTGCCAGGGATACCAAATGTTCCCTCAACCCACCCCAAGCCCAGCTCACTGAGCTATGAATAGTTATTAACGTTAACTCAGGGCGTTAATTAAAAAATGTTCAGCCAGGCAAATTCTCATACTTTTAAAAAGCCATTTGGGCAATCGTCTTTCCATGCTGCAAACTTTCCAAACAGGTTGACATTTCACAATGTTGTTTGTTTTAATCAAAACACGGGGAAAGAGCCGGTTCCCGGTTTCACTTTTCAGGTGCCTTGATTTATGGATGGGCAAATCCCCACTTAATAGCTGTACCTCGAGGCCGGGGGACAAAGAAGCTCCCACCTCCCAGGGTTGGTGTCTGGGCTGGCCAGGAGGGAAGTGGTCACAGGACCTGATGCGGCCCTTCTTCTGTCTTCCCCCCTCTCCCAACGCCCAGCCATCAGCTTCCTCTGTTGCTATTCCAGCAAACTTAGGAGTTAGGGGGAAACGGGGACTAAACCCTTAACGGTTCTCCAAGTTCTTTCTTAAAGCAGCAGCACTCAGAATCAGGCGGGGTCATATGAGTGTGAATCCCACCTCTGCCACGTAGTACAAGCCTTGGGCTTTTCTGTGCCTCGGTTTCCTCATCTGTCAACAACTGGTATAAAAACAGCACCTCCCTATAAAGCTGTTTGGCGGGTTAAATAAATTAGCATTGGTAAAGCACTTATGACAGTGTCCGGAGCGTAATAAATGTAATATATGATAGTTTAAATGCCTCCCCTCCTCCCTAACGAACTCAGATGCAGGACCCCAGTAGCTAAGTACAAACAGAGTTGGACCTGCCCTGGCTGGCGGGAGTGTGGTGTCGGGCCGCCCGGTGCCCTGCTTCTCGGGGAGCCACTGAGGTCCCTCCAAGGCCCACGTGGGCCCCGGGGACACAGTGTGACAGCTCATTCTGGGTACTGAAGGCTCTCGCCCTTCTGTTTGATGCACAGAAGCTTGCCCCCATCAGGGCATGAGCTCTCCTGGGAAGCCTGGGCCAAGCACTGCAGTGCCCACCCCCCATCCCGGGTCCCTGCCGTGTCCAGGGCAGGCAGATGACAGATGGGCAGCCAGCGTGAGGTGTGAGGTTTGGGAGGGATGCACACTCACCCCCCAGCCCTTCCTCAGGACCACAGCGTGACCAGCCGGCCTGATGGACGCTGGACGCCAATAGCAGGCACCACACACCCCTTCAGGGAAGGAGGGGTTTTCTTAAGGAAAAACCACCACGAAGCCGCCCAGCAATCCTATAACAACGAAACACAAAACACAGGCGGGCACAGACCTTGTCTAAAATCACTGCACACTGCAAGGGAATTCTGATGTTGACAAAGCACCTGCTATGTGCTCCTGCTTTTAGAGGAGGTGCCAGAAATGCCAAGCAGGAAGGGCAGGTCCCAGACTCCCCAGAGCAGAAAACCTAGTGGGAAAAGATGACACTGAAAACAACTGATGCTCATATTTTGTGATACGTATTATAACGTATTACATGTGGGTATATTACATATTCTATGTGTACATTATAGATTACATCATATGTGTTATATGTATGTACATACATGATATGCCCAGTATGTGCAGTGAGTAGCTGGGGGAGAACACGGCTCCCACTACCCTGGGGGCAGGTGGGAGCATCTGGACAGGTCGGGAGGGAATGGCTGCAGGGTCATTTGCCAGACGGTTCACCTGGCTTAGTGGAAAGGAAGACGCTGGGCCTCTCCAGGTGTGAATTACCACTCTGACAATTTTTAGCTGTACCACCTTGGGCACCGGCGTTTTTACCACTTTTTTGAGCATCAGTAAAAAGCACATAGTCCATAGTCACCTGCAGGCAGGCAGACAGAAGGTGATCAATAAATCGCCAAGGAGAGAAAGCGAGAACGCTTGGCAAAGGCAGTGTCCGGATGAGGCCGTCGGGAGGTGCATGGCTCAGCTCAAAGCCAGAAAGGCAAGCGAGAGGCCCTCATGGGAGTCCCGGGGCAGCCCAGCCCCGACCCTGCATTTATGTTGCTTTATCATCTCCATTGGCAAAATTGGGACCATCGTTCCTCCTCTTCCTGTCTCCCTGGGATGTCTGGGGACACAGGAGAACCAGGCTGGGGGCTGGGGGAGACGGGGTGGAGATGTGCCATTTCAGAAGAAAGGCAAGCCGTGAGCAGGAGGGATGATTATTTTACTTGTGGAAGGCATGTGTGGGCAACGGCTGCAGGTTTCTTTGGGTTTATCAGAAAATCCTAACAGAAGAGGGGTTATTTAACCGAGACCGGGAAAGGAATGTGCAGATATTTTAAAATATTAAACGGAATTCCTAAAGCCTCATAATATGACGCCTCCTTTTCCAGGCTTGGCTGATTTTAAAGCCTCGAGCTGTGACTCGGGGCCGGACAGATGAGAGGGTTGATTAACTTGGCTTTCCTGATCCCACGGCGACAGGCCCCTCTCGGGACCGGGCAGCGCGGGGACCCAGCCTGGCTCCACGTATGGTCTGACACCACCAGCTCCTGGGCTGTGTGTGGAGCGTGATTTTAGACAGTTAGTTAAACGAGGGTCAGAGGTAAGAGAATGGTGAGTCTCAGTCATCACATTCCAGGCTTCCAAGGAGACCAGGGACCTGCTGGGACTCTTGGGCCGCACACCCACCAGCCTATGGACAGAAGTGATGGACCCAGGAGGAAGCCTGGAGGAGATGGAGGGAAAAATGGAAGAAGTCCAGACCCGCTGCCAAAAGACTCAGAAACCCCCAAACACAGGGCTAAACGGCCCTTTAAGAGGGCAGCAATTCGCACACGAGGGCATATGTGTAAAGGAGCACAGAATAAACACATGCCTGGCCACCCCGGGGCTTGGAGTCCGATGCAGAAACTGGACACAGCCCAACTGTGCAGTGCACACAACGCACACACACACACAGGCTGTCAAGCCATGCCTTACACCAGGACATGAGCAAGCAAAGT
Source organism: Balaenoptera physalus (assembly GCF_965194825.1). Lineage (NCBI taxonomy): Eukaryota > Metazoa > Chordata > Mammalia > Artiodactyla > Balaenopteridae > Balaenoptera > Balaenoptera physalus. Next base: position 5,027,105 of record NC_138901.1, read on the forward strand.
TTTATCAACTCACGGAGCTGAAGGGTCAAGTCCAGAATTAGGGAAGAGATCATGTGGGCCTATCGCCTAAGACGTTTCGTTAAGAAGTGGGCGGAATTTCTATTTACGTAGGCATAGGCGTCAATACAAACTTCAGCGCCACTGGTTTCTCGGAACACTTGGTATACATTCAGCTCCTTCTACCTGGCTGTTCGGAGACCACACAGCTCTCTCACGCTCTTGTAAATTTCCAGCTCGTCTGTATTCTAAGAGCCTGTGGCCCTGTATTAACTGTCCCTGCTAGGGTGGATGCCCCTTGAAGGCATGGTCCACACTGACTCATCTTTTCACGCTGCTGGATTCATGTAAAAACCCTTCAGGGTTTCTCCTTAACAAATCCCACTTCCCCAAACCTCCTCCATTCAGGATGGAGATGAAGATTATTCTACTGCCTTATATGTAGGTAGATCTGGGGGTGAACAATTCTGCCACCATCAGATTCCAGGCCATTTCCAACGAATAACGGGCAGAATTTCCCACTACAAGGTGCAAGGGATTGTCGAGAAAACCAGAGGCTGTAACGTCTGCCACTAAATGGCTTAGGAGCCTCATAAGTTAGAGAAGATAACGTCTTCCAGTGTTTCACTGGTGTGAGTGATAGCTATTGAGTAGTTTTGAAAACAGACAGCATTCGCAATCACGTAGACAAGGCAGCAGAGAACAAGGGGATCCACAGGAGACCAGGAGCCAAGAAACCTTGATCTAGAGCAGGGTTCTCAGCACCAGCCCTAGAGACATTGGGGGCTGGACCGTTCTCCGCGGTGGAGGCGGTCCCGGGCACTGCAGAATACAGGGTGTTCGGCAACGTCCCCGATCTCGACCCACCAGATGCCAGTGGCATCCCCCAGTTTTGACAATCAGAAATGTCTCCAGACCACTGTCCAAGAGTGGGTGCAAAATTGTCCCTGGTTGAGAATCACCGGGCTACAGTCAGCTCAGCCACGAATTAGCAACGGAATCTGAAGACTGTCAGGGGCCTTCGTTTCTCAGAGGCCTTAAGTTTCTCATCTAAGAGATGGGGCAATTGGACTAGATCAGTGTCTCCCAAAATAGGGGCGATATATAACCTAGTGGCACCTGGGATAAACTGGCCACACTCCAACATGACATAAAATGACACTGAGTCACACAGAAATGCTTTTCCTTTTTCTAGTCTCTTTTCATCCTTTTTTTTCCTTTTTTAAAAAAATTTATTTATCTTTGGCTGCGTTGTGTCTTCACTGCTGCACATGGGCTTTCTCTAGTTGCAGCGAGTGGGGGCTACTCTTTGTTGTGGTGCGCAAGCTTCTCATTGCGGTGGCTTCTCTTGTTGCAGAGCACGGGCTCCAGGCACGCGGGCTTCAGTAGTTGTGGCATGCCGGCTCAGTAGTTGTGGCTTGTGGGCTCTAGAGCTCAGGCTCAGTAGTTGTGGCGCATGGGTTTAGTTGCTCCGCGGCATGTGGGATCCTCCCGGACCAGGGATCAAACCCGTGTCCCCTGCATTGGCAGGCGGATTCTTAACCACTGCGCCACCAGGGAAATCCCATCTCTTTCCATCCTGATCAAAGCAGGAAGAACATCTCCAATTGATGCTTCCAGTCTTGAACACCTCTACAATTTTCTAGCTACACAAAAAGAGAAAGAATACTTCTCGGGCTCAGAGCCTTGGGAAAGCCACAAAATCTACATCTTTCACGATTTCATCGTATCTTCTATTTACACCCAGTGACCCTGGACTCCATTTGTGATAGTGATACAGGGTTTCCTTTTAAAGTGTGTTTAAGTAAATTATGAAACTGGGTATAAAAATATTAAGAAAATAATAGTACGTGTACCAGTGTACACGTACCAGTGTGGCAAAAATCATAAGTCTCAGGAAGCGTAGGAAGGGTTAACTCTGCCCTTCCCCCACAAATTTCTAACTACCCATTGGACATTTTCTTGGATGCCTCAGATTAATCTCAAGACTTGAGGTGACATTAATAATTTGAAAGTTTTTGAATCCAAGTTCCCTCTATAGTTCTGTTGTAAGGTTTGGTCATTTGTTATCTATTATGGGTTAAACTGTATTCCCCTACCAACCCCCCCAATTCATATGTTGAAGTCCTAACCTTCAATCCTGCAGAATATGATCTTATTTGGAAATAAGGTTGTTGCAGATGTAATTAGTTCAGATGAGGTCATACTGAAATAAGGTTGGGCCCCTAATCCAACAGTATTGGTGTCATTATAAAAAGGGGAAATGTTTGCTGTACACCTGAAATTAACACAACATGGTAAATCAACTATACTCCAATATAAAATACAAATTAATTTAAAATAAATAAACAGGGGAAATTTGAATACAGACACACACACAGGGAGACTGTCCCATGAAAGAGAAGGCAGAGATGAGGCTGGTGCTTCTACCCACTAATGAATGCCAAATATTGCCAGCAAACCATCAGAAGCTAAGAGAAAGGTCTGGAACAAACTTCTTTTCACAGTCCTCAGAGGGAACCAACCCTGCCAACACCTTAATCTTGGACTTCTAGCCTCCAGAGCTAGGAGCCAATATGTTTCTGTTGTGTAAGCCACTCAGTCTGTGGTACTTTTTGTTATATCAGCTCTAGCAAACTCATACATCATCTTAAACTAGTTTGCTAGTTTGGCAACTGTATTTTGAATTCCTGAATCTCCTTACAGGGCAGGAAATGCAGACATAACTTGCAGAAGAATTTGTGTTCATTTAGAGATGGGCACAGATGACAAAGGAATACCAAAAAAACAAAAACAAAAAACCAAACAAAACCCTCTACACCATCTGTGTTTATATACATTTTTCTATGTTTGCCATAATTACATCTTTGCAAGTTGCATAAATTAGATATTTGCTCATTGCTTTCTCTTCTCTGGTTATCTACCCTCAGTCAGTCTCCAACTGTGAAATATGGGTGCCCGGCTTTGTAGTAAAAGGAGGCCCAGCGTGGAGGCAAAGCCAGACGTAGAACTCAGGTCTCCTAGCACAGGCATTATCAACTAGACCCCAGAGCCTGTAGGATTCACACTCTCCTCCCCGGAGAAAATGTCTTGGGCCTCTTGTGCAGACATTCACACCAACTGGGCCTTTCAACCAGAAGGTTCTGGCTATCCAAAGATGCTTGGAGAAAACGCCAAAGTTCCCAACATGTGGGCATCTGAAGATTCATGACCAAACGCAAACTCTCAGTTTAAAGGGATGCTGCGGTGAGCGAAAAAACCCATCAGCCCTTTGAGCCCTCCTGCAGAAAGTGCCGACCTGACATGGTCACAAGATAAGCAGCTTTGCAGGTGACCAGGGCCACCTTCCACATAGCCAAGAGTAGAAGGAACTAGAGATTTACCTTATACGAACGCCACATCAGAACCCAGGACTTCTAGAAACCTGCCAAGTAGCCAGGACGTTGCAACTCCATCTTTCCAGTTAAGAAACATGCCCCTGCAATGATTCATCTCTGCAATAATGGCAAAGAAACTCATGACCCTGCTGGCATTTTTTTCCCATCTAAAATAAATACACCATAATTCTGCATCTCTGATCGCAACTGTAAGGTTGAGAGATCAATAATCAGGCTTGCATGTAAAAAGGAATTCCTTTTTTTCCCCTTCTCTGGAGGCAGCCAAGTATAAACCAGAGCCAAGAGAAATGCAGGAAGCCAGAAAGCACAAGTGCCCAACTGCAGCCATGTCTGATCCGCCATATGCGCCATTCCCCAGCTCCCATCATGGAGGTGTTAATTCAAATACTGCTTGGGCATCTACGGGGTGTCAGATGCCATGGTGGCAGTGGGGGCTTCGTCAGTAATAAGCTGACAGCCTCTGCCTGTCCTGCTGGCTGGTATTCCAGGCAGGCTCACAGATCATGAACACAAATAAAGACAAACATTGGATTATCAATGATAAAGCTTCTGTGAAGAAAAAGAGAAGAATGCTATGGGGGTGGGAAGCGAGTTACAGTGACAGCAGAGGCCCCTTGAAGGAAATGACATTAAGCTGATACCTGAAGGGTAAGACTTAAGTTAGCCCCGTGAGGTAACGCAGGGAGCTGTCACCTGCTGCCTGTACCCCAGGCATAACTGGGGTGGACCCCAGCTCCAAGGCCACACTGCAGAGAGTGGCAATTCTGAAATGGTGAAAACAAAAAACAACTAGACTTGAGAGAACACAACACCCATGAGTATAACAAGCCAGGGGAACACTCATTTTCACAGAAGTGCAGACGTGACCTCGAGGTGAGGGGAGAAACTCAGGGAGCCCTTGAGAGCAGTGTTTCCTTGCAGCACCTGCCACTGAGCTGGGAAGTTCGGAAGGGCTCAAGCAGAACCGTGAGATTGTACTTTTCTGGCCCTCTGGGTTCTGGGAAGGCATTGATGAGGGCCTCAAGCATGACCACTCAACTTATCACCATGAGAGAAAGTTGATTAAATTAAAAATAAAATAAAATAAAGGCTTCCTGATTCCTAGCCTCTGGTTGGGATAACCTTCCCGAGGCAAGCCTGGAAAGTCCCTAGGCTGCAAGGTCACCAGGGCTCAAAGTTCTCCTCTTCTCGGCACCACCCATCAATGGAAAAGTACTGGCATCTCCATGGCTGGGTTTCTCCCAGGGGTCCCTGCTGGGGACATGTCTGTGACCCCTATCCACCCCCCATGGGGAAATCCCAGCCCACTGGATCGAGCCTTAACCTCCCTCTCTGGCCCAACTGGTTTCACACCCTCGAACAACCCTGCCCGAATAACCAAGCAGTCACTCAGGGCCAGGAGCCAGGAAATATGCCTTGAAAAGCAGTAAGCTCTTCAGCTCTGACAGCTGGCAGCTTGGCTGGGACACTGCCTGGCGAGGACAAGGAACATGGTGACCTGGGGGAGTGAGAAGGGGAGGAAGCCCCCATACCCTGTATAATAACAACAGAGGGTCAAGTCTCCCGGGACACGCAGTGATCCTGAAGGGGGCGCTTCCCAAAGTATAGGGAAAGCTCTGGCACGGGAAGGCAGCGGTGGACACTAGGACCCTCGGGCTTCTCTTCATAAGATGACACACCTGGCTGGCCAGGGCACACCTGGACTCCGGGGCAGGCCAAGCTCTCCAACAGTTGTTCAGTGTTCCCTGACCTGGCAGCCAAGCCCCTCGCAGACAGGGTGGGGGTTTCTGCTCCTTGGTGGGCCACGCCCTCCCCGGGCACATATTCTCTCCGGCCAAGTGTTTCGTCCAAGCCCCGGGCCCTGACCACAAAAAGTGCCCTTTTCTTCGGCGGGCTCACCTCAGACGTGAGGTACCACAGAGCCAAACCGCCTGCTAAAAGGACATCCCCAGCACATTTTTTTTCTCGTCAGAGGGGCCGTGGCTGGCGGCCACAAACAGCACACCCTTCCCCCCATCCTGGGGCCCTCCAAAACTGCTCCCTTGGTCGCTGCTTTATTTATGGCAGAAGAGCAGCTACCTAAAGGAGCTGCTGGCTTAGGTAGGATGCTCCCAGTTGACCCAAAGCAAGTGGGGCACATCTCTGGTGAGAGCCAAGCTGTCGAACAGGGTTGCACGTCAGTGCTGCTGTGCCCGCTCCAACATTTCAGTAAAAATGCAAAATATAATGGCAACGCCCTTCCCCAGGGGTTTGGGGTGGCGGGGGACCGGGGAGGGGTGGGGCGAGGGTGGACCACAGCCCGCGTGGAAATACTCCAGTGTGCCCCGGGAAACGTTCCACCCGAGTGGTGGGAGCGGATGACACTCTTCACAAGCGTTTAGACGATTTCTTGTTTTTAAAAAAAAAAAAAAAAAAAAAAATTTTTTTTTTTTTTTGGGTCGTACAAAACCTGGTTGTGAAAGGAAAAGAAAATGCCAGCCCTGTTTGACAGACATCAGATTTATGACCGTTTTTTAAAGCCTCAAGTACGTCACAAGGACTGGCCCACCCACTGTCCTGCCCCAATTGTAAACACGGCCGGGGGCCCAGTCCCACTCTCCCCCTATCGCATCTGTGGTCCTCCACCTCTGAACAGCCCTTGTTCCCGTCCACTGGTCTCTGCCGGGTTAAAAAGATGCCTGGCTGTATATATACGGAGAGTACACCATGGAGCTCTCTGAGCTAAACCTCCAAGACAAACAGGGCCGGCTCACGCCTCCACCGTCTGCAGGCAGGCCGCAGATGTTAATAAACAAGGTTGGGGTTTATGGTCTGCCCATTGATTTCTCCATCCATTTTACACCCGACAAGTCAGGAGACCGTTTTGTTTTTTTTTGTTTGTTTTTTTTTTTTCCCCCCCTTGCCTTAACGTACAAACTCAGTAAACTGTTGTCAGGCTTGGCGATAAATTTATGAATTTTGGCCTCCAGATGTGGCTGGAAATAAAAGTAAACACAGGGAATGAGCAACTGCCTTTCAGGTTTATGCCCGGTGAGGCTGAGTCTGCAAAAACCAGGGCCGAGAGAGACTCTCGTCTGCCCTTTTCAATGAGACACCAGGAGATAGTTTTCTTAAAGTTAGGGATGCTATTCAGAGCAGGAAAGAGATGCCAAGGTCCTCTGGAAAATTTTAGGGTGAGGATTAGAAGGTAGAGATTTGGACCCCCATCCAGAATCATTCATGATCGAATCCCTCACTGGCCTGGTGGGTCACAGCCATGGCCTACAACAACTTGGGCCAGGACACGAGCCTGTCGGAAGAAAGTCTTCAGATGAGAAAGAACCGAAAAAATGCCTTTCATGAGATCTTCTTTTGTGGTATCATTTATCCAGAAAGAAGAGACACGGAGGCATTCAGAAAAAACCCAAAGGGTCAAGTGTAAACTGACAGGTGTGTCTATTCCAATCACAAACCAATAGGTTCTACTTGATTTTGTAGGTCAAAGGCTTGAAGGCATTTCAAATCAGAAATCCAGCTAACTAGCCACAGCGAGACACAGGACAGAAAACACCATATGCATCTGAAAAAGGCCGTGTGTTATAACTTGGCATTTCTTATGCTTCTTCTTTAGAAGAAAAAGAGAGAGAGAGAGAGAGAGAGAGAGAGAGAGAGACAGGGCCCTAGGCATAGCATTTGAGTGAAGTGAAAGACTGTGTGTCTTTTCGGAGTGCGTTTGCTTCAGCAAAGTCATAAAACAAAAAATTCATAAGGCAAAGGTTTCCTTGGTAACAATTCTGTGGAAATATCTGTGAAGTCGTGACCAACTGCACATACTGAAGATGCTCCCCCCCTGGAAATGGCTTGGCAAGGGGGGAAATGACAGGCTAGAGTGTCTATTAACAGGGAGGGAGCGGTTGTTGCAACCCCTCTTTGTTCCAGAGAAGAGGCTAGTCACTCATCTCCAAAAATCGAGTAACAGAACTACGTTTGCATTAAGACTGGATCCAGGAAGCCACTGGGAATTGAAGCTTCGGGGAGAGGTCATTAGCAATACACTTGGGACTTATATTAAAAGAAAATCGTTTGGGTTTTACAGCATTGGATTTTATACCTTGTTTTGTTTTTTAAATGGAACTCTAAGATGAACCTTAAAGAATTCTTCCTCTGGATGAGAAATCACAGGATCATCAAATTATATATCCTCAGGAAGATTCATGAAAGGTCCACTATCAATTCTCCGCCTCTGTACTTTGATGAAATCAGGGGCCACAGCCATGGAGCGAGCTGGCTCAGCTTATAGACCTGAAGTGTCCTTTATTTAGCCTGAGGTATGCTTTAACCTTTCCAAAAAATTAGGTGATAGGATGTAACAACGGGAGATTTTTAGGTGTTGCACAAAAATCTGGATTTCTGGATGGTCTTGAAAAATGAGAAGATCTGGCAACCTCACACCTATGTTCCTACACAGGAACAAGTAGTCAGAGCCGAAAAGCAGCTGCCTCTCTAAGGCAGGGCATGTGCTCTCCAGTGTACTGCAATCCACACCCTGCCAAAGCACATGCCTTATGCATTTGAGTTACCTTCCTGGACCCTGTAGGCATTTGAGTTTATAATTCCTGGTAAGAAAAAAAAATCATCTCCACTCTGAGGTTTCTATTTGATCTTTCCCATGTGAATGTCAACAATGGATGTTGATCTACTAAGCCCTTCTACGTACATATAACTAACAAGGCTTGGTAAAAAGACACTCAAAAATAAGAGACGAAAAAATAAATAAATTTAAAAAAAAAAAAAAAAAAAAAGAGACGACTTAACATCAGTAACTGTCACTCTTAGATTTTCCAGGGCAAGCCAGTAGCACTCTCAGTGCTGTGACACTCCGAAGTTCCTAACCGTGAAACGACTTGAGCAGATGTATTAGATCTTTATAGATGTTACTTAACAGCAGCATGAGAGGGCCCAAGAAAGCAACCAACCGACACGAGTCATCTCTCTCTCCTGACACACTTTAGTAACTATCACGTATGGATCACAATATTAATATATTCTTAAGGGACTTACAATACAGTAAGTGTGCCTCTGTTAAACACACGTGAATCTGAGTCAAGGATATATGAGTGTTTCTTGGGCCATTTTTAGAATGTTTGAATTATTTCCAAACTGAAAGTTTAAAATGTGTGAGCACGTGCACGTGTGTATAAGAGCAAGGCACAGCACACAAGCAGATTTTCAGCACAAATGTGTGGGACAAGCCCCTTGGAGTGGGAGGAGTGGGAACCAGGGATGCTTTAACGTAGGTCTCACACACCGGTAGCTCTTAGAGTTAGAAAGGTGGGGTTTTCCAGACAAAGGGAATAAGAACTAAGATTAAGCAACTGGAACCTAAATGCCTGCTGGGGGAAAAAACTGCCCAGAACGGACTGCATACGTCAAAGGGGAACGGCTGCTGCCGCTCGAGAGCCTGGGAGCCTGGGCTGGACCTGGATGGCAGGTTAAGGAGCTTATTTTCAGGATGAAATCCAGGGTAAGGGCAAGAAGGCTTTCAGCAGGAGGTGGCATACGCAGAAAGGTGCATAACCTACTAGTGTGTAGGACAGGCTGGAGGGATGGAAACTTGAGCCAGGAAAACCAATTAGGAACCACTGCCAAAGTCTAGGTTGGTGGTCACCAAATGGCCACAAAATTAAGGTCAGGGTCCCACAAGACACAGGCACACTGAGCGCTGTTAGAGGACTGAATACATCATGTCTTACGTAAACGTATTTTTCAAATATTTGGTAGACAAATTACTAAATTATCATCCAGTCAATAGGAGTCTGTGAAAAAACGTAATATTAAAACGTGTCTTCACATTCAAAAGGGTGGGAAGCTTTGAGGGTGAGGTGTCAACCTCCCGTCCAGGGTGATACCCCGGAGAACGGGGGAAAAAAGAGGGCGGGTAGACTCTAAGCGCTGTACAAGATGTGGGAACAATACTTTTAGTTCAATTACAACACATCCTGTTAAAGACCGCAGAGTATAACGCACACCCAGCAAGTACCAAAGAATAAGACATAACCCTTGTTTTTGAAAAGCCAACATTCCAGGTAAATATTAAATCATAGTGACCAGCTGAATCACTGCCAAAAGGTAAAGAGATAATGAAACTTAGCATTGACGTCCAGACAAATGATTTTATCCTAATGAGAATGATGGGGACACCCAGAGCAGAGCACATCCGGGACCAAGAGGCCATTGGACTTCAAAGGTAATGAACTTGAGGAGGTGGACCTAAAAAAAGGACACACAGAGCTGACATGTGAAGAAATCTCAAGGCTATGGATGCAAGTTTGGGAGTCGTTTTTTCCAAGGGGTGTGGCCAAAACCATGGCAGTGGGTTGGAATTTATAGAGACCGAGGGCTGAAGCTCGTCCATGAACAGAAGGTGGGATGAGAGGGAGTCTGTGGGTGGTCAGTGTGGAGTGGTCAGGAGTGAACACAGGGAGGAAAAGCTAAGAAAAGGCAACCAGATCTGAAGTGGTTTGGAGGGACCCACACAGAAGAGGTATAAAAGCTGGAGTTGTATTTCCAAGAGGAAAGGGTGGCTGAGTTGTAAAAATAAAACGCAGGATTCATGGCCATCTCCTCCTCTCTGTGCAAGGAAAGAAACAATGAAGGAGCCATGTCTGAGAGAAGTGCTAAGCTAAGAAAGGGCCTTATCCGTGGTCACAGAGAGGGTAAGAGAGAGAATTAGAGAAAAGAGAGGGAGTGATCGTTCATGTCCATTTTCTCAATTGCAGGAAGGAATGTTTGGGCTCTCAGCTCCGGAGAGAATCGCAATCCGGGGTGAGAACAAAGCAGCCATGACTTGAGAGGAACGGATGGGGACGGAGGGGCAACCTCAATGTCAAGAATGAACCGAATGGATCAAGGTGAGGATGAGGCATGGACAAACCTGTGGGGTTGGGCTTCTGAGCTCTCTCACCTATACAGTAAGTCCCCTACATACGGACCTTCAAGTCGCGAACTCTCAAAGACGCGAACGTGCATCTGGTTCCAGCAAGGAATCGGAACCTGTGCCGTCAACGTCAGGCGTGAGTGAAATTGCAGCTTGCCCTCCATCTCCTGTTGCCGACAATCCTTCAGCTCTGCCGTCTCCCACCTCCTCTCCCTCCTCCAGTCAGTAACTCTTCTTGTCTGTTCACTCGATGCCAGCCCCTGTATGCTGTTGTACTGTACTACTGTACATTTCAAGGTACTGTACTGTAAGATTAAACATGTTTTCTTTATTTTTCGTGTTTGTTTTCTGTATTATTTGTGTGAAAAGTATTATAAACCTATTACAGTACAGCACTATTTAGCCGATTATGTTAGCTGGGTACCTAGGCTAACTTTGTTAGACTTACGAACAAATTGGACTTATGAACGCACTCTGAGAACCGAACTCATTCGTATGTAGGGGACTTACTGTATTTGTGGTTTGGGGAAGGAAGGGGTTAAGTGGGATAAGGGAAAATGAGCACAGATTTGTCCAGCAGGGAGAGGCAGGAAGAGCCTGCAGACAATGGAGAAGGACAAGGCAGAGACCCGGTAATGTGCCTTGAGAGGGTATTTTTAATCCCAGTGGGAGCCCCCTCCCTTGTCTCCATCCCATTCGATCCGAGTATCATTTACCTGGCTTGGTTAGAAACCATGGTAACAGGAAGCCTGAAGAAATGATTGAAATGCGAGGAGGACACAGTGCCACATGGGACCACACTTCTGTTTTCTGGGCAACTGGATCCTTTAGCAACAAAGGGCGGGGTGACAAGCGGGCCTCTGCTGACGGTTCCAACAACCGGATTTGACCTTTAAGGGACGGGCGAGGTGGCTGCGGCAGTGGATGGGCGTCAACGGAGCCCGGGTTTCCAGTGTCGCAGGAGCTCCGGGGCCTCTGGGCCAGGATCACCCTCTCTCTCCCGCCGGCTCACGCCCACCCCAGCCCTGCTCTCGTGGTCCTTCTTCACATCCTACAAGTGGCAAGTGACCAAGTTCATCAACGGACGCAGGAGGACCTGGTCTAGACGCTGCTCCTGCTCTCAGGTCTTAGCGACTGGCTATTTGCCCTGCATCCTCTTCCCCATCCATATCGGGTGCTTCATAACCCCAAGATCAAAAAGAAAGGTGCTGTGGACTGAATACTGTATCCCGCCATATGCTGAAACTCTAATCCCCAATATGATGGTATTTGGAGATGGGGGCCTTTGGGGGGTAGTTAGTTCATGAGGGTACAGCCCTCATGATGGGATTAGTGCCCTTATAAGAAGAGACAAGAATTAGTCACCAAAAATTAGTCCATAAATTCAGGGTAAAACACAGTCCTTCCTACCTTCCAGACAGGAATTTACCCTCTCTCTCTCTCTCTCTCTCTCTCTCTCTCTGACCCCCCACCTCCCTGCCGCTGCTTCCTCCCTCCCTCTCTCCTCATAAGACCACAACAAGAAGACATCTGACTGTAAACCAAGACCCTGACAATGCTGGCACTCTGATCTTGGATATCCCAGCCTCCAGAACCCTGAGAAATAAATGTTTGCAATTTAAGCCCCCCAGTCTGTGATATTTTTGTTACAGCAGCCAGAGTTGACCAAGACAAAAGCAAAGATGAACTTTAGATGAACGCAGCGCTGAGCTGGGGCTGTCCACTCCTTCACATACAAGATTTAAAGCAACCCAGAATGTCCCCTGCCCTATGCCAGGCACACATGAGGATCTCCGTGCCACGAGAAGTTTGTCCAAACCATACCTGGTGGCACTACCAACATAAACAAAGACTCCACTCCACCCCTCCAGCTCCCACTTGAAGTACATTTTCTGCCTTGATTTATTCCAGTCTGTGGTGGAGCGTATAGAAGGGCCAGTATCACAGGATCCCCATGTGGCTCCCATTGGACCATCTCCCCTGAAGTTAGGAGACTCAGAGACCCATGGTGATCCACTGGCAGGTTTCAGTGTCTCTTGAATCCTGAAGATTCTACTCTTTTATTTTTTGAACCCTTGGGAAATAGTATGAGATGGCTGCTGTCACCCTGTAGCTTCTGTCCCCTAAGCCCGCCCTGCTGGTTCTTTTCCCTGACGCCTCCCGTTGGCTCCCCTCCCGGCCAGGTCCAGAAGAGTCTGGGATAAGCGCAAAGGAAATGCCGCCGTGTCCACAGGCACCCAGAGGCTGCTCGCGCCACGGTGGTCCTTGTCAATGCGGTCACGGCTCGTAGCCAGACACCCTCGGCCCTTATGCTCGGGCCCTGCCAACCACAGACGTCTTCAAACAGAGCCTGTGAAAAGGAGCATTGCTCCAGCCCCACTCCTACCAACATCCTGGGAAACAGGGTCCACAAGGAAAATATTTTCTTAAAGTAACTCCCTGGTTTTGGGGGGTTTACCTGCCATAGGGGAATTATTTATTTATTTATTTATGTATTTTTAAAGAAAAGCATTGAGCTGCCCCTGTAAGAGCTGCCCTCGGAGAGAAGGGAAAAGAAATGTCACCCTCTCTCTCTCCAGACCCGCCTGAATTTGAGGTTTGGCTCAAATACCAAGGCAGGGCCGGCCAAGAGAAAGGTGTGGTGCAGGGAAGGCCATGTCCAGGAGTCCGGCAGCTGTAAACTTGAATCCCAACCCTAACCTCACCTAACTCCCAGCCTGGAATGCTATGACTCACTTCATCTCTCTGGCCTTGGTGGCACCATCCAGTAAAACATGGGACTCCTGACCTCACTGGGGAACAGGGAGATTAGCTCATGTTTATCAAGCTCTTTGAAGATGAAAAAAGCCTGTGCCTAAAGGGGGCTGTTATTATTATAACTACCTGTGAAAAAAGAGAAAAAAGATTCCCATCTAAGCCTACTGATCAGCTCCAGCACCCAGGGAGCCAGAAGTACAGGGAGTCCATCCTTGCAGGCAATAGCTCTCAGCTGCTTATATCGATACTCACACCCACGGCACTGAGACTGTGTTTCCCAAAGCTTGGGATGGGGCACATCAAGGGGGTAACCCAGTTTTATTTTAGGTGGTGGGCAGACAGCACAAAAGAGCACCAAATCCCAGCAGAAGGAGGCAACTCTCTTTACCTTCTTCTCTTTTAATCCTACGGATTACCTGCAAGGAGAAAAGCTCGGTTCGGTGCTGCCTGGGATGTCTGTGACATCTCCCCACGTGCTAATTTCCCTTTATTATAAAGAGAAAGACAGCCTCAAGCCCAGAGGCTTGGCAGACAATAGCATCTACCTAGAATTTATAAACATGGTTTTGATTTCAATGTGCTCATTATTTTTATATTTACTTTGGATGTATGGGAAGTGATACTGGTTCACTAAATTTCATTTAAAACTAGCGTTTCTTTACACCAGCGTTCCTCAACCTCAGCCTTATTGGCATTTTGGGCTGGATAATTCCTTGTGCCGGGGGCTGTCCTGTGCCCTGTAGGACGTTTAGCAGAGCCCCTGGCCTCATCTGCCCACTAGATGCCAGTGGCACACGCATCCGTCCCTCCCCCCGCAAGTGGTGACAGCCAAGAATGTCTCCAGACATTGCTCCGTTCCCCAGGGGGACAACACCCCGCCTCTGTTGAGAACCACTGCTTTTATTTTTTAAGTTATAAGTGATTTTATAAGCGATTACCAAAGGGGAAAGGTAGGGGGGGAGGGATAAATTAGGAGTTTGGGATTAACAGACACACACTACTATACATAAAAGAGGTAACTAACAAGGACCTACTGTATAGCACAGAGAACTATACACAGTATTATATTATGTAATTACCTATAAGGGAAAAGAACCTGAAAACGTGTGTGTGTGTGTGTGTATAACTGAATTGCTGTGCTGTATACCCGAAACTTACATGATATTGTAAATCAACTATACTTCAATAAAAAGTCTTTAAAAAAAAGAGAACCAGTGCTTTTAATTCAAGTCACTTAAAAAAAAAAAGTAATAGAATTAAATAGTAAAGGTTGGACTAAAATGGCTCCAGTTTGGGAAAACCTGTAACAGAGAAGCAGTCCTTCTTGGGCATGTCTGCTTCAGCTCCAGAACCACAATTTAAGGCCCCAAGGGCAGGCACTGGTTCTGGATCCAGATACCATCTTTCCCAAAGGCTCCATTATGGCAGGGGCCTTGTTTGTGCTGACGGATGGACAAAAGTTCCAACCATTTCTGGAAGTCACAAACAAGAATGCTTAGGAACCATTTTCATTCCAGGAGCCATGCTCCGCTTATCAGATCTCCAGAACTCAGCAGACACCTGCTTGCCACGGCTGGAATAACTGCCTGGAAGCCAGAAAGAGGATGAGATTGGGGCAGTCACTGGGAACCGTGGGCGGAGCCCATTCAGAAATGTCTTGAGGCCCCAGAAGGGCCTTAGGACATCTCCCAGTTCTTTCTTCCAGTGGGGAAACTGAGGCCCCGAAAGAACGGCTCCCCGTGATGTGTCCCAGGGCAGAGTCCGTCTGTAACAGAACAGGGCCTCTTCCAGTGTTAATTTTCTCCAGCACTGCACTGTGCATGGCAACATGCAGGGTAAAGAAAATGCCACCGCCCTCACACCCAAAATATGAGGCAAAGGCTTATGAATGGGCCGCTTTCAACGTTCAAAAATCAACAGCAGCAACGTTATATAAATGAACTAATTAAAACCTGCATTGGCAACCACTCAACAGCAAGAGGAAGGCTTATTCCCTCACCACCTCCAGCCCAGCTCCCACCAAGCACAGGCTGTGAGAGCCACTATCAAGGCCCCTCAGCACCGCCATGGCTGCTTTCCATGAGATGTTTTCCTTTCACCTCTCTCTCCCCTCCCCCCCCTTCCCCCCCCCCATCCAGCATATTCATTCCTCACCTCCTTCTCCAGAGATCACAAGGAAGTTAAATGGACAAACTTCCTGGTTCATGCAAAGTTGAGACTGTCAATTAAATAGACGCTGGAAAAAATAGTCTTAATTTCGAAGATCTGGTGTCAGCTCTGCCCGAAATACTTCTCTATCCCAGGGACCAGCACCAGGCATCTAAAACAAAGTCCAACTCACAAAAGGAACTACTCTGGACCATCAGCAGAAAGGACCTAAGAGAAACAGGGATGGTACTTTCTCAAAGCACTCGAGCCCTGTCTCCTGGGAGAATCAAACCAAAGTAAGATTGTGGCAGATATTAACATGGCAACTTACAACGGTTGTACTATCAATGGGCCATCCTATCAATCAATAAATCAATATGCACTGAGCCTGCCACATGAAAGCCCAGAGCCAGCCCTCCAAGGACCATCCAGGCCCACAAACCATGGTCTGAGCCCTAAGAACACTGCATCCCAGCGTCCACTTAGACAGATGCCACGGGATGGCACGTGATCCACTGCCAAATGCACGGCACAGTTACTAACGCTGTGAAGTCAAGAGAAAAATTTCTGAGGGCCAAGGTTATGGAAGAGCTGGGTCTGGAATGCTGAGAGAAAGACACAGGCCTGCAGAGAGACCCCAGGCTGGGTATTCCTGGCAGGAGGACAGGCACGGGCAAAGGCCAAGCGGTGAGAACACACAATTCTGCGCGCTTGTGCAATTTCTCTGCAGCCCAGACAGTGACGCCACTCAGCTCTACGCCATCCACTGGGTCAGGATGCACCCGACTGTCTATTAAGCATGATACGTACCCTCCAAAAACAAAAAGACAAAATCAGTGCCTGAACTCGTTTCTGTTCAGCTTTAGAATGTAAATGATTGTTTTTTAAAATAACAAATTTCTACTTTGCTCAGAGGCGCTTAACAGGAGATGGCATTTCTTTATTCAAAAAGCATCTGCTCTGTTCCCATTAAGTGCCAGCACTCTGCCAGGCTTTGGGAATGGAAGGAATGGACCCCACGCTCAGGAAACTTTCAGTCTAGATTGGGATGCTGAAGGAAGGGGAAAAATAAATAAAATTTTAAAAATTAAGAAAAATTTTTTAATCTGTACTACGGATAAGTTACAACGCTGAGTTTAAGACCATCATCTTCTCCCATCTCCAACATTTATTCAGCCTTTATTGGTCTTCCAAGTGCTTGCACGGACATGGTCCCTTTTGAAGATGCACACAAACCCCTGAGAATGAACCAGGGGTATTACAGGCTCTGAACAAAGCCCAAATAAGCCCCTTTTGTCCCTGAGAGAATCAACAGCCCTGGTGGCAGGATGTACGGCAGGTTCTATAATCTGATTAAAATCGCCTGTCGGCAGTTTTACACTCCCTTGCTCATCCTAACATGAAAAATAACTTCTTTCCTGGAGTCTCACACAGGTAAACCCAGTGACATAGGAAGGATGGATGATTGAAGAGTTGTCTTTTGTGCCCAAGAGTTGGGGACAACTTAGGTGTCCATCACCAGGAGAATGGACCCATAAAGAGTAGTGCATGCACTCTGCTCCCGCCTAGATCAGGAGCTCCCGAACTTTCTCTGTCGAGGCCCAGACAGTACGTAGTCTCTGTGGGCCAGGCGACCTCGGTCACAACTACTTAACGCGGCTGCAACGGTGAGGAAGCAGCCACAGATGACACATAAATGGCTCGGCGGGGCCGAGTTCCAATCAAATTCTATTTACAAAAACAGGTGGCAGCCAGTTTTGGCCCGAGAGCCATTGTCTGCTGACCACTGGCCTAGAACATTCTTCCCCTAGACACCTGCCTGGTCTCGTTCAAATGTTACCTCCTGAGAAAACCTCTCCTGGCCATCCATCATCACTCTATCCCTTGACCTCTCTCTTTTTCTCCGAGCATTGATCATTTCTGGATCTGTGAGTGTATCTGTTTATAGTCTGCTATCTCTCTAGTGATGGAGAATGGAGACCTTTCTCTGTTGTGTTCACGACTAGCCCGTGGCACTTAGTAGGCGCCCAGTGGATACCTGTGGAGTGAATGACTGGCCGCTGGCTCATCCATCTGTGCATGTCACCCAACAATGCTTGTGGCTCATACTTTAGGGCAGGAGAAGACTGAGAGGTCAGCCAGGTTATCAGACCACCTCCCCGCCCCGGGGAGGCTGCGTGCAAAACCGCCCTACACAGATCTCTGTCTTTTTTTCTCCCCACTTTCTTTCTAGAATCTCCAGAGAAACCAGACAGTGAAATGCTTCTTGGTACCAATCCCAGGTCATTGCTTTGAGTCGCTGCTGAGAAGATCCCATGAGCCAACGACATTCTCTCTTAGAAACTGCCAACCCTTCAGAATATTCCGCAGAGGACTTTAAGAGGGAGAAGAGGGGAAAAGCGACTCCCAAGAGCCCACCCTACGTTTCCCCCACCCCAAACCTAACCCTAACCCTAACCCTAACCCTAACTCTAAGTCCTACTCAGGAGGCTGAGCAAATACCTCTCCTTGTCTAGTTACTGTGGGTCCTCGAACTCCAAACCGGTTTCTCAGTGCTGACATAGTGAAACCTGCCTTCCTAAACCCCAGGGCTTCTCAAGAAGCCAAAGCCTCCACCACTGCACAGCCCACAAGACTTTGCAGAGTGGATTATAATCCCCAGCCCCCATCCTCCCTCATGATTCAAATCTCAGCTAATCTCTACTGACAGATTGGGGCTCGACGGTTCTGTTTCTCCCCAGGGCCGGGGGAGACCAGACAGGACTGCCGGCTGCAGAAAGGACATAATCCCACCAAACCCACGAAGGAACCAAACTGAAGCTTTCCCCACCAGTGACATCTGATGGATCGCCAGTCCGGGGCTGTTCCCCCACGCCGGCCACGCCACTCATTTTTCTACTTCCTGCTCCTCGGGACATGGAAGGAGCTCCAGATAGCCTCCAGGTTCCTTATGGCTCAGTCTCAGTGGAAGTTTGTGGCCACACTTTCTGTCCAACCGGTTCTGCCTTTTATTTTTGTTTCAGGGAGGATTATCGCCATGGTGATATCCAGGTGACAGGGACAGGAGGGGGAAGAAACCCACCTGTGTTCAACCTGTAATCCCTGAGAGCATGTCAGAAAGCAGCAGCCTTGGAAAATGAGAACCCTGGCCGCTGTTTGGTACCTATCCCAAGACAGAATAAACTAGAAAACAGCTGAGCTGCGGCCGACAGGCAGCTCTCCTGGAAGGAAACTTGGTCCCTCTGGCCTCCTCAGACTCTCTGCAAATCACCCCCCACGAGGAGGCTGGCCTGACAATGTCTTCATTTTCACAAGGAGTGTGGCAGAGAGGAAACAGAAAGCAAAGTCCGTGATGAGGAAAAAAGGAAAATGCTTCTCGATGTGTTTCAGGTAACTCTCCACGACCCAAGGAGAACCACAGCACGTGTGTCTCCTGCCCCGGCAGTGCTGGTCATTTCTGTGATTGCTGTGCCCACCGCGTGGCTGCCTTCTCTGCCCCTCTACCCTCCCGTGGGTGGGACAAACAACACAGAAGCCAGTTCCTGGCTATTAGCTCAGCAGCCCGTCCACAACGTCCTCTCTCTGCTCCTAGGGAACGGCCAGGCCCCCAAAGCTACACCTGCTCACAAAGAACACGAGGAAATGAGGAATTCACTGGAAACCCACCAACTAGGTTGGGATGAACCACCCTAGGTACCCCTGGGGGCTACCAGCACACACACAGGAGACAGACGGACGCAATGGGATACGAGTTTATAAATATGAACGTCTAAGCGTAGGTTACTGTTTTTAGGAAGCACTGCTTTGGTTTAAATAAGCATTGTGTACTAGTGCGTGGGACGAACCAGCTATCCAGCAAACATCACAGATCAGCGGGCTTCCACAGCCAAGTCACATCCCCAGTTCATACACCACGCCACTGACCCTCATGTGAACCCCATCACAGCGCCCTGTTTTTTCCTTTAATTGGTAAGGAGGCATCCGCTAGATTCCTCCTCTTCTCGGCTCCACTGTCCATAAGAGATACTCGATTTTTAAAGATTTTCAGGTTCTTGCTACCCAGGAAGGTTGGGACAAGCTAAGGGCTTTTCCACAGGAGGGCATCACAGGTGAGCAAAAATAAAGATCTTATAAAAATATAAAACAAAGATTTAATTCAGCAATGACTGGTAACAGTGCAAAGAGAAAGGCTACCTGGTATCTGGTCATTTGGTAGTCAGGTTTGTAAAAGAAAAGGCAGTGGTAAGCCAGGCTGCTGTGAGGTCTATTCTTTCCCTTATGAACCACCCGTGCAGAAGAAGTCCTGATGGGCTGATTTGTCTAGAAGTTGCCAGAGCTGTACGGCTGAGGCTGGGAGAAATAAGCAGCTGTAGAGGGCTCGCCTGGCCTTTCTGAAATCAATTAAAGGTGGCCAGCCCCCTCTAACCACACGATTCAAGTGTGCGGGCAAATGAGGAGACCCCGTGGTTGAATCGGTAACGTTACTTGCAAATCATGGGTTTGGAGAAGGGTTTTGTGGAGGGAGAGTCTTTGAGAAAAATGGTGGGATGGCTACGGACAGGGAGGTTCTCCAGCAAAGCCACGTCTTCCCTGGGGTGGTGGAGATGAAGGTCCTCACCAGCCTCCACGGACAGAGTCAGCAGCTAAGAGTGAGGTCCCAGAATGGACCAGACATGTCCTTCACAACGCGAGTGCGTGCACACGCGCGCACACACACACGAAGGTTCAGAGCCTCATCTCCTTTGCCTGGGATTTTTCACGCTGGGGAGCTGGGTGTTACCCATGGGAACAAGGTCCTCCGAGGCCACATGTTGTTGAAACTCCTCTCCCAGGGCCGACGTCACGTCTCCCAGACACTGGCTCCCTTGGGAATGTGTGAACCGCTCCTGCAGAGCCAGGAGCAAAGGCTGGGGTGATTCATAACCTGTGCTCTCAGTCGGGTCACCCATGGATTCGTGGTTTCCATCCATTACTCAGTCTCGTCCCCGAGCCCGTCCCGGTGGCTGACCCCGGGCCTGAGGACGCTGCTCCCAGCCTGGCCTTCGCTCCGTGCCGGCCCTCTCTCCTGCATCGGTCCCCAGCACACTCACTGGGTCCCGTGAGCAGCAGGGAGTGGGAGCAGGGATGGGGGTCCCAGCGGGCAGAGAGAAAAAGGCAAGAAAAAATGCTCCCTTGGTTGAAAAATTCAAAGCTCAGCTCCACTGTCACCTCTCTTCTATTTTTTTGCAAATTCCTTCCATGTTTTTTCTTGATACATGTTCTAATAGTTATCATCATTATCGATGCTATCATACTGTTTTGCATCTTGTCACTTAACAGAACACCTTGAAGAACCTTCCATGTCAGCACACACAAATTTACCTCACTGTGTTTTTGTTTTACTAAAGTAGAGTTGATCCACAGTATTGTGTTAGTTTCAGATGTACGGCAAAATGATTCACTCATACGTATATTGTTTTCCGATTCTCTTCCGTTATAGGTTCTTACAAGATACTGCATATAGTTCCCTGTGCTATACAGTAAATCCTTGTTGTTTACCTATTTTATATATAGTGGTGTGTATCTGTTAATCCCATACTTCTAAGTTACCCCTCCCCCCTCCCATTTCCTCTCTGGTATCCCTAAGTTTGTTTTCTATGTCTGCACTGTCATCTTTTTTAAATCACCAATGACACTTCACTCAGCTTACTCTTCTCACCATAGCCCCTAAGTTTTGCTTCTTCTGGGGTTTGTGATTCACACATTCGAGGGTCCTGGCTGCCGTAAATCCTTTCTATAACAAGGTGGAATGAGGCAGAATATAAACAGACAAATACACACGACAGGTGAAATAAAACGAGCTCCCCAAGCAAGGCTCTGTTTTCACAAGTGGGGTCCACTTGGAAAAGGGAGGAGGGACGGGGGGATGGAGAGGTGCTGGGCCTGCCCCCTGCTCTCCTGGCCCTCCCACCCCTGTTGGTACTGACCCATTCAACAACCTGGCGGGTTCTCTCCTTAAGGGACTTAAGAACACACCGCCTCTGCAAACACTTGGGGCCTGGGGGCCTGAAACTCAGCGTCTGTTTCCGAAAAAATAGCATGACCATCACTCGCAGGATTTCCAAAACTCAGACCCTGTTTCCTGTTCTCCTATTTTAAAATAGCAAAGCTTTATCTTCTTTTCTGACTGTGAGTGGGCTTTACTGCAATCAGCATTAAGCCTATAATTTTTGTCCTGGGTGCCTACACGCACCCTCCCTGTTTAATAATTAGTCATCTAGAACAGGGATTGGCAAACTTTCTGTAAAGGGCCAGATAGTAAATATTTTCAGCTTCATGGGCCGTATGGTTTTTATCACAACTACTCAACTCTGCCTTTGCAGTGTGAAAGCAGCCACAGGCAATATGCAAACAAACGGGCATGGCTAAGTTCCAATAAAACTTTATGTATGAACACTGAAATTTAAATTTCATATCATTTTCACGTGTCAGAAAACGTTACTTCTTAAAAGAAAACCTTTAGTGTGAAAATGATTCTTAGCTCATGACCTATACAAAAACAGGTGGCAGGTTGGTTTTGGCCAGAGGGCTATAGTTTGCCAACACCTGCCTGGTCTAAAATCAAATATTTAAAGGGAAACCCTCTGTGAGTTCTTTCTTTCGAAAAGAAATGGAAGAATAATAAGAGCTAACATTTATTGAGCACTTACTACACGGAAGAACTCAACATGGAAAACTTTTTTTATTCTCATCATAATACTCATCATAACACTCGAGGGTAGGTAAATATTATCTCTGTTTTGTAGATGGGGAAATTGAGGGTTATGAGAAAACAGTGGACACGTCAAGTTCACACAGCAAGGATTTGAACCCAAGCAATGGGACTGAAGAGACACAAGGACACACGTGTTCAGCATCCTTGGACAACATCATAAGGAGGAAATGAAGAGAAGCAGTCACCTGTCTCGCTCAGGCGTCGTGTGACTAGTTCAGGAAAACCTCGCATCCCAGGCCCCACTGAGGAGGGATACCCATCTCCTTCCTGCGCCAATTCCTTCTCAAACATCCTCCCAAGTGAAACAGAGCTTGAAGAGACTCCAAGAATAGCTAGCTTTTGGGTGAGGGAAGAGGGTGGTACATTTTACAAACTGTTAAGTACTGCCTTGCGGGGTGGCTCACAGAAAGTAGAGCAGTGAAGGGATAAGCTGCGGAGATGTGAACCTCAGGTCACTCGTGTCAGCTCTGGTGGGTGAACTGGCTCACTGGCTCCCGAGGTTCCACCCCCCGGCTCCCCAGAAGTAGGGTTCTGCCCACTCACAGCCCCCCACGAGAGGCCTCTGCCTTTCAGCCACTCGGGTCTCCCGAATCTTCCGTTTCTGCCTCTCTTCCCACGGCTGGCCTCCTCCTTCCAGGCTGGATGCAAAAACGCCCTGGTGTTTCTGCTGCCACCCAGACAGAAGGGGGGCAGGGAAGAGAGCTGGGTGGCTGCTTTCCATTCCTTTCAGGCTCACTGCCCAATTTCTTTCCCATCCCGGGCACCACGGCGCATCTGGGTAGGAGATCATCCCTTGGCCGCTCTGGTCTCACCACACCCGGTGGAAAGCCATGGATCCTGGATGTAAACCTACCAGAGTGAGAGAAAGCTTCTGCTGGAGCAGCACCCTGCCCACCGGACACACGCGGCTTTCCTGATCCTCAGGGCTTCTGGAAGAGGAGGCCCGACCCACCCGCCTCGGCACTCCGAGGGGCCGAGCAGGCAGGAGGCAAGCTTCTCATTATGTAAAGCACTTGGCTCTTTCCTCTTTCTCTGCATCCTGCTAGCAATTTTGTATCCGGTTTGGGAATTCCAGGAACATCTGCCATTGTCTTCTGCCCAACCACACTTGTGTGAGCGGAGCCCCAGGGCGTGATCGTGTTCCTACCTGCCGATGCCCTGTCATTAGCTGTGAACTGAGCAGGGAAACACACAAAACCGCGGCCGGCAACCACACCTGCAGAATTCCACCTCTCTGCCTCATCCCGCTCAGACCAAAGGCACAAAGACCACGTCCCTTTCCTGCAGGGAGAATCGCACGGCGCAGAGGGCCTGTTTGAACAGCCGACATCCTCTAACCAAACAGACGGCACCTTGTCAACACTGCACTCGCCCGGCATCTCCTTTCGTGTTAGCTTTTGAGTGGCAAGGTCAGCGGAGGCCGGGAGGAAACAGGCGAGGTGCAGCTGAGTTCAAGAAGAAGCACCAAACGAACCTTATCTACGGAACAGAAACAGACTCACAGACATAGAGAACAGACTTGTGGTGGCCAAGGGGGAGGGGGGAGGGAGAAGGAGGGACTTGGAGGTTGGGGTTTGTAGATGCAAACTATTACATTTAGAATGGACAAACAAGGTCCTACTGTATAGCACAGGGAACTATACTCAATATCCTGTGATAAACCAGAATGGAAAAGAATATAAAAAAGAATGTACATATGTGTTAAAAAAAAAAAAAAAAAGAAGAAGACCAGCTTGGGTTAGTTCTATTTCAGGCAATGCAGACGGCCTCTGTTCAGATCAGACAGTGACTCCTGGGAGGGAAGCACCCAAAATACAAGAAACGGTCATCTCTGGAGCCAGTGACTTCTTCCTGCCTCTCTGAACTTCAATCTGTAAAATGGGGTGAAACCAGAGCCTACCATTGCTTAACGAACTAGATTTTGGTGCATGTAATGCGTTTACAGGGCTGCACAGGCCACAGCCCACACTGAACCGATGGTTATGGTCAGTTATTATTATAGGTCTGCATCCCCATTATAAACCCTGTCTTTCCTCCCCCACCGGCACACTCCTGGCTCCCTTCTGTGTCCCCCTTGTCTCACCTGCCTCTACCCAGCTTATCACTGCCATGTTCTCCAGGGTCCCATCCTCACCCTCCCCTCCCCTTCATCTCCCAGACCCCCCGCTATGGGTCCACCCCGGGGCTACATCTTTCCTGGGTGTGGGTGCACATTCCCCGTCTCCCCAGCGTCCCGTGGCACAGGGAGGTTGACCATCCCTGGGCCCCGCTCCACCCTCTCCTCCACCCCATGTGCTTTCTTTGTTCATGTGTTTATTTCCCACCATCAGGCATTCGCTCAGCTCCAAAGGGAACTAGACGCCACGCATACATTTATCCCTAGGATCTGGAATTATCTGAGGCAGAGAAGGAAGCCAATAAATGTTTAAATAAATAAAGCACTACCTCTGGCCTCTCTTCCTAATTTCAAATTCCCATCTCCAGCAGCCAAGAAGACATCTTCCCATGAACAACACCCAAGCAATTCCAGAAACTCATCATAACCCCTCCTGCGTTATCCATCTCGGCTTACGCATGACACCCAGTTAGGACAAGAGAGACACCCAATAGACTCAAATTAAATAATTAGGGAAATAGGGAGGACCCACCTATTAGGTTAGACTTGGGCTTATACTTGTGACATCACCTTGGATGCATCCCGCTCTTAACCCCACAAGCATTCACTCCCCACGTTGTCAATTTCGCCCCCCAACGTCACCTGCTTCATCACCCCCTTCTCTCCACCACTGCTGAGATCCTGTGCAGACCCTTGTTGCTGGGCCTCCCATCTACCTTCTACCCCTTGCTCACCTGCCTTCTCTCCCTCCCTAGCCTCCCTCCCAGTGGGCTCAGGTCGAGCCAAGCCCTAGCTCAGAAGCCTTCCAAGTTCTGCAAACTCCCAGGCCTGCCCAAGATCCTCCCTCTTTTTTATCCCACCCACCATTTCTCCGCTCTAGTCCTCCAGCCCTACCCGGTCCTAGGAAGCCCTGCCCAGATCCACTTCTGGCCCCAGGGCTCAAAGCATGCTTCCACCTGAAATGGCCATCTTTCTTCCCCCACTCCAGCTCTGCCATGAAAGCCGGAGACCCTTCGAGGCCTCCTGAAAGCTTTTATTCCTCTCTGACAACTTTCTGCATCTCCCCTAGACACTCCTGCCTGGCACGTTCTCCCACTGAAGTCGCCCGGATGCTAAGCCTGCACTCACACACTCTACCTGTGTTATGCTGTCTGCCACCCCCTTGAAGATAGGAACCAGATCGTACACTTCTAGAAGGGCCTAGAAGAAACGCTTTGCACATGGCAGCCACTCATACATTAGGAGTGTATATATAGTAAGAGGACACATAAAGGTACTTTTCCTTCTTTCATGCAATGACCACTGGGATAAGCTCTGTGCAATGGACATCAGGGGTCACATTTGCCCCCACCAGGTAGGACTCACACTTCCAGAGGCTTCTCCGTGGAGGCCTTAGGGAACAGTGGGAAACCCCGACACGCCCTTCCAGTCTCTCCAACTCCCTTCAGCTCCTGCATTCAACCATTCAGGATATTTGACCCTCATGTAAGATTTTGTTTACACCAAGGGATAAGCGGCTACAACTTTTTAAACTACTAATGTACTCCTTAAACAAGAGAAGAGTGAGGCCCAGAGAGGGGAGGTGACTTGCCCAAAGTCACACAGCTACCGGGAGGCAGATCTACCTCCAAATCGGCCAATGGACCTGCACTTGCCAAATAAGTCTACTTTCCAGAGAGAGGTCCTGCAGCTCATTGCAGGGAAGCACACGCACACACCCCAAGGTCATCACCTGGTGGGTAACTCAAGCCTTCTGCTAAGGCAGAGAGGTCTCAAACTCAGTCGTTTTCAGGGACCAGGTGGAAACCAGAAATGAGTGAAGCTGGCTGAGCATAAAAATGAATTAAGAGGTGACGGGAACGGTGACAAACCCGAGGAGGTGGCACTTTGCAGCTCCCGGAGTCTGTAGCCGAAGAAGATGGGCTCTGTCCTCAGTTACCAGAGATCCAGAATTATATGAAAGACCCACAGTTGAAGTACTGGCAACTAACGCAAACCATTTCAGCACAAGGTCTACGCACAAAATAAACACACCCATACCCAGATCTCCGGGGCCCTTTGTTGGTGAATCCCACCCCTGAGAAATGCCTTTCTGGTTGAAAGATCAGTTAACGAGACAAAGAGAAGCAAGGTCAGGGATCCAGAGGTTACAATGAACGTTGGGTCTGAAAGAAGCCTTCCGGTATAAAATATAATTTCTAAAAGTGAGTCAATTTCAAACAACCTACAGAAATCCCATCCTTGTATCCGCCATGCCCATGCAGCAGCTCGGGATAGAGGATGTTCCGGGGAGAACAGACGGTAGAAACAAACCAGCCATGTTTTTCTAATAAACCTCTTAAAATGCTCTCCTTAAGTAACCGTGGCTCTGATTTTAGAGTAAGAATGACAACAATAAATTAAAGCAAGGAGCCCCAGCGGTTTCCAGCTGGAGGTTGCTCTCTGACGGAGCATCTGAAAATTCAGACGGACGTAAGTAGGAGAAATGACCCTAGTTATCAGGGCCAGCCCATCTCCCACTTCCCTCCGCATCCCGCCCCTAACACACAATGATTTACAGAGACTTGGGGAGGGACCTCTCGCTTCCCCTCTGCAGAATTTATTTCTCTTTAATGGGCTGCCATGCCTCCCCTTCCTTCTAATCTCTTCCTCTCCCTGCCGGCTTGCCCTCTCCTGCCTCTGCCTCTCTCTGCTCTTCCAAGCGACAATCAGTGGGGCAAGGTGGCAACACGCTACTGGCTGAACAAAATGGTTAAAGGGGCAAGCTGAAGGAGAGGAAGTGGCCTCCGGCTGCAGGGGCTGGCCTGGCAGATGTGGGTTTCCCTAGGCCCCCACCTGGCTTTTATTGGGGAAAGAAACTTATTAAAGTGAACAATCCAGCCTATGGTGAAAACTCGGACTGTAGCAGACAGTGCTGGCCGCAGCGCGGGGGATGGGAGATTCAGTCCCTTTAAGGGGGACACAAACGATTTGTGCTCCTTGCACACGGCTCCACGACTAATGGGGACCAGGATCTGTAATTACACAACCACTGCAATTACTCCAAATCCCTAACCCTTTCTTGCTCCCACCCAGTTCTTGTCTTTTCCAATAAGCGACCGCTCTGAACCCTGGAAGCCAGAGGTTAAAAAGCGATGGAAGGTCTTAGAAGTTACATACCTGCTGGTGAAGGTTCCTACCTGGGACTGTGAGAAGGTCTCCTCTGGGGGAGAGCTGAAAAAAATCCCCAGTCCAAGCAATAAGCCACCTGTTTGTCATATGTTACAAAGCTCCTTCTATAATATTAGTTCCTTAGATCTTTGCAGCTCTGCTAGGTCAGTGTGACTCTACTTTGTGAATGAGGAACTGAGGCTCATAGAGGTTAGATGACTTGCCCCAGGTCACACAGCCAGCTAGCGACAGATCTTCTTAGCCCAAGTCTAGAATGATTCCTACTTATGTACTCCTACCAGAGTTGTTTGGGAGCAGGCAAAAAAAAAAAGAAAAAAAAATATATATATAACAGCGAAAAATGCAAATATTAAAAGTTAAAAGAAAAGATCTAAAGGCCCATCTCAGGTGACACTAGGACAGAAACAGTCAAGCAGGCATCCTGCTAATTCACATTTTTCTTTTCAACAACAGGAGAGGATTTTCCTCCCCTCAGCATCTCAGAATTATGTGCTCTCTCTTCCCTTCAGGCCCCAAATGCCTTTTAATCTTCGCAATAGCTCTACAAGGAGAGCCGTGGGGCAGGAGACTGTCAGGGATGACGGACTCCAGATCACGCATAACTTCCTCGGAAACCTGCACAAGCTCCCTAGAGGCCAAGTAACCCAGATGACTCCTCTGAGAGGAGTTTTCTCTGGGTGGAGCCAAAGCAAAGTCAAGGTTAGGCTGTGGTCTTCAGGCCCCAGACCCCCCAGATTCTCAGAAAGAAGGGTCTCTGGGGACAGAGTCCTTGTGTTTCCACACCTGGACGTAGGCTATCTCCACCCTGGTAGACAGACAGACACCTGGGGCTACTTGACGGAGTCGCCTGGAAGTGAAATGCATATTTATGAAGAGTGTAGGTCCACATGAGTTGTGAGAATCTCACAGTTCCACTGATGGTCTATATGAAGATAGACTCGAGACCAGGTGGCCAGGCACAAAGGCTCCATCCAATGTCAGTAAACTTCAAGGCCAATCCATACCACAGGCTTGGTAGACCAGTAGATCTTCTTTCTTTTCTTTCTTTCTTTTTTTTTTTTTTTTGCTTTGTTCTCTTTCCCTACAGGGACTTCCATGCCAAGGTTTCTGGCTGGCTCTGACCCTCCTAAGAGCAATGGGGAAGGCTGAGTGTTCACTTTTGCCTAATCTATGCAAAGCAACCTCCTTACGATATCAGGAAAGGCTGGTCCATTATTCTAGCTTCAGAGATGCAAGTAATGGGTCCCCAGCTGGACTTGACTGGGGTTTTGCTCATAGAGGGGAAGGCTTTGGAGAGAAAGAAAGGGGATCCTTACCAGGAAAGCTCACCCTCTCTTAGAAAATTAGGAAGTTGTGACCTTTAGTCTGTGGGTCACTCAGCTCTCATTACCTCCTGGCTACCCTCCTCCCTCAGACACCACCTGGATCCAGGTCTTATTCTCAGCTGGCTGCCCACGAAGCCCCAGCAGGTGTTAACTAATCAACAAGGTAGTAATTTAGTCATATATATGCCTAAGTGTAGCCAACCCCTCTCAGGGCCTTCGGCAGGTCAAAAGAAGATTCTTTTTAGGCGAAAAGTCTCTAAAATTCAAAGGAAAGGTGCTCTGACACAGGGTTTCTCAACCTTGGCGCTCCTGATCTTTTTGGTTGGATAATTATTGAGGGGGGCTGCCTTGTGCACTGTAGGATGTTTAATTAGCAGCATCTAAACTGGCCTCTACCCACTAGATGCCAGTAGCACCCCCTCTCCCCACGAAGTTGTGGCATCAAAAATGTCTCCAAACATTGCCATTCGTCCCCTGGGGGGGCAAGATCGCCCCTGATTGAGAACCACTGATCTGATGGTAGAGGAGGTGGGTAGAGGGGAGAACGAGAGGACCCATTTCTGAGGCCCCGTCAAATTGCATCACCCGGGCAGCTCCTTAACCAGGCCTGCCCATCAAACTCTGACCATAGGGCATTTTGGAAACCTCAAGGTGATACCAGCAGAGGGAATGACATGGCCTTCTACATCAAAGCAAAAGCCCAAGCAAAGTCCTATTTCCAGAATCCTCAATCCTTGGCAGTGGCAAGAGAAAGAGAGACTGTGGACGTGACAGCTAAACCCAAACGTTTATGAGAAACCAAGCGCCACTTCTCAACTCCTTGCCTTTCCAAGGACACGACTTGTCTCTTGATTGTTTTGCTTTCGGCGCCTTCTTTGTCCACCATCATTATCGCTCCTCTCTCCCTTCATCTCTTCTAAGGAAAAGTCTTGTGATGTTTCTTATTGGTAGAGGAGGAAAGAGGGACCCAAGTTGGTTTTTATTGACCTGGGCAGGTGTCTGTCGGGCCCCTGAAATTCCCCTGGAAGCTGGAGTCAAGCTAGGACCCTGATGAAGATGCCGAGAAAACAGCAGAGGAGAAGGGCGGGAGGCAGGCCCCTGATTAATTGAGAAAACGCAACCGTGCCACGTTTGAATAAGATTGCCCCGTGGAATGCAGGGCCCTTTTTTGTGTGCTCATTCGTTTGAAACAAAAGCGAATAGAGTGGACAACAAAGGGGTCAGGGGGAGGAGACACCGGTAGCCAATGGATTCCTGCGAACAGGCCCTGTTGAGGAGATGGAAGTGCTAGGGTGACAGGCAGTCAAGAGCATTTGCGGATGAAAACTGTCCACCTAAGTCCTTAAGCTCATTTTTTATTCCTGTCTCTGATGAATAGTTTTTCCCCCAAATTTAATCACTTAAACTTCCTCTCTAGGCCAACACTGTCCAGAACAGAAGCCACTAGCCAATAATCACTGGAAATGTGACAAGTCCGAATTGAAATGTGCTGCTAAGTGTAAAATACACACCGGATTTCCTAGACTTTGTATGGAAAAAAGTAGATTATCTCAGTAATAGATTTTTTTTATATTGACTGCATGTTGAAATAAGATTGGGGATATACTGGATTATATAAAATATATTATTAAAATTGATTTTATCTGCTTCC
Organism: Balaenoptera physalus; assembly: GCF_965194825.1. NCBI lineage: Eukaryota > Metazoa > Chordata > Mammalia > Artiodactyla > Balaenopteridae > Balaenoptera > Balaenoptera physalus. Next base: position 5,057,338 of record NC_138901.1, read on the forward strand.
TTTGTCTTTTTTTAAATGTGATTACTAGAACATTTAAAATTACATACATGGCTTGAGTTTTATTTCTATGGGACGGTGCTGCTCTAGGTTAATAGTTCCCACCCGATGCTTTCTCCCTCTTCTTCTACCTCTTCCCCTTCCTTGCAGACCTACCTCAGATTATCTGGATCCTTTTAAAGAGTACATCAATCTTCACTCATTTGCCAAAAACAAAGTGTCTTCTGTACATAAAGCACTAAGTTGGCATCTGTGTGGGATACCAAAATGAATCCGAGTCTTGGATAGAAGATCAAGGCTCTGAAGGACCTGATACAGCCCATAGCCCTCGTTTTAGAAGTGAGATTGAGAGAGCTGGCCCCAGGGGGTCCACCAACACAGAAACTACAAATGGTCTCCCCTCCCAGGCCCAGCCGCCATGTTGGATCGATTCCATCTAGGCAGCTGGCGAAGCTTAGCTTCCCCTTCAACACAGAAGTGACTTTTCTGGTTCTGCTTATCTTCCTGGTGACACTAACCCTGCCACCTGCTGTCCCTCTATATATCACAGCTTTCTTTTTCCCTTCCCTGGTTAACACAAGGACTGTACATCTGCCACAGAAGAACCTGTTTCGGGTTCATCCAAGCCAGCTCCTTCCCTGGTCGAGGGCTTTGGTTGGGGTCAAGTCAGGGCAAGTCCAAAAAGAGAGCAATGGGAGATGGTTAAGAAAGGACATTCATCATCCCAACCTACAGCATGGCCTTGGAAGAATAATTTTCATCTAAAAAGTCCAAGTTAAGAACATCAGTGACCGGTACCGTTAACTAGAACAGGGGTTCTCAGTTGGGAGCAATTTTGACCCTACCAGGTGGCAACTGGTAACATTTGAAGATATTTTTGGTTTTCAGAACTGGGGTTGGGGAACATTACTGGGACCTAGTGGGTATAGGTCAAGGGATGCGACTAAACATCCTACAATGCACAGGATGGTGCCCCACAAAAGTGGCCCCAAAAGTGAACAGAGCTGAGGCTGAGAAACTCTGACCTGGAATATGGAGGCGACCAGCAGGCTGCATCAACCACCACCAAGCAGGAGCTTGCTCTAATCTCTGGCATCAGCAAACATCCATCCTCCCCCAATACCACCTTCCAACAAACACTCCTGGGCATGGATCCAGGAAAACCTGAAGGATCAGGGCAAGAAGAACAACTGCGAGAAGAAAAACAGTACAAACATGATGAAATAAATTAGCCCGGCTAATTACCAAGTGTCTAACTTAGCACCTGCAGCAACAGCTGGTGTTACACCGAATTGAGCAAACATCACCCCCAATTCGGGCAGGCTCTGGGCACACTGACTTGCTCCTCCCTGACTTCTTCTGGCAAAAGACTTGGCTGAGAAAAGACTAGGCAATAAAGTCTCAGAGCAGAGTGCCCGCCCTCTGGAGGTGGGTTCCACGCCACAGCTGCCCCAGATGCACCTGCACACCCCACCAAGGGCATTCCCAGAAGGGACGATTGCTCAATGCAGTAAAAGCTCCTCTTGGGCTGAGGTCCCAGCTTCCCAAGCTGCTGACTTTTGCAACTTACCCAGTCTCCTGCCACCATGAGTACTGTTTGACTTTTGCTTGGGAAATATCTAAATAGAATGAGACTGCCCCTCTCTCAGCCTGTTTGAACCGCTTTTCTATTCTGTTCCTCTGGGCCGAATTGTATTTCCTTGATTTCTCAATTCTGGAAGACCTGCTATTTATTCTATGAGGCACCCCCACGAAGACCCACAGCCCTGTGATGTTCCCCCTGGGCAGCATGGTCTAACTAGAAGCTGCTGAGCTGGGTAGACTCTCTGGGCTACCCAGTGGCTCCGCGTGACAGCCATGCGGCAACCAAACACTGCCGCATCATACGTCTCCCCAGTGCCCATGCTGCTTCCTCCCTGTCACCACTGAAATGAATCACGACCATGCGGACGCAGGTAAAGAGCGCCAGGACTCCTCTCAGGGACCACATTTCATTTTGATTTAAAACCTGCTGTCAAAGTGATTTTCCCAGATTGCACACTTTACGGGGTTGAATAGCGGCCCCCAAAAGATACGTCCACATCCTACCCCTCAGAATCTGAGACTACGTCCTTATTTGGGAAAAGAGTCTTTGCAGGTGAAATTAAGGATCTCAAGATGAGGTCCTCCTGATTACCCAGGTAGGTACTAAATCCAATGACAGGTGTCCTTACAAGAGACAGAAGAGAAGACAGACACACAGAGGAGATGGCCATGTGAAGATGGAGACAGAGATTGAAGCATGCTGCCACAAGCCAAGGAAAGCTTACAACCACCAGAGGCTGGAAGAGGCAAAGAAGGATGCTTCCCTAGAGCCTTCAGAAGGAGCCCAGCCCTGGTGACACCTTGATTTTGGACTTCTGGTCTCCAGGACTACGAAAGAATAAATTCCTGCTTTTTCTGCCCAGTTGGTGGCAATTTGTTCCAACGGCCCTAGGAAACTAAACTAATACACATGTTCAACCCCACTCCTACCTAATCAACAATGTTGCCCATGTATATGGCTTGCTTAGCATAAACTACGGAACTCTGGGCTTGAGTTGTGTGTTCATTAATTCACTTTTATTAGACATCTATCCTAATCTCACCTCCTGGAGAGTTTCCATAATAACTCCATCAACAATGGTCTTTACTCAGCCCTCACATACCCCTCTGCAGCCTCTGGTCCTGCTTCCAGTTTTTTCATATCCTTTATTGCTCCCCAGCATTATGTATTTATTTGTAAACTTGAAAATCATCTGTCTCCACCATTTGAATATATGCTCCTTAAGGGCAGGGGCTAGTTCTGCTTATTTACTGCTAGAAGTCCAATAAGGAGAATGCCTAGCACATAGTAGGATCTTAAAAATATTTGGTTGGATGAATAGAGTCATAATCCTTATCTTCAAAAGCAGAGAATCTAGAACATTCTACCGTCTTCTAATTCTAGAGCATTTTTACAAATAAAGAAGTCTTCCTACACCCTCCCTTCAGGTTACCGAGGTCTTTTATACATATCACAGTAGCTCCGTGGGTTAGAAGCACATCAAGATTTGCCTTTGGAAAAAATGGGAATTTTCTCTAAAGGGAAATTCCTGTGCTCCTGGTGGCTAAAGTACATTGCCTAAAATGCCCCTAAATTTTTAGCAAATGACCAGTTTTTTGCATCTCTCATTTCTAGCACTTTCTTTAAGAAATACAAGTTCAGGGGCTTCCCTGGTGGCGCAGTGGTTGAGAGTCTGCCTGCCGGTGCAGGGGACGCGGGTTCAAGCCCTGGTCTGGGAGGATCCCGCATGCCGCGGAGCAGCTGGGCCCGTGAGCCACAACTACTGAGCCTGCGCGTCTGGAGCCTGTGCTCCGCAACAAGAGAGGCCGCGACAGTGAGAGGCCCGCGCACCGCGATGAAGAGTGGCCCCCGCTCGCCGCAACTAGAGAAAGCCCTCGCATAGAAACGAAGACCCAGCACAGCCATAAATAAATTAATTAATTAATTTAAAAAACAAACAAAGGAGAAAAGCCCTTCCCGTGATGCACAGGTAGTTCATGCCCACATGTTAAAAAAAAAAAAAAAAAAAGAAAGAAAGAAATACAAGTTGAGATGCACGGTGAGTGATGATTTAGGGAAGAGATGGCGACTCAACACGCAGAGGTCACTCTGATCAACAGACTGATGCGCCCCTGAGCAGCCGGGGGCTCGGAGTGGATGGTTGCCTGTAATGTTCCTGCACAGCTGAGGACGTTCATGCCCCTGAAGTTACAAAGAGAAGATCCAGTTGGACCTCTTCTTTAGGAATTCTAGACCCAAGAGCCCTCCATGTAAAGGAATTATACCCTTGGTCAAAAGGTGGTTGCATTTCTAGCTCAGCCCAGATGAGAGCAACAGGACCCAGATAACTGGCCATAGAGAAAGCTCCGGGCTTTCTGGAAGGCATAAATTCACTCTTTCTAGCCTTTAGGTCTGCTAGTAACATCACAGAGCTTTTTTTAAGGCAGGATAATAAGTAAACAGAAGTCTTTAGGGGTTTGATGCAGAGGGGCATTAATAGGAGGAAAAACTTGGAGTAAAGGAGAATTTGAAAGCTTTAAAGAACCTTTGACCTTCCAGAGAAAGCCAAAAATAGTATTTGTACTTCGTCTGCATTCAGCTGGAATGCTTACAAAAACTGGTCAGGATAGTGACACCTTTTCCTAAGCTTTCCGTCAAAAGTGGTCTGTCCACCATATTGTTTCCCTGGCCCAAGGACCATGTTGGGAAAGGAAGTCCACCCTTAAGAGACAGAGAAAAAGAACAAAGTGATCTTCATGTAACAGAATTCAAAAGTTCATTAAAATGGTTTCAAATTTATATTGCAATCCACTTTTTTTTTTCAGTTTCTTTTTCTAAAATTTTATATCAGAGTATAGTTGATTTAAAATGTTGTGTTAGTTTTGGACGTCCCTGGTGGCGCAGTGGTTAAGAATCCGCCTGCCAGTGCAGGGGACATGGGTTCCATCCCTGGTCCGGCAAGATCCCACACGCCATGGAGCAACTAAGCCCGCGAGCCACAACTACTGAGCCGACGTGCCGTAACTACTGAAGCCTGTGCGCCTAGAGCCCATGCTCCGCAACAAGAGAAGCCACTGCAATGAGAAGCCCGCGCACGGCAACGAAGAGTAGCCCCCATTCGTCACAACTAGAAAAAGCCCGCGTGCAGCAACGAAGACCCAATGCAGCCAAAAAATAAATTAATTAGTTAAAAAAAAAGAAATCAAAAAGGGGAATAGAAAATTTAAAAAAACATGTTGTGTTAGCTTCAGGTGTACAGCAAAGTGATTTAGTTACACATATACATATATCTAGTCTTTTTCAGATTCTTTTCCCATATAGGTTATTACAAAGTACTGAGTTCCCTGTGCTATACACTAGGGTCCTTGTTGGTTATCTATTTTATATATAGTAGTGTGTATATGTTAATACCAGCCTCCTAATTTATGCCCCTCCCACCTTTCCCCTTTGGTAACCGTAAATTTGTTTTCTAAGTCTGTTTTGTAAATAAGTTCACTTGTATCGTTTCTTTAGATTCCACATATAAGTGATATCATATGACATTTGTCTTTCCCTGTCTGACTTACTTCACTTAGTATGATAATCTCTAGATGCATCCATGTTGCTGCAAATGGCATTATTTCATTCTTTTTTATGGCTGAGTAATATTCCATTGTATTATACATACCACACCTTCTTTATCCATTCATCTGTTGATGGACACACAGCCACCAACTTTTTAAAAACTACCACTTGCCGAGTTTTGGTGAAATATGAGAGAAGAATATTCACAATTATCTAAAAAGGCTATGAATATAGTTCTTCTTTTTTGTAGTACGTATAAAGATGAAGCTGGATCTTCATATACTTCACAGCAACATACATCTCTATAGACTGAATGCAGAAGCAGATATGAGAATCCAGCCACATTCTATGAAGGCAGACAAAGTGGAGCTTAGCAAATATAGAAAAAAAAAATGCCACTCTTCTCAATTTTTTTTGTTTTGGAAAATACAACTATCTTTCATAAAACAATATTATAAGGTTAAAATGCAGCGGGTTTATTATTATTTCTAAATAAATAATTTCTAAGAATTTCTCGGTTTTCATTTCTGACGCAGTCAACACCATAATTGTGACCAACATAAAAAAGCTCTTTGGGGCTCTCAGTAATTTAAGACTATAAAAGAGTCCTGAGACTAAGAACCACCACTATAGAAGAATACTTGACAATTTTGCTAACTAGGGAAAAAAACAAATCGTAAAAGATTATGGTAAATGTCCGTGATCTTATTTTCTTCTTTGGGTTTTTTCCCTAGTTCCAATTTTCTATGAATATACAGTGCATATTATATTTAATGTTCTACAGATACAGCAATAGGTGAATCAGTAGATAAATGCTTTAAAAATTATTTCAGGCCTTCTCCCATCTGGGCCTCTCTAGTGAAGTCCTAGCTGGTGTCTGGTACATAACGGTAGGCTGTTAGTAGTTCTTCCAAACGGCCTGGAAGAGTTTTTCACACAAGGCCAATGACCAGTTGGCCTAGTATTATCATGTTTTAGGGAGGTTTGTCTACTTTAAAACAAAAACCAAAACAAATAAATAAAAAAATACAGGTGTATCTCATACACCAATGCTGCATTTAACCAACTCCTGTATTTAATACTGTTTTCCACAATGCAAAGAACAATATTTAGAATGTATCTTCGACTTAGGTCCAGCATTAACAATTCCAAAAACAAAATCTATTTTCTTCTGGGAAGTGGGAGAGTTATCAAATTCTCAAAACAACAACAACAACAATATATGATACTTTCAATTCAAACTTTTTTTAAAAAAAGCTATGGGAGACAGCGGGAAAGTCATAAAACTAAACCCAGGCCGGCTGGGGCTGGGGGAGGGCTCAACTTTGAAAAGAAGGTTGGGGATTGAAGCTTGGCTCTGTTTCTTCCTGTGAACAGGGAAAATAAGCCTAAACAGCACTGTTCACATATCACTCGAAGATGCTAAGGAAAGAATAACTGGAAAAAAAAAAAACCAAACCTGCCTGGTCTTTTGGTCACTTGGCTCTTCCTGGGTGGCCCTGAGCAACCAACTCTGAGATTTCTGATTCTGCAGTCACAAAAAGAAGGCCATGGGCATTCCCAGAGGAGCAGGGAGAACCCGAGAGCTGAAGACCAAGGTGGCTGGTTCTACGAATTTCTGGAATGGGCGCCCTGGATTTCAGAAGCTCTCCAGAGACTCGGCCTGGTCCAGAGAAGGAGGTGCCCCCAAACTCCGTCCTCTCCTGCATGGAGAACCACCAGGAGACTAGGTCTGAAAACCATTCCTGTTGACATGCAAGCAGGCGGGGCATCCAGTGCTGTTTCCCGAAGGCCCAGCATCGCAGCCCCTGAGGCTATTTCCTGATCAGCCCCAAGGCACACAGACCCCTTCTGAGGTTTTCCACACCACCTCTCCAGGCGGCTCTGGCAGGTCCACAGGGCTCCCTGGGGCTGCATAATTAGCGGGCTCCAGACTGCCCAGCCTAGTATGCTGTGGTTCCCACCTCAAACACAGCCTCCAGACCCCTCCCCACTGGCGCCACTCCTGCCGCCACCCCACACACATCCCCACCCTCCCTTCCCCTCCTCCCCGCCCCTCCTCGCCCTCGGTGGGTCCCCCACAAGGCAGCTCTGGGGCTGCTGCCACCACCCGCCACCCTCAAGAACGCTCTCTAATCCGCTGGCACACGCAGAGCCAGTGGACATAATGCCGCTGTCACCACCTCGGAGCCAAACTCAGTCTCACCCCATTTGGAGACTAAGCTCTGGTGGGAATAAGGAAAATGCAGAGCGCTAAAACAGATACTGATCTCTCCCCGAGATCCAGTCCTCCCCATCTCACTCCATCCTTCTCCCCACCCCCACCCCCCGCAAAATCACAAATTTCTCTATCGGAAGGCAAGGTCTTAAGAGGCCATTGAGTCCAACCTCAAAATAAATGTGAAATGTCTCTCTCTAAAGGGCTGATTCCACGGCCACCCCCCTTCTAGATGTACACGGGCTGTGAATGCACGGTCACGGACATGCATTTGACCGGTAACATTAAACACACAACAAAACACGATCTGTAACTGTCTCCAGGCCAACCGGGTCCCTCCCCTGGGTCACATGGACACCCTACTCCCCACCCAAGCATTCGTGATGCTCTCTTCAAATCAGCCTGGAAAAGGCAAGAGAGAACACACCGCTTGATGAGTTTTCCATTTGCAAGAGTAGGGACCCGAGAAGCATACCCTCTCTTTGTGCTCTACAGTTTACTTTCAGCTTCAGCAAGCGAAAGGATTTTTTTTTATATAATTTTTTTAAAAAGTTATATGACTTTAATTAAATGCACTTATTAAAAGGGTGAAATATTTGGAGAGGCCATTTTTGCGCTAGAGGCACATTTTCCAGCGTGCTGTAGAGCGTCTGCATCCGTCCGCTCTAGGCAATTTTTAATACACAAATAAATCCGCACCTGACGTGCTGACAGATTATTATGCGGTGTGGCAGCCAACAAAAGTAAACACAGGGGCACGTTTTAACCTCTTGCAGTCCCAGAGCTTTCCCTGCTGGGCCCAGCTCAGGTGGACTGGGGCTGCTGGCAAAGCCTTTCCTTCCAGAGAGCACTGTCCTGTCCTGGGGCCTGTCCTGTCCCTACAAACAGGGGGGCTCCTCTCCCATCAGGCTGCCCGGAGTGTGGCATGAGCCAGGGGACAGGGGGTGACCAAGAGAGGGGACAGAGAGGAAGACGGGCAACATGCGGTGCACCCTGCCTTCCTCCCATCCTGTTTATACTACAGCCATGAGCTCCACGGGCTTCTGCACAGCGGGCCGGTCAGCAAGCTGCCAGGACAGTCCTTCCAGCCGGCAGAGCTGGCTCTGCAGATGGCGAGCCCGGCCAGGTGTTTCTCCCAGCTTTGCCCAAAGTGCAAGTGTCAGGACAGTTACTAGAGAGCTAAAGGGGCGTCAGGCTATAGTATATTATCTCCAAATACATTTTACCTCCAAACCCTCCAGGGTACGGCTCATTAACCCACTTATTATTACCACTAATTTAACAGCCATTGATGCTTCACCACTGTTATTTCTCTCAACAACCTTATTATCCTCCATGTACAGCAGAGGAAACGGATGCTTAGAAAGAGTAGGTGACTTCGCCCAAGAAATCCGTAACATGAGCCCAAAAAGCACAAATACAAAGACGCGATCACATCAAGCTTTAGCAACACCCTGCAGACATATTTCAAATTACGACTGCTGGAGAAATAGTCTTATTTTTTCTCTGTGGATAATATTGAGAATACATTAATTTATTTTTTAAAACAACAAGAAAATGTGGGCACAATGAAATGTCATCCAATAAACAAAAAACAATTCCTGCAGTGGGTGGAAGGCTGTACCAGGTGCCCTTCAAGTATCCTGCCGACACATCTCTTTGCAGAGCTGACTGCTCTGACTCTGGGACCCACCCCCAGCCCTAGGATTTCCGGGAGAAGCTTTGGTACAAGCTTCCCATTTAGCAAGTATCTTCATTTCCATCCTGCCCCTTCAAGGCACTTGGATTGAATGCCCCCTTCCATGCTGCTTGAGAACTCTGGGATTGTGGTAAAGGAGAAAAGATTTCTCTTTGTGGTCACGTTTTCCCTCTGGTCTAGGAAGGACCAGCAAGATTTGCATCATCACACTGAAAGCTTCTGCCGCCGGAAGCTAAGAGATCCAGTTGGCTGTTACCGGGCAGATGATCTTGCTTGTGGACATTTGTCAGTCTCCTGAGTTTGGGGAATGCCCCCGCGGGCCTGACACCTGCTACTGAAGCGGAAGATGTCTAGTCCTTCTTTCTGCAGTTTCCCTTGCATGTAGGGAGAGACCAGTGGGCTGGGGTCCCCCAGTCAGTCCCACCCATGCCTGACTTTGAGCCTGGAGCAATAATACAAAGCAATGTAAGTCCTGAGAAATCCTCTCTGGAGAGGATGCGGTAACAGCAGCGGCAGAAGGGATGGACTGCTTGGAAAGGCAGAGGCTCTAGTTCAGCCTCCTGCACCCAGCATCAGTGGTGTAGGCTGTGATGGAAGTGCCCCGTGATTAGAAGCGATGTGGTCATCAGACCAACTTGACAGCATTTGAGACATGTTCCTGGCTGCAGAGCCTCCAAACCTGGTTCCCCTACCCTCATGGAGATGCTGAGCTAATGCAATCTGCTTTTAATAAATCTTTTTCCAGCTTAAATTAGCCAGGGGTGATTTCTGTTGCTTGCAAACAAGAACTCTGATGGATATAGGATTCTGTACAAAAATCCTGGCATGGGTACTTGGAAATTATAACGCTGAACCTCTTAGGTTGGGTTTTTGTGTTTTTTGCCTTTATGAATCTTAACTTTGCATTGCAATAAAATATACAACAGAAAAATGCACATTTCATGAGAGTACAGCTCACTGAATTTCGCAAAGTAAACATATCCGTGTAACTAGTACTGCAGATCAAGACACAAGATCATTACCAGTACTCCCCGAAGCCCTTCTTGTCAGCACCATCAACCAAGGGCAACCACTACCCTGACTTCTATCACCTTAGATTAGCTCTGCCTGTTTTTGAACTTCATGTAACTATAGTAATACAGCACAGAGTCTTTCTCTGGTCCGTGCATCACCTCTGTTCATCTTCCACTCAACATCATGCTCGGGAGATGCAGCCATGCTGTAGCTGTAGCTCACTCACTTTTGAGTGCTGTATAGTATTCCAGTGAATGAATTGACCACAGTCTTATTTATTCATTCTACTGTGGACAGGCATTTGGGTGCTTTCTAATTTGGGGGCTATTTCAAAAAGGGCTGCTATGCATTACTTACAATAGCCAAGACATGGAAACAACCTAAATGTCCATTGACAGATGAATGGATAAAGAAGATGTGGTATATTTAGACAATGGAATATTAGCCATTAAAACGAATGAAATAATGCCATTTGCAGCAACATGGATGGACATAGAGATTATCATACTAAGTGAAGTAAGTCAGAAAGAGAAAGACAAATACCATATGATATCACGTATATGTGGAATCTAAAATACAACACAAATGAACATATCTACGAAACAGAAACAGACTCACAGACACAGAGGACAGACTTGTGGTTGCCAAGGGGGAAGGAGGGGGTGGGGGAGGGATGGATTGGGAGTTTGGGGTTAGCAGATGCAAAGTATTATATACAGAATGGATAAACAACAAGGTCCTACCGTATAGCACAGGGAACTATATTCAATACCCTGGGATAAACTGTAATGGAAAAGAATATGAAAAAGAATGTATCTATATGTATTACAGAATCACCTTGCTGTACAGCAGAAATTAACACAACATTGTAAATCAACTATACTTCAATAAAAAAACTTTTTAAAAAGGGCTGCTACGAGCATTCTAGTAACATCTTTGGGTGCAATGTGAACATATTTTTGTTGGGTATACATCGATGTTCATAAAGTATATATATGTTTAACTTTAGTAAATGCTGCCCAACAGTTTTTCAAAATGGTCCTGTCCATTAGAATGACTTTAACTGAACTCCCAGAACAATGTTTGCCCCTAAGATATATGACACTGGGGAAGAATGAGAAAAGTAAGGAGAGCCATGTAGGTAAAAATTCATATGGGGACATTTTCCCCCTCTTAAATGATTCCATGGCAGACGTATTCAGAAGCCCTGGTATTTGGCACTTTGCCACTGGCTTGACCCGGGTGAAATGATTGCTGACAGGTCACCGTGAAAGTCAAGGGCACAGCTGGAACAAGACTTCTGAACTCTTGGCCTTTTGACCCAGCAGCAGAGATTCGCACATTCTTGGCGGTACCACTGGCCCCAAGAAACCGGCAGCCAAGTCTCCGCACCTCACATAGCATCACCTCCTTGCCCAGCATCCGAGAGGAGGTTAGCATGCGGACTGAATGCTCTCGGGCCCAGCAGTAACTGAAATCAGGCCGCCGTGAGGGCCAGGCATGATGGGAATCGGGGCAGGAGTCGTGGGGACTTGAATACATTGAGAGCCAATGTCTAGTCTTAAGGTGACAGCATTACTCAGCTCACTGATTTTTGCCATCTGGGAAAGAAAAGCCCACTGCTGCCAGATTTTCTCACCTTTCAAGAGAAGCTGGAAAACGGGATTTTTAAATGAGATATTGCAATTGGCAATATTGGCGACTAACTTTAAGAAACCCATAAAAAAAAATGAAATAATGTCACTTGCGGCAACATGGATGGACCTAGAGATGATCATACTAAGTGAAGTAAGTCAGACAGGGAAAGACAAATATCTGACATCACTTATATGTGGAACCTAAATATGATACAACCATAATGGAAAAGAATAGATTTTAAAAAGCATGTATATATATGTATAACTGAATCACTCTGCTGTACAGCAGAAATTAACACAACATTGTAAATCAAATGCACTTCAATTAAAAAAATAAATAATATATGATACAATGAACTTGTTTACAGAACAGAAATAGACTCACAGACATAGAAAACAAACTTATCGTTGCCAAAGGGGAAAGATAGGGGGAGGGATAAATTAGGAATTTGGGATTAACAGGTACACACTACTTTACATAGAACAGATAAACAACAAGGACCTACTGTAGAGCACAAGAAACTACATTCGATATCTTGTAATAACCTATAATGGAAAAGAATCTGAAAAAGAATATAGATATATGTATATGTATAACTGAATCACTTTGCTGTACACTTGAAACTAACACGTTATAAATTACTTCAATCAAACATTATTTTTTTAAAAAGAAAAACACCGAACACTGTCAGCCCAACAAAACACACCTATGGATCAGATCTGGCCCAAGACCCACGGGTTGACTGTCTTCGACTCAGACGGACTCAGCACTGTACATTCACCAGAAGAGGTCTTCTGTGACCTGAATGAAAAGAACTGACTGTGAGCTCCGGGGAGCAGAGACAAGAACCAAAGTCCTTCTCTCTTACGTGGATGGACTCCCTCCTTAACGATGACCCTTTTTGTCACCCTGATTAAGTCACCATGAAACTTAAAGCCCTAAACATCGTGAACACCTTGGACAAGGTGCCTCACACCTGAAGGAGAAGAGCTCTTCCCGCTCTTCGCTCTACGTCTGGCAAGGTCGTGTCATGTAATTATTGGGTCGCTGCCTCCGCCCCCAGCCCTCGTTTCACTTGGCAGAATCCAAAGGAACCGACCACACCTGGCGCGGTGAAGCACAGCCTGAAAAACAAGGTATCCACGAAAGAAGTCATCAATGAGAAGACAGCCCCACTTCAGCAAATCAGGCCTACTTGCCCATCAGCCCCATTTCCAGAAGTGAGTTTTCAACACTTTACTGAACTGAGCCAGCTACCATCGCATGTAGGAGAGCAGGCCAGTTGACAATTTTTTCTACTTCTCCTCCAACTATTAAGCACAACTACCATCTCCCTGCTTCTGCCCTCATTTCCTCTATCCAACTGCCGTCAGAAAACGCATCTTGCACACATGCAAACAGACGCACACACACACACTCAGCAATTCCAAGAGTGAACAGGTGGGAACAATCTAGTAACAAACAAGGATAGAAATAAACTTGCACTTATTTTTTCCTGGCCTCGTGTCCCACTCTAGTTCCTAGTTAGGCCAGGCTCATAGTGGGCACTTAATAAACATCTGTCAAATGCCTTTTAGTTCCCAAGACGAATTTGAAAAGTCTCATATGTGCAATTAGCAAAGAAGCCAACGGCCGCTTTGGAATGACATGAGTGCTTACCAAGGATGTGTAATCTCGCCACACCCCATAGGCAGGTTAGGACAGGTGTGTCCCCCCCAGACAAGAAAAGAGAAGCACAGAGGGCTGCCGAAGCCACCTGGGCAAAGAGCAGTCAGAGAGGAGAAAGGAAAAGCCTGTTCCAGACCGTCAGCCTACTTCCAGAGTGGTCACGTGTCATCTGGTGACCATGATGATTATTCAATAAATTAATAACCCAAGTGCACAATAAACATTAGCTACGTACCAGACACTTTATGTCATGACCTAATGTAATTCTCACAACAACCCTCTAAGGTTTGATTGCAGAGTCTTAGGAGGACAAATCACCTGCCCAAAGACAACCTCAAGATAGTCTCATAGGTTCTCAAGTGGGGGATTTGGGGAACCATGATGCGGGGACATCTTGGCTTTGTCACAATGCATGGGTAGGCAGGTGTCATTCCTGATGAATATCTGCATCACGCAAGACTTTCCCTACTTAAACATCAGCAGTACCCCAGTTGAGAAACACCGGTTTGCTTGTTTTTAGCAAAGGCAGAGCCAGGAGCTGAACTGGGACAAGTCAGCCTCCAGAGTCTCTGAAATACTTACTTCTCCATCCTGCGATTTCAAAGATGGTATTAACGCCACATGGACTGCTTCCTGGTAGAATGACTGATTGCCCTTTGGGCAACATCTTAGAATAACTTCAGCACGGAGAGAACAGATCTTGATCGAGAACAAAAAGGGTGTCTCTCCAACAGAAAAAAAGATATTTAAGAACTATCCCCTACAGGGGATATAGCTCTGAATTTAGTGCCATGAGGACGTGTTTTATTTTATTATTATTTTTTGAAAGACAGAGGCGTTGCTTCAAAGGCTGCAATGTCACAGAAGAGAGAGAATTGATAGACGAAAGCAGGCCATGAGCGGCTCCCACGTGACCAGTAAAGATGATACTTGCTCAAAGATTTGAGTGCTACGGGAGACTCTTCGTGACTCGGGTATTCAGAGAAGGTGTCATGAAGAAAGTAGGACTTCAAAGGGGGCTTCAAAAGACAGGACTGATTCCAATCAGCGGGAGAGAAGGACAGAAGGAAATCCGGCGTGCAGAAGTGAGAACCAGCCTCGGAGTTGAGGGGCACTGAGAAGACCGTCCTAGATGAATCACAGATTCTGTTTCAGAGCAGAAAGGGGTCAGACTAAAACGACTGAGGAAGGATTCCATCGATATCCAAGGAATTCCAATCTATCTTGTAGGATCTAGAAATCCATCATAGGTTGTGCGTAGGGGCAATGAAAGTGATCATTTCAGAAGTAAACAGACTGGACAGGCATGGGTGTGGGTGAGGGGCCAGTGAGAGGTTCTCTCGATAAATCAGGAAGCACCTCCATGAGGCAGTAGCAACAGAAACAGCCACCAAGTCCTGCCAATCCCTGCTCAATACCCCTTTTTGTGTTCAGTTGGATAGGAAACCTCATCGGAGACCTGACAGAAGGGGAAGGGCTGAACCTCACTTCATTTTTTAGAGTCTGATAACCAGAAAAATGATGGCACTACTGCTTTTAAAAAATACTGAGGAAGGGGAGTTTAGCCACAAAGCATTCAGCTAGAAATATGGAGGGAATGGGAAAAGGTAATGGAGGGGTCAGAGCTGTGATTCAGAGTCAGTCTTGTCTTTCTCAGATACAAGATGAGACCTCTCCCATCAGCCAGCTTTAGGGACCAGCAGCCTCAACTTCTTGCGCTAACGTCAGGTCGGCGACTCCCACTGAAACGCGTCTCCTGACACCACACCCTCACGTAGTTCACCTTTGAATTTAGGCTGGCCCTGCAACTTGCTTTCACCAACAGAATGTAGCAGAAGTAATGCTGTGCTAGCTCCAGGCCTAAGTCTTAAGGAGATCTGGCAGCCGTGTAAGCAGTCACGCTGCCCTATAGGAGGGATCACGTACAGAGACCATGTCGAGAAAAAGATATCCTGAAATGATCAGGATAATACAGAGAAAGGGCCGGTGTCCCAGTGACCCAGCTGAGCCCAGCCCGCAGCTGAATGAAACTTCCCAAGCAAGTACCACCCAGATCAACAGAAGAATCACCAAGCCCAGCCCAGAATCAGGAACAATAAAATAGTGGCTGTTTTAAGCCCCTGAGTTTTGAGGCGGTTCGTTACACAGCAGTAGATAAGTGATACACCGCTGCAAGGCCATCAGCTGTGCCAGAGCGCCCTGCTGCTCCGTGCAAAGCTCTGCGCGCGAGCACGTATGTGCCTCTCCTTAGCGATGAGAAGCATGAATATAAACAGCAGCGATACAGAATCACTGCCTCCTACAAGTGATTCTCAGCTTACTGGTGCCCGAGCTTAGCACAGAGTTGGCCCTAACCCCAACCCGAGCCAGATAAACATTTGCAAAATGGATGCACAGCAACCAATCTCATTTTAATAAACTCTGGAGACGCCTGTGCAAAGCTTACTTATTCCTGCAAACCTTCCCAGGAACTCATAACCTTCAACATCAGGAAACATTCCTCTTCTCCAGAATGAGTGGATACCAGAAGGTCACCAAGTCCATGTTCGCCAGCTCAGCACCACCCTCAGCTTCACCCAGCTCTCCTTTCATCAAGAAAGAAGGCATTTGACTCCTGCAAATGGAGAGGTGCTTTTTCTGCTTAACAAGGACCTCCCAGGGATTTTGTTAAAATGCAGATTCTGATTCAGTAGGTCTGGGGTGGGGCCTGAGAGTTTGCACTTCCAGCAAGAAGTCCTAAACGATGCTGATGTGGTGGGCCCAAGGACCACACTGCATGGCTCTCTCATTTTATAGATGTGGAGGCTGAAGAGCAGAGAGAAGGTTCTTGCCGCTAATTTCAGGTCCCACACCAGACTGCACGCTCCCCACGGAAGGGCTGGGCTTAAACCAGGGTGGGACGTCAGGGCTGCCCTTACTCAGCTACAGAAAACCAGTTTTAGTGCTGTAGCTCCCCAGCCACCCTGAGAAAAGGCTTGCTGCGTTGGGATCACGCACGGAACTTATAAAAGGCAAGTTCCCAGGCTTTCCTGCTGGAGACGGACTCAGTGGACCTGGTGTGAGGCCCTGGAAACTGTGCCTTTAGAAGAGCTTCCTGGGTGATTCTGATACACAGCTGGGTTTGGGATTATTCATCTAGACTCCCTGGGAGACACGGACCCCGAGAAAGGGAGACTCAAAATTATTAACCAGCCGATATGTAGTGAGGGGTTTCTACATTCCAGGCACTCTTATTAATTCCAGGCACTCTTACTAATTCCAATTCTACTGATTCCAGGCACTCCGTATTAAATGATTTAAACTTCACCACAATTCTATCTGGCAAGTACTATCGCTCTTCCCATTTTACAGAGGGCAAAACCGAGGGCACAGAGCAGCTGTATAACAGCAAAAGTCACACCCCTAGTAAGTGGCTAAGCCACGATCAGAACCCAGGCATTTAGCTTGTGTCCACATCGTAGTAACCACTATGTTCTATTCCTCTTGTCTACAGTAAAAGTAAGCCCCTTGGAAGATCCCAAGGGTAAACTCTGACCCAGCAGAGTAGTATTTTTCCAGGGGGAGAAATGGCAGATCTGAGTCAAATTGGGGAGACACTGGGTTAAAGCAAACTAAACAGATTTCTTCCTGCAGAACTTCTGAGACTTCCCCCAGCAGATACAAGCATATTAATTTCCAAGGCGGGGGTGAGGGTGGGATGTGCATTTGGCGACATTCTCCAAAGAATCCTTTTGTGCAAGAGTGGAAAGACAGAGAAAAGGGCATCTCGAGGTACGAGAAGGATGTCAGGAAACTCCCCTTGGGAACCACGGGCCCAGAGCTGTGCTTCTCAACCTTTCAGGCACCCACGAACCACCTGGGGACCTTGTGAAAATGCAGCTTCCCATTCAGTAGGCCTGGGTGGGGCCCGAGTCTGCATTTCCAGCTGCCAAGGGATGCTGAGGCCGCAACCCGCTTGGCGTGGCGAAGGCCTGGAACGCGGCGCTGGCCGGCTCTGCCCTCTTCTACCTCCCCAGACACGCCTTATTCCAGCTCACCATCCCCAAGAAAACACGCCTTACACACATTTCCAGGGGCTCCGGCCACCGCTTACCTCCCCAAGCCTGGAACTAGTCCACACATTGCAAGTTTCATCACAGACCCTCGGGGGATCCAGACGCTTCTAGAAAAGCATCGATCCCAAGGTCTGCACCCCAGCCCTTCTCTCTGTCTTTTCCACCCATCGCACCCCTGCCCTGGCCTCCGAAAGCTCTCGTTCTGAAGGTGAGGTCCGCTCAGCGGGCAGCCTCACTCGCAGCAGGGGAAGCAGAGGAGGTGAAAGGAGGATAAAGCAGAGAGCGAGGAGGCCCCGTGAGGTCTTGTGACCGGCTGGGCCTCCTGGTGCCGCCGAGATGGCAGTGCCAACGCGCAGAGCTGAAATCCTTGGCCGGTCTCCGAAGCAAACACCCAATCCAAACAGGCCCTGGTGTGTCTCTGAACAGACTGTGTAAATAAGTGGGGGGAGGGAAAAAAAAAAAAACCCAACTGGCCACAGATCCCGCTTTCAAACACGTTGAAACAAAATAATCCCTCTCTCTCTCGCTCGCTCACTCCCTCCTGCTCGTTCTTTTTTTTAAAATTTCCACTGGTGCCGAGGCCTCAGTGGAGCCCGGCCGGCGGCTTGTCAGAGCCTGCAGTCTACCTGTCCTGCATAGGAATGAAGCCTAGATGCGTTACGCGATCCGCCTGCGCTGCAGGCCCGGGAACCCCAGCTCCTGCCTTCCGAGTCCAGGAAACAGAGAAAAAGCTGTTCCCAGAGCTCCGCCGAGAGGGGACACCCCCCCGGGGGGTGGGACGGAGGGGAGCAGGATAGGCAGGGGGGAGGCGTGCTGCATGGGACACGGTCCAATCACCCTGGCTTTTAAGCAGGGTGGCCCGGTCCCCTAACCCTCAGAATCACACCCTGCATCCAGACAGCAAGCCCCTAAAACAGGATGTTGATGCCACAGAACAGAGCCGGAAATACAAAGCAGATCAGAAGGAACTCATCCTGGGGAACCTCTCTCCAGGGGTGTCTGAACTCTGAGTGTGTGTGCAGACAAGGGGGAAGCTTTCTTGTGGTTTGTTGCTGGTTTTGTATCGGGTTTTGAGCTTTCTAAGGGCAGGGGGGCGGGGGGACCGGGTCCATGAGTCACTGGCAGAAGAGAACCCACCTCCCCCTCTCTCTGCAAGTTCAAACAATTGAGCTGTCTTGCCCAGTTTCTTGCCAATGTCTCTTACTCAATCTTGGATCAGAAGGGCGGTGGAGAGGGAGGCCGGGAGGGGAATCCAGACGGTTCTCTGCCTCTCGCATCAGGCCCAGATGTTAGAAGGCTGCTGTGGAGACAGGACCCAGAGGGGAAGGCAGGTGAAGAATCGGTGGAGGCTGATTTGACGTGCGGAGCCCTGGGAAGCGACGCCGAAGTGAACCGGACGCAGAGGACCAACTGCAGGGAGATTTCCGATCCCTGTCGGCTCACCAGCTCTCTCCACGCTCATATTTTAGAAATAGGGCCGTGACTCCATCCTCCACAAAGGCTCATCCCTGTAGGCATCGAACGTTGATTATTTACAATCGTCGTTTCTGAGAAGAGGCCAAACTCAGCCGGGTGAGCCCCAATCGCCCGCGGCTGGGCAGGAAGAGAAGTCTGGGTCCCGAGTCCAAGAATATCATCAAATCCTTATGAAGCATCCATTGTTGTAATTTTAAAACACTGGTTTGAAGAGCCTGTCTGAGATTATCCAGGTCTGTGGGCAGAGCCAGGGCCACACCCATTGTGGGCTTTATGCTTCCTTTTCAAAATTAAAAAAAAAAAAAAAAAAAAAAAAGCCCTTACACATGGATCTCCATTGAACATGGAGCGTACACTCGGTCTGCAGTCACAGACTCGGGACAATATACTCGAGGGAGAGCCCAGAAAAATCGGAAGAGATGATCCCAGCTTTTAAGGAATTTATACCTTTGCTGGGAGAGATCCACCTTACCCACTGGAGTTGAATGGCTTTTGAGTCCCAGATCGAACACACCTGTAAACGCAATGATTCTGCAACAAGCTCTCCCTCCTCCGGTGAGCTTTCTGTACCAGGCGTCACGCTCGGGACGTTCTCGGCTGGGATTCTAATCCCCGCAACCACCTCGTGAGGTGGAAACCACGATGATCCCGTGGCACCGATGAGCACATGTAGCCTTCGGGGATAAGCCACAGCCGGGTCACTCATGCAGGCGACAGCGTGCACGTCCTTCCCTCAAAGCTCTCCCAGCATTGACCACCTTCTGCCTGGAGTCCAGCCGCTTTCATTCACCTTCTATTCCGAACAGACAGAGCAGCCCGAGGCAGGCACCATGGCTTATTTACTTCCAAACGGCCCTCAGCCCCCAGCTTAGCGCCGTGGAAACAGCAGACCCTTAGACAACGCTCACTGAGTAAATGGATAAAAAAACTTGCAAGAGGGAAAAGGCAACTCTATCCCTGTATTCAGATATTTTTTGAGTATCTGTTATGTGTCTCTCATTCTGCTGGACACGGGGACCCAGCTGACCTGAAGAGCCCTCCCTGGTCTCGGGCGCTAGGTCTGGTGATGCAGAAGGTTCTAGAGTCACAGGAATGAGCCGTGCTTGCCCAAATCCCCAAGGATCCCTGCTGTGCTCCCCGCACTGGGAATCTGATGGAGACACAGTGCCTGCCACGGAGACGTTTATCCTCTAAGGAGGGAAAACAGATCCGCAAGAGCGAGACTGGAAAATGGAATCAGAAAGTTCTGGTTTCCTAAGAGAAAGGAAGGTTCCTGAGGTCCTCAGAGGTCAAACCAGAGGGGAGCTGGCCCAGGAAGTCATCCTTACATCAGCATCCCTCCTCCTGCCCTCCCAACCCACAGTGTGTCTAAGCAGAGGCAACACGCATACCGAAGAGGGAGGACATGTGATACCACCACACACCCACCAGAGCGGCGGAACCAGTCACAGGTGACAGCACCAAATGTTAAAGAGGAACAGCCAGAACACTCACACGTTGTCGGTCAGGGCGTGAAAGGCTGCAGGCACTTTGGGGAAAGCTCTGGTGGCTTCTTATAAAACTAAACAGATACCTACTCTGTGACCCAGCGATTCCACTCCTAGTTATTGACCCAAGAGAAATGAAAACACGTGTCCACGAGAAGTTCTGTTCAACAACGTTCAAGGCACCTTTATTCAAAGAAGCCCCAAACTGGAAAGAGGGCAGGTACCCATTAATAGGAGGATGGGCCAACTGTGGGGTAGTCAGTCATCTGATGGAGCAGCGCCGGGCGCTAAAGAGGCACAGACCCCTGCTACACGCGATAACGTGGATGGATCTCAGAAACGTTGCGCGGAGTAAAAGAGTAAGAGGTACAGGATGGAATACACACTGCACGACTCTGTTTATATGAAGTTCCCCTTAGAATCGGCAGAACTAATCTGGGGAGAAAAAGAATCAGCAGTCATTGCCACTGGGAGCGTGAGGGTGGGGACGAACTGGCAGAGGCCATGTGGGACCTTGCTGGGGTGCTGGTAGCGTCTGTGTCTACGGGACACGTCCGATTTGTGCGGAACAGTGCATGTAGATTTCACCTTAAAATGAAACCAAAAACACCGTGCAACCAAATATCGAATTCCAGCTAATGATACGCACGCTGTAGTATCTGGAGGGAAGCATATGCATGCGTGTCACTTACTTTGAATGGATCAAAGAATATGGGACAGTAAGATGCCTGGAAATTAGGCTGGATATGTGATAAAGCAAGTCCAGCAAAAGTCAATTATAGAATCGATGCAGTGGGTATATGGGTGTTCAACGTATGATTCTTCCCATTTGTACACATATTTGTAATTTTCCATTACAAAATTTGGGGGTGGGGGGGATGAAGGGCATCTCAAACAGCTTCATGTGAAAAGAACACTGATGTGGTGAGTTTTCAGAGCTGTTCACACAAACCCATGGAGAATAGATTTAGGAGGCTGGGGAGAGCCGAGAGGCAGGCCAGACCTGGGAGGCACTCAGGGCTGGGTTTAAAGCCACTCGACGTAGAGATTCACTTCGGGGTCTGGGTCAGGACCAAAGTCAGTGCAGCCTGGGTCTGCAGTCAGTTACTCCGCACGAGATACAATTTCCTGTTCCTCGGATTCAGCACCTCTTGGACTTGAAATACCTCTCACTAAATAGCATTTTGATGACTTAAGTGGAAATGATTCAGAAACAAATGGGTTAAGTTTCTCGGCACACATACAGGATTGAAGCAGGAAATAAAAAAGGGAAAGGAAGAAGGGACAGCACGGGGCAGGGGAAGGGTCCCTGTTTCAAACTGTGCACAAAACCACCTTCTGAAAAATACTTGACTGACTCACTGATCTCCATCTCAGATACCAAGGGCTTCTGGGGCCCTCCTCTTTAATATTCAAACGACTTTGAAAAATATTTCTCCTCCTGGAAAGCAGAGGGGAGAGGAAATGCTTTGAAGCCCTCCTAGTTATTTAATTTTTTTTTCCAAAGGTAAAGTAGTCTATTTTTAGCCAATATTAAATAAACGTCTTCCTAAATGGTATGTTCAAAGCCTTTGAGCCTCTGATGTTGGTTGGGGTGTTTTTTGTCTTGTGTTCTGGAGGGTGAGTGTGAGGACGGTGCCTCTCCTTGCCAAACGTTCCAGAATCACAGAACATTAGACCCAGGAAAACTAAGCAGCCCATATGCTATTATGGAGGAGACGGAGGCTCGGACAGGCTCTGGTGACCTTTCTAGAGAGGTCAGCAGTGGCCCGGCTGGTTTCAGAATGCAGGTGGCATGGTTTCCAGGGCAGAACATTCCATTCTCCGCAGGAAAGCACCAGGCTCCGGCTCTAAGTTGACCATCCTGGGGTCAACCTTCCTGAACACGCGAGTTTATGGAAACATCTTTTATCAGTCACCACAAGGGATGATGGCCACAGCCACGCCCCCAGGGACACACGGAGACTTCTCAAGTACTTAGAGGTGAGGTAGGGCAAGGACATTTGAAGTCAGTGCACCTTTATGAGAGAATATGGGCTGAGAGGGAGAGAGGAAAAAAAAAAAAATTCACACCTACGAAGGATTTTTTCCCAATTGGCCCCATTTAGACACAACATATACAAATGCAACCCTCAAAGATTATTTGGGCACAGGGCACGGGATGGTGGGAATGAACTGGGAACAGCAAAATCATGATTCTCCAATACTCAAAGTTTTAGTAACAGGCCATAAATTCTTATTAAGTGAATTAACAAATAAATATAATTCACACTCTCTTCTATCATATAAGTGGTAATGCTTAGTGTAAAAGTTTTCAGAAAAGATGTGTTCAGGGTAAGACACAACAAACATCAGATTCTCTTAAAGACAGAGACCACCTAGGCATCCACTGTTAGTAACACAGCATTACTTTAATAAGCTCTTAAAAATGGCCTTATGAGGGCTTCCCTGGTGGCGCAGTGGTTGGGAGTCTGCCTGCCAATGCGGGGGACACGGGTTCGGGCCCTGGTCCAGAAAGATCCCACGTGCCGTGGAGCAACTAAGCCCGTGAGCCACAACTACTGAGCCTGCGTGTCTGGAGCCTGTGCTCCGCAACGGGAGAGGCCGTGGCGGTGACAGGCCCGCACACCGCGATGAAGAGTGGCCCCCGTGCGCCACAACTGGAGAAGGCCCTCGCACAGAAACGAAGACCCAACACAGCCAAAAATAAATATAAAATAAAATAAATTTTTTTAAAAAATGGTCTTATGAGATCAGGGTCATAAAACCCATTTTACAGATTCTGAAAAAATGATCCACAGACAAAGTAAGTAATTGGCCAAGACCACACAGCTGGATTCAAACACAGGTCTCTCTGATTCCAGAGAGACTTCATCATATGCTCTTCATCATAGACTATCTTGCCTGCCTGTCTGTACCCAGAAGGAAGAACTAAAAATCCTGCAGGACTCTCTGAAATCTAATGGAGCGAGAGATAGGCTATCGGATCAGAACAATGATAACAACAAAATTATATTCGTATGCTACTTTCCTTTGCCAGACGGAATGAGCTTTATTGATTTTTTTTAACCTAAAATAACTCTCATCGTAAACTAGAAAATTAAGATCACCTATAATCACAGCACTCAGAGGTCGTCTGTTAATCTTTTAGTTGAAAATCCTCCCCAAAATTTTAAGTGTTCTCATATGCTTTTTTTAAACTTTTTATTTTGGAATAATTTTAGATCAACAGAAAAGTTGCAAAGGTCGTACAGAGTTCCTGTGTATTCTTCACCCATGAAGGATAAAATGTCATGAATATTTTACATAACCATGGCTATCTGTCAAAACTAAGAAAGGAACATCGGTACCTTACTGTTAAACACAGATTTTATTTGGATCACCCCAGTTTTTCTACCCATGTCTTTTTTCTGTTCCAGGATCCAGTCTGGGGTACCACCTTGTAGTACACGCGTATAGTTTTTAAACAGATTGCTTTTTCTCAACCATGCGTCATGAACATATTTCTGTATCAACATAGATGTCCAACAGCATTTTCAACAGCTCCCTAGTTTCCCATTCTATCAGTGGGTGATTCCCTCCTTTCAAAGGGCATTTCCATCAGTGTAGGATAGGCAAACATCCCTGCTGGGCACACCTGTCTGAGACAGCATCAGGATGAATTTCTAGAAGTACACTGAGAGCAGGTCAAGAGTATGTCCTTCAGGGCTTTTCATTCACTGGGTCACACTCTCCTCTTGAAAGCCTGAACCCACTTGCCTCCCCACCAATAGATTAGTAACTTTAACTGAGATTCATTTGGGACCATAAAAAACTGTCTTGGTAAACCAACTCTTCCATACTCTAGAGAGACAACCATAGGATGGGAAAGAGTTAATGGACTTTCAAGACAGTCATTTCCCCCCCAAAACCAGACTGATCATTTTCAAGAGCCACCCCGAAATTACACCTTCATTCTCTCCCATTCCAACCAGCCCCACTCTTTGGGCCTGACGGACGGCGAGATTTTCAGGCCTTTGGCATTTCAGTTGTGGAGTTACTTTCGGGGTATGGGGCAATCCCCACTGAGTTTAATTTCCTTCTCATCGCCCTGTAGTGTCTCTTGAAACTCCCCAGAAGGGAAAGCTCTGAGCCGGCTTGTGCAGTAATGCATGTAGCAGGAAGGACAAAAGGATTTGATAGTCAGCAAAGTTATATGCCTTTTTTTTTTCCTTCTGGTGGTGAAAGGAACAGGGGGAAGGGTAGTGATTACAAAACTGCTTGCCTATCTAGAAACAGTTCAAAGAGAGCTTGAACCAGGGACCTGCCCAGCATGCTAACCGTGGCCATGGTCTCTCTTCCAAAAGAAGCCCATATTTTATCTGGAGACTCCATTCTTCAACGCAAAACACTTTGTCCCCGCGCACAGCAAAATGTTATATATTTGAGATGACTGGAGGAAAAAAAAAAAAAAAAAAAAAGGTCGCAGGCTAAGTTCAGAGAAATGGAGACCTACCCCACGCTGGGGAATTCTTAAGTGCCATCCTGGCTTGCAAAAAGAAAAGAAAAGCAAAGCAAAAGAAAAAACAAGCTACTGGTCAGAGGGAACGCGCTTCCATGCCAAACTCAGCTTGAATTAATACACAACACAACCTCTTAGAGGGGGAAACACTGCTTTAAACTAAGAGTCTCTTCTCTAAAGGCAACTGATTAAAAACAACAGGAAGTTAAGAATATTCTGGGAGGAGAAAGGGCTGCCCCGTGAGCTATTTCCTTCACCCCAATGTTTGCAATCTTGTCGCTCTGGTCAAGGCCACACCTTCAGGTCAGGAGGGATCAAGTCTCTGAGGCTAAGGATGCCAGGTCCATTTCCCACAGAAGAACAATGCCCATACTCTTGGACTTATTATCTCCCTGGGGCCTCTGTGGGTCTGCTTGAGTGGCTGGGAGAACCCATTTCACTTTTGAATTCCACCCAGAAACCACAGGAGGTTCTGCCCAGGGAAGAGAAAAATCTAACTGGTTGCAGGGATGTAGGGTCTGCGCAGAGGACATTCCTGTCCCCCTCTCCCAAATGGGCCCCTGGCCGTTATGGAGAAGAAGACTTCAGCTGAGGAACAGCGTATAGAATCTGAGTATGAGGAAGAAAAAAAATAGGCTTTCAAACAGAGGAGATGTTTTCTCCTGTTTGCTGATGAAGTACTGTAGTCATTCAAGAAGAAGGAGTTACTGCACAGAGAAACAAAGCCTTAGAAAGCAAAACACCATTGTTCACGTCTTCCAGGGTGAAGCAGCCCATTTCTGCTAATGGAGTCCTTTTAGGCCAAATTGGAGATCTCTGACATTTAGGTGATTCAACCTATCAACCTTAAATTAAAACTCAGGCCATTACAAAATCAGACCTTAGGATTCGAATCACGTGAGGGTATCAGCGTGTGTTGGATCGTGAAGCGGAATTTGCAAAAAGTGACCACACTTCCATGAAGCTTGACCAAAGCCCCGAGCTATAAGCAATACTCCCTCAGTGTTGTGTTTGTTTTCTTTTAATTGTGAATACTTATGTGTGCTCAGGAGGCACAGACTGCAACAGAAAGAGGAACTACGGACAGACCTTCGTACTGTAAATAAAACATGCTGCTGGGATCAAATAAAACTTGCCGCAAATTAAGCCTGACATTTAGGAATAACCACGGTGTTATGGCACTATGCAGAGCTCCAGCATAAAAGACAAACCTCTTACAGGGGTGACAGAAATGACACCTCTGAGGGCAGAGGGAGGAGGGAACCAGGGAAACAGAGAACTTCCTGTGAGTCCCTCTACTGGCTGGGTCACCGACGCCTGAGCCAGGACGCAGACGTGGGCAGCCTGGATCCAGAACGCCACCCCAGGCCGTGCCACAGCAGAAACAAAACCACATATTCCTCTGCTCAGGGGTTGTATTCCAATCAAGGCGGGGTGGATGTTGCAGACCTCAGAGTGGGCTTGGAAGCACCTGCTGGAAAGGAGGGGGCTGGGGACCCCAGACATCCCCTTCCTCCCAGTGTCTCCAGGTCAGAGAACCCAGAAGGCGTACTTCAAGGACAGCCGTGCCCCTCCTTTAAAGACCGTCAGTTCCTTGTTCCTTCATATCATCTGTAATCACTCCAAGTACGTATTTACTTGCATTGTAAGCAAATGTCTGTAAGAACTCCAGAGCATTTTCAGTCCCTTTGAACTTGGTTTGGCCGGTTCGTCCAGTGTCCTTTCCTAGTTTGTCCCTATCCCCTCCAGCCTCCCAGAAGAGGACTGGTTTAACCCCTGGGTCCCTCTTGCCGGCCCTCCTTACTGTGCCTACCAAGAGGTGAGCAGCAAGAGGAGGGCAAGGGGAACCAGGGTATCCCTGGACCGGCCACCCAAGCCTTCAAGCTGTAGCAAACAGATGGCGTGGGCTGGTTGGGAGCTGGGCAGGACGTGGCTGAGCTCTCTGCCAATCTCCCGGGAGGGAGCTGAACTTGGCCACCCATGTGCAGAGGGCCTTATATTGCATGTACACAACCAAGGCAGGAGGCTGGGGTCTACCAGATGGCAGAAAGTTGGACTGCAGGAGCTTTGGGATCATCCGTCCATTCACACATTTAACAATTAAAGAACCTGCTCTGTGCCAGGTTTTGGAGACACAGTGTGGAAGAAAACCAGCCACCTCCCCAGTCCAGTGGACGAGAGACCGACATTAATCTAACAGACGCGGTAACGCATCTACGGCTACAAATTGAAAAGAGCCCTTGGAGGGTTGGGAAACCAGGTGGACCAGCCTCACTGACAAATGAACTTGGCCTGCAAGGGTAGAGATGAAACCCAAAGAAGCAACTGTTGATCTGCTCTTGACTTTGGGTGAGTTCATCCTTGGAAGCCTCGACTTCCTTATCTGTAAAATGGGCCCATCTCCATGTGGCTACTGGGAGGCTTAAATGTGAAACTGCGTTTTTAAGGACTTCGCTGAATGGCAGCTCTCAATAAATGTTAACCTGCTTTATTAGGAGGACCGCTTAAAATAAAGGGATGAGGCTAAAGCCCACAGGGCCTGCCCTGAAGACTCCCTCCCTCAGCAAAGCCAAAGAGACCCACCCTCATCTCTTCCTCGGCAGACAGGCCTGGGCTTTCCCCGAATCTCGGAAGATTCTGATAGATTCTGACCCTTTGCATTCCCTGATCTAGCCCGATTCCAGGGAAAACCTCTAACCAGTCCCTTTATTTCAGTCCTGGGTCTCTTTAAGCAGCCGCTGCCAGCGCTGTGGGAGATTCGTGGTGACTCAGCCCTGGCCCCGGAGAAGCTGGAGGCTCTATCTATCGCTCAGCCAGGATGTGGCTCTGAGCCCGCGAGCTGCTGGGAGGAGAGAAAGCTGTTCTCTCGGGCCTCCTAAAGCTCCCTCCCTTCTGTTTATCAGGCTTGCTGCATCCCCACCACCATCCCCGAGGTGCACACCGGGAGGCTGGCTGCATCCTCCCAAGGGCTTGAAAGGCAAGACAATCGCCTGCCTGGACCCCAGGAGGGAGCCAAGCAACTGGCAGAGAAAGCAAAGACTGTTCCTGACTCCTTCTCTTCCCTCTCCCGTTTGACGCAGCTCACCTGAGTGTAGAGAGCTCTGCTCCGTCCCTCCTCGGCCAGGACGCAGGAGCAGTGAGGGAACCGGCAAAGTGAGGGCAGGAAGCCTCGTTCCAAGCTGGTGGGCCCACAAAGTCCAGCTGCCCCACTTAGATCGTAACTGGCCTATTTCCACCCGTTTCCAAGCAACGGGACACAAAATCCATAGGAACCTGAGCCCTGAGCCAGCAAACTGGAAGGCACCGGGACCACTCTCCCTCACACTCCCCGCAGCACAGCGAGCGGGGGGCTCAGGCTTCAGGGGAAAGAAGACGCAGTCTCTGCCCAGAGCTCAGGACCCCAAGAAACTCCTTTCAGGGCTGAAGAAGAAAAGGAGCCTCAGCCTCCTGCAGGCAAACGACAAGGTCACCCAGCGAGGGGGCAGCTCGCTCAAGGGTATTCTGCACGCCCACCCTCCCCGTCTGCGGATCCCTGCTTGTCCGCGGTTTAGGGGTCCTCCAGGTACCCGCGCACAGCCGGGCCAGCCTCAGGGAGTTAGGACAAGGCTGCCCGAACCCTTCCTGCTGACATACAACTTACCTCCTCTAGTTCAGACCTCCTCTGCTTAGCATGTTCCTTAAGACATTTGGGCAAAGACCTAGCAACTGTTACTCAATTTCCCTAAAAGACAAGAAAAATCCCTTTACCCGTTTTTATCCGTCTCCCTAGGACCACTTTCTAATTCCATTATCTGAAACAGTGTCATCTCAAGGGTTAAGTACATGGAGGGATGCCTTCTCAGGTACTCAAGTCTGTAGGTAGATGGAGTTGCTAGGCTCCAAACTGAAATCTTGGGGATATTTTAGGAAGGGAGCCTGACATTAAAGACGAAAATCCACTCAACCACAAAAAAAGGTGGGTTTCTCTGCATGTCAATTAGAACTTAATAAACCTGACTTTAGGAAAGTATCTACAGGTTCATCTTTCCTAAAGAAAAAATACACATATATACACACACACATTATTAGAGAGAAAAAAGAAGGAAATCGGCATGTTTTTGCTTGACTGAAGTGGGGTCTCTTTTTTTTTTTTTTTTTTTACTTAAAAGTAAAAACCTCCATCGTTCAGGAAACAAAAGTGGGCTGAGTCCCAAGGGCCAAGCAAAGCAATGGACGCATCCTTCTGAGGACCCTGTAGCTGGAAGGCCAGACCTGTGTCTGCCCAGCTCCCCTGAAAGGCCCACGGAACACCAGCCAAGAGTGAGAGCCAGGCTCTGTGCAGGGAGCGGCCCACCCCCTCCCCTTTTTAAAAAATTCATTTTATTGAAGTACAGCTCATTTACAATGTTGTGCCTATCTCTGCTGTACAGCAAAGTGACTCAGTTATACACATACATTCTTTTTTTTATATTCTTTTCCATTATGGTCTATCACAGGATACTGAATATAGCTCCCTGTGCTATACAGTAGAACCTTGTTGTTTCCCTTTGCACTGCAAGACACACACGGGCTGAGGGCAAATGAGTCACAGACGTGGAACCCAGCAAGGAACTTTCACACCTCATTCACTACCCACAACAGCCCTCAATGGAACCCTAGGTCACGTGCCCACCCACCAGCATCTCACAGACTGCTTCACACGCTCACGTAGTAGGTGTTCAAGAAACTTCGAAGAATTACACTAAACCTGCTGCAAATAAAATGAAGCCACTTCCCCCCTAACCCGTGAGGCCTGGGCCTCCAGACCCCACCTGTGTCACACGAGATTAATGAGTGCCGTGTCACCAACATTCCTGGGGTCGGCCTACTGGAATGGAAACAGGAATGAGGAATAGCCTTAGAATGGCAGAAATTCCCAAAAAGGTGGCAAAAGAAAAAAAAAAGCAGAAATGGGGACATGTTGTTTTGTGACTGACTTCTATACAAGCAAGGTTTTCTCCTTGTCACAGACCAAACCATGATCTGAGTTTGGAGCTTTTCAGAATCCTGAAAACCAGCAAATGCACCTAATTAAACGATACACTAAAACCCTGTGCACTTTCCAGAAGTTGCCAGAAGTCTAGAATGGTGAAAGTTGATGGGGAGCTGAGGGAGGGAATAATGCACTGATTTTTTTATCCTAGGTTTTATTAACAATAACCAATTACTGTCCACATCCTAAACGTCAGACCCGATGCAGTGATTTATGGTTATTAGCGCATCTAATCCTCATACAGTCCTCACAGCCCTAAAGGATGGGCACTGTCATCCTTATTTTACAGGTGGAAAAACCGAGGGCTCGCAGCTAGGTGAGGGCAGAGGGAAGACGCAAAGGCCCAGCTGACTCGAAGCCCACACGCCTAACGCTGTTACACGGACTCTCTGATCACAAGTGAGGGCTCTTCTAACCCTTTGTGCGGAGCCCCGGTGTCTGATGAGGAACTGGTCCTAGGATCCGTCAGATTTCCGATCCACAGGATGGAAGGATAGTAGCACTTGGCCGGATCACGGGGGTGGAAAGCTGCCCAGGAGGGCCCCCTCCCCACGCAGCCTTCCCCAAGCCCCACAGCTCCAGAATCTGAAGCCCACATGCCTCTGCCCAGCCTGGCAGACAGGGAGGGCCTGGAGGGTTCCATGAAAATCAAAACGACCTCCCCCAGGAGGCAGTGGAAAGTTTCAGGTAGTAGCAGACCGCTGATGGAGCAATCAGAGGCTCAAACCTACCAGGACCAAGCTAAGACGACCCCCAACATCCCCAGCGACTGCCCCATTGTCCTTTGGAGGGGGTCCCCCCCGCCCCCGAGCAGAAGACAAAAGTGAATCTCCGGAACCTTGAAGACATCACACTAAGTGCAAGAAGCCAGACACAAAAGGCCACGTAGCGTGTGACTCTGTTTACGTGCAATACCCAGAACCGGCAAATCCATAGAGACAGAAAGTAGCTTCGTGGTTGCCAGGGCCTACGAGGAGGGAAGGAGGGGGGCTGACTGCTCGTGGGTGTGAGGCTTCCTTCTGGGGTGATTTTTTTAAAGTTCTGGAACTGGACAGTGGGGAAGGTTGCACAACATTGTGACTATACTTCGTGCCACTGATCGCAAGGGTAAATTCGATGCTATGAGTATTCTACCGTAATTTGGAGGCGAAAAAGTGAAACTCTAAAGAACGCTTGAACTTATTCAGTCAAGCGTGAGACCCAACCATGGAGCCAGGTCTTAGCCTCTCTGAGGCTTAGAACTGGACGTTCCCCTAAGATCCTCCAATTTATAAAGTCAGTGTTTAAAGAGAGGGTGGAGTGGGCAGAGAGGAAAGGAAGAGGCCTGCAAGGCAGCCAGGCGTCAGAGCCACAGGCTGCGGCGGCTCCAGGCCCTGAGGCCCCCCCTTGCCTCCGCCCACCTGGCGGGCATCGTGGTGACTTTCTTGGGGCTGGGAGCCCAGCGCTCTCGGTCCGCACCACAGACTCAACAACGGTTTATCTGCACTGGGCAAACAAGGCAGCAGTAAGTGGCGGAACTCTGACAATATTTAATGATTCAGGGGTGGAGGCAGCTTTGCAGGATGCAGGAGGGCAGGCAGAAAACTCCAGGGGAAATTCCGTGGGGGGGAAGATAAAAGGGGCCCGTAAAGCAATTTTGACAGGTTAACAGACAGGTAATATTCCAACACTGTTTACTTAACCAGGCTAGCGCGGCATGCGGCCCCGATAGCCTCCGCAGCTGATGGTTTCACGGAAACAAAGATCTAGTCAGAGAAAACCAAATAACGGCCAGTCAGATGCTGGCAGCCGGGCCTGCCTCTCCCCCAGCTCGGAAGCCACCCGGAGATGCTTCCTGGAGACCGATCTGGAGAGATAACTTCCAGCGAGACGGATGTGGTACAGGAGCTGCCACCTAGGAACAGCTCCTTGAAAAGGCCGGGGCACCCACGACAGGGCAAAATGCCCCCATGCCCCACCTCCCACATCAAGGCAAGCCAGTTCTGAGATTCCCAGTCCTAGAAAGACAGCCTTGCTGGTCCCACCCTCTGCCCCAGGGCCGCCGGTTCAGGCTATTTAGACAGCAGTGAAATTCATGCCAGCTCCAAAATTCCAACTTATCCATCTAGATTCAAACTCCTGTTCTGCCAGCTCCTACCTATGATACTCAGGATAGGTTCCTGAACCTGCCTCCACTTCCTCATCTATAAAATGGGACCATAGTTCTCCCAAGGCTGTTTTAGGATTAATTATGTGTTCATGTAGTTGGTATAAATAGCAATACTACTGAATACATACTTAAACTAATAGGAATAGATAAATAACGTGAGGGTTGAATGGACCACACTGCCTAGTGATAGTAGGTCCCCAACACATTTTAGTTTCCTTTGACAACTGCCTCTACCACCCACCTGCCCAGATTGAGAATGTGATCTGCTGAATATAGCAGAACAACTTACAGACTGGAAAGTGCTTGATTTTTTAAAAGGTATGAAGGTTGTTCAATCTCCACCCAAGCTCTCAAAGAATGGGGAGAAAGCTCCTTATGGGGAATAAAAGAGGTGTCGCCCTGGCTTAGGTACCAGAGTAAGTCACCAAAACCACCCCCCACTCTCTGACACCTTGGCAGACACACTCAGCTACTTGATATAGTTCCATGTGCCTGTATTTCTCGGAGAACGTAAAAGTTCTCAAAGCCATTGAACCAGCACGTAAGGGGTGCCAAGATTCTGACTTCATTTCCTACAGGGTTCCCTGGCCTCTGTTACAGGACACTATTTTGAGGTTGGATTATATATTTTTAGGTTATTTGGAAAATCACTGTGGCTTTAAATAATAAAATTTTGAGTGACATCTGTCAGCCCTGATTACCGTGAGTCTGCTAAGCGGCGTTTTCTTTCTTTTTCATTTTTTAAAAGTGCAATGAAGTAAGCGTTACCCAGAAAGGCTTGTAAGAGTCTAGAGGGTTGTGTATTAAACACTCTCTTGAAACGGGTCCCAAGGTGTGGACCAGAGACCTAGCTACAGGCCTGAGGTGGCGTGCCCACGAGCTGAACTGGCAAACACTGCCGGAAATGTGGGGTCGGAATCAGAAGCTCCCGCGAAGAACCACAGGGGCATCTGGTCAACCTCCTTCATTTCACCAGTGGGGAAGCAGAGGCTGAAGCGGGTAGAGGCAGGTCTCCTAAGGCTCCGTCCAGTGCTCTCCAGCTTATCTACGAGGGCCCTGCACTTCCTCTCGTTCCATAACTTGGAGCGGCACACCAACGAGAGTTGCCTCCTGCTGTACCAGCCGAGGAATCATCTCACAAACGGAGCCTTCCCATGAATCTCTGTCCCAGCTCTTTATCTTCAGGATGCAATCACCATCCCTACTCAGGAAAGCGCGTCTTCTGTTTTTTGTTTGTTTCTGTTTTTTTGTTTTCTGTGCTTCTTTTGGCTGCGCCATCCGCAGCATGTGAGATCTCAGTTCCCCAAACAGGGATCGAAGCCACACCTAAAGCGCATCTTTTGTAACTGCCTCCTGGTTATTCATCATGTGAGTCTTACCTAGTACAGGACTGGTAGTTTAAGAAATACCTGTGGCTACTGCAGTTTCAGTCCTGAGGGGAAGGTGCCATCGGCAAAATGAACTTGGAATACCTGGGCTCAGACAGCCTCTTCCTTAGAGAGCGGGGACCCCTGGACCAAATATTTGCTGAAAGTCATCTCCACGACCCATCCCACCCGCCCCCCCCGGCAGTCACCACCAAGCTCTGTATCAATAATTCGTTGATTCTTCCCTTTGGTAGAGAAAACCATGGGGACATAGGTCGTTTGCCTCTAAGCCCTCAAGGTAGTATCTGTGAGTGCCAAGAACATGCTGGACACTCATCCAAAAGGGACAAAAAAACTGTTAAAAGAGTCAAACTTAACTTTTTTTGGCGGGGAGAGGGAGATGAGGATTGGAAACAAAGTCCGAGCAAACCTCTGGGCATTACAATCATCTGCCGATATGTTTCACAGAATCCTCCTTTTTCTCCCCACCCCCCAAAAAAGTTTGAACAGCATACGTTTAATGTCTGAAATTTTGTTCACCCCTCTCTCGTTAGGATGTTAATTTAGTGCCTAACACAGGAAACAGTCAATGAATATTTGATGAGTAGATGAACAAATTTGGAAGGTAAGCGTTTTAGAGGAAACAGTGAGATGGATAAATGCATGTAACGGGAGCACACACTCTGTTACAAAGATCCTGGGATTGGAGAGGGGTTGGGAGTTCCATTCAAACTGATGGGAACACCAAGGGGGGAAAGGGGGGACTGGGATGAATTGGGAGATTGGGACTAACATATATACACTAATATGTATAAAATAGATAACTAATGAGAACCTGCTGTATAGCACTACTTCACTTCGCTGTACAGTAGAAACTAACACAACATTGTAAAACAACTGTACCCCAATTAAAAAAAAAAGTCTCTGAGCTTTGAAGCATCTTTCCCCATAGTGACCTCTGTGACATAGGGAGGGCGGGACTATTCTCCACGTGTCACCAAGGAGAAAACTGAGCACCAGGCACGATGACGAACCTCCCCAGAGTCTCAACATGAATTCACAGAAAAGCTGGGACCAGCACTCGGCTCACTCACCTTGCTGGGTATTTTCGATTTCTCGAAACGTTGTTTTAGAGACTTAAACCTCTCAAAAAATATATCTTCCACGGCCCAGCCAAAGCCTTCCAACAACACTAACTGAAGGGACAAGGAAATGATCCCACATCCCACCAGCCTCGCCAGCAGCTGATGCCCAAACAAAGTCCCCGCATGTGGCCTTTACACCCAGGAAAACAATCCTAATCACATTTCTGGAAATCGACAAGAGGCGGCTGGCCAAAAGAGGGAAGGATCAGACCACACCTCAGAGCTCTCTGCGCAAGGCACACTGGAAGTCAGAAACACTTAGCCCGCACCTGGAAGTCCCCCAACAAGACCCCAGCTGCCTGGTCAGGAATATGGTAGGTTTTTCATACACGCGAAATTAGGAAGACTCTGGGTCCATGATGCACCTGCATTAGAAGCTCTACGCTCGGGGGCCAGGTGGGGTGCAGGCAGGGTGGGGGGAGTGATGAATTGGGAGTATGGGATTAACAGATGCACACTACCATATCTAAAGTAGGTAAACAGCAAGGATTTACTGTAGAGCACAGGGAACTATATTCAGTATCTTGTAATAAACTGTAATGGAAAAGAATCGGAAAAAAGAATATAGATATATACATATATATGTGTATAACTGAATCACTTTGCTGTGTACCTGAAACTAACACAGTGTTGTAAATCAACTATACTTCATTAAAAAAAAAAAAAAAAAAAAAGCCCTATGCTCCAAATGAGATCTATTATTCAGCCTTAAAAAGGAAGGAAATCCTGACACAGGCTACAGTGTGAATGAACCTTGAGGAGATTATGCTCGGTGAAATAAGCCAGCCACAAAAGGACAAATACTGTCTGATTCCACTTATACGAGGCACCTAGAGTAGCTGAATTCCTAGAGACAGAAAGCAGTAAGGGGCTTGTAGGGGCTGAGGGGGCAGGAGGAATGGAGAGCTGTTGTTTAACCGGGACAGAGTTTCCCTTTTGCCAGATGAGAAAGTTTTGTGGATGGGCAGATAGCGGTGACAGTCACACAACAATGTGAATGTACTTAACACCCCTGAAATATACACTGGAAAATGGTGAAAATGGTCAATTTTATGTTATGTACATTTTACCACAATTATATAAATACATAATGGGAAAAATAATTCTATGCTCAAAGGGTAATCTGAGTTTCACCCACCTTCTCCCCAATAGGGCAGGAAGCAGGAAGGAAACTCCCTCAGCAGACATGGTTTCAAAGTCACGGTGCCTATTACTCTTTCACCAGTGGCCCCAACACAAGACAGGAGCCAATGTGAAGGGCACAAAGTCTCCCCCGGCATTCTGAGACTGTGTGCTCAAGGGGAAGCTAAAACCAACTAACCAACCAATCACCAGGCAGCTCACTGGAAAGCAGCCTTCAGTTCTGGAAACAAACGGACTCAAGAAAATCAACGTGGATTGCTACACATGAACTGTCCAAAGTCCAGAAAACTGCCACTCTTTAAAGGAGGCAGAAGAGAATGAATTAAAAACCAAGAAGGAAGAAGCAACTGAGGATAGATAAAGAAGGACCCCCAGTGCAGCCAGGAGGAAGACTTCTAGAACGTGGCCAGCCAGGCAGAGCTGACAAAGAAGGTTTTTCAAGCATCCTCTCTCCCGCTGGGCAGGCAGGAGTTCTCTCTAGAGGAATACATTATCTTTAGCCCCTTTCTAAGAAGTCCGCTCCAAGAAAAAGAAGACATGTTTAACCAGAGATACACGCTAGAAAGGGCAGCCGGCTCTTAAAACTTGGGCCATAAACGTGCTCGAAGGCTGATTTTGCCCTTAAAGGAAAGAAAATTTATGGTTTGTCAGATAAGTAGAAAGGAAAACCCTCAGGATGGAAACCTGGCCAGATAAAAGT
The DNA here is from genome assembly GCF_965194825.1 of Balaenoptera physalus. Lineage (NCBI taxonomy): Eukaryota > Metazoa > Chordata > Mammalia > Artiodactyla > Balaenopteridae > Balaenoptera > Balaenoptera physalus. Next base: position 5,093,734 of record NC_138901.1, read on the forward strand.
CTACAAATGCGTAAAAAGTTTTCTTAAAATACAGTGTCTAAATATTTCAGCCACAAAATCGTCCTAGGATCCACCAAGCTTCATTTGTAACTCCAACCAAACGTAGCCACATCTCCACAAGAAAATATTCCTTTCTTTCTTTGTTGGACGGGTTTGTCTGTGGACCATTCAGCTGGGAGAGTGTAACCCTTCCCGTCTGCCACATTAACGGTACGATTAACTGTATAGCGGTTAAGGGAGAGCGCGGTTATTGACTGAGAAGGGACAAGATGGTACCTTCCAGATGGCTGGAAATATTCTATTTCTTGATTTGAATGGTGGTTACATGGAGGTATACATATGGAAAAAATTCACTGTGCTGTACATTTAAGATTTATTTTTTTGTTTGTTTTTAATTAATCTTTTATTGGTGTATAGTTGATTTACAATGTTGTGGTAGTTTCTGCTGTACAGCAAAGTGAGTCAGTTATACATATACATATATCCACTCTTTTTTAGATTCTATTCCCATATAGGTCATCACAGAGCACTGAATAGAGTTCCCTGTACTATACAGGAGGTTCTTTTTTTTTTTTATAAACATCTTTGTTGGAGTATAATTGCTTTACAATGATGTGTTAGTTTCTGCTTTATAACAAAGTGAATCAGCTATACATATACATATATCCCTATATCCCCTCCCTCTTGCATCTCCCGCCCACCCTCCCTATCCCACCCCTCTAGGGGGTCACAAAGCACCGAGCTGATCTCCCTGTGCTATGCGGCTGCTTCCCACTAGCTATCTATTTTACATTTGGTAGTGTATATACGTCCATGCCACTCTCTCACTTCGTCCCAGCTTACCCTTCCCCCTCCCCGTGTCCTCAAGTCCATTCTCTACGTCTGCGTCTTTATTCCTGTCCTGCCCCTAGGTTCTTCAGAAACTTTTTTTTTAGGTTCCATATACATGTGTTAGCATACGGTATGTATTTTTCTCTTTCTGCCTTACTTCACTCTGTATGACAGACTCTAGGTCCATCCACCAGGAGGTTCTTATTATCTATTTTATATTGGGTTGGCCAAAAAGTTCATTCGGGTTTTACATCGCACCTGACAGACACACCCGAACGAACTTTTTGGCCAACCCGGTATATAGTAGTGTGTATATGTCCATCCCAATATCCCTATTTATTTTATATATATTACTCCTTAGTAAAAAATAGACACACATGTATACATATAGATTTTCTAAAAAAATCACCGCAGGTTTATTTTATGCCCAAGTAGAGTCAAGCTGTTTGTTTAAAAGGGTCCAAATCAACAGCTACTTCATTCCCCAAGCTCCCACCTCTCCTCCCCTGAACCCCACATTCCTGTTGTCTAAGCTGGTTCTACCAGCAAGCCATCTGGAGGAAAAAGAGTAACTGAGACTCACTTCAAGTAGCTTATGTCCTGTTTGGATGGTTTTTGCAAGATGGTAGACTGAAAATGATAAAAGCAACTAGAGATCCTCACCAATCAAGCTCTCCCCAAAGTGTGCTGACACCTGTCACTCAAGAACTTTAACAAAAGTGTCCTCTTCCTGCACTAGAGGACAACGTAGAATGAATATGCTGTTCTCAACATGGCAGGCTCTCAAATACCAAAATCCGTGGCTATTCGCACTTCGATTCCCTTTCCTCCAGGTGATTCACTCATTCAACATACAATACTGATCGGATGACCACAATAGGACCACTATTTCTTACACAGCCTGATTTTTCAGCACCTGCCCCAGACTGTCCTGGCTCCACTCCCCCAAATACACTCCTATGTATAGGACCCCAAAATAACCAAGTACTCTTAGTACTCTGTGTGGCCCAGAATAGATGATTACTTTTCATTATCTGAACATTGTGATCCTATTAATGCAGCTTAGTGTTCCAACCCTATGACTGACTTCCAAAGAATCAGCCCTTTTCCTCCCTTGCACATTTATGATTTTGTAGCAAATGCAGGACCCAACATTGCTGAGTTTTGTCTTGCTACTTTCAGCCCATCATTCCTGCCCCTTGTGGTCGTTTGGAACGCGATCCTCTTTGGTGTGCCGAATGTCCTCCTGGCTTGGGGCCATCTCTGTAAAAGTCCACCACTCTTCATCCAAGCAAAATGCCAGCAGCCACCGCAGACTCCCACATGGTTCAAAACCAGCCCACCCAAACTGGGGGATGCAAATACACTTAAATTTTCTAGTATCTACTTTACAATTTCAATCTCGTTCAGAAGCATATCAAAAAGGACCGTCATATTTCTTGAAATCAGGATGTTTTGGCCTGCAGCATTTCTCTGATTGACCAGCCCCAGAAAACTGTGTAAAGTCTGTGCCAGGTAACCGCTTTCTCTTCTCCACATCCATCCATGTTACCGCCAACCTCCTGCTACACAATTAGGAGACTGTTTTCTTGTCCTTGTCTACTTTCCTCCTCCTGTCATCGCTCAATCCCCACTGGTCTTGCTAATTTATCCTCTGGGAAATGTAATGCTTTCCCCACGGTGTATGTAATCACCATCCCCGTGGGGGGTCACACTGGTCTTTTGGGTCATTACAAGCACATGTTTGTGTTCGATACAGATTCCCAGGCCTGGTTCCGGACCCACTGAGTCAGGCTCTGAGGGTGAGGCTCAGAGTTGGCGCAACGAATCAGCCCCCGAGCAGAGAGCAATGCAGCCTGGGAAACATGGGCTGAGGCTGACTCAGGTGCCCAGGCTCAGGAGAAAGAACGCCAGGTCTAGCTGGCGTCTCCCTGGGACCGTCCATCCCATGCCCAGCTCCCCAGGGTCTCCTCTGCTCCCTTTGTGGTCACATCATCTCCCTGCTTAGCCACCCACAGCCTCCACCTTACCTGAGCCCACAAATCTGCACTCTTCTCTCTGGCGCTCCATCAGCTAGCTTCTCCCCCCGCCTTTCTGACCTCACCTCACTCTCAACAGTCCCTGCCATCTCGTCCCCCGAACCTGCAAGGTACCCCACCTCCCCATTTCCCTCCACCCCCATACCCACCTCCATGGAATGCAGGAGGCTCGCCTTGAAGGACCGTGGTGCTGCATGCCCAGGGCTCCCGGACTTGGGTTCCCACGAAGTTCTCCTCACTCTCTCTGCCATTCTCTCAACGCCCGGGATGCCCCTCGCCGCCCCAGTTCCGTTCATTCATTCGATGCTTTTTCAGCTCACATACATCGATCTGGTCTCCTCTTTTGCCCCCTCCTTGCTGCCTCCTGCCCCCAGCAAAGGTTTCACACGCTCTCCTTGGCTGGCATTTTCCTAGACAACGAGGGGGGTAGCAGCCCTCTTGGGTCCACCCAACCTCTGGCATGATAACTCTTAGAGGCCTGGACCTTTCCATTCCTTACTATGCCTGCCCACAAGGGTCCCTCCCAGCCCACCCTCCCCAAAGGGCTTCAGGTGGCCTTAGAAACCTACAAGTGCCGTCCGTAGGAAGACCTGAGGGAGGATTAACCGTCTGTCCTTGAGGACCATGCTGCATTGCATGGCCTTGGAGCATCAAAATCAGTGTTTATCCTTCAAGTCAGCACAAGGAAAATACACCCACTGGGAAAACAGAAGCCCCCAGAGCCCCAGCACCCTCTACCAGCCCCTTTCCAGAGCTGCTCTTCCCCTGGACTTGGTCGCCTAAGGAGATCTGCATGCCTCATTGACTGCACCAAATAGAAAGGGTAGCCCTCATGGTTCCCTCTAAGGCATTCATTTGTGGTTTTTATTTATAGTCCTGCATATATTTGTGCACAAATAGATGTGCCAGCCAGGAAGCATGGGCCCAGGTACACATGCAAGTGCACACACACACACACACACACACACCAGAAAAAGCAACATTTATTTCTAAGTACGCACAGCCCAGTTAAAGATAAGTCCATTCACTGCTTCTAGAAGCCAAGAACCTATTAAGCTTCACATTTTCAATGCCAGAAACAACCCTAAAAATAAACATCTAGTCATCAGCTTTCAAAATCATACAAATGAGTGCAGATAGTAGGAATTCTAGCAAGTGTCTCCCTTTGCTCTGAATTAATCTAAGAATTTGGAAAATGGATGGGGAGCATCTGGCCTCCAAAACTGATCCCCAAAGCAGCCTGTCTCTGACAGTATGAAACCATCTATTCTCTCCTCTGCGATTGAGGAACTGGCTGCTTGTACACAATTCACTCAGAGACCCTTTAGCCACTTAGTAGGTCCTGAAACGTGTTCAGGTAGTCTCACGGGGGTGGGGATGGAGGACAGAGAAAATATTCCTAACGATGCAACCCATTGGTCGCTATGAACCACAAGGCAGCAGAATAGACAGGCCAAGAGAGAACCCAGGTTAGACTATTCCTTGTACTTTAAAATATAACCACCCCACTCGCTGAAATTCCGCAGAAAAAAATCCGGTAGTTGATGTGAGGTTTCCAGTAACTCTCTCTCCGCGCATTTGTTTCTTTTTTCATTTTGATTATCATCCAGGACACCAGCTCCCTGGCTGTCCTTTCTCACTCACTCCCATGCCTATCCGGACAAAAGAATCAGAATTCCTCTCCTATCCACCCACAAAGGCACTTGATGAAAAAAAAAAATTCCCCGCTGGAGCTATCTGGAGCCTGTGATACAAGAACAGAGCCTGCAATAATGTTGCAGGTTGCAGCCCATGAGTTACCCAAATGGTGGGAAAATTTTTGTTGAGCGCACACAAGCCAACTGGAAGAAACGGAAAATGTTCTCTGGCTAGAATAGTTTGTGCCTGGACCCACGATTTAATAGAGAGGAGAGGCCAGGAAATAAGCATCCTCAGTAACTTGTGCCTGGGTTTAGGATGAGAGGGGGCTGGAAACCCATATTACGTATAGTCTACAATATGTCATTTCACGGTGGCATGGGTTCAATAAAGGTGACTTCCAAGAAATTTCCAGGCTGCAAAGAAATGTCCAGACCAAACCCCTAGACCTCCTAGAAGTATCGGTTCATTTCTGTGTCTATAATCTCCCAGGAGGGTTTCGACGTTAAAACTTGAAAAGCATTTCACGGAAGAGAATGCCTTCTGCATCTTGGCTGTATACCCTATCCTCAGCCTCTTCCTTGTATCCACCCACTCCGGCCTTTCTCCCATCTTCAGCACCCTCCCAATAAAGCCCCCCTACTACTCCAAGATATGCAGCCGAATGCCTTCCGAGGGGGTATTAGCCTAAACTCAGAGTACGTAAGAACACAGAAGGCGTGAAAAAGCAATTTAAATGAGAAAACACACTAGCTTTGACCATCACAACACATTGGTTATCCATCATAATTACACGTCTCCGAAACTCAAATTCCAGCCATCAATTCAACCCACACTAAATTCCAATCACTCTTGAAAGGAAACATATCACCCCAGTTCAAAGCAACATAGTATATGAATACGTCAAAAATAATAGCCAAGGTTTCACAAGGATAATATTAATAGTTATGTCAAGTTTTCCTTTGACAACTGTCATCCATCGTAAAGTTTCTCATTCTTTCATGAAGAAATACACTAAGGATACAAGAGGAAGGAGGGGAAACTCTGACAAGGAGGGGGAGAGAAGTGACGTTAGTTATCTTATTATCAGTCAGATAATAAGAGCTAATGTTTTTTCGAGCACTACTTCCCTGATCGAGCTATGTGTTTTTACACGCACTGGCTCATGTTCTCTTCCTCAAAGCCTTTGCCTCCCAGTGTGCACCCAACTTGCTGTATTACCATTCCTTAAAGACACCCCATCAAGCCTCTGTGCTCCCGTACATGATGTTCCCTCTCCCTGAGACGCCCTTCCTGTCTCACCACCTCCCTGAAACATTCTTTGAACACCTCTTATTCTTCAAGGGGCACTGACTGTCCCTAGGGAAGTCTTCCCTCTGGCCCCAGAGTCACCCATCACTCACTGCGCCCCTAGAAGTCCAGACTTCTCTCCAGCCACTCATCACAGGTCACTGTCACCACTCATTCACAAGCCTGTCTACCCATCACCTGAGAACTGTCCTCAAGGGCACTGATCTAAATGAACCTTTGTCTCCCCAGCATGTCACACACAGAGCCAGGCCAACAGGACAAGCTTAACAAATATTTGTTGAATAAAGCAACAAATGAATACACTTCTCCCATGAAGATCTACAGATAAGAGGCTTTAGTTTTTAAAAGCAAAGCACATATCAAGACTCATTCCAGGTACAGGTGTTTACCAGCGGAAGACACACACCTCCACCCCAGGACAGTCCGTGGGGATGGTGTCCAGCCTGCAATTTACTTAAGCAAATTTCTCCACTGTCCATTTTTCCCAAGCAAACAACTGCTTTGCTTTTTGCTCTCTCTTGCTAAGAATTTTCAGAAAGTGAGTCTTAAAGGATTTCAGGAAAGGGTGGGAGGGTCAGGCCTCACTGTATTCATCTAATAAGGTTTAGGTCCTAAGGCCAAGCAGGGTCAGCTTGATTCTCCCCCCATCAATCCAAGGATAACAGCTTCTTCACCTGCATTTCAAGCAGGAGAACCACCCACTGCCTGCAGGAAGCCACCCCCGGAACCAAGTCACTGGGCTGGGAGGACATTCAAACCGAGGACAGAGAGTTCTCCCTGCTTGCCGCGTCCAGAGCTGAAGGCCCTCGGGTGTGTGCACACGGCTGTCACCATGCAGTCGGCGGGTTGTGTCTTAGATGCCTTTTCTGGAGACATTTCTTAGAGATTCTACTGGGAAGGCAGAAACCCCAGAGGGGTCGGACCGCAGCACGTAGCCATCTAGCTGGCTCTTGGATAACTGCCAGACAGGAGATCAAATCTCAGGAGCCAAGTGCATGTTCCTCTGTCCCCTTTGCCCAGAGGGCTATCACCCCCCCCTCCCCCGCCGCCAGCCCATCATCCCAGGCAGCCTCAGGGAGCGGGCAGCGGGCTGGTGGGTCAGCCGCTGGGGAATCTTACCTGCAGCAGGCCCTCGGGAGGGTAGAGAGCCAGTCGGTCATTCAGCTCCTCTGAGACCTGTGTGTGTGTGTGACATCCAGACCCCAGCCCAACCTCATTCAGGTGGGTGGTCAGGCAGACAGATGAGGGTCAGTTTCCCAGCTCTGCCCCCAGAGAGCTGTGTGACCTAAGGCAAGGTGCGTAACTTCTCTGAATATGTTTCTTCATTCATAAAACGTAAGTAACACCTACCTCCCAGAACTGTGGAAGGTATGGGGATAACCTATGCAGAACACCACCATCTGGGCATGGAATGTGGTCAATAAACAGAAGCTTTATGGTATTTACATTACATTTGTAGTATTTACACTGAGCGCTTAACTCTAAGCTCCCAGAGGGCAGACTTCCTTCATTTCCTACGAAGGGTGTTCTTAGGACAGGCCTGACGCAACACAGCGCTGTTGGGAATACCATGCTCTACCTGTTGGCAGGATGTACACATGGTGACACACACCCAGTAACGCACAAAGGCCTCTGGGACAGGCAGACAAGAGGCTCACACAGCATCAGCCTTGGCCTCCCCACCTGGGACAGACAGGAAACGCCAACATCCACCCAGGACCTTTTCCATCACGCTTCCCAAACTCCATCACCACGGGGCTATTTCTAGGGCATCTCCGTCCCAGCAGTAAATCCACAGGCCGGCCACCAGCATCATAAAATGGAAGCAGCAATAACACTCGCTGAGTGAAGAGTCACCTGTGGGAGCCTCAGGGCAACGTGGGACCGCACAGTGTGTCCTCAGGATAACTGCACCTTGGATGGGACCCGGGGCGGGGACTGGTTTCATCCAGTCACCCTGATCTGCCCGGGGACCACTTCTGGTTTTCACAGGCGGTGACTGGCACCCATCTCAACTGGACATCTACTCTACTAAACAGTGTGTGTGTGTGTGTGTGTGTGTGCGCGCGTGCATGCGTGTGAATCTTCCAAAGCTGTACTGTGCTCTCCCAGATTTTGTCACTCAGGATGGAAAGAAACGTCAGCAAATCCTAGGGAGAAAACTGATGGAGTCGGCTGGACCTGCAAAGGAAACAGCTCTGGCCCACACGGATCCATCCAAAAGCCCCTCCCTACAGATACCTAGCCCGGCAGAAAGTAAATGACATCACCCTGGCAAAGCCGCGTCTCCTGGTTCGCCCCGAGTCCGGCCTCCTCTTGCCGGCCGTTGGCACCATCCTCACCCTCTCCAGTGGGACAGGGTCTGAAGAGCCCGCATGCCTCCTTGCTGATTGATTCTGCTTCCATTGAAGCTCATTCACACCCAAGTGTCACCCCGGGCACTGCCCTGTTAAGCCTCGCCCCCTGAGTGTCCAGTGAAAGGACTTTTTCTTCCTTGAAGGAATCTGCAGAGGTACAGCAACAAGGAGACGGGGGCCCGTAGGTGTGGGATCCCCAGAAGTCACCCTGACCTTTCACCCTGCCCTGGGGGGCTTTCTCTGCCTCTCCTCCCAGCTCCCCTTGCAGGGGAGATGCTTTGTCTCGAGGCATCGCCCAGTCTCATGCCCTGGGTCACGTCTTCTAGCGTCCGTGTTCTTTTCACCTCCAGGAGTGAGATTCTCCACACACATGCAAGTGCACGCACGTGACACACACACACACACACACACACACACACACACACATGCTTGGAGGCGTGTTCTCCATTCGTGGAAACAAGACATGATGATACCTTTATTTTTCAGGTCTTATGACCACAGTTGAGCACGACCATTACGGAACACCCTGCTCCTTTGTTCAAAACTCCAGGGTTGTTTACTGTACAGCTTCTAACACGGGGAACGGGTCCCCTGGCTTTTGGAGGAAGACATGCACAAAGCTCTCGCAAGGCCAGCATGAGCTGCCTTTGGCCAGATGCCTCCGCGTCCAAACCCACGGGGATGGGGGTGTAACGGGAAAGGGTGAGGGCGGAGTGGGGAGCACCAATCACTCAGCAGAAGGTTCCGAGGCCACGGCTCCGGGTCCCCGTGGCTGTGCCCGTGCCTGACATCCGGGCGACTTCGGGCACGGGACCGTGAGCTCTCCGGGTCTCACCTCCCAGCACGGGGACCACAACAGCGCCAGCGCTGGGCCCTTGTGAGGATTAACTGGAGTCATCTGCACGAAGCCCTCAGCACCGCGGCTGGCTCACGGGAAGCGTTCAGTAACCACCAGCTCTGAAGGAGTTACCATCCGTTATCTACACTTCCCTCTCAGCCACGCTGGGGATGGACCGCGGGGCGTCTGCTCCATCTGTGGCCCATCGAACTGAAGCCGGGCGCGGGCGTGATCCGCCCGAGAGCACGGAGCACGAGGCCGGCCGAGCCGGGCTGTGGGCACTGCTGCGCGTGGCCGCGGAGGGTCATTCACGCTGCCTGGCCCCAGGGCCACCGCCAGCCAGGGGACCTGAGTGCCACCTTCCCTGGGCCATCAGGGCCCTGGTTCCTCTGTCCCTGTCCCCTGAGTCCTGAGAAACCACCTACCCCCAGAAGGCAGCCAGGCAGCAGGGAAATTTTGAAAAAGAAGAGAAAAAGAGAAGAACGCTTTCCTGCTCCGGGGCAGGTACCCCACTGCCCTCAGAGGAGAAGAGCTCCCCAGGCCTGCCCTCCTCTCTCTGCCCCTGCCCTCTGCCACTCTGGGAGGGCACACGGCCTGCTGAGTCCCACACGGCGGCCTCCCTCGGAGCTGCTGGAAGACATCAGCTCGGGCCGCCCCATAGATCCACCCTGGGAGGGGAGCAGGCCTGGGGGAAGCAGCCTGAAGCCCCTGCACGGGCCTGCTGCATTTGTCCTGCGGCCCTCCAGAGGGGCAGGGGCCTGATTCTGTGACCCCTGAGCCCTGCCTCTCCGGCCCCAGACCCCAGGCAGCCGGGGAGGGCTCCCACCGGCGTGCAGATAGATGCCAGGAGACCCCAAGCAGCTTGGAGCTCGGAGGCCTGGGCGCTGGATCCGAGAGGGGGCCACTCCCTCTGCGACCTGAGACCAACCGGGCCAAAGAGCCCCATCCGCGCAATCCTGCCCTCCCTGGAAGCTACAGTTGTAGCATCCTTTTCCAAACGTCTGAATCATGGCTTCCATGAGAACTTTTCACGCAGAAACCTAGCTGACAGCCACCTGCATGTAAAACTTCAAAAGTGGACCCACTTCAGTGTGACTTTCAGAAGCCGGCTTGCCAAGGGAACACGTACACCGTGTATTAAATTTAAAAGCCCAGCCATTCACTCCAGTGAATAAACGGATCCCGTGAGGGGGATGATGGGCGACAGGCCTGTGCAGCGAATGACGGTAAATCTTGGAACCAAATATCCAAATATACAAGTCCTTTCTAGGTGAAAAATCGTGGCTGCTTTTGATTTCCTTCTTTGTGTTTTTCAGCATTTTATCAAAGCCCGCTGCAGAATGTTTGGAGTCGGATAAAAAGCTCCTCTTTGAAACGCCTCCTTTTTTCTTCTTAATTTTCTTCTCTTACATTCCACTCCGGCCAGCTCGCTTGAACTGGGTGTTCAAACACCTTTCTCTCCCAAGCACAAGCCCTAAGAGGCATTTTCCCGGAGCAACGTTAGGGCCACGGGGAAGCTTAAACAGAAGAAACAGACCAGCCCGGCCATTTCTCCCTTCAATTCCTCCCCCAAATCAGAGTAGAGATTAAATTAAACTTCATGGCTTCAGGGCTCGGGGTAACTGACCTGGTAAATAGCTATTGGTGAGACCGCAGAAACGTGGTACAAGCACATAAACAAATGAAAACAAGAAAGAAAGATGGTTTAAGAAGAATAAAATCAGTGGCAAGAGTCCTCTGCATGGCCAGGCCAAGTTGGGAAAACAGTGCCAAAGACCCGAGCTTCTCCCCTCGGGGGTAGTCAGTGGGGAGGCCCTGGGCGCTGAGCAGCGGCTTTGTGCTCCCGGGAAAACTGGCCGGAGGGGAGGGAGGGGGTGCTGCGCCCCACAAGCCGGGCACAGCCAGGCGCCTGGGGTTACCGGGCAGTCTGGCCCCGAGGCGGCGGCAAACGCACCGCCCGCGCCCGGTGGAGCCACAGCGCCATCATGCGGCCTCTTGGAGAACAGCCGCGCAGGACTCAGGGAAGAGGACCAGGGCTCCCAGCCTCAACTGGCCCCGGGTAGGGTCTGGAGCCAGGCCTGGGCCCGCCAAGCTGTCACTCCGGGCCCCGAGGCAGGAGCCTGCAGACGGACACCAGCTGTCCAGGCAAGCTACACAACCCAGGTCTGGCCTGGAACCGGCGGCCCCAGAGGATGCTCCGGGGCTGCTTTTGCAATCCCAGACCCGACCCACCCCTCTCCTCCAGCAGCTTACTCCAAGTGAAAAAGGTTTGCTTCCCAGAAAGAGTGGGGTCAGAGGAAAGGGGAGGTCTGATGGGCAGCAGGACTGCCGGTCACACCACCCAGGGTTGCACGGAGGCACACACAACAATGCATCGGGAATTCAGCCTCAGGCCTGTGAGACGGGCCACTGGTACACGTGACCCCAGAGAGTCTGGGCTACAACCTAGAACACGTCTCTCCCGGAACACAGCCCGCGATCCCATGTGCCTCCCAGGACAGAATCTGGTCCTCAGAAACAAATGTTGGGATTATGGGGGAACTAACTCAAGAACATGTGATCTCCATCTTAGACCACTGGAGGAATGTGACACAGGAAAAAAAAAAGAAAATCCTTAGAACGCCAGCCGGGAATACGCATATTACTAAGAATATTATATAACAGGAAACCATAGCAAAGGCATTGAGCAAATCACTTTATACCATCATCTTATTTAATCTTTGCAACCACCTTGGAAGACGGGCACTTTTCTGATTTTTGTTTTACAGAAAAGGAAAGGGAAGTACCCAGAGGTTAAATAACTTGCCCAGGTCTGCAGCGGGCAAGAGGCAAAGCCAGGCCTGGATCTCGGAGCCTGGCGCCTGCTCCTTTGCTTTCTGCCTCCTCAGTTCCGTCTTTCCACCCAGCTCCCCATCCCGAGAACGAATCCAGGTTTTGTGGGACCTGAAGCTCGTACATTTTTCTGGAGGGAGGGGCAGTTTCTTTAAGAAAAATAATGAGCTTATAAATACACATGAGCGTTTAAATCCACACCCCGGTGCAGGGCGTGGAGGGCCCATGTAGGTGAGGGGCTGGTGCTTCATTATCTCCAGGGCAGTTCCATCTCTGCTCTCCTCCACCTCCCCTGCAGCTGGCTTTCCTGAATCACTGCATTCACCCCTCCCGGCCGCTGCTCAGGCCCCTGCAACTGACATCCACGCCCAGCTCATACCTGAAACTGCTTTAACTCAAGGTCACCCAATGACACCCCAACTGCCAAGTATGATGAGTACTCTGCAGCCCTTCCCTCCTGGAGGAATTTGCAGCCCCGATGACATCTCCCCTTCTGGAGACTCTTCTAGCATGTTGGACACTACCATCTCCTGGCTCTCCTCTTGCCATCTGGGAACTCTTTCTCTGGGTTCCTCATTGGTGGAATTTCTGTCTCCTGTTCCCAGAATGTCCTGGTGAGCATGCGCAGAGGAATGAGGGTAACCTCAGAGACAAGCCAAACCCAAGGCTGCACCCCGACCCCTGGTTAAGAGCTGTGTGACCGTCAGCAAACAAGTCACCCTCTCTGAGCTCACTGTCTCTTCTGCATAATTAGGATTATACACCGTAAATTATTTAGAAGGTTAAATGAGATAATATATGTAGTATGCTTAGTAGGATGCCAGACACACAGTAGGGCTCCATGATCACTGAAAGCCATGGTCAGCCCTGAGCACTAGATTACTATTTCTAGCGCCTACAGGATTATCTCACCCATGGGGCCCTCCCAGGAACTCAGCTCGTCTAAAAGTGCTCTTCCCACCACCCACAAGCCCACCCCCTCCCGTTTTTCTGCTGATTTCTGAATGGCACCACTGACTATTTGGCACGGAGACCAGACATCCAGGACCCATCCTGAATCCACCCTCCACCACACCAAAAATCTCCCTGGATCCACACCTAGGGTCCCCCCTCAAGCCACACCGTCCTATCCCACTTGTGCCCATGTTCTCCTGATCTCGCCCTTGGACCTCTGACCTGCCTCCTAGATGAGGGGCTTCCCCGCTGCCCCTACCCATCCTCCTCGCCAGAAGGCTGAGCATCCTCAAACCATCTCCGATCATGCTGTTTCTCTACTTAAAACCCTGCAATGTCTCTCCTTTTCCATCAGTATGAAGTTCAACACGACCACAAAGCCCAGGATTCTCAGGCTCCTGTCGCCCATGTGTTTGCATCATCTCCCCCTAAACCCGTGAAGGATTCTCCTAAAGGATTCTCCCCTAAAGGATCCGCTCAGACATCCCAAACTGTCCGCATTTCCTCTCCCCTCTGTGCCTGTGCCCGCACGAGTCCGCCACCTGGAATGCCCACCCCTTTCTCTACCCACCACCTTCAGAGCCCAGTTCAAATGTCACCTCCTCTTGGAAGCCTGCCAGGATGCCCCCTCAAAGTTCAGGACCAATTCTCTGTGCATCCTGCGTATACCCAGATCACAGCACTATTCGAACCCTACAACAGTAGTATTTACTTCTTGTTTCAGAGGCTATGTGGTAAGTTCTCTGAGAGAACCAACATCTTAAGAGAAAAGAGAGTGCAGTGGTCAAGAGGGTGGCTTCTGGAATCAGACACCCCGGGGACAAATCTAGCTCTATTTATCCTGTCGCCACAGCCGGGTGAAGTTACATCACTTCTCCGGCTTCCATTTTCTCATCTATCTCATGGGATAAGGATGGGATGTCCCTTAGAGGGGGTAGGAGGGATGAAGTGGCTTAGAACAGTGCCTGACACAAGCCAACGCGGACCAAGAGAAGTAAAACGCCAGCCCCCTACAATCTTAAATCGGCTATTAGCCACATTGAAGAGGTTAAAAGAAAGACAGCTGAAATTAATTTTAATCATGTTTACTTAATCCAGTAAATCTCAAATCTTATCGTTTCAACATAAAATCAATATTTTTAAAAACTATTCATGAGCTCTTTTATGTTGCTTTCTCCCCACTAAGCCTTTGAAACCCAGTGTGCGTTTTCCACTTAGAGCACATCTCAGTTCTCACGAGCCACACCTGACCTGCTCCCAGGCCACGGGTGGCTGCTGGCTGCTGTCGTGGGCAGCATGTTCTGGGTGACAACCCCCGCCCGCCCACGGAAAGGACTCCTGGAAGCTTGTGCCTGGCTTCCTCCCGACTCCACCCCACACGCCTTTTCCCTTTGCTGATTTTGCCCTTTATCCTCCACTGGAATAGCCACGGGCACAACTCCATCGAACCCAGAGAGCTCCTTGGATGCAGGTTCTTCAGTACAGCATGTTCGCTCTGGTCTGCAAAGCTGGATGGTCCCTCCCGCCTCTGTGCCCTCCCCATTCCTAATGCACAGCCCAATCTTGACCCACAACCATCAGAGGCAACAATGCATTTAAATTTCTGAGCCAGCGTCAGACAGAGGGGTCCATTTTTATTCATCTCTGCCTCCCAAGGCCCAGCACATCACTCCGGAGGGGAATTAAATATTTCCTGAACGTTAATCACATGTACTCTCTATTCTGATTGCCTTTATAGCTGAGGGTATGATAAGCTAACATGAAGAGTTTTAAGCCTACAGCGTCATAAGCGAGAGTTTTTATTCATTCCTCCCCAAGACACAGGTGCTATTCTTTCCATTTCACTGATGACTCAGAGAATTTGCCCAAGGTCACTCAGTGAGTACATCCTGCCCAAAACACATTTATGATGTGGCAAACACTAATTACTCTTATTTTCAAACAAATAGAAGGTGAGCATTCAATGTCCAGGCTGGCTGTGCAGTGCCATCTGTTTGGTCGAGGCTGGCTTGTAAACAGCCGTGACTTCTGTCTTGCTGCGCATGTCTCTCACTCTCGCTCTTTCTCTCTCTTCTCCAGCTGCTGCAGTGTGGCCTGCCCTATCGAAGGGCCCTCAGTCCAACAGCCTGCAAGGGACCCAATCTGGCCGACAACCGCTGAGTGAGCCTGGAGATGGACCCTGCCCCACTCGAACCATCAGATGAGTGCAGCCCAGCCATCACCTTGACCGCAGCCTCCTGAGAAACCCTGAGCCCCAGGACACAGCTAAGCTGCGCCCACATTCCTGCTCCACAGAAACATGAGATGATAATTGTTTTGAACTGCTGAGCTTAGGGGAATCGTCATGTAGCATTTCCTTCTCTCTGGAGAATTGCTGGTGTGAGCCAACAAGCCTTTATATCATTCACCTAAGTGCCTGTAGGGTCATGAGCTCTGCCATCCCATAGACCTTTGAGTCGGTTGGGGGGGAAACCCCTGGGAAAAGAGCATCTCCTTTAGACCCCTAAAGCCCCCACTTTACCCAGCTCTCTTCACACCTCCTCAGATCCATCCCTTATCAGCATCTTCCCCTTTTATACACACTTGCACACACACACACACACACACACACTGGCCCCCAAGTGTGCATCTGCCTCGCAATTTATGATCCAATTACAAAAGCCATCAGCATCATGCATGTGTGTATTAAATAGAAGCCAGTGAAATCTTAGCGGCAGAAAAACACAAAAGGGTAGGCGGGGAGGGGGTGTGCCTCTGTGCAAGTGGTCCATGAGGGGTCACAGGAGATACCTCCCAAAAACTTGAAAAAAATAAGAAAAACCGCTTCCTGTGAAGCGTCAAACTAATTAAGTCAGGGGATAAAGAGAGAAGACAGTCCCCCAGACGAGTGGCATTGGGATGCTTAGTGGGTCACACTGATGCGGCTAAAGCTGGCAACACGGAGGCAGTGGCCTCTGTGCACACAACTCACACGTGCGTGCACACCTTCCAACACGTGTGCACGCCCACCCCTCACGCATTCACTCACGCACCTGTGCACACGTGGACTCACACATCATACACACTCACACACACATGTGCACTCCCAGGTATGTGTGTGCACATCCCGCCTACACACACAATCACACGGATACACACCTGCACTGACACTCCGTGCACACACACACATGCACACACACACCCCAGGTTCAAAGAGCCGACCCAGGCAGTGCGTGCTCAGCTCCAGCTGGGGAAGAAGAGGCTGTTTCTTCGACACTTGAGGGCACGTTTCTCTAATCACTAACCCCACGTTCACCAGGCAACAGCCGGGATAATACGGTGGCCTCTTAGATGCCTTGAAACCAAAGAAGCTGCTGCAGCAGAAACCCCAAGGATTCCAACACGGGAAAAGGAAGGCTCCTGCTGTCAGAAGATCCATCCACACCCCTCCTGCTCCCTCCAGGGCCATTCTGTCCCCAGACACCCCGTCATCTCCAATCCTGATGGAGTCGGGGCCCGTGACACCAATTCCCAGACCCTGGAGAACGGCAGGTCCACTGCAGTGAGGCCTCTGACCCCTCTGAATTTCCTCTCAGCCCAGGCACCACTGAATGCTGGCTGAGCCGGGGGCTGGGGGGCAAGAAGAGGCCGAGGGGAGGAGTGCGGGGTGGCTCCCCGTACCCAAGGTCAGCGGTCCCCTCAAGGTGCTACCGTGGATGCCAGGGAAATCACTGAAGCTGAAACTGGGTATGTCAGCACTGCTGGAGACCAGCCCCAGGTGGCCTGGCCATGGCCTTGGAGAAAGCCCTGAGCCGTGCAGCCTATCAGCCTCCTCGACAGGAAGCTGGGAACAAAGCCTGCATCTTCGCGCATTCTCGGGGTTAGGTAACAGCGAGAACTTCTGTGCCCGATGGACGGGGGGCAGGGCGGAGGGGGGGCGGGGGCAGCGACTTTCCCAAAGGCGCGCTCAGCAAGAGCAGGGCCCGGATGGCCATGGGCGGAGGCTGAGCCCTGCTGCGTCTCCCAAAAGAGGCAGCCAAAGCCCCCAGCCACTGCAAGGGGCACCGCCGGGGCCTGCTACCAACAGAGCCTCCCCACTCCCGACCCCCGACCCCCGAGTCAAAACGCAAGTGAGTCATTAAACCTGCCTGTTTATCATGGGCTTTAAAAAAACCTAGAGCTAAAAGAAACGATCAAGCACTATCCCCTCAAAACCCCAAACTACACCTAGGGACTGTCCCTCCAAGCTTGAAAGGAATGATTCCATGATCAAGACAAGGAAAAATGCGTTTTAATAGGCATCCATGAGCCCACGCTGATATAAATAAATGACTGAATGGATAAACTCAAGGGGGAGCAGAAACAAAAAGTTCCTTACAGAAGAATTCCGAACAATGTATGTAGATACTTAAACCTCTCCAGGAAATGAGCTTGCTTCCCCTCCCGCTGAGTGTGGGCTGAGCTTGGTGACTCTTCCAATGAAGAGAGGACGAAAAGGGAAAAGTAGAAATTTCCAGTGGAGAAACCTGGCAGACACCACATTATCCAGGTGATCAAGGTCAACACCATGCTGATATCACATGCCCCTGATACAATATCATGAGACTACTTCACCTCTGTGGTATTCTGCCCCAAACCCCAGTCCATTATGAGAAAACATCAGACAAACCAAAATTGAAGGACATTCTTCAAAACACGTAACCAGTACTCTCCAAAATCGTCAAGACCAGACGAGAGTAAACACGATGTGGGATTTCGACTGGATCCCAAACAGAAGGAAGTTATTAGTGAAAAATCTAGTGATACCCAAGTAAAGTGTGTGGTTTAGTACACAGC
The DNA here is from genome assembly GCF_965194825.1 of Balaenoptera physalus. NCBI lineage: Eukaryota > Metazoa > Chordata > Mammalia > Artiodactyla > Balaenopteridae > Balaenoptera > Balaenoptera physalus. The sequence continues at coordinate 5,111,349 of NC_138901.1, forward strand.
ATTGCAACCATGCTAATTTCTTAGTTTTGACAACTCTCCCAGGGTTATGGAAGATTATGAGGAAACTAGGTGAGGGCTATGCAGGAACTCTCTGTACTTAACTTTGCAAATGTTCGGTAAATCCAGAACTATTCCAAAATAAAGAGTTTATTTTGGAAGGTGTACTTGACACAGCAGGTGGATAACTAGTTCAAACCATCACCCCCCCACCCCCCCACCCCCCGCCCCCCGCCCCCGGAACGATACGATAGGATGACATCAGAAAGTTGTGTAGTTTCATTCCACGATCCATCGTGAAAGGCAGCAGAACAGCTACTGCGTGCCCGGGCTTGATTATCTCTAACCCCCAAACCACCAGGAGCACCAGCCTCCCTTTACGTGGGAAACTGACCAGGGGGAAGTTAAGTAACCTGACAAAGTCACACAGCATTCCGGCGTGCATCTGATCCAGGGCTGGCCCCCAAGCGCGTGTTCTCTTCCACGAGCCCCACTGCCCCTTCCCAGACGGGACCCATGGAAGACCACCACCTCGTCCTATCAGAGCCCTGGGTGCCCTTCCAGGAGGCGTCCTCTGTCAGATGCCTTTCCCAGTCCCAGCCGCAGCAGTGAGAGGTTCTTTTGAAAGCTGATACAGAGAGGAACCACTAGGTGGCGAAAGACCCCACCAATGCCAAGGAACAGTGTCCGCCAAGGACAAGAGACCACACCCAGCTGAGACAGTTCTCTGCCTAAGAGTCCCAGCAGCAAAGCTTGTTGTAAGCCATTCGGGGCTTTCGGTCTTGGCCAAGATTTGCGTAAGGGTAGAAAGGAGGGGTGTCCCTCAACCACTGGTATAATTTTGGAGGTCCAGCTGCAGAACTAACCAAAGACTTATTCCTTCCTTGGCAAAAACCGGTAGACAGCTCTGAGCTCCTTACATAGGGGCACACCCCCAGATACACACACACGCACACATATATACACACGCAGCGGGGGTGGACCTTTAGATTCACTCTTCAGAGTCAAGGTTAGCAGGACTCGTCTTGACAAACATGCTAACCATCACCACCCTGGAACACAGACATAGGTGCTGGTCCCCGTCTTTGAAACCTCACGAGCTCCAGCTCCAGAACCCGACTGCCCGGACTGGAAGCCCAGCTCCGTTGCTTACGAGACACGTGACCTTGGGCACCTGGCTTAGCTGTGGGCCTCACCTTTCTGGTCGAACACCTGGAGATGGGAGCAGGACAGAGCCCACGAGATTCACTGTGACAATTAAACAGATTAACAGGTGAAAGTCACTTAAATCAGTGCTTAATAAATGTTTGCCACTTTTTGTTGTTGTTTCTCCCCCTTGAGGGGGTATATCTGCCCCAGCCCTCAACCCTCCAGCCCTGAAGAGAATAGGATGCCTTCATAAGGGAGGAGACGGTTGCTATGGCAACCCTAGAAGGAGCCCGAAGGGACACCTGCCCTGCTGTCTACTCAGTTGTGAGAAACGAAGGCTTGGTTCACGGGGTAACATCACGACTTCTAGTCCGTTTCAAAGACCCACCATAGCAGACCACACACCTCCCTCCGCAGGGAGGACACGGGGCAACCTGCATCTCCAGGGAGACTCCAGAAAGTTCCCCGGGCAACGGTGCGATGTTTTATCCCTGCTTTACTGAGAGGTTTTGTTTTGTTTTGTTTTTTTCAAGGTCAAGGCGAATGTGTAGGCACAACTGCTTTTAAACCTGTTCTAGGCTCAGACCCTGCAGCTTGGAACGACTCTGGCACCTGACCTTGTGATTCTTGTTACTCGTATGTGGAACAGACCACTGTGTTCTGGAGCCAGCTGAGCTGCAGCAGAGCAGAGATAAGGCTCCCACTGGGGCAGGAGCCCCTCGATGTTCACAGGAAGGTGTCAGCCTCCTCCTGTCACCTGGGCAGGGGGCGTCTGCTTCACACACACACACACACACACATACCCCCATAGAAGAGCTGCCGCCAGGGCGGGACCCGCACGGCAGAGCTTCCAACGTTGTGCCGGGGAAGATTCAGCAAAAGCTCCACTGCCAGCAGCCGCTCATGGAGGGGAGAAGAAAGATGCGCACTGAGCCGTTCCTTCTAGACCAGCGGGGTCCCCAGCCCTGCGGCATCAGCACCACAGGAGCTTAGAGAAATGCAAATTCCTGGGCCCGGCCTGAGAACTACTGAATCAGACGCTCCGCGGTGGGACCAGGGGTCTGTGTTCTAATGGCCCCTCTGGTGGCTCAGATGCCCTCAGGCTGGAGAACCACCACGCTGGATATTGGAAAGGGCACTTTCGTTACACCCAACTGTCAGTGCACTGCTCCTGTGTTTACACCACAGGCCTCTTTAGAGGGACGCGACAGGGCACAAACCTAGACGTTTCCTGAAGTTCAGAATTCCCTGTGAGAACAGGATGCTCTGGGGAGCCCAGAGTTCCCGGGCGTCTCTACTGGTGACACACAGACAAAGGGGTCTGATGAGAACTGACAGAACTGGTCTAGAAAGCTCTCGACCACTCTAGACCATATCTGTGCCATCCTCTGCGATCATACAGGGATTATAGATTTTATTTGATCCTAAGATATTTTATCCTGGCCTTATCGATGACTTCATCTTATTTTTTCTACCTTTATTTTTCCTACTTTTTTTGATATAAAAATAAAATTTAAAATAAGCTTGCCTTAAATCCTTTTGGCGACAAAGCCAGGTTTAAATGTGTTTATTAATATTTTTCAAAGGCACGTGACTTTTTTTAAAGCAATGTCCAAGTGGGGTGAAAAGGTAGGCTGGATTTGGTGTTCTTTCAGCCTCAATCTGAAGTTGGGGAAAATTTGTAGAAGCACCTGCAATAATCTGATCTGAACACTAGAGGGCACCACAGCCCACGAGTCTGGCTGGCCCAGCAGCGGCCCCGGGCAGGCTCCAGGGATGGAAACATCAAAATAAGAGAAAAGCCTACTTCAGACCCCATAACCGTCCGAACTGCAGGAGACTGCAAGATGCTGCCAGATGCAGGCCCTCTTCGGGCTCACACCTCCGAACCCCCAGGGCAGTCAGTAATTAGGTGTCTAAGGGCACTGAGAGCTGCAAACCTGGGCCACTGGGTCTGCATTTGGATTAAGCTCCCCTGTGTGTCAAGCGCTGTGAGGATTACAAACAACCAAAAAGACGATGCCACTGAGCATGTGCACAGCACGTCACTTTACAGAACATCTTCTCCTATGCAGACACCCGCGTGCACAGTGCCTCATCACACCGTCAGGGCGCCCTGGAGCACGGCTCCATCAGCCCACCCTGCAGATGAGGGAAGCGAGCCCCAAACGTGCCAAGGGACTTCTGCGGCCTGATGTCTGGGCTGGCTGGTGGCCGAGCTTGGGGAAGTGTAACTCAGACCGGGCGGTTAGCACTTAAGCACAGCACCTCCCCAAAGGCAAACAAGAGCCTGTTCTCAGGAGTGAGTCCTGCCCTCAGCGACCTGGAGGTGGGATAAACCTGGGGGGAATCACTGCTGACAAAGCTCAGGGCAGGTCCCCAGGATCCTCGGCCCATCGCCAGCCACGCAGGGGAAAAGCCACCGCTCGGAGGTCTGCAGCCCCTTTACCTGCCCTGTGCTCCCCCCACCCCGGCTCTTAACAGCACTTGCAGCTTGTGCTGTACATTACGACATCACATCTGCTGCTGCATCGCTCTATAAAAAGTAGGGTAGGGACTTCGCTGGTGGTGCAGTGGTTAAGAATCTGCCTGCCAGTGCAGGGGACATGGGTTCGAGCCCTGGTCCAGGAAGATCCCACATGCCGCGGAGCAACTAAGCCCATGAGCCACAACTACTGAAGACCGCACGCCTAGAGCCCGTGCTCTGCAACAAGAGAAGCCACCACAATAAGAAGCCCGTGTGCCACAACTACTGAAGCCCGTGTGCCACAACTACGGAAACCTGCGCCACAACTACTGAGCCTGCAAGCCACAACTACTGAAGCCCATGCTCCTAGAGCCCGTGCTCCGCAACAAGAGAAGCCACCGCAATAAGAAGCCCGTGCACCACAACGAAGAGTAGCCCCCACTCGCCGCAACTAGAGAAAGCCCGCGCGCAGCAACAAAGACCCAACACGGCCAAAAATAAATTAATTAAAATATATATATACATTTAAAAAAATATATTAAAAAAAAAAGTAGGGTAGGAGTGTGGGTGGGTGTGTATGTTCCCCACCCCCCAGAGACACGTGGGCCAGGAGAGACCTGCCTGTCCTCGCTCCCATTCACCAGCCAGCAGTGTCCTGCCCCAGAGAAACTTGGAAAATACAAGAAAGAGACAAGGAGCCTTGCCACGAATCCACAGAGACCAGTGGACACCCCAGGCAGTGCTCCTGCCCCACGGCCAACAGGGACCGTGGCTTCCCAGGCGGAGGGTGGCCGCCCTGCCATGCAGGCCGACTCCCCGGGCACAGCTGATGTCGGAGCCAACAGGCCAGGACTGCCCTGCAAAAGGGCACAGCTTATGTCAGAGCCAACAGGCCGGGACTGCCCTGCAAAAGGGCACAGCAGGAGTAGCCACTGATTTTTTTGTAGCTACTTCACCTTAAGGTCAAAAATGTGGATTAAATACTCTGGCTCCATTGTTCTAGACATATTCCCTTTTTGTCCTCCACTAATAAGTATTTTATGTCAAAATAATCCCCCAGAATGGTTTTCTGGCAGAGAATGACAACGTCTAGCTTTCCGACATCCAAGAGAGGGATGAATCTGTTGAAATCCACATAAACCTCAAATGATGCATTTCCCCTTCATGAATGCCACCTCACTGCAGCCCAGAGTGACCGTGAATTCCTGCCTGGTCTACATCGGTGGTCCTCGGAGCATGCCACCTTGAAATTCTTGGCTACATACACAGCCTAAGCCAGTCCGTACAGACCGTCACGCCCCTCTCAGCCCTGTGTCCCCCACGATGCATGAACCCAAATGCCGGGGGGAAAGGGATCTGGAAGTAAGCTTTGCTTTGGGCGGAGAACTATATTCTAATTCATCCACCTAATTCCTGAAATAAGGCTCAGCAGGGCCTGTGCTTGGAGCAGATGTGAGAGAGCCCTTTTCCCGGCCACCAGGCTCATTGGCGTCCGCACGGAGGATGGATGGAGGGGGTCTCGGTGCCGAGCTCCTGGGGGGAGCTGCAGTCCCTCTCTGGGACCTTCATCTCAGAGTGAGAGGCTCGAATGTGGTAAGCTGGGCCGGGAGGCGCAGTGCCAGGGCCCACGGTACTTTTACAGGCCCGTGAAAGTGTTTTAATTTCTTTTAAAATCAGAAGAAAAAGGAACACAAATTTTCAGGCCGGAGAAAATGTTTTAATATGTAATATTAATGTAGTCATAGTTATACCAACAGAGTTACAAAATTTTTTTTTTTTTTTTAAAGAGGAGGGGAATGACAAAGTCAAACGTGCCCGGGACTCATGAAAGTCTGAATGCAGCCCTGAGCAGCCTGGGGTGGGGAGCGACGGGGGTCCCAAGTAGGACAGCTTAGGCACACTTGCAAGGGGCTGGAAGAAACCCCTCCTCCTCGGCCCTGAGGGTGGAGCTTCTGCATCCCCAGCATCAGGACCACTGAGACTCCATGCTGCTCCCTGTAGCTTCCTGCCGCCAGGAGACTCTTTACAAACCAGGTGCACTTGGCAAAGGTTCTCATCCAATCCCAGGGCCAGGGGGCGTACAAGGCAAGAGGGGACACCGGAGGGCTGGGTGGGCACAGAAGGCCAAGTAGATGAAGCTCGGAGCCTTCCCCCCAAGACAAACCCCCTCACAATCCATTTGTTCCCTTTCCGTTTTTATTTTAATATTCACCTACCATAAAACTGTACCATTTTAACCATTTTCAAGTGTCCGATTCAGTGGCACCTAGCACATTCCCAATGTGGTGCGAGCATCACGCCTCCTCGGTTCCAGAATATTTTCATCCCGACAAAAGGAACCCCTTGCCTACTAAGTAGTCACTCCCCATCCCCCCCCCCCTCCTCCAGGCCCCGGGCAATCATTAATCTGCTTTCTGCCTCTATACACTGGCCTATCCTGGGTATTTCACATAAGTTGAATCACACAGTGTGTCGTCCTTCTGTTTCTAGCTTTCACGGAACAGAATGTTTTCAAGGTTCATCCATCGCTGTAGCATCTACCAGTACTTCACGCTTTCTACGGCTGAGTAACATTCCATTGTATGCTAACTCGCATTTTTTTTCTCCCCTTTATAGGCATGAGAGCACTCAGAAGGGAAAGCAAACCTCTGTGATGGTTATCAAACTTCAGGAGCAAGTGCTCAGCTCAGTGAGAGATACGGGTCTTAAAAACAGAGGAGTGGGCAAAGGCATTTTTAAATCGCAGAATGTGCAGAATCAGATACACATACAAACCATACAAACATCCATGTGGACGTTTATGGCTTCTGTCCTAATGTCCTCCCCTCCGCCCCGTTATCCAGGGCCTCGGGAAGTCCAGTTCTGATTCAGCACTTGGATTAGGGGATTCTAGAAGCAGCAAGGCGAGCTGGGTCTCCCGGACTTGGCTGTAAACCTGTTTCACCCGACACTCTGGCAAACACTGGCTGTCGGGTTTCCCACCACCTTCATCCGTGGAGTGGGGAGGGAACTCACCATGTGTCCCCGGAGAAACGAAGTCAGAAAGGGAGGGTGGGAGGGAGAGGGAGGAGGAGGGAGTGAAGGAAAGGCTAAGAGGTGGGAGACGGCAAAGAGGGCAAGTCTGGAGAACTCGGGGCTCGCCCTGCAGCGCCCGGGAAGCAGCATCTTTCCAAGAATGAGGGTGTTTTTATTTGAAGTGAAGGAGGATGAAGAGGGCAGAGCACGAGGCCCAGAGCGAGAGGAGCCGGCTGAGACCTCCGCGGCCACAGCTGACCGAGTCCACGGGCATCCGCTGGACCACATCTCCAAACGCCTGGTTGAGAGAACCAGGAATCGGGGGCACATTTTGCCCCTTTCCCCCAACCTCCCTGGAGCTTCAAGGAACTGGTTATGGTTGCCAGATCAGGGACTCACGTCAGTTCAGATGCTTCTATTACTAAAAAGAAAGAAAAAAGGTACACAAGTACAAAGACGTTTATGGCAGCCTTGTGCTGAAAAATGGAGACCCAAGAGCCCCGCACTGGGGACTCGGTAAGAAAACAACGGTCCACTGACTCACTGGCCCTCGGGCCTCGAAGGATCCTCATCAACGCTGAGACACAGGAAAGCCACCCTTGCTATAAAGGCGAAGAAGAGAATGGAGTCTGCACTCTGTGTCCGTCACACCAGCGTGACATGGACACCCCTCACCATGTCCACGGAGACGCCCGACATATTCCATCTTCAGGGCCCTGCCGGGTGTCCGAATTTTCTGGCACGGTTTTCACGTCACAGCGGCCATGAGAATGTATAGTAGGAGCCTCGGCGACAGTCATTCGCCATCTGTTTGCTCCCCTGACGTTCCGCATCGCCTTCCCTCCTCCTACGAAAGGCCTTCCTTAGACAAGCTCTCTTGGAGTAAGCGCTGGCCGCCCCACCACACGCGCGTGTGTGTGTGTGTGTGTGTGTGTGTGTACACGTGAGTGCCCGTGCGCACACACACACACCCTGCAGTGCCACTCAGCCATTCTCAAGGCGGGGCAACGGGTGGCACTTGAGGCCAGGACGTCAGCACGGGGAGCAGAATTAGCTTTTCTCTTTCAAGGGGTGTTTGCTTAACACTCAGAGCTCCTGAGCGGGACAGGGTCACGAAAGGAGGAAGAGCTCTCAGTGCCTGGAAGGAATCCCAGGGCAGGCGGCTCCCTCCGGTCCAGCTCTTCTGTGCCCCCTGGTCCTCCCAGCGTGGGAGGGCAGGAAGAGAGGGGAGGGCAACGGGTAGAGCCATGGGTCAGTGAGGCCAAAACAACCTGGACGGAGGGTCCCCAAGGGACATGGAGCCAACCCGGAGACTCAAGTTTCTCCTTCAAGTGTCCTTCCAGAATTCTGCACTCCACACAGAGCCTGGACGTCCACTTCAGGGGACAAACAGTCCTTAAGCTGCAGCTGGGTGCCAAGCAGGTCCAAGAACAAAACCGAAGAACGGTCTTCAAATACTTCCAGGATGTGGAGTTTGAGAGGGGAAGAAAAGGAGAAGCCAGAGGCCAGGAATACGCCTGTTATCTGAAACACCCAGTTCCGCCAAAAGGTAAAATGGAGAAAAAAAGTTTCAGAGCATCGTTTATACGATAAAAGTCAGCCATCTACTACTACTCAATAGTTACATTAAGCAGATTGTGATGTCAGTTTTGCAGAATATTGTACAGGCATTAAAACTAAATGGAAAGACGAGGAACATAAGAATGTGAAAAACAAAAGGTTAAGTGAAAAGTGAGAAATCATATGCTCTGAGATTATGATTCTGCAAAGTCCACAGAAAATGCAAACCCTTGATGATGAGGCAGGGTTCTAGTGAGAGGGGTTTTTTAAAAATATAAAGTTGTTCTGAATAACAAATACGGTTTAAACAGTGGTGTAAAACAGAAACTCCCCAGAGCACCTGGAGAGGGAGGGCAGCGGAGAAGAGCACTGATCGTGTGTCCAGGAGTCCAGCGTGCTCACCCCCAGCCCCAGGGTCAAGTCCGTCCAGAGTACGGAATCAGCATCTGCCGTCATGTTTCCCCACCCCTGACAGCCAGGTCAGGAGCGGCCGCAGCCCTGCAGCCTCCTGATGGGAGCCCTTGGGGCTGCCTGTCTCAGGGCAGAGCTTCCCACCTTCTCGGCCACGCCGGGGTGCATCCCCGCCGGGAACAAGTGCTCCCCGCCGCCTCCAGCAAAGCCTCGTGAGTTCTTCTGCCCACACCGCAGTCCCCTCTTCACTCCCCACGTCCCAGCCCTCAGTGTTCCGTGTCCACCTCCTTCCTGACGATTCCAAGCGGCACTGCGGTCTCCCTGACCTGGGAGCTGGTGTTCTTGTTCATTCTGCCTTTATTCACTCACTGCCCTCAGGCTGTTCACTTCATACCTTCTCTTCCAACTCCGGCTTCGAGATCTGAAGGTCTGGGGCTGCGTCTGCCTCACCTCCTCCTCCCCTGCCCGTGCCAGACAATCAAGACAAGTTTGCTGACTGAATAAATGGCTCCTCCCCCTCCCTGTCTCCTTGGATTGGGGTTGAGGTGACAGGGAGGAAGAGGCCCGAAAATGAAATTAAATGGCATTTTTGCTTTTGTATGCAACAGACTTGAGAATCAGCCGGGGGCTGGGGGGGAGGGGGTGGAAATCAGCAGTGCGGGGAGCCTTCGAGAGGGAAGGGATTTGCCAACATCCTCCCAGACCCCCCTGCGGGGAGCAGGAACAATGAGATGGGAGGGTCAAGTCCTTCCTGGCTGGACCAAGTTCCAGTCTTCCACTGACTTTAATTGCTAGGAAACAGACCTTCACCGCCTGTCATCATGACTTAAGTCACAACAGCCAGAAGGAGGCAGCCAGGTCCATTATAGCTGGCTGGCAAGGTGGGACGCACGGATCGGGAGCCCGGGCAGGAAGTGCTGAAGACAAGACACTTCTCAGACCCCCAGGGGCAGCCCACACTGCACCCCACCCCAGGCACCCGTGTTGCATGTTTCCGGTTAACCCATTCACTGCCACGTGCTGAAGTCTGGACACACATGCTAGACTCAATGAAAAGTTGGTGGTGGCCACTTTCTCAGAAACATACTAAGCAAAGGAAGCCAGATGCAAAAGACTACAGATGTCTCATTCCACAGACACGAAATGTCCATAAAGGCAGGTTCACAGAGCAGATTAGCAGCAGCTCAGGGCTGGCCGTGCGGACGCCTCAAACAGGCATCGAGGAAACCTTCTGGGGTGGATGGAGATGTTCTGAATCTGCATGGCGGTGATGGTCGCACAATGCTGCACATTGACTAAAAGTAACTGGGTTGTACATTTATAACAGATGAATTTTACAGTCTGTGAAGTACACCTCAATAAAGCTGGTGTAAAAATAAAAAGCTGGGGCTTCCCTGGTGGCGCGGTGGTTGAGAATCTGCCTGCCAATGCAGGGGACACGGGTTCGAGCCCTGGTCTGGGAAGATCCCACATGCCGCGGAGCACCTGGGCCCGTGAGCCACAATTACTGAGCCTGCGCGTCTGGAGCCTGTGCTCCGCAACAAGAGAGGCCGCGATAGTGAGGGGCCCGCACACCGCGATGAAGAGTGGCCCCCGCTCGCCGCAACTAGAGAAAGCCCTCACACAGAAACGAAGACCCAACACAGCCAAAAATAAATATAAAAATAAATAAATAAATAAAAGATTACTACAAAAAAAAAATTAAAAAGCTGGTGGCCAGGCAGGCAGCTCAGAGAGAAAAGAATCAAGCATCTGTCTCAAACCTATGACTTGTCATGAGTGAGCTTTACCGCGAATGTCCTTTGCCCTCTAACCCCGGGGGCCGCAGCCCCAGCTGACAGTCAGCTGGATAGACTCCAGGCTTCAAGGTCCAAAAGGCTGAGCCCCTCACCAGCTGTCTGATCCTGGGCACGCTTCCCAACTTCCCCGAGCCTCGGTTTTCTCATCTGTAAAATGATGCTAGTAATAGTCACCCGCACGTGTCATGTCACCAGAAGGTGCAGGTCACAGGCCCTCCAATGCCACTTTTAGTGCTTTTTCCTTTAATTTAACAGGTACTTAAAGAGGTCTACGCGGTGTGCCTGGTACTATGCTAGATGCTTTAGGGGATACAGAAGTAACAGAAAAGGGCTATTTTCAAGTTTACCGCCTTGTTGATATACTTATAAAGCAACTCGAGGTAGTCGAGGACAAAACCTCATAACCAGGATCTAAAAAGTCAGTCCTAAGGTCAAGGGGGCATGGCACGGAGGGAGAGGTGCTCAGAGGAGCTGGGGGCTGGGCCAGCGTAGACCAGAGGCAGCAGGGTCGGGGAAGAGCAGGGCTTTCCAGTCCCGAGGTCCGGTTTGAAATCCGGGCTCTGCCGCTTCGCAGCTGTGACGCTGGGCAGACACTCAGCATCTCAAGCCCCATCGGGAATTCCTTCCAAGGTCTGTGGCAGGAGGAACGAGAAAGGCGCAGGACAAAGACCTACTGTACAGCACAGGGAAGTGTGCTCAATACTCTGTAATGGCCTATATGGGAAAAGAATCTGAAAAAGAATAGATACATGTCTATGTAGAACTGAATCACTTTGCTGTACACCTGAAACTAACACAACATTGTTAGTCAACTGTACTCCAATATAAAATAAAAATTAAAGAAAAAAAGAATGTCACAGGGCCTGGGCACATAGTAGGTGCTCAGTTAGGATCAGGAGAACACACTGAGTCACAACGGAGTGAAGACTGGATGTGGAGCAGCCGTGAAGGCACTGGCCTGGCAGAATACCATCTCCGAGCTCCCCTCTTCCTCCCCCAGAAGCCCCCTAACTCCTCTCCTCCTCGGCTCTGGGTCCCTGACAAACAACGAAGGAGGCCCCGACCCCAAACAGTTAATAGGGAAGACAAGAGGCATTTCCTTCAGGGAAGAAACGGTCCCACTTGGCGTCTGTCTCAGCCCAAGTGGGCCATCTTCGTGAGCCCGACGTGTCATCATAAATGAAAAATGAGGGAGGACCAAAGGCCAGAAAAAGAAGAGGAGACTCGCACCAGCCCACGTGCAAGGCCCAGGAGTCGGGGCTGGTGGGCAGCCAGAGTCAGCAGGGCCAGCTGGGGGTGCGGGAGCGCGGTGACAGGAGAGGGCAAGGTGACCAGCAGGACCACGCCCCTCCCCAGCCAGGGAGAGAGCGAAATCCCCTCCTTCCACCGCAGCGGGGCAGGGGTGAACCTGCTGCATCCTCCGGGCTCTCCCTCAAACGCAAAAGATAGTATTTTGATGATGCAAACACCCCCCTCCCAAGCAACGTGTCAACAAGGAGCAGGAAGGCCTTTTGACCCGGGAGGGAGCACAGGACTCAAGAGTCGCCAGAGCTGGGCTGCCAAGTGGGTGACCCCGAGCCAAGTCCCGCGACCTCTGTGACCTCAGGCAGGCTCTGCCACTGGGAAAGCAGGATAAATGACAGCCCTCGCGGGGCCGTCGGGAGGGTGGACATAGCCACGGAATGCCTGGCACAGAGCAGCCCACCAGGTCACTGGCAACATCGCCTGGTGCTCGGAGCCCAAGGGCTTGGGTTTGGGGCCAGGCTGTACCACTTCACAGCTGTGTGATTTTTGATAAGTTACTTGCCCTCTCTGTGCCTCGGTGTCTTCATCGGTAAAATAGGGACGATAGTAACGCCTACTTCATAAGGTTATTTGAGGAATAAATGAGCATGTGCGTGTGCGTCTGTGTGTGTCTGAGCACACCTACATGCACGTGTGTGCGCATGAATGTGTGTCTGTCCTAGAGTGATGGATGTTTGGAACACAGAATAGCAGCAATTGCTATTATTAGCTAATACCATTAGTGCTTGTTATTAACTCTCAATGGTAGCTGAGGTCGTAACAACCTCAACACTGCAGCACTTCCTTCTCAGACCACATGTCTCTCTCTCCCGTCAGAGGCAGCCTCAAGGGGGTTAAACGGGCCCCTGGGCTGTCCCGGAGCTGAGTGTCCACAGCCAGCACCAGGGCTCCCCATCACGGCTCCCACGGGCAGGTGGCCGGCAGTCCAAGTTCACCCAGCGCGGGCCTCTTACAGGCAGTCAGGGCTGCGGTCTGGGGAACTGGAGACGCCCCCAGGGGGGCAGCCAGGCCTGGCGGAGGCCGCCACGTGCACCCATCACATGAACAAGGGCAAGTTAATTCTCCAAGGACCGCAGGGTCCTACCTTCTGCCAAAGAGAGAAGGGTGATGGGAAACTACTTAAGGCCTACCAGCCCCTTGGGTTAAAAAGCAGATGATCATGAGTTAGAAGTCTGAGTCACTGGGTTTGGGGATACAGGTCCACGGGGGCAACAGGGGTGTCTGTGGAAAGATGACATCGTGGGGAGGTGCTCGGGGGCGGGGGGGGGGGGTCTTGGAGGGTCTCCCTGCTGCTTCCAGACACCTGAGGTCTCCGTCTATACCGTGAGGCGAGAGGAGCGCTCTTCTCCCCACATCCCACAGGGCCTCACCCAGCTTCTGGGGGCTTCTCCAGCCACCCTGAGCGACAGGCGGAACTGCAGCCCACCAGAAGCCTCCACATCAAGGCAGACCCTCTATCCATCCTCTCCCCCCAAAGCCCAGGTCTCTTCTCCAGGAACAGAGCGGATAAGGAAGAGGTTCCCCCGAATCTGCCCCAGAATACAAGGCATCGGGACCGGCCACCCGGAAACTTCCACCAAGCTTGGGTCCCCGGCTTCTCAAGCCCCTTTCAGGGGCCCAGGCTCGGGGACAGAAGCCGCGATTCTCTCTACACCCGTGTCCTCCTTGCACGCCCTCTCCCTGCCCCCAGCCCTCGCTGGCCCCGACCTCCCGAAACAAAGGTGCTTTTTTCCCTGCTCCTCGGGGTCACCACATTTTCGTCAAACCTGTGCTTGTTTTCTTTCTGCTGGGGCCCATCTTGGCCGGCCTCCTCGGGCACCACCATACCCTGGAGACAAACCCCGTATTGTTTCCATAGACCTAATAAATGACAACACTCCGCACCTCCTGCCACTAACCCAGCTCCCCCACCCCGTCCCGTCCCGTCCCGTCCCGTCTGAAGTCTCCCTTGTGCTAAGTGCCGCCCTCCCCCAGCCAAAGAACAGGAGGCTGATGTCAAGCGGGGAGAGAAACCGGCTTGTGCTGGAGGTGCCTCTCCGTCTGCGTGCTATCAGGTGAAGATCTGGTCCAGAGAGACGCTGCATCAGTGAGCGACGTCCATGAGCCGGGCCCTTCCTCCCTTCCTCCCGCTCAAGCCTGCAATGGAAGGGAACGGGGGAAGGTGGCCAACGGTGCCACAGAAGGATGCTCAGTGAGTTTTCCAAAACACGTCTTTCCTCAGCAAGCAGGCTTTTCCTCGCCCTTTGACAAAGTCGATGACGAAGGGCGTAGGGGAGGCTTAACAAGCACAGCCTGACTTCTCTCCCCACTGGCCCAGTGGATGAGGTCGGTCAGGCGCCGTCCGGAGGGGACCGCGGGCGCCCCGGGATGGGTGATCATCAGTGAGGAGGGCTTCTGGGCTGTTTGGGTGTGGGATGTGCCCGGGTGCGGGGTCAGGAGCCGAAATACGAGACACGCGTCACGCCACCCAAACACAGATTCGCGCACCGATTGTTCTGGAGTCTATAAACGGTCCCCTGAGCCTCCAGTTTTCGTTGAGGGAAAAAGAAACCAGAAAGAGACAGCAGCTGCCCAACCTCCGCAGCCAACTGCTCCGGGCCCCGACCCCACACTCAGCAAGCCCGTGCACCAACCACCAGTCAGGAGAAATCAACCACCCAGAAGATGGGCACCTTGACTTCCGACCCCAACCCGGCTCTGCCTGCCCTGACGGCCCTCGGCAAGGCCAGATGGGCCAGTGGGCTCTGCGTCCTCACTGCTGCCACTGCAAGAGCCCTCCTCGGGGCAGGGTGCAGGGAGGGGTGACATACTATCCAGGGCAGGAGCGACTGAGCCAGGGGGAGATGCCAGTAAGGAGCCGGGAGACAGATGAGCCCACGGACTCAGCCAGACACACTGAGGAAGCCACATGCGGGCACGTCCTAAAACGCGACTGTTCTATGTGCAGGGCTGGGCGGGACTTGAGAGCTCACCCCTGCTGTCCTGCCGACAGATGGAAGCACAGAGGGGTAGAGCAACCTGACCAAGATCACTCGTCCAGGAAGGAACGAGCTAAGACTGGGACCTAGAGCCTTCGAACCAGGGTCCAACATGACTCCGGCCCTCTCCTCTGTGGCAGCCCTCTGGGGATCAGTGAAACCCAAAGCTCATGTGAGGAGTGGGTCCCGTACACCCACCTGGATGAAATGAGGGTTCACAGCCTGGTGACGGGAAAGAAAGGACCGGGCACACCTGCCAAGGCAGCCACCCTGCCAGGAGGGACAGGGGGACGGGGTGGGAGCCCAACACACACCCACCCGCCATCTGGCCCCATCCGGTGGACGGTGCCATCGCGGTGTAAGCGTCCCCGGGATCGGCAGGGGCTTCAGGCCAGTAGTTCGCATTTTCTGGGTCTGGTTCTGGAAGACTGGTCCAGGGACACACCGAAGATGCAGAGACCCTCCCTCCAGCGGCCCAAGGCGAGGCCGCTGCTGCTTCTCCAGGGAGTCTACCCTCCGGCGCCATCCTCGTGCCCGTCGTCACCCACTCCCCGCCCCCACCCAGGACAAGCGCTCTGTCCCCTCCCTGCTCGTCCTTCCACCCAGCGAACTGTCCTGTGTGCAGTCACTGGTGCCCGAGGTCCAGATAACCGCGGAACGGAGCCCAGCTTGCTCGTCACAGGGGGCCCCTTTGGCTCCACGCTGAATTCCCCATCCACCCTCCCCAGCCTCTCCCCCAGCCTCTCCCCCAGCCTCTCCCCCATCCACCCTCCCCAGCCTCTCCCCCATCCACCCTCCCCAGCCTCTCCCCCATCCACCCTCCCCAGCCTCTCCTCCAGCCTCTCCCCCATCCACCCTCCCCAGCCTCTCCCCCATCCACCCTCCCCAGCCTCTCCCCCATCCACCCTCCCCAGCCTCTCCCCAGCCTCTCCCCAAGCCTCTCCCCCATCCACCCTCCCCAGCCTCTCCCCCAGCCTCTCCCCCATCCACCCTCCCCAGCCTCTCCCCCATCCACCCTCCCCAGCCTCTCCCCAGCCTCTCCCCCATCCTCTCCCCATCCACCCTCCCCAGCCTCTCCCCCAGCCTCTCCCCCATCCACCCTCCCCAGCCTCTCCCCCATCCACCCTCCCCAGCCTCTCCCCCAGCCTCTCCCCCATCCACCCTCTCCCCCACCCTCCCCAGCCTCTCCCCAGCCTCTCCCCCAGCCTCTCCCCAACGCCGCTGCCTGGAACCTGCTCTGAGATCCGCCCCTCCCTGGGCAGGATGTCCATCTGCAGAGCCCAGGAGAGCTCAAGGGCTCACCAAGGTCTCTCCTCCACCACTGTCCAGCGTTTCGGGGGCAGCTCTCCCAGTTCACACTCTGCGCAGGCCCAAGAGGATAAGGCAGGCTCAGCTGAACCAGGGGAAGGCCCGGGAGCCTCCTGCCACTGGACGCCTGACCGCCCTGGTGGCTATGACATGACAGCACGGACTCAAGCCCAGCTGGGAAGGCCCTTCTCGCCACCGCCAGACCCCCGCCCGGCTCCTCCAGGCCGCCTACCCCCGGATGAAGGAGGAAGGGTGTGCTGCAGGGTAGAACACAGGCAACCTGGGAATTTCAGGAGCCAGCCCTCCAGCCCCCGACTCACACACACCCAGGTCGATCCCCAGGGCCCACCGCTACGCCCCAAGACAAGAAAATGAGAGGAGCGGGGGCACAGATTCGGGGCCGGGAGCTGGGTCAGGGTTCCCCTCTCTAAGACGTGAGTGGGGAAGGCCTTTCCTCGGCCACACTCTCCAGCAAGGTTTCTCAATCCTCTTGTTTGCCAAAGCAGCCGGGCGCCTCCTTCCCAGCCCCAACTGAGCCCACAGGCTCCAGCCTCTCTGCCGCTTGCCCAGTGGAGGAGCAAGTGCCCGGGGCGCTGAGCCCTCCAAGGGCACACGGTACCAGGGACGCAGGGCAGATGATGACACACAGCAAGGCAAGGGCAGGCAGAGGCTTTAGAATCAGACACGGCAGGGCTGGAAGCTCAAGCATTCCACTGCTGGGCGACATTAGGGGAGATGCTTTCCTTCTCTGAGCCTAGCATTCCAGGTCTGGAAGACGCTGTAAGGACTGAGACATCGATCCACGTGCAGGGCATTCAGCATGTTCCACAAATGACAGCCCAATGTGAAGAGCTGATCACAGAAACCTCTCGTTTACATGACTGAGTGAAAAGCTCTGAACCGTGTAGTTAAAAAGGGCTACACCACATAGTGACAGGTACGGCCACCTGGGGAAGCAGGGGGTGCCCACACACCCACACCCCCCTAGATGGGATGCACACCGACAGGGCACACGGGCGCACACGCACCCAGGTGGCCGACTTTATCCATGATGTTTGCTACCCAAAGTTCCTCAGTTCGAACATCTTCTAAACATACACACACACAGCTGGGGCCTGGCCCACTGAGTGGGTGAGGTGTTTCTGGGTTATTTTTTTTTAATCCAAATAGATAACTGAAACTAGGAACTTCTCCCTGGCAAACCAAGAGAAACTTGCCAAAGAGCATCCCAGCGATTTAGAGAGGAGAGGGGAGGTAATTCCAGCAGAGTTACAGCCACTGCCCCATGCTGAGATTTCCCCCCAAAATAAAATGATAAGATAAAAACCCCTAACCCTCCCGCAGCCCCCTCCGAGGTTCCTCAGATCCCACCTCCCATCCCATGTCCAGCACGAAGTCTCTGCCGGTCTCCACGCAGGGGTGAAAATAAAGGGAGTTTTGTCCTTCTCCCCTTCTCGGCGGGTCTGAGTGAGTTTATCTGACACTCCAGCAGGCTTTGTAAACTGAGTGTCCCAGGATAAACGCTCCCTTAAGAGTCGCTTGGCCTGGGACAGAGGGACCCTCTCCAGAGGAGAATGGGAGCTTGTTCCGATGGTCTTTTAATATGGGGGGCGGGGTGTCACCGAGGACAGGCCTCCGACAGACTCTCACAGAAGGGTCTCTGTCCCGGGGCTACAATGGAGGGAATTCTTAAAGACACAGATGCTGAAAGGGGGAAGGAATTTTTTTTTTTCCCTAAGAGGAAGGGAGGGAGGTCAGGGCGGGAAGGAGAGGGGGTGTGTTGAGGCCTTCTCGCTCCCCAGAACAATTCAGGTTATAACAAGGCATCTCAGCCTGAGAGCAACAGATAGGCAAGCAGATCAGAGGCCCCACGGAGCAGAATTAAAAAAAAACAGAAAGAAAAAAGAAAAAGTTAAAAAAAAAAACCCCACTTCATCTGATGTATGCGGCCAAGGGTATGGCCATGTTATCCCATGATTTAAATATGTCAATCTTGTTCAAACTTGAATCTTGTAAACATCTGCTTTTGCTCAGAATAAAAGATGAAGATTTGATACAAAAAAAAAAAAAAAAAGAATTCTACTCGAATCTGTTTGCTTTACGGGTTCCTGGTCTGCTTCCCAAATCCAGGATGTGAACCCCCCAGCCAGCAGGAAAGAATCACATTTTCTCCTACGTGAAGGGCCTCTATTCCATTATCAATCCTTGGAAGGCCGTCTGAGTCCAAACGTTCACTCTGGGAAAGGGGGAAGCAGAGCCCCCGAAGGCCCTTAAATAAATAAAATTCTCTCCATCCACAGGGAGAGGAGGGTCATTTATTCTTCTAGTTCTTGATTTTGGTACAGGGTCACCCTAACAGATTTCTGAAGACATCCTAAACTATCACAAATGACGTTTTATAACGACTGCCCTGCGAGCCTGTTGTATGTTTTGATTTCGTTTAAGTTGAACTGAGCATTTCTCCAAGAAGTCAAGCTGTGCTCCACAAAGAGCTGGGAGCGGTGTGCCCACTGGGAGGGATCAGGCATTTCTTCTTCCCCACCTTGCTCCTGGTCACCTGCCCAAAACAGCGAGGGAAACAAGGAGACATCCTTGTTCATCCTCCATGCTGAAATAAATCAAGGAGTCACCTAGTCCACACCTAAAGTACGCAGGGAGGAAACCGAGGCCCCACGATGTGACATAACTTGGCCCAAACCACAAGGCAAATTTGGAGACTGAAATGGGCAGAAACCAGGCCTCCTGGCTGAGTGACCATCTTACGGCACAAGGGAGAGAAACGTGCTCAGGACCACACCAAGCAAAGACCAGTAACACCTTCTGAAAGCAAGACACGTAGCTGTTTTTCCAATGGCATGTGTTGCGATAATCTAGCCAGAGGCCATGGATCCAGTATCCACAGACACAGAGCAGCAAAATGGCAGAACAGTGTGGGCCTTGGACCTGTCAGGTCACCAAGTATATATTGTCTTTACTGGAGTCGGCATCAGGCCAGTTGCTATGAAATCGGAGAATGCACACCTCCAATTTCATTGAAGAAAAAAGATCCATGCATGTGAAACAATATATAGTATTAGGCAGGCAGTATATAATGTTATAGGTTATCAGTGCTGTAGAAGTTCAGGAAAGGAAAGATTGGATGAAAAAGAAAACACTGCAAAAGTAGAGAGTAAGTGCCCGGTTGGTGAGTTTATTCAAGTCTAATCCGGGCAATTACCGGACAAGAATATTGGATTCTGTGGCCCCTGCACTGGTGAATGTCACTGACCTTGCACTGAGAGAGCCCAGGGAAGGAGAGTGGAAGGACACAGCCCATGAGGAAAGGAGCAGCGAAGAGGTCACAGGGAAGAACGGGTTGAGATAAGCTCATCGCAGACCCCAGGAAGGAAGAGCTAACTGCAGCGCCTCCTCTCCCCAGACCCCGCCCCACTCAAGACAACAGAGGTTCCTGGAGCTGGTCATTTGCCATATTTGCCTTGTACAACCGAGGGGACATTCTTTACGTAAGTCATCGCACATAAGCCAATGGAGGCTGCAACCTAAATTCTGCACCTCCAAGAAGAAAGCCAAAAGTGAATTGGACCTCTTGGGTAGAAAATGGGAATTTTCCTCCCCAATTAAACCCAGCAACATCTGAGCAAAGCTGTAACTGCAGGCCAAGCAGACAGAGCCATGGAGTTGGTCCATTTCTTTAAAATCGACACGGGGTTTAAGCCAAGAAGCGGGGAGAGAATAAGTGGGAGGAGAAATCCAAGATTCAGTCCACCTGGTCCAATAAGTGAGACGTGCTCCGCCTCCCATCTGCGTCCTCCAACCTCAAGGACACAGAGGCTCCTTCCTCCACCCCACCCAACCACGTCCATTAAAAGGGTCTCTTAATTGTGCGAAGGACAGAGTACACGGCGGCTGATGGGAGTGCAGCTTAGATGGGGCAACAATTTCTCACCTGATCCTTATCCCATTTGGAGGTGACGATGGCACAGCATCAGCAGCTCTCTCCAATGTCCAAGTATAACATCAGAAGGGCAAGACTGGCCATGGGTCTGCTCTGCAAGCGCAGCTAAGCTTTGAGCTCATGGAGTAAAGTGTGCACAGCGCTGTTCCAGTGACTGAACGTTAGAACCTCAACACAACACTTCCACCGAATGCCGGGACAATGGGCCAGTCTGCTTTCCTGTCCCACTCAGATACACGCACCCACCCTTCCAGAGTCATCCTCTACCTGCCCACAATTGCGGGCGATGGAAAACATGACAGGAACCCAACTCGGTATGCCCTGGCCTCAGCATCCTCCATGGGGTTTCAGTAACAAGGGACAGGATGCTGACGCACGGTTTGGACTCGTGCATCTCCTGAGTGAACAGAGTCAGGACCAGACTATGCGGAAATCTGCTGGTTTGAAAAACAAACAGACCTGCATCTGGATCCTGACTCCGCGCTTGCCAGTAGGGGTGTGCACTGACTTATAGCTCTCCAAAGCAGACTTCACGTCTGTAGAGAGGAACGAGAGGATGGCAAAGCAGAAGAGTGAGACCTGGGGGAAACGCCTAGACCTTGCAGAGCAGTTCCGGAGAATTCCTCATCAGGGAAAACTCTAGTAGATGCATCTTTCAGTTAATTTTGGTGTTAACGGTCTTCACATTGAATTCGCTGTCCCATCTGCAGAGAAGAGTGAAGTCTATTTCCAGCTCCACTCCCAGAAAGACGCAGGGCCTCGCCTCCACCAGGAGAAGGAGGAAGAAACACTGCCTTAGACTTATCGGTGGGTTACTGGGGAGGAAGAAGTGAAGGATGGGTGAGAGCTCTAGAGCCGCTATCAAGTCCACGTGATTTGTGACTTCTAGCACTTTTCAGAAAAAAGCAGGGAGCCAAGCTTGCGGCTGGATGAAGACAGTCACGTGCCAGCCTGGAAGCAGATCGAGTTCGGGCTCTGCCGCCGACCAGCAAGGTGACTCTGGACGAGTAGCTTAAGCCCTGGAAGCCTCAGCTTCCTCATCTATGAAATGGGGCAACGCTAAATACAGCGGCCAGCAGCCTCCTGGGACGTCATCGCCTCGCACACCCCCTTTCCTCCCACTCCACCACCCTCCCTAAAAAGGCTGTCGATACTCCAGCCGCAGAGTGGAAATAACCTATCACCATGACAAGGAGCTTTTCTCCGCACGATGGCAGATGAGGACGGCTGGGAGCACCTGCCAGGGCAGCAAGGTTTCCTTTAGGAGCTCGTTCAACCCACAAGCATGAGTCACAGCTTCTTCAACAAAGGCTACCTGTGTACCGTGAGGACAAAGCAAGGAAAATAGGGTCCCCCACCTTGAGCTCAACAGCCTGGAGGGCAAGGCCGTGTCTCTAACACGGAGCCCCCAGAAGTTGGGGCACAAGCTGGCCCAGGGATGTGCAAACACAATGGAGCCATCTACGTCGATCCACTTGGAAGGCCGCTCCAGAGCGAGCCCTCCATCTGACCAAACGGGGTAGCCCGTCTCCTCCCTGGGCTGCCAAACACAGGAGCCCGGCGAGAAGTCGGCACAAATCCACTGGCCCCAGCTCCCGTCACGGGGCTTCTCCTACCCAGTACGGGACACACGTGCCCCTGCAAGGTAGACTGGGAGCAACGCCACTAGTCAAGAGGTGCTCAGAATTAGGGAAGGTGTTTTTCTTCGCTTTGAAGAAAGCTCAGTGAGAGGGGCCACTCTAAGCAGTGGCTGCTATTCCCAGGAACAACCCTTCTGTGCAGGGAAATGGGAACCCAGTCGCGGGCGATGCACCGGGAGGCTGGACTTCCCAGCTCCCTGATGGAGCGACACTATGTCCCTTGAAAAAACAGACCCTCGGAACTTCCCTGGGGGTCCAGTGGTTAAGACTCCGTGTTTCCAGTGCAGGGGGCGCGGGTTCGACCCCTGGTCGGGGAACTAAGATTCCCACGTGCTGCGCAGTGTGGCCAAAAAAAAAAAGGAAAAAGAAAAAATGGACTCTCAGGTTCAGAAACTCAGAGGAAAGAACTGCTGAGGTTCATTCACCTGCCCTGCGCTCTCCCAGGTCCTACGTATCCAAAGGTAAACAGAATCAATACCCTGCCCCTACCTTAAAACGCTCTGCTGTATTATCCAGTAGCCCAATTCGTCCACGGCAAACATCTGGTGTTGTCTCTCTGCATCTTTCCCGCCCCGATTTGCAGAATCCCCGTGGCCCTGGGGAGGGAAGCTGCCTCCACCCACAGACCCAGGTGTGAGGCACGTGAGCACAGGACGCAATCAGGGCATTCCACCTCCGGGCCACAGGGATGGGTCCAAGGGTGAGCGCACTTCCCGGGTCGTCACGCGGGGGTGCTGAGGCAAAGGCATCCTCTTGCGTCTGCCGGGTCTGCAGAGGCAGGGGGCCTGCCGATGCTTCTGTTCTTTCTGCTTCCACTAGGGAAGTAAAGCTAAGAATGAAAGGAAGAGGAGAAAAACAAAGAGCCAACAAAATCCCCCGACAGCACAACACCTAGACTTCACAGTTAGGTGGGCAACCCCAAACTCATTGGTTAAAGCCAGTTAGAGTTGGTTTCTCTGAAACTTGCAGCTAAAAGTGACCCACCTAAAAATACCCTTCTTTTATGGATGAGGAATTGAACGCAGAGAGGCTCAGTGACTTGTACAAGGTCACACATGCATTGGTGACTGGGGCGGGACGTGGCCCCAGTGCTGGGCACGCACCGCGACCTGGGTTGGAACCGTGGCTCCATCCTTCAAAGCTTTGGCGCCTTAAGGATGTTCCTTAAACTGTCTAAGCCCCAGATGTCACAGACGAGAGTGCCCACACCCAGGGCAGTGAGGACCAAGGAAAACGGGCTCTGGACCACTGCTCTGATCCGCCCGAGGCCGGCTTCTCTCTCTTCCCAACGTAACAGCGCTCCTGGTTGCCGGCGCTGGCTGGTGGATCCCTTACGTGGGGATGTGGAAGGAATAGGGCTGCTTGGGGACAGGAGACATCCAACGGCCAGTTTGACCAGTGAACGTGGCCACACAAGCATCTCCCCCATGTCAGTGTCCTACAGACAGCTGCCCAGGGTGACAAGGGCAGAGATAGACGTTTGGAAAAGAGGAAAGGAGCTGGGGAAGGGGGGGCGCCGGGGGCCAGGGTGAAGGAGGAAAGCAATTCCAGGAAAGGCGGAAAAGTCCAGTGGCCGGGGTGGAACAAGAAGCCAGGGCCATCTCAGCTCCTTGGCTAACCACATTCCTGGTTCCCATTTCGGAAATTTAATTAAAAACCCAAACATCTATATTTCCCAACTGGCTGGCCAGTGGCCACAGATTCCCTTCGATTCAGAGAAACTCCCTCTGCGTGACCCTGGGGCCACGACACACGCCCGGTGTGAAGCCAGAGGAGGAAGGGTCGCGGGCAGGGGTCACGGGGTGGCAACTCCCCCATAGAGAAGAAAGCCTCCTCCTGGCTTGGGACGATCCTATTCTGTCACCCCAGCCGTAGGAATGGCAGCTTTGTTTCTCGTTGCTTCATTTTAAAAATTAAAAAAAAAAAATCATGATAAAAAAATAAAAATGAAAAAGAACCACATTCGTGGTGGCTCCAGAGACACAAGGTCACCTTCTGCCCACCGCGTAGGGGAAGGTGCAGAGGCCAAGAGAGGCAAAGCCGCCCCGCACCTGGGGAGCAGACCACCCGGCCCCCGGGGTCAATAAAACCACTTATTGCCGGTGGCTTCCCTACGCCCACCATGAGGCCGGACACATGTGCTTGGGACGTCGGATGAGAAACGGGATCAGACAGAGCTTTCAGGGCTCACGCACAGCTTTGGGAAGAAAACCCGAGACCAGAGGCGCTCATCCTAACCCAGGCACCGAACCAGGGCTCCGTCAGAGCTGCCGTAGAAATCTGACATCTCACCCCCAGGCTCAAAAGGGCGTGTCTTAGGACACTCGACTACACAGAAAAGGGTTCTATGGAAAAGCAATTTATTTTTCCAAAAAAACCCACACTCAGCAAACTTCAAATATGCAATGTGACCATGCAGGACACGTGGACAGAGAGGGTTCTCCCTGAAGTTCTCTCAGATCATGAACCCACCTCTGTCTCCCCAGCCCTCCCCTCCCTCAGATCATGAACCCACCTCTGTCTCCCCAGCCCCCTCCCTCCCCCACCAACACTAAAAAAATAGTCACTTTTCACAGATATGAGAGGTGAGGGGTTAGGGGCTCGTTCTCCTGGGTCGGTATCTAGCTGCGTCATTTCACTCATCTGTGCCTTAATATCCTCTTCTGGAAAATGTGGATGACACTTATTTCAACAGGTTGAGGGGTGGCACCAGATGGGGTAGGGACATAAGAGCACTTGAAAGACTCCAGTGCAAATAATGGGGGCGTAAGGAACCCACTAGATCACCAAACGTTTTCATTTAGAAAGAATGGATGCAGCAGACTCAGAGCCGAGGGCCCCCCACGTAAACTCTCTGCACCTTACTTCCCTGGGCTCTTAGCTCTTTGTGAAGATTCTTCCTCAAAGTGAGAAGGAGATCCCAATGGCTCCCTGAGTATACACTGGGGGAAAAAAATCTAACCATCCTAGTCAATTTGCATTTAAAATTAGTCAAGTGCCAATTCACATCCACTGGGATGGTGATTATTACTAGAAAAGGAAGAAGGGAGGGAGGGAGGGAGGGAGGGAGGAAGGAAGGAAGGAAGGAAGGAAGGAAGGAAGGAAGGAAGGAAGGAAGGAAAGGGTTGTCAAGGATGTGGAGAAACTGCAACCCTTGTGCCTTGCTGGCGGGAATGTAAAATGCTGCAGCTGCTGTTGGAAAACAGTATAGCAGTTCCTCAAAAAATTAAATGTGAAATGACCATATGACCCAGCAATTCTACCTCTGGGTATACACACAGAAGAACTGAAAGCAGGGACCCGAACAGATATTTGTACCCCTACGTTCAGAGCAGCAGCATTCATAGCCAAGAAGCAGAGGCCACCCAAGTGTCCATCAACAGATTAATGGATAAACAAAATGTGACGTATACATAAAATGGAAAACTATTCAGCCTTAAAATGGAAGGAATTCTGACACACACTACAACATGGGTGAAGCCTGAGGACATGTTGTGAAATAAAGCAGACACAGAAGGACAAATATTGTATGATTCCACTTACAGGAGATACCTACAGTTGTCAAAATGATGGAGACAGAAAATAGAATGGCAGTTACCGGGGGCTGGGGGCTGGGGGAGTTAGTGCTTCATGGCCACAGAGTTTCAGTTTGGGGTGATGAAGAAGTTTTGGGATGGATGGTGGTGATGGTGGCACAACAATGTGAAAGTACATAATGCCACTGACTGCACACTGAAAAATGCTTAAGGTGGTAAATTGATGTTACGTCCATCTTACCATAATTAAAAATGGTTTAAAATTTTTCAAAAGTTAGTTAAGTGAAGAAGGTACAAGGGCAGAAACGATCACTGTCACTTGGAGCTCCTGAGCGTTTCACTCACATACTGAAGAATTTGTCCCCAAAGGTCAGCATCTCAGACACCTTCTTTTCCAAGCCTGAAGCACAACACTGGCTCAAAGAGCACTATCGCCCAGGTGCTGACCCGGAGCAACTGCACCAGTGTCTAAAGAACCATCCAAGGACTTCCCTGGCGGGCCAGTGGTTAGGACTTCACCTTCCAGTGCCAGGGGTGCAGGTTCGATCCCTGATCAGGGAGCTAAGATGCCACATGCCTCGTGGCCAAAAGACCAAAACATAAAACAAAAGCAGTATTGTTAACAAATTCAATAAAGACTTTGAAAATGGTCTGCATCAAAAAAAAATCTTAAAAAAAAATAAAGAACCATCCAGCAGGCACCAATATTTGCAGAATTAACTAGCGAGGGAATCTGAAGCAACGGATTGGAAATGCGTCTATAATTAGGGAGAGGGAATATACTCCATTGGTGGCTCAGAAAGCATGGCCGAAATCCCCAACGGATTATCTGATGGAACTGCTGGGCAGGCGGAGATGGTCTCTCCCGCCCTGTCCTGCTTGGGCTCTCAGACCAGTGAAAGGAAAGGGGAGGAAACTGCTAAAGAGAAATGAGGTCAAGGGCCCACGTTTCAGGCAAAGGCGGCGGGTCTGAAAACCATTAAAATCAGACCCTATAAGAGGCATTTTCCAAACAACTGGGAGCCTCACGGACCCGAGGGGAGGGACTGATTTATTTCCAGAGACCCAGAACCGCAGTCCCTCTGTCATTTGCCCGAATGCGGCTGCTTCTGTTTTCACCATCTCCAGAAGGCAACTGGTTTCAAGACTTCTGTGTAAAAACCTGTACCAACACACCAAATACGGGAGGAGGTGATGATTCACATTACCAAAAGAATTCTTTGACAGAAACTTGCCACTTCAGCATTCCTGTAGCTTACAAACTTCCTCCAGGCCTTTCACATATCATGTGATCAAGCGAGATTGGTTTTGTATAGATATTCTTCCAGGCACAAACCTAGTCTGTAAAGCAAGGGAGCCGGAGTGGTTTCGAACAGACTGTCTTTTGCCAGTGGCATAGCTCAAAGAGAGGAAATCCACCCAGGACCATTCCTGTCCTCTTGTGAAGTGAGCTGAGTGCATCCATCCTGTGATGAAGGGGGTGCTGACTAGACGTGGGGGACCCCAACCAGTTCCACGATGACAGTGGACATTGCCTAGGACGATGCTGGCCAGAAAGAGAAGTAGCAGGATCTGCCTGGGCACACAAATGTCCCAGGGAGCTGCCTCTTAAAGCTGCCCAGGCTCCCAGGGAACTCACAAACCCCAGAGGAGAGGCTGCAGATCTTATACCTAAAGCCCAGAACTGCAGTTCTTTATCGTTCACCCAAATGCAGCCACTTCTGTCTTCACTGAGTACAAAGGGCACCAGATTTCAAGACTTCTACGTCACAACCTGTGCCAACAAAACAAGTAAGTAGATGTGGGGGCCAGACCAGGTGGAGGCAATCCGGGAAGACTTCCTGGAGGAGGAGGAGGACAGGGAAGCTTTGTGGCTGGGTACGCTTGAGTGGGAAAAGGCTCATTTCTGGCTTTAGCTGGCCAAGAAGTCAATCAACTCCCTGTTTCTTACAGTGTCCACCTGTATTAAAATGGCCTGGGGTGCTTGTTAAAAATACCCATTTCTGAGTGCTACCTCCGACATGTACCAAAACAGAACCTCTAAAGGTGGGGGGAGGGTGGGGATGGTCTCTAAGAATACTCAGAATTTTACCAAATTCTCCAAGCACTTCGTTTCTATGCAAACCACAGGGTGCAGGCCAGGGGGCTGGGGGAGCAGCTCCAAGTACACTGGCTGAACCGGGTCCATGCTGATCTGGGAAGAGCTGGGCAGGGAGGACCCATGAGGAGTCACCGAGGAGAGGGACAAGGCAGGTGCAGACAGAGGGCTGTTCCAGGACTGTTTAGTCACAACATCCCCAAGCCCTCTCCCACCGACACTTCCTGTTATGACCCTCACTGGAGCTGGCTGGTGATAGAAAACGTCTGTGCCAGTGCACAAAGGGCAGGGGAGAGAGGGAAGGAGGGAGAGAGAGAGAGACAGAGACAGAGAGAGGATGAATATCTTTCAGTTTACAAGCTATAACAGGAAGGCTGGAAGTATAAGAAAAATCACGTCTAGGCGACCAGACCCTAATAGTAATGAGAAACTCTATCTGGACAACAGAAGTCTGGTTGGTTGAGATTTAAGTAACCTCAGAACTTCCTTATCCCAAACAAACATCACCTACACTCTAACCGCGGGCAGTCACCCCCAGCTGGAGAAGACAGCCCGAGTTTGCGTGTGTATTGTCGGTGGAAGGTTTGGACTACTGTGATCTCTGTTGCAGGTGGCAGGAGAAGGGCCTCTTTCATGAGTTTCCTCAACTTCACACAAGTGCTCTCTTATGCAAAGACGCTGGGCCAGCCTCCATCCACATGGGTGGTTTCCAAATACCCCTCCAGGCTGGCTCTCCTCAGCCCTAAAGAAGAGGGGGATCCCCCGCTCCAGCCCAAGATTGCTGGACAAAACCCTCAGTCCACACTGAGGCACGAGTGGAAACCCATGTTCCCTTAGATCTGCCCAGATCTCCAGTAAACGCTGCCTCTGCTGGGTTTGCACACTTAGCGCCCGACACACCTGCTGCTCAGGCGGTGTGAATCACAGGCGCGGCACGCTGGACTCGCCGCCGGCGGGTTCGGGGATTGACAGCTGGCTCTCACACACCCGGATGTCATCGTCCACCTACACACACCCCCAGGGCACGCCGGGACAGATCAGGCTACAACCCAATTTCTCCTAAACGACTCATTCCCAGGGGAGGCCCACGGAAGGAAGGAGAAGGGTACACAGAGATGCTTCTCCCACTCATGGTCAAGGGTCCTCTCCCCTCTACACCCTGGAGGGTCTCATCTGCCCTGCTGGCCATAAACAGTGAGGAGGGGGTGAGTTAACCTGGGGAAGAAGATGGGATGGACTTCTCAATTTTGAACCTTCTCCAGAATAAAGACCGTCTGCCTAGATGAATAAGCTTTAGCGCTCTCCTGTAGCACAGCCCTTATCGTTAAGGATCCTATATTGTACACTTAAACATTTGCTAAGAGGGGAGAGCTTCCATTAAGTGTTCTTGTCGCCAAAAGATAATAAAATAATAAATAAGAGGGCGGGAGGAAACTTTTGGAGGTGATGGGTATGCTTACGACAAAGATTGTGGTGACTGTGGTGTCAGTTTCACAGCGTATACTTATCACCAAACTCAGGAGTTGCAGACATGAAACATGTATAACTTTCTGTATGTCAATCATACCTCAATTCAGTGATCTTTAAAGAAGACAGCCTGCTGAATCCCTCTCAACTTTCACTTTTTTACAAGACAGCACTTTCTGCCATGCAGGATCCTGAAATGGATCCCGGACCAGAAAAAGGACATTAGTGGGACAACTGGAAAAATTTGAATAAGGCCTGGAGATTAGTTCAAAGTATTCTATCAATGTTAATCCCCCACTTTGATCATCTCACTGTGAATCTATAAGACGTTAACATATAGGGAAGCTGGGTGACAGGTATAAGGGAACTCCGTGTACTCTTTGCGCAACTTTCCTGTAAATCTAGATTTCTATCAAAATCAAAAGTTGATAATAATTTTTAAAAGGACAGCATTTTAAATCCAGCTTCCTAGTAAATCTTAGTCTCTGGCATTGCTAATATAATTTCGACCCTAGTCCTGAAGGCAAATTTCAGGTTACTCTCATAACCAATGCTGATCAACCCTTTGCTTCAGGAAAACCAAAACGAAACAAAAACTGCATTCACTCAGTAAGCATTGTCTGGGCTCCTACTGTATTCTGGCTCCCAGCTGTGGTATTATCTGCTGGCTAAGTGGTGCAATCTTCCTCCAAGCCCACCTCGTAAATGTCTACCAAGAGGAGCACTTCTCTGATTTTAGACATGACTGACTTAGAGCAAAGAGAGTGATTTCTGGGAATTTTCCAAAGGAAATAATTCAGAATGTGCAAATCCTTACGTACAAAAGACACTCACCAATGCATGAATTCAAAGGGTAAAAATCTGGAAATACCTTGGTGTCCAACAATGGGAGAATTGTCACGCAAACTATGATTCAATGCCTGCAGCGAATACAGTCATTATGTGGGGAAATGTTCAAAAAAAAAAAAAAAAGTGAGGGGGAATAAAGCGGGAAACAAAGTTGTATATATTGCAGGATTTCAGCAGTGAGGACATATGTCAAATTGCCAGCATTACTGTGGGAACTGGGTGTTTCCTTTCCTGATTTTTGCTCTTTTTTGCAGTTTTCTATAAAAGACAGAGAAAGGGCACGGATTACCTTTAAAATCAGACAGGGTGCAGAGGCAGGGCTTCCGGCCATCAGTGGGACAATTTCAACAGTTCCTCTCCCAGAGAGGGTGGGGAAGGGCCACAGGGTACACGCTGCACCAGCGTGGGCAGTTCCACGGACCTGGGTGTGGCCGGGGCACAGGCTCCTGGGGGAGGGGCGGTACCAACACACATCACCTTTTTTCTTCCCGTGGTGCCTGGCTCTCCCCCTCTTCCCAAGCAGGCGCTCACGGAAGGCACGGGCACCCTGCACACAGTCCGAGGGAGACCCGTGACAGCTTGCAGAAGCGTTCTGTGCAGGAGGGACTTCTGGGCAGGAAACGGGTCATCACAGACAGACTGCCAACAGGGCTGGAGGGAGGGGAAGGAACCCCACATCTGGGAAAGCACCCCCAGGAAACCATCTTCGGGGGAAAGAGTTGAGGACAAGTGCCAAAGAGGGAGGAGGAAAGGGAGGCCCCCGGTTTATCTGTGCATCAAGGCGGATTCGCTCATTCATTCAACAGACAGCTAGCTACTCTGCACCTACTCAGTGACAGGCACGGCGCTGCTCCAAACAGCGCGCACACGAAAGGACAAGGAGAGGAGGGCGCTATGGACTCAGAAGCAGCTTGCTTCCAGCTCAGGACTCAAGACTACGCCCCCTCCCCACGCTGGCCGGGAAACCTCTTCCATTAACAATCTGCACTGACGGCGGGGGGCGCGGGTACGCACTGGGCCGAATGCCTGCTACCTCCCACCCGTTCAGAAAGCCGCCTGATGGGTGGCGCAGTCCTTGCAGTAAAGCCGCTCACCAGCAACCAGGACCGGGGACCAGGGACATTCACACCCCACCCCCGGCGAGAGGGGCTCCAAGCGCTGCGCCCCGATCGCATTCTGGGTCGCCAGTGGACAGACGACGGGAGCTCACCGAGGCGGCTCAGTTCCCGAGGTAACGGGCCCTGCAGGGCGACGAGGTGAGAAGGTAAGTTCGATGGGGGGTCCGGCGGGTGCGCCCAGGACGCGGGCCTCTCCCCAGCCTGGGGCTCTGTCCCCCGGGGCAGCCAGCGGCCAGGCGGCGTTGGGAAGGGAGATGACCGAGAGCGCCCAGAATGGGCGATGACCACCGCCACCGGGCGAATCGGCTCCGCTTGGAGGCAGAGGGATGGCTAAAATGACCTCTGGGAAGATGTCAATTACAAGAACAAAAATTTCAACCCAGAACCTCAAGACCTTCATAAAGCGACGCAGGGGGTGAAATCCCCCCTCTTCCCCCGAATCGCGGGGAAACTTACCTACAGGTAAGGGACTCGACTGTTAGGTAGAATGTGCATCAATCCACGGATGGAGACGAGGTTGTGGGTCATCCGAGCCCGGCCGAGACGCACCAAGTAATCCACGTTAGGGGGTCCGGAGGCCCCTACCCCATTCCCCACTTTCCATCCAAGGCCAAAGCGCCGGCAGCCCCGGCCTCTGCGCCCGGGACCCGCGGAGATCGCGCTTGGGTTCGCTGGCCCGGGTTCCCCAGCGGCGCCCCGGCGACCCCGGCGAGCGCATCCCGCCTCCTCGCGCTCGGAGAGCAGCGCCTCGCCTTTCTTCGCTGTGCATCGCCAGCGCGACCCCAGAGATCCCAGCCGGGAACCCCTCTGCCGAGCCCGGGAAAGCGCCAAGGGCAATCCGCTCCAGGCCTGGGGTTTGCAGGTCCGCGGGGCCCGGGCGGCGGGGGCTGGGCGCCCGCCGGGCAAGAGAGACCCGGGTGAGAAGCACCGAGCGGCGGCTGCCAGTTACGGGGTGTGACGCCCCGCGGCCACACCGCCTCGCCCGCGCCACCTCCGCGCTCTGCCCGCGGCCGGACCATTCTGCCTTTAAATAGCAGCCGGGCCCAGGATGGGACGGGACGGGACGGGGCGGGGCGGGGAGGGCGGAGAGGGCGGGGAGCGGGACGAACTGTTTCCTGGGAGATGTAGTCCCGTCTTCCAGCCACAACAAACGCAGAGCAGCATAGGAATGGTTGGGGTCCGCCCGCAACAGCTGTCCTCCCCTGCGCCCTAACTCCGGAGACAAGGCTGGGATTCCAGCCTCACTGCCAGCTCCGTTAGATCTAGGCTGCCCTCTGTGCATAAGGTGGGTCACACCAAGCTAAATTCTGCCCAGGACGACCAACCTTAACAGCCCTGGAGTCGGGCAAACCCAGCTAAGTTGCAACCCCTGCCTGCCAACAACTAGCTGTGTGACCTTCACGTTGGAGTTACCATGTATGCCTCGGATTCTTCATCTGACACAGAGACAGGATATTAGTATCTGCTTCCACTGGATCGTAGAGGGAGGTGACCCTCCAGGGCGGCCTGATCTCCCCATCCCTAAGTGCTAAGCAAACTTGATTTCAAGGCTCCACTTGTGCAAACCACTTGCCACCCTGAGACCCTCCTAGATTAAAATTCTGGAGCTCCCACGGCCCGGTCAGTCAGGCTTCAATTTCTGCAGCCGCCTCTCGTTCATTCACCACCTGCACACACTGGGCGCAGGAAAGCAGGGGTCAAGCCAGAGGGGCTCACTCAAGCCTGAGGAGGAAACAGCATCGTGATAACCGCGTGGATGTGAAAGAGGCTGTATGGACCACGGGCACCTAACCCTGCCTGGGGGCAACAGCCAAGGTGTCCAGAAGGCAGGTGTCTGACCTGATTCTGGAAGGAATGGTTAGGAAGTAGCCAAACAAAAAGACACAAACACAAAACAACCACAGAGGAGGGCAAGAGAGCCATGCATATGGAGGAAACACTGAGGGTATAAAAGAAGGAAGGGGGGCAGGCTGAAGAGGAGGGGGGCGGGCTTGTGTTAATTTCCTGGGGCTGCTGTACAACTGCGTGGCTTAGAACTACAGAAATGTATCGTCCCACAGTCCTGCAGGATATTTATTGATATGTGTATACACGTGGGTTAGTATGCACACATGTGTCTCCCTGCTCTCTCTGCTGAGAGGTCCTAGAAGCAACGATACCCCAGTAGCAATAAGCACTAGAGCCATGGTTTGTTTCTAATACCACTGTCCAATAAAAGGATCCAGGGCTCCTTGGAGAAATGGCTGATTCCAGGACTGAGGCAGGAAATATACAAGATGAGCCTGGAGCATCTGATAGCCCCAGAAAGTAAGACTGCATGAAAGCACATGCACACACGCCACACAGTGATGGGGTACATCAAAAGGATACGGAAACCAAGTCAAAGAGCTCCTAATGGCCGAAGTTGGGGAATGATCTGAGCAACAAAATAAGTACAATAGTGTAGGATTATAACCCAAAGTATAAAACAAATATTCATGATTCCATACGGATATACGTAGATAATTGAATAAATAAATATATGAGGGAACATAAACAAAATTCATGTCGATATTCTGCCTTGAAGGGACTAGAGCCCAACTTTTGGCTCCTTCAGGGAGGGCTGCTCTTCCTTCCAAGAGTGAAGTGTGGAGGGTGGGCAGGGGACAGAGAACTCCCCTATCATCTAAGCATGAGAAAAATTCCAGTGCAGGGACATCCTACAGAATGCCTGACCAGTACCCCTCAAAGCTATCGAGGTCACCAAAAATAAGGAAAGTCTTATGTGAGAAACGTCACAGCCCAGAGAAGACTAAGGAAATATGCGACTAAATGTAATGTGGGACCCTGGACCAGAAAAAGAACATAAGATCAAAACTAAGGAGATCGGAATAAAGCAAGAGTTTAATCAATAATAATGTATCAATATTGATTCATTCACTGTTGCAAGTAAAAGATGCTAATAAAAGATGCTAATTAACAGGAGGAACTAGGTGTGAGGTATATGGGAACTCTCTGTACTATCTTTGCAACTGTTCTATAAATCTATTCTAAAATAGATTAAAAACATATATATATATATATATATATATATATATACACACACACACACACACCCCTTATAAATATCTCACCCACATGCAGGTGGTAAAAAATTGCAGTATCTACTCTCTCATGTATCAAGTTTCCACATTTTGGGGGCAGGTTCATAGTTCTCTGTTCTGTTATTGGTCCATTTTTTTCTAACTCCATGCCATCATCACACTGCTTTAATTCTTATAAAATTCTTAGATCTTAATATTCAGTGGGACATTTCACCCACTTTCCTTCAAGCGTTGCGTGGCCATTCTTGGACTTCTGCATTTCCAAATTAAATTCAGAATTAGTGTGTTAAATTTCAAATACATATAAA
Organism: Balaenoptera physalus; assembly: GCF_965194825.1. Lineage (NCBI taxonomy): Eukaryota > Metazoa > Chordata > Mammalia > Artiodactyla > Balaenopteridae > Balaenoptera > Balaenoptera physalus. The sequence goes on from NC_138901.1 coordinate 5,145,392, forward strand.
TGAAAATTGTGGAGGAAGAATACCTCCAGAAGCCCCTCACTGCTCACAAAATTACATGTAAACTTGACAGCCTGGCATCAAAAGCCTTCTATGGTCTGACCTTATCCAACAAACCCCCCTGTACTCCAAGCTAACTGGAATATTTGCTGTTTCCAAGCCGACCTCAGCTTTCTCTAGTCCTCACTGTAGATCCAAGTGCCTCCTCAACCCAGACTGCTTCTGCTTATGGAGCTCTGTACATATCTTCTACCTACCTTCCAAGGCCAGCTCACATGCCACCTCTTCCATGAAGTCCTCCCAGATGTCCATGACCTGAGAGAACTCCATTCAACCAACGAGCACTTTGAGTCTTTTCTAGACTAAGTTTCTTGAGGTCGGGCATTCGTTCCTCTTTGTCATGATCCTCTTATCCCCAACGCTGCACAGAGTAGGGGCTTCAGAGGTATTTGGAAATTCGATGTAGTGCTTGCAATAGGGTTCTTGGCACCAGCGTACACTTGTTTTTACCGGTAGCGCCAATACCAGTGTCACAGTTGCTGAGGTTCTCCGTTCTCTGGGAGCTTGCTGTGTGCCAGGCACTGTCCTGAACATTTACGATGCATCATGTCATACAGTCTCTCAATACGCCAACGGTAGGTGCTATTATTAATCTCATCTTAGAGAAAAGAAAAATCAAAGCTGGGAACAGTTAAGCGATTTGCTTAATGTCGTGGGGCAAGTAAAGGGCAGAGCCAGGGCTCGAACCCAGAGGCGTCTCTCAGAAACATCTCTTCCCTACTCCACGCTTCCAGATAGTGGGGCTGTAAATTTCCGGGAAGCAAGGGCTGAATCTTCTTACACCTGTACCTGCTGCACCAGAGTCTGTTCCAGGAGGAGTAGGTGCCCTGCTCAAGCTGGTGTCAGAACGTGGCTGGACAGGTCGAAAGCACCCAGCACAGTGTCCTTCCTATGACAGGTGCCCAATAAACGTTAGTGACCTCATGATTCCACCTGCTCTCGGGTCCTTCCTTCTGCCCCATCCCTGCCCCACGCGTGCTCTTCCGTCACCCATTCTACTCCCGCTTATCGAAAGGAGATGCCTCCAGCAGTCCGGCAATGGTGACAAACAAAGTAATGGATCTAAATGGACCACAGCGCAGGAGACAGGGGTCAGGGTGATGCTGGGAGTAAGTAAAGCACTGGCTTGGGACGTGAGTGCTCAAAGCCAGACACCTTGTCTTCATCAATCAACATACATAACACACGGTATGAGGGCACAGGTCTGCGGGTCATGACTTCGGGAAAGTCTCTAAGTTTCCATTGTTTTGCTCATCAAAAAGGGGAAATCTACCTAAGAGTAGGTACACTCTGAGGCAAGAAAGCATCAGGTTCAACGGGTGATCTGAGCCAGACTAAATCCTAGGCTCAAAGCCCAGCTCTGGTACTTTCTAGCAACAGGGTACTGATGGATCTGTCCTCAGTGTCATCATCTGTAGAATGGGGATAATTCATAGGGCTGTTTCAAGGCACAAATGAGTTAAGAGCTGGAAAACAGTTGGGACGGTGCCTGGCACAGAGCAAGCGCTCAGTAAATACCAGCTCCTCGGTATGCTCCTGGGACTTGTTCAGCTCTTTGCAGGCGCATCTCAGAAGTGCCAGGGGCTTAATCCCTCCAAGGAAAACCCTCAAGCAACGAGGGAAGGGAGTTACTGGTTAAATACCCCATCCTTTCCCTCCTTCGATTTGGCCACTCTGAATTTTACTCTACCCAGTTGCTCGAAGGGTCCCCAGTAAGATTCAGCCCTGGATGCCCAAGGCATAACCTCTCATTAACCCACCATTAACTGACTTCCCCCCTCCTGATTCACTCCCTGCACCCCCATCCTTCAAGGTGCTTCCAAAGATAAACTCCCAAATCAATTACTTACACCCAAGTACACGTCTGCTTTGAGAAGAATCCAAAATAAGACACCACCCACAAACTGGTTTTCTTTTCTAGATTCTTTATTCGTGCCTATGATTTTCTAAGTCTCCCAGACACCAGGGTTGAAATCTTTGGATCAGTTTTGATTCTTTTGCTCCATCCCTTCTCCAAGCCCTCCATGCTTGGAGATGTCTGATTTCCACCATTATTCCTACCCTAGCTCAGGTCCTCATAACCTCCCACCTATTACTTACACCATTCTTCCTGCCTGGAATGTTCCTCCGCCTTTGCCAGGCTTGTCCTTACTGAGTGGCATCCCTATGCCATGCCCTGTGCCAGGCGTGCCCGTCAAGGCTCCTCTGGGCTGGCCTTCCCTGCCGCCCCATTCCGGTGCTGGCTCTCTTCTCAGAACCTGCTTTACACCGTGATCCATGCCGGTCATTTAACATTGACAACGTGCTCTTTTGCATCACTGATTATTTGCATTATTGGCTCCTCCAATAAATTGTATTGTCTTAGGGTCAAGAAGCATATCATATTTTTAAAATACCCTCAATAGGGCCTTATGTCCACATTGGCTGGTTCCATTTGGCTGACAAGCTTACCTCGGTAGCAAGGTAAAGGCAGGTAAATGGTGTCCTGGCAAGTGGACAAACTTATTCATTCCCCACACTGTACTGAGTCAACCCCCAGAATCTCAGCCACAAAGCTCCACCCAAAGCGCGATCTTACAGCAAGCTGCCCAAGCTGGTAGAATTAATTGGCTGCCCCTACAAGCTAACACCATTCTGCCAGTCAGTATTTTTGACGGTTTATGGCATCATGAGGGGTTAAGGTGGGAGGTGTTACCACATATAAAAAGGATAGTGTCGGGACTTCCCTGGTGGTCCAGTGGTAAAGAATCCACCTTCCAATGCAGGGGACGCAGGTTCGATCCCTGGTCAGGGAACTAAGATTCCACATGCCGTGGGGCAACTAAGCCGGCTCGCCCCAACTACTGAGCCCGTGCACCTCAACTAGAGAGCCCGCGTGCCGCAAACTACAGAGCCCACGTGCCCTGGAGCCTGCGCGCCACAACTAGAGAAGAGAAAACTCGCACGCCACAACTAGAGAGAAGCCCGCGCACCGCAACTAAGACCCGACACAGCCAAAAATAAATTAAATAAATAAATAAATAATAAAATTAAAAAAAAAAAAAGAAAAAGAACAGGGCTCAAATGGTGACATCCCCACCACAGCTTGCCAGGTCTCACAGGACCTGGCCCCCCCACTGTAAAAAAACAACAAAAAACAACAAAAAAACGGATAGTGTCGGCCTGAGAAGTGCTACGAAGGAGGGAAGTTGGTAGTTTTCTGCCTCTGCATGGAACTGGGGACCACTCACTCATTCGATCATTCATTCATTCAACTATTTGGCACCAAGTAAGCACCAGACACTATGCAAGGCGCTGGGGGTATAATTACAAAGTTGAGAGTCAAGATCCTTGTCCTTGCGGGGGAGACAAACAATAAATAAGTGAATAACCAAACTAAATACTTGCAGAGTGTGATAAGAAATAAAGACACCAACAAGGATAGAAAGAAGAGGCTATAATAGAGGCAAAAGAGAGTCTGACTTGGAGAGGCTTCTCCAAGGAAAGGACAAGTTACAAAACTGATTAAAACTAGATCACTGCTGGTGCACACACCTGTGTAGCAGAGAAGGCTTCCTGGAGGAGCTGGACGCTACTTTGGCTTTAAAAGCAGAGAAGTTTGGTCAAAGGATGGTGTAGAGGTGGCTGAGGCAGAGGCTAAGATGCAGGAAAGAGGTGCGTGTGAGGGAGATGACCAGGGAGAAAAGAAAGCTTGTCCTCTTCTGCCTGAGGACATTATCAGAACAGGTGTGACACAGTCTAACCTCCAGGTGAGACGCAGCAGCCAGTTCTCCTCCACGTCTCCCATGATGGCAAGAAGCTGTTGGACCCAGAACGCACATCTTCCCCTGGAAATGCAGCGGCTTCAGAAAGCCCCGGACACCCTGGTGCCCGGGCCCAAGGTGACGGAAGGAATGGGACCCATCTAAGAATACGCCTTCTCCTTTTCACAGAACTAGCAAAATTAAATACAGCATCGCACAGAGGGGTCCCCAGGTGTGTGTGGTGGGGAATCAGAGCTTGGGACTGGCCCTGGGGTCCTCCTCAGGTTAGCAGGAAGCCCTACCCTGATTTTGCAAGAAGTTTTGTGATGCAAATCGTCTCAAAGCACTGGTCCAGGCCTTCACCTGAGATGCCCTCCATTCTCCCTTCGGTCATTTCTTCCACTCCAGGGAGGGGGTCAGATGGGTGGGAGATGTGATTGAGCGCCGCTGGGAAAATGCCTCGGCCCTGCCCACTGCTCCTACCACCCCCCCCACCCCCCAGGAAGGAGGAGACACACACCTGCCCTCCTCTGAGAACACTGAGGCTTTGTTTGCTGGAGGTTCGGAAATCACCTCCTCAGTTACCTCAACCAACCCTGAAAGTTTGGGCTGGACGGATTGAGGGGCAGAGTGGCAGAAAGGAGCGGTAGCTAGTAACAGCCAACAAGCACACCCAAGCCTGTCCCCCAGCCCCAGTGAGGTGGGGCCCACCGTGACCCTACCTCCCTTACAGATGACACAATCAGTTTACAGAGGACCGAAGACCTTGACCAAGGTCTCATGGCGGGCTTTGAACTCCAGTTATTCTGACCATACAACCTGTAGCTTTTCCTTTGACATCCCCTACCTCTCTGCCGGCCAGACTTCAGAGCAACTGAAGCAGTGGGTCTCTATTGCTCTAGTGAAGAAACTGCAGGTGGAAGGATGTAAGGGTGTTGAGGGGATCAGGTGACTGCTCTGGGAGAGGGGGCTGGTGAACACGACAGAAACTTGCTCCATCAGTCCAAAGAACACACAAAGATGGCCACAAAGGCTTCGCTCCTCCTCCCACTGAGAGGTGGAATCTCCTAATTTCTCTCTCCTTGTTGCTGGAGAAGAGTGACTTGTTTTCATGCCCAAGCGCATGTGCTAGGAGCAACAGTCCCAGGTTTCTGAAGCTAAATTATAAGAAGCCATGCAGCTTCTTGGCATTCTTGAGCCACCATGGAAAATTCTGAGTAATCTGACAGCACCCTGGAGAGACCATCTGTGCTCTGGCCAGACCGTCGGTGCTCTGGCCGACCACCCCAACTGAGACATCTCCAGCCAAGTGTCAGAGATGTGGGTGAGGCTACCTTGGACCCCCCCAAGACTAGCCACGCGCCAGCTGAAAACCACTGAATGGCTGTCACTGATGCCACACGAGACAGAAAAACTGCTCAGTTGAACTTCGCTCAAATTCTGACCTACAAATCTGTGAGATAGAGGTCAAGGTTTGTGGGTTTTCAGCCACTAAGTTTTGGGGTAGTTCTTTACACAGCAGTGTATCATTGCTGTTTATGGAATATGTATAAACATATTCCACACTCGGATGACTGTTTTCCTTTTTCTTTTGTGAACAAGGAAGCACATAGACTTAATTGCCAATAGCAGCCATCTGCACCCATGCCAGCAACTAGCCTTAGGGTGAAGGCATCTCTGGGGCTGGGAGAGCTAAAATGAAAGAACCAGGGTCCCCAGTGACATCACTGATCTATTGAATCCACTGGTTCTGGAGCCTGTCCTACCACTAGAACTCTTGCTATGTGAAGAAGTACATGTCATCACTGTTTAAACTCGTAAGTTATGTCAGGGTTTGTGTCACTCGCTCAGAAGGCATCCTTGACTAACCAGTCATGTTGACTGCTCCAGGCTGAAGTTTGAATGCCTAGCACACTCTGGTACTGACTCTGCTGTGTGATCTTGGTGAAGTCACTCGACCTTTCTGGACCTGTTTACTCCATCTCAAATGTGGGGAGACTTTTCCCTATCCCTGCTTATTTTGCAACATGACCTTGAAAATCAGTGAGCTGCAAAGGGCCTATAGAAACCTGAGGCAGTGTTGGGATTTATGTATCGGTTTCTCCCCTCTTGCATCTTAAAATCTAAGAGGCTTTGCGACATCCTTTTACAAACATTATGTCATTCAAACTTCATGTCCATACTTCAAGGTGACAAGTACCACACTTCGAGGTGACAAGTACCATGATTCCCACTTTGGGAGATAAGGAAACAAGGAGTGACTTGCCCAAGGTCACACAAGCTGCGGCTTGAACCCATGTCATCTCACTGATGGTTCATGATCACACTGCCTCAGTCACCACGCTATCAAATACCTAAGCTGCATTCATCCACAGTCAGAAAGTAATGAGTTATTCCTCCATTGGCACTGCCATTACCCCATTCATTTATTTGCTTAACTGATAGCTTCTGTCTATTAAATTGTGAATATGTCAAATGGTGCTTGTTGAACTTAGTAAAGTCTCTTTAATCCTCATTACTTTGTTTCTAAAAAAAATTGCTGTTTAACAATGTCCAGAAAGAACATTAATTTGCCTAGTACTCCTCCCTTCCTCTGAGGACAGTTTCTCTTCCCACCATGTGAAGAGAGCAGACCTGCAACAAGAGAGAAGAAAGCTACCCTGCAGAGAAAAACAGTACCACACGTGTTCTGAAGACAGACTATAGTCTTCCCAATCTGCCTTTGATATTTCATTCTTCCATTTGGGTTTATTTTTTGCCCCCCAAATCTTTCCAATCAATTCCTCTTTGGGTCCATGCTAGTTCCAGCTGGGTGTCTATCACTTGCAGCTAAAGTTCAGCCCCAAAACCATGTGCTAAGAGGTCGTGATAAAGACAGCCACAGCAACTATCAAGATGGGAAAGCCATCACAGCGTGGTGTGCATGCACGCATTTAAAAATAGACTGAATGGAGGTTCCTCAAAACACTAAAAATAGAGCTGCCATATGATTGGGCAATCCCACTCCTGGGCATATATCCAGACAAAACCCTAATTCAAAAACATACACGCACCCCTATGTTCACAGCAGTACTATTCACAATAGCCAAGATATGGAAACAACCTAAATGTCCATCGGCAGATGAATGGATAAAGAAGATGTGATATATTCGATATATATAGAGATCTCTCTCTCTATATATATAATACTACTCTGCTATAGAAAAGGATGAAATAATGCCATTCACAGCAACATGGATGGATCTAGAGATTATCACACTAAGTGAAGTACATCAGACAGAGAAAGACAAATACCGTATGATATCACTTATATGTGGAATCTAAAATGTGACACAAATGAACTTATCTACGAAACAGAAACAGACTCACAGACATAGAGAACAGACTTGTGGTTGCCAAGAGGGAGGGGAGAGGGGGAGGAATGGATTGGCAGTTTGGGATTAGCAGATGCAAACTATTACATATAGGATGGATAAACAAGGTCCTACTGTATAGCACAAGGAACTGTATTCAATATCCTGTGATAAACCATAATGGAAAAGAATATGAAAAAGAATGTATATATATATATATATATATATATCTGAATCACTTTGCTATACAGCAGAAATTAACATAACATTGTAAATCATACTATACTTGAATAAATTTTTTAAAAATTAAAAATAAAAATAGACTGATACTTATAGACTATCTTCCAGCTAAAAGATTCCCTAAGTTTTAGAAGAAGTCGCAATAAACTTGAAAAAGACAATTGCTCCTGTTCAGAATTCCCTTGTGCTTAGGTAATGCTGGCTCCACTATCGGTGACCCATCATAGCCAAAAAAGTCCATCTCTATCGGCACCGCAGGAAAGAAAGCAGAAGCTGATCAAAAGGCATGGCTTCAACGTGGAACAGCAACTCCCCTTAGTGTTAAGAGGAAGGTCTGAAGTCACCTAGGTAAGTCTGTTGAAGACACAATATGACAGAGAAGAATCCAGAAATGTTAAAAAGCAAGAGATGAAGAACCAGTACATTAACATTCAGAAGGATGAAGGAAACCTTGACAATTTCTGAAATGTCAGCTCGTAAAGCTTTTCTGAATTGTAATGATTATGTGCCCGTTTCTTAGAAGGCCTCGGTTGGTCAGGAATATCATCTGTGAGAAAGAGAGAGGATGCTTTCCGTGTCTCTTTTGACTCTAATTTTTGTATTATTCAGGGTCGTAACAGCATCCAGATGGCCCGACAAACTGGGGGACTGAAGAGAGCTTAAGAAAGGGACTACATACGAGGGGATGGGAAGGAAAGGTTCAGGGAAACCAACAAGCGAGAGGGCAGAGCCTCAGGACCAGCCACAGTGGTGAGGCTGGACCCCCGCTAAGCCAGCAGGAACAAGGGGAGCCGTTGTTTCCAGAATTGAGAGAGGGCAGCTACACAGGGGGAACCACCTGCCAAGAACTGTGGCCACTTGCCTTTCACCCGCCAGTCTCCGGCCTGTTGCTCCCCTGGCTGAATCCAGAGGCCAAAAGAGCCTGTTGATTCCATGCTGATAGGGCAGCTCTCGGAGCACAGAGCAGGGTGGGGAAGGGTGGAATAGGACCGGGACGGGCAAAAGGAAGAGATCCAGCCCTTGTGGAGGCATCAGAGTGGAGAGCTAGGGAGAGGTGACAGCCCTGACCTCCCCTCAAAGCTCCAGACCTCCATTTCCAACTGGCTCTGGGACATCTTCCCCTTGGTGGCCTGCTGGCCTCTCAAACTCAGCACATCCAAACCACACTGCTCATCTTGCTTCTCAGTTCTGGTCCTTCCCTGGACCTCCTGATTTGTTCTATTTCCCTCGTTCTGTCCTGCGGGTCACCTCGGCTTAAAGCCTCAGGGCCACTTCCCCTCTGCCCCCTCCATCAGCTGCTAAGCCCTACATTATCCTATGCTTCACCATCTCACCCATCCTGTCTCTTCTCCTTTTCTTCTATCGAGACTGCTGGCATCTTCTTCTAACTGGTTTCGACATTGCTAACATTCTCCCCTTTAAATGTATCTTACACACCGTAGCTCAATGCATCTAAAACATACCACGGGTCTTGATTCATCATACCACGACTTAAGCAACCCAGCTCCTCCCCGTTCCCCAGATATGCCACGTGCTTGCCAGTCTCAATTTCTCTGTTAAAACTTTTCCTTTGTCTGGAGGAGGGACCACCTTCCATCTTTACTTCCTGGAGCCCAGCCTTCCTTCATGCTCCCCAAAGATTCTGATCTTTCCCTCCTCCACTCTCCTTAGATATTTTTGCTTGTACCTCTCTTAGGGCATCTATCCCATTCTACCTTATATAACCATAATCTAAGGGCATGCGTTCTCTCCTAGTTTCCCCACTACATTGTAAACTTGAGGCAGAAAATCACGCCCTGTTCGTTTCTGTAGTTTCCCCTAGGAACGAGCCAACCAGCCAGCTCATTGTAGGTGTTTAATACTGTAGGTGTACAGAATGAACGGATGTGACTATCGCTTCAGAGATTTTCCACAGGCCAACTGTGCAGTCTCCTTCTTGGTGTGTCTCTCTTGTCTACATCACGATGCAAATCAAGGCCAGCCCTAATGAGCCTCCACGTTGCTGGTGGAGCTCATGACTAACCCCATAACAGACCTGGACTGCTTTATGAAAGCACTTTTCAAATAGCTTTATAGCACAGCCCGGCACACAAGGTTGGGAATAGATATCTAGAGATTTATCGGATCATTAAGGGAAGTAGGAGGCAATAGGTATTGTGTTCATCTACACAGTAAGGGAGACCCAGGGCACCTAAACCACCCCCATGCTAAACATCAGCCCTCGGGCTCCGTGGCATCCACAAGCCACCCAAAAGCACCCGGCGAGGTCTGGATGAGCCCATCCCGGGGTTCACGTAGTCAGGGAGAAGAGGCTTAAAGTCTGAAGTCCGCGATAATGGGTACAGGTCGGGGAGGCTGGGGGGAGGCGAGAAGAGAGGGATTGTCAAAAGTGCAGTGATTTAGTGTCTGTCTCTTTCTCCCTCTCCCTCCCTCTCTCTCCCCCTCCCATCACCCTGCCTCTTGCACAAGGAACTATTGAGAAGGGACAGAACAAACGCGCCCTTATGCAGCTCCCGCGGAGTCTCGGGGCTTGTCCGAGACAGCTGCCTGTAGCACGCTATGGTTACTCATTACCCAGGTTCCCAGGCAGGAAAAGCAGCAAACTTAATAGACCCGAACTAACCCTCAGCACAAACACTCCAGCCGTAAATAAATAAATAAGTCAGGTGTACCAGGACTGGGGGAGGGCCGGTGGGAGGGGAGGGGAGGCAGTGCAAGCTGACCGATGGGGGGAAACAAAATGAGGGTTTCTAAAAGGGGAGGGGGAGGAGGACAGAGGAAGGAAAACTCCCTTTGGAGGAAGGACAGAGGGGTGTTTGTGTCGCTGGCTTGTCCGTGCCTGCACAGTGGACTCGAGTCTCAGCTGGCCATTCGCAGAGGTCGCGGAGAAAGAGGACTTCGAGAGGAAAGGCAAGAAGGCCCCATTTCTCCAGCTCCCCGGCCCTCACCCTCCCGGGCGTGACTTGCTTCTGGAAATGATCACCTGCCGCCACATTTGCTGGGGGGAGAGGTGCTGTGAGACATGGCATGAGTTTATCTCCCGCCTGACTCCCAAAGCAAATGGTCTGGTCCACAGTCGTCACAACACCCATCGAACAGATGGGAAGGGTGTGGACGGATGGCAAAGCCAGAGGGACTAAGAGGCAGGGCAAGGGCTGGCATGAAGACAGTCACAGCCCCCAATTTTAAACTATCTACACCATTGGTTCCTGACCGGCAGTGGTCTCTCTCCCCTCCCCCTGCGGACACGGTCTGGAGACATTTTTGGTTGTCACAGCTGGCGGGGGTGGGGGTGGGCTGGTACTGGCATTTAGTGGAGAGACGCCAGGATTCTGCTAAACACGCTCCAACGCACAGGACAGCCCCCAAGACACAGAACGCTCCAGCCCTGAGGTCACGGTGCTGAGCTTGGGAAACCCTACTCTGGATCTAATTCTCAGAGCCCAGCCCGCAGCCCGGGCCACCTCTGATCTCGCAGATGGCATCAGTCAGTCCGTCAGCCCGTGACAGTCCCATAAACCCACCCATTCTTCCAGGACGCATGAGGGAGGGAAATCCTAGACCCACGCATGTAATAGTGCCGTAATCTCCTTTTGACTAACTCTGGAGACAAATCCACAGAGGATGTGTATCAATCACATTCCTAAGTCACTGCCTGACCATTTAGCAGACTGGCCGAGTAATTTCTGTACCAAGGGGCGCGGGCACCCATTACTTTGTCTTAGAGTCTCTGCCAACCCTGGCATATTGGGGGTTTGGGAGGTTGCGTTTGGGTTTGCTTTCTCCTTAATCAATTTGTGGTTCGCTAGTGGACCGGTCTTACATGAGACTCTCACCCTCACTGGACCTCAATTTAAAAGTCAAGGTGGGCAGACAGGGTCCCCAGCCATCATCTCATGACCACTGCAAAGTTTAATGAGCTCTTTCAAGAGTTAAAGTGGTCCCAGAAGACCTCCTGCAAAGATGAACATGACCTGATTATGGGAGCCAAGTATGCAGTAAGTGTGGACCACTTCAAGGGCCAGTATGAGGTTTGTTTTCCAGTGTGGCCCTGGCCGCCAAGTGTTGGTGGGTCTAGCACAACCCTCCGTGTATTTCTGGAAGACTCTCGGTCTTTCCCCAGCTGCCCCAGGAATTGCTGCTGTAGGGTCAATGATTCTGTTGCAGTTGAGCTACTTCCTCAAAGGGGTGGGGGAATGGGGGGATAGGAGGGGGTGATGTACATATGCATGTAAGCGGGGTGTGCTGTGTATGTGCATGTATGTGATGTCTGTGTGGTGTGTGTGCCTGCATGTGTTGTGTATGTGTATGTGGTGTGTGCATGTGTGTGATATGTGTGTGTGTGTGTGTGTGTGTGTGTGTGTGGCCAGACCAGCGATTAATGCCAGAACAAGAGGGCCAAGGAAGATTCCAGAGATAAGACTGTCCTAAAACATCTCTGATTGATGGGCACCTTTAGGAAGACAGAATACCTGGAGTCTAGAGACTCCAGAAAGAGGCTGTCTGAGTTTAATTCCTGTCTCTGCTGCTTTGGAGCTACGTGACCTTGGGCAAGGCAGTTAACTTTCTGGTTTCCACAACCCTATAATGGGATAATAAAAGTACCCACCTTGAGGTTACAGGAATTAGTGAATTCATGTCAAGCACTTAGTGCTGGGCGCCTGGCAGGCACTTAGCAGATGCTGGCTACTCTCATTATTGCTGCTTTGGGAGAAAGTTCTTCCTCGAGTCTAACCTAACACCGCCTGCTCCCGCCCCTGCTTCCCAGGAAAGCCATTTCCCCTGGGCTGATCACATCTCTGCCTACGACTCCTCTGTTGACTTCACTTGCCTCTCAGTGGAGACCTCAAATCTGCCCACTGCATCTGTTCCCGGGCCAGACAGGAAGCGACAGGGTGAGATGGTCACCAACCTTCTGCCTCGGGGACCCCGAAGCCTCCCCTGGTGGCCCGGAGAAAGCCTGGCTGGGCTTTCCCCCACCGACGCCCACGGCAGGCGCCTGCCTTCCTCAGTCCCCCAGATGCCTGATGACAATATTATTGCCACAATAAAGCAATGACGGCCACTATCAACACTCAATCAGCCTGGCCTGCCCTTCACAACCGGTTTGTCAAAGCTGCCCCTCCCTTCCCTGCTGTTAGCTCTCCGCTTGCTTATCTGCTCTGGAGACAGAAGTCTCTGGTTGAATTGTGGCAAATTAATTATTGAACTTCATAGCCAGCTCCTGCCCACGCACACGACAATCACTCCCATTGACCGCCGAGGCGAGGCGGACTCCACCGTCACCGCAGGCCAGCCGGGGAGAGAGTCAGTCCCACCCCCGGAGACGGGCTCCCAACTGCTGAGCCAAATTCCCTTCCTCTAGGAAGCCTTTCCCAACCCTTGTGTCCCTGATACCTGAGTGAAAGAGCGTCTTTATAACAACACCGGCTGCAGCAAACGCTTTCCTTATGAATCAGTAAATGGTGCTGGAGCCACAGAACTCACCAGCTTATTTCCGCTGAGCCATATAAGCCCCTGTGCCTGGCTCAGAGCAGATGTTTAATCGGGGTTGAATTGATGAAGGAACACAGATGAGTGTCCTCTCCAACTCAATCCAAGCTACCGTGTAATCGTCCATATATACAAAATAACATCTGTAACTCATTTATTTAACCATCACTCATCGCACTTCGTCCTACGAAGTCTCGGAGGTCGGCACTGGTACCATCAACCTTGAATTTACAGATGAGGCACAGAGCGATAAGGAGGTTAAGTCACTTGCCCAAGACCTAATGGCAGCAAACCAGGATTCAAACCCAGGCAGAGTCCACACACCTACGTATCACGTCACGCTGCTTCCTGTGTAGACATCACCCTTACGTGTGGGTAACAGGAGACCTGGACGCCACCGCCCACCTTAAGTTCTGGAACGTGATCGGTCCCGCTGACATTCTTTGCACAGTCCTCTCTGCTCCCCAGAAGGACGAATACGCTGACTTCTGTTTATTATTCCCTTTATTTTCGGTTTGACTACACGTGTATTGATCTCTAAAAACACGTTGCTTAATTTTGCTTTTGAACTTCATCACGATGGTATTAGGTTCCATGCAGTCTGCAACTTGCCCGACCCTGAAGTGATGAACATATTTTCCTGTGTTTTCTTCTCCTCCACCATTTTTGTTTCTCTCTACTTCAACACTCCCGGGTATCATCCGTGCTATTTTAATTTATATTTCAGGATATACTTTTTACATTCCCCTCTTTATCCAGTACCATGGAAGGCTCTCTACAGTGAGGATCATAAAACGGGACCCAGGCTGCACAAAGGGTCTCTGGGCGCTTCTGGGCGGCCTGGGAACGGCCTTGGGCATACAGATCAGCATCTCCTGGGTGTTTCGTGACCTGTGGGGCAACATCCCAGGACTGCAAGGTGGTTAAGAATGAGCTTTGGAGCAGGCCTCTCCTAGGTTAGGATCCCCCTGTGTTATCAGTTACTGGCACAACTGTGCTACAGACGAACCACGGGAGTACTCAGTGTCTTACAGCTAGGAGGCATTTACTCCCACATTTGCAGGCCTGCAGGTTGACTGTGGTTCTGCCAACCTGGGATGGACGCAACTGGGCGACGTGGCTTGAAGTTGCCTATTGGCTGAGCTTGGATCCCAGGCTATGAGTTGATATTAGTTTTCTATCATTGTGCTTAACAAACTACCCCAAAGCTTAGCAGCTTAGAAAAACAACGATTTCTTTCTTTCTTTCTCATGATTCCTCAGGTTGGCTGGGTAGAGCTGCTGATCTCACCTGGGCTCACTCGTGTGGCTAGGGTCCCAGATGGCCTCACTCAGATGTCCGGCAGTTAGTGCTGGCTCTCCATTGGGGAGCCCAGGTTCTCTTTCTCGGGGACTCTCAGTCTCTAATCTGGACCAACGTCTTCACAACATGGGGGGCTCAGGGTTCCCAAGAGGGAGTGTTCAATATGCAAGGTCTCCTAAGGGCTCGGCTCTGGAACCCACACACATCACTTTGGCCACATCCTATTGGTCAAAGCAAATCACGAGGCAGAGAGACATAGGAGACATAGGCTCCCCTCTTGATGTCACCAACGGCAACTTCACATCGTGAAGGAGGATGGGCGCGGGGTGGCATGATTCATTGGTGGGGCAGGGCAGAGAGTGAGTTATTCACTCGACCTGCCCCAGGTGGGTTCAGATCCGCTCCACCTGTGTTTTTGCCAGAGCCAAGACTGAAGGGCCAGCAGAGACCTGGGACGTGCTCTTCTCGAGGTGGACCACAGGAGCCCAAAGCACCAGACCAGGAAGCCTCTGCTCCTGACCTGCGTGCTCACATTCCAGTGGCCAAAGCAAGTGACATGGCCAAGGCCAAGATCCCTGGTGCAGGGAGAGTGGGGAGAGGAAGAGGGTGCACGGAAACGGAGCAACCATCAAAGCGATACTAGGACCTCTGTAACTTCCAGTGTTTAGCGCTGGCCCCCAAAGCACGGGTAACTCCTCCTTTGGAGGGTTAAGGCAGGGGTGACCCACTCGTCCCAGTTTGCCTGGGACTCTCCTAGTTTTAGCTCTGAAAGTCTCACATTGCGGAAACCCCCTCTGTCCTGGGCAAACCGGGATGGTTTAGGAACCCTATCTTGAGGACTAAACCTCCCCAAATCCCCAAGCAGCTTTTATTATGAGGACTAGCCCCGCTCTACAGAAGCAAAAGGCAACTTCTCGGCGGCCACACAGCCGGTGGGAGAATCTGTGTGTCCCTCGGACCCTTTCCAGCGGCTGCTGCCTACACCCCTGCCCTGCCCCTCCTCTCGCGAGGTCCTCTCTCTGTGGTCCTAGTAACAGGCCCCCTGGAGGAGAACGGCCGCCTTGTAAAGAGAGAAACTGAAGCCCAGAGAGGTTAAAGGGGGCAGCTGCTGACAAGAAACGTGGAACACCTGGGCCGGGCTGCAGCAGAGGGGGCACCCTGGAAACGGGGGCTGACCCACAGAAACAGAGGGTCTAGCCTATAAGCAGGGGGAGCTCCCCAAAGGCGGGCAGGCAGGCCGGCAGGGGGAGGGCTGGGCGGCCTCCACGTGGCCTGATCATCGGCCGGTATGGCTGGGAATGGCTGAACCCTGGGTGAGCTTCTCACCCTCCTGTAGCTTCAGGCCATCAGAAGAGAGCCCTGTGCTGGCTGCAAAGTACTTTGGTTAGTAACCTTGTAGGCAGCTCTAGAATCTTTGGCCTTATGGCGGGGCTTTGGTATTTTAATTTGCATATGAACTACTTGTGAATCTTGTTTAAAAAAAAAAAAAAAAAAACAAGAGGAGCTTTTGATTCTGTGGAGTGGAGGCCAAGACACTGCATTTCTTGCAGGAAACCAACACTGCTAGCCCGGACCACACTCGGATTACCAAGGCTTTATGTTACTGTCTGACCCTTTCTATTCTGGCGAGTGGATGCATACCCCAAAAAGGACATCATTAGTAGTTCAAGGTTCTGCAGTGATAACCTTCTCTTCATTATCTCCATTATAATTTGAAAGCAGAAAATTTGTTTTGATTTTTTATTTCTCTGTAATCATTCCTCACTTGATTATTTTTTAATAAGTGCTTGCTCAGGGCTTCCCTGGTGGCGCAGTGGTTGAGAATCTGCCTGCCAATGCAGGGGACACGGGTTCGAGCCCTGGTCTGGGAAGATCCCACGTGCCGCGGAGCAACTAGGCCCGTGAGCCACAACTACTGAGCCTGCGCGTCTGGAGCCTGTGCTCCGCAACAAGAGAGGCCGCGATAGTGAGAGGCCCGCGCACCAAGATGAAGAGTGGCCCCCACTTGCCGTAACTAGAGAAAGTCCTCGCACAGAAACAAAGACCCAACACAGCCATAAATAAATAAATAATTAATTAAAAAAATAATAATAAAATAAAAGCATCTCCTTCAATTAATTAATTAATTAATTAATTAATTAATTAAATGCTTGCTCAGGTTTCACATGTACAAAATCTCCCTGAATCCTACTGAATGTATGACTCAAATTCTCAGAACTAGTTTTTTTGGTTACAATTATATTAATTTCACAGTGGAAAAAAAAAAAGAAAAGAAAAGAGCCCTGTGCTAATCCACCCGGAGCCAGATTCCAGTCCTGCCCCGGCCTCCCGCTCACTCGTTGTGTGGCCCAGGGCAACTTGTCCCAGCCCCCTGGGTGGGTCTCAATTTCTCTGTTTATGAACCACCTTCCTGACTTCCCAGGCATCACTGGGCCCCTTAGAGCCAGGAGGTACCATGACAGGTCAGCCCAGGTGAGTCCCCAGACGGGGTGGTATGTTCTATTTTTCTTGAGGAACTGATAAAGAGGAGACCTGCTGTGATGGAAGAGCTGTTGGATTTGGAATCAGAACACACAGTTCTGGTCATGTGTCCTCCATTTAAAAGTCATCCTTCTTCTTGAAGTCACGGTTTTGCTTGAGTGTGAATCACAATTCTTGGCCGTGTCTTAGCTCAGCTGCTGTAACAAACTACCACAGAACAGGGGGCTTGAACAGCAGACATTTACGTTCTCCCAGTTCTGGAGGCTGGGAGTCTGAGATCAGGGCACCAGGACGGTCAGATTCTGGCCTGAGCTCTCTTCCTGGCTTGCAGATGGCCACCTTCTCGCTGTGGGCTCACAGGGAGAAGAAAGGGAGATCTCTCTCTCTCTTCCTCTTATTATAAATTTATCAGATGTTATCAGATGAGGACACCACTCTTATGATCTCACCTAACCTGAACTCCCTCCCTGAAAGCCCCACCTCCAAGTACAGTCACGTTGGGGGTTAGGGCTTCAATGTGAATTTTAATGGGGTCCAATTCCACCCATGGCACCTTGCACTTGCACTGATCTTTGGGTCAAATTAAACGGACACGTGACCAAGCTCAGCCAACTTGAAGGTACACACCCGGCAGAGGGTCCTGGTGCAGGGCTTCTGCTGGCACATCAGTCAAGTGCTGAGTGAACCAACTGGGACCAAATTGACGAGGATGGGGGACATGATACCACAGGGCACCCACAGTTTTCCCCAGGTCCCTCAGGGAGTCCCAACTCTGAGGTCTGGGATTGCCACTCCTGAATCCCCGTCCTGGATTCATTCCTCTTCCGAGGGCATTTGGAGGACAAATACTTTCCGATCGGAGTATCTTCCAAATACTCAACATCTGGAAGGACCTGTGACAAAGGCCCCCTTTGTGTGGCAGGGAAATGGGCTGGCAATAAAATACAGCGCCAGATCCCAGAGAGCTGGGAACGGCATGGGGGCAGAGAGGGTAAGGGAGTGAGCGAGGAGAATGGGCATGAGAGCCAGGTCAGCAAGAGGTGCGCCCAGGAGAGTAAGACAATAAATAATGGCCAGGGCTTGTCTAGCGCTTCCCGTGCGCCAGGTGTTCTTCTAAGTACTTTCTGTTTTTAGCGCCTTATTTATATCAAAGAACACTGAAGAGGTGCTCACGGAGAGGGAAGAGGATGGATCTGAGAGCACGTGGGGAGGGATATTGAGAGAGAGGTTGAAGAAAACAGAGGGAGGGTGCAGAGACGGAGGAGTTCACGCAACAAGGGAACATGTTTCACGTCTGGACAGGGCCAGGCAGAGGAACAAATGTTGCTGCAATGTTCAAAGGGGACAGCATCCCAACTCCATTTCTAGCCAGATTTCCTCGCTTCCTCAGAACCGTGTGCAGGTACACACAGGTACAGGTGTGCTTGCAGAAGCCTCGGTCCCTCTGTTCCAGCAGGCGGCCGCGCCTGCCTGTGTGTGTGTGCGCGCGCACACGTGCGCCTGCGGGGGCTATGGTAACCTGGAATAACAGAGCACGGGATGCCGTGGCGCTTCCTACCCGCCCTGCAGCAACCCCACCTCCACCGCAGCGTGGCTCCAGCCCTGAGGCTGTCCCCAAACCTGACAGGAGCCCCCTCTGTGGAAAGTTCCTCAGAGACTGAAGGTCTGGGATGCCAAAATTCCTATCAAAAAGCCAGGCATGGAGAGCTACGAGGACACTGCTTTCCTAAAGTATCTGAAAATCAATTCAGCTTTTGCAGAATCTCAGAATTCTGGAGCTGGAATGAACCTCAGGAATCTGGTCACAAATGGGAAGGGGATGGATGACCCTGGCGACATTTGTTTAAAATGCAGATTCCCAGGCCCTGTCCTAGACCCACCCAATGAGCAGGGGTGGGAAGAGGGAATCTAGGAATTTGCATTTGGTAAACTCTACAGGTGATTTTTTTTTAAACTTTATTGAAGTATAGTTGATTTACAATGTTGTGTTAATTTCTGCTGTTACAGCAAAGTAACTCAGTTGTACATGTATGTACATTATTTTTCGTATTCTTTTCTACTATGGTTTATCCCAGGACACTGAATATAGTTCCCTGTGCTCTACAGTAAGACCTGTTGTTTATCCATTCTCTATATACTAGTTTGCACCTGCTAGTCCCAAACTCCCACTCCTTCCTCTGGCAACCACAAGTCTGTTCTCTATATCTGTGAATCTGTTTCTGTTTCGTAGATATGTTCACTTGTGTCGTATTTTAGATTCCACATGTAAGCGATTATCATATGATATTTGTCTTTCTCTGGCTTATTTCACTTAGTATGATAATCTCTAGGTCCATCCATGCTGCTGCAAATGGTATGATTTCATTCTTTTTTATGGCTGAGTAGTATTCCACTGTGTGTGTGTATATATCTTCTTTATCCATTCATCTATCGATGGACATTTAGGTTGCTTCCATGTCTTGGCTGTTGTAAATAGTGCTTCTACAAACACTGGGGTGCATGTATCCTTTCAAATTAGAGTTTTGTCTGGGTATATGCCCAGGAGTGGGCTACAGGTGGTTTTTTAACGCACATTCAAATGCAAGAAGTCTTGGTGCAAATCATGACCCACCTTCCAGCAGAGCAGCACTGACTAATCTGAGACACACGCTGTTCATTCAGTTCTTGAACATCTCTAAGGCTGCACAGTTGTCAGCATTCAGAAAGTCTTTCCCAACTTTCTTTTTTTTATATCTAACCTGTATATTCTTCTTGAGCATGAACAAAGCGCTGGGTGAGCTCATTACATATCACCTTATTTAATATTCGTGACACGCCTCTGAGTTACATACAGGATGGAGGCAGTAAGAGAGGCAGAAGAGAACAAGAACAAGGGAGGTCACAGGAACAGGTGAAGAGAAGAGAAGACATTCCCTAGTCTCCTGGCTTTGGGGAAGCATTAAGCTGACTTTCGGTATGTCCTTGTCACTTTTACAACCAGAGTATGTCGAGCGGCATCAAAATTCAGAACTGTCACATTTGGAAAAAACAAATTCTACTTTTGTTTTGCCAGACTCCCTCACAGCTAGGATTGGCCATATTACGTATTTCTGACCAATGAGATGTTTCAGGAAGTCTGCTGAGTTGCAAACATTTGCTGTGTGTCAGTGGCTGCTTATATTATATTGTTCCGAGGTACACTGAAGAGGCAAAGGAATTGGAAGCACTGGTTTCCTCCAAAGGCAGAGTGTCAGGTGGGGTGGGGACAGCAGATACCTTGAAGGTCTGCACCAGGGGCTGCTACAGCACCCAGACCCCCAGAACATCCCCACACTGTGCAGTCACTTTCACCCCCAACCCAACAGGAGCCTGAGGATTTAGTTGCCAGAGAAACTGAACGAGAGAGAGTCCAGACATGGGCACTTCCGAGGGCAGGGGCAAAGCAGGGAGCAAAGACGGGGATATTGAAGGAATGTCCACCTGCCCCTTCACCAAGTCAGGTCTCCAAACGTTACTGCTCAACTTACATCCCCCTGACAAGACACATCTGGGCTCCTCTCTGGTAAAATTAATCATCCCAAGAGAAAAGACCCAACAATAATGATATTTGAGGGCCCTCAATGAAAAGTCTAGTTTTTCCCCAAATGCCTTCCATGGGGCTGACTAGCTTTCACATCCCATCCAATCTCACTCCTACATACAGAGCTTTCAATGAGACAAGCATCACCAGACATTGGGGGAAAGTTCCAAGTAGGACAGACAGAGACCAAAACAACAAAATGAGGTAGGGGTTAGGGGGAGAAGAAAGAAACCCGGGGGAGATGGAGGCAATGCAGGGAGCAGAAGAAAACAGAAACATAACAAACACCACTAACTCCTTTCGTTATTATCCTTGGAGAGACAGAAGAAAGTACTGCATCCCAGAAATAAGAACAAGAGACCCCAAGAAGAATTATTATGGCAGTTTGAGCCCTTGGACATTAAAAATGTGACAGCAGAAATTGAAGAGAAAAAAATCAGCAGTAGAATTGGAATATAGTGCTAAGAGAACCAAGAGACAGAAAAAGACCTGGTAAATCCAGAGGAATAAGAATGAGGCTCAAGCCAGGGGTGCCAAGACCCAACAAAGAAAAATTCCAAGAGAGAAACAGAAAAAAATTAGGGGGAGAAAACTGGGAAATAAATAATATAAGAAAATGGACATGAGTTTCCAGGTTGTAAGGGGGTATCAAGGGCCCGGGACAAAGAATGAAAACAGACCCACACCAATATCCTGTATCGTAAAATTTCAGCTCATTAGGAATAAAAAGAAGACCTTCACAGGAGGGAGGTAGGAGGGGAAGAAAGGAGACAGAGACAGAGATCTCCCGTACAAAGGACCAGGAATCCAAATAGCATCAAACTATTCAACAGCAACACAGGAGAGAAGGTCATGGCGTCTCGGCAGAGGGGAGGGGGAGAAATCATTTTCTTGCCTCTTCCAGCTTCTGGAGGCCACCTGTATTCCTTGGCTCACGGCCCCTTCCATCTTCAAAGCCTGCAATGACCAGTCCGTCCTTCTTACATCACACCACTCTGCCCGCCCTCCCCTCCTCCCTCTTCAGCTTATAAGGACCCGTGTGACTACACTGGACCCACAATCCAATGGAGAGGATCCAGAAGGATCTCCCCATCTCAAGGCCAGCAGATCAGCAACCCTAATTCCATCCGCAACCTGGATTCACCCTAGCCTGTAACAGAAGATAGTCACAGGTTCTGGGGCTTAGGATGTAGACAGCTCTGTCTACCAAAAGGGGCATATTGCAGCTTTGTACAAAATCTGGGTCATTTTATTTAGGAAAAAGGGGAGAGGGGATGTAAGGCAGGCACACGCGAAGGATCACGGAGAAGAAAAGGTAAGAGGAGGCAGGGCCCCCCCCCCCCCCATGGCACCACGGAGCCACTGCTCCAATCCCAGACTGGACCTCTATCACATTTTAAATTACGAGAGAGAAACATACCCTCGTTTGGTGAAGCTTCCGTAGGGAGACTTTTGTTGAATGAAGCTCAATCTAAAGCTAAGGGAACTGTCACTTTCCAAGGTAAGAAGTCGACAGATAATGTCTAAAACCAAAACAGGGAGCGATGCGAGGACAAGCATGGTGTTGGGAAATATTAGGAGGTAAACAGCCAAAGAAACATCTACAGGGGAATGGAAAGAGGTTCCCAGCTGAGGAGGAGGAGGGGAGAGCATCGCTGCATTTCTTTAAAAATGTTATCACACTGTTTGACTGATTACGCTTCATTTACCTGGTCCTTAATAAAAATAAGATTTTCATTTTAAAAACGATGAAAATGGTTTGGAGCACTATGGCAATAACCCAGAGGTGCAAGGAAAATACCTGCCCAGGCGGTGTTCCCTGGCTGGGGTGGGTCAGGCTGGAGGAGCCTCCTGGGCGACGGGAAATGGTCCCTGAGGGTGCCAGCGGGGAGCACAGCCTCTGCTCAACAGGTAAGGAGGTCCAGTGCCCCCCTCCTCCCCATGCAGCTAAAAAGCGCAAGAGGTCAGGACAGGATCCAAAGTTTCCCATCATCCCTCACAACTTGCTGTTTTTAGGAGCCGCACTGCAAAGAGCAAACTAGGAGAAGAAAAGTCAGGGGCCGGTTTCCAGGGAGAGGAGAGTGACCACGGCCATTCCTCTCTGCACATCTGCTGCTCTAAGCCTGGCCCTGGGGAACAAAGCCAAGATCTTAATCACCCAGTGTCGCTCTGGCACGCTGAGCCTGTGATACACCTGTCTCCACCATCAGGCAAATGAGTGGGTTTGCAGGCAGGGGCCTGCCCTACCAAACAATGCACCCCTTTGTCCCTGCCCAGAGCTCTCAGGATCCGCAAGGAGGCCAAATCCATCAGCGCCTGTCAGGGCCCTTGATGCACACAATACAAGTTATGAGCCACATTCTCCGGCAAAGCCCCAGGCTTCCAGCAGGCAGCTCGAGCTGACACGCAAAGTGTCAGTCAACCTTCGACAAGCCCAGGGTGGGGACCCGGGTAAGCTGTGGGGCGGGGCGGGGGAGGGGGGGACAGGGCACTAGCTCTCAGTCCCAGAAGCCAAGCAGGGCCAGAGAAGGTGTCCCTGGAACTCTGATGCATCCTTTCTAAAAACCAGCCCCGAGCGAGCTGCAGTGAGAAAAATCGTCTTCCCGTGTGGGCAGAGGGCTCTCCCAGCTACTCAGGCACAGAGGATGGGCACATGTGCAGGGCACGTCCCCACCCCTGGCTCACGTGGCCAGCAGTTTAAGGTCCCAGAACCCTGCCTGGGAAGGCAGGAGGATGGAAGTATGAATTCCCGAATGAGATTCCCTACAAATGTGACACCAGCCAGAAAGGTGTAACTCTGTCCTTTGTAGCCAGAGAGGTGGCAGGCTCTATAGAAGTTTGGGGGTTTTGTGTCCTAAGAGAACCCAGAAGTGGCCTCTGCGGACGCTGCCCAGGTTATGTGTGTATTTTGCGACAAGCTTTGCGGACCATCCCTGGCTGCCCTATTCTGTCCGGCCAGCCCCTCCTTTCCCACTCTCCATCCACGTGACCCCCAGTCACCGTGGCCAGGAATACACAAGCGCTTTCCTTGGGCAAACAACTGTTTCTTCACAGAAACCTAGGTTGGCCCCAGCACTCCACACAGAGAGCAGGGACGGGAGAGGCGGGTGTGTCCCTCTGGGGTGGGGTCGCTGGCACCATCTGCCCAGGCCGTGTGTGCGAGGCGAGTTCAGAGCTACGATTAGCGCCAACTCTGCCACACTCCCCGGACCCCATTCCCCGGGCTTCCCCCACAGGCTTCTTTACGGGAATGAAATGACATAATGTATGAGTTTTGAGAAAAGCACAAATTCCTTTAGCAATACGGGATATCTGAGCTGAATCATACTGGGTCATATTTTATTGTTTTTGACCCAAGGCCACTGGTCAACTTAAAGAGAGGGAGTAAGACATATACAATATTTAAAGTAAATTATATAATGTTCCGTTGTGTGTGTCTAAGAAAAAACCTTTCCTTTTCAAGATACATACGGACCTGTTTATGCATAAAATGACACAATGTCTGAGCTTTTTTTGTTTGTTTGTTTAAAAATAATGAGGAAGGGCTTCCCTGGTGGCGCAGTGGTTGAGAATCTGCCTGCCAATGCAGGGGACACGGGTTCGAGCTCTGGTCCGGGAAGGTCCCACGTGCCACGGAGCAACTAAGCCCGTGCGCCACAACTACTGAGCCTGCATGCTGCAACTACTGAAGCCCGTGCGCCTGGAGCCTGTGCTCTGCAACAAGAGAAGCCACCGCAATGAGAAGCCCGCACACCGCAACGAAGAGTAGCCCCCGCTCGCTGCAACCAGAGACCAAAAGCAGCCAAAAATAAAAAAATAAATAAAATAAAAATTATTTAAGAAAAAAAGACAAACAACCAACACCC
Source organism: Balaenoptera physalus (assembly GCF_965194825.1). Classification (NCBI taxonomy): domain Eukaryota; kingdom Metazoa; phylum Chordata; class Mammalia; order Artiodactyla; family Balaenopteridae; genus Balaenoptera; species Balaenoptera physalus. The sequence continues at coordinate 5,169,486 of NC_138901.1, forward strand.
ATACAAAAATAAATAAATAAATAATGAGGAAGACGGAGGTGAAGGGGGTCAAACTGGCCGAGGGGGGGATGGTTGTCGGAACTGGGTGGTGGATACATGGGGTTCAGGACACCCTTCTGTTTACTTGAGTGTAGGTTCAAAATTCTTCATAATAAAAAGGTGAACAAAAACAGACTTCAAAGAGGAAAACAAAATGAGTAAAGAATAAATCTGCCAGTGTAAGAACTTACATAGGCATTGTAAGGCAACTGATCAGATCTGGTCTTGCTTTTACATCGTAGTGGCTAAAAGAGACGTGGTTTTGGTTTTTTTAACCAGACAGTATAAAGGTGACTAAGTCCCTGCTCATGTTGGACAATGAACCACTCCGCATTTTTGGTAGGACTCCAGAACAGCATCTAGTGACACTGACTCCCAAAGTATGTCTGCTGTAGTACAGACTTATGTCACAGAGTAGAGATCGGGGGACTGAAGGCAGTTCCTAAACTCAGGATACACCGTGATCAAAGTCGTAGGGATGGTTTTAAAGAAGACGTCACACATGAGAATAGACTGGTGGTTGCCAAGGGGGCGGGGGTGGGGAAGGATGGACTGGGAGTTTGGGGTTGGCAGATGCAAACTAGTCTATAGAGAATGGAGAAACAACAAGGTCCTACTGCAGAGCACAGGGAAGTATATTCAATGTCCTGTGATAAAACATAGGGGAAAAGAATATGGAAAAGAATGTACATATAGGTATAACTGAATCACTGTGCTATACATCAGAAATTAAGAAAACATTGTAAATCAACTATACGTCAATAAAATAAATTTAAGGAGGGAAGGAAGAAAGGAAGGAAGGGAGGGAGAAAAATAAAGAAGATGTCACAAAGACTTACTGAGCAGACGGAAGGGCAGATCGGTTAGCTAGCATGAGTGGCAAAAATCATTTGTCATCACCTGGTCCTCCCAGGTAAAGCATCACAAACAGCCTGAAGGACACTGTCATTATTTCTGTAGGATTTTTGAGAGAGCAGCGGTTCCATTTTTAACTGGTACGTTGCTCACGCTAATGGTATCTGCCGAATCTTTTCCTCTTGCTGTTTTTGTTCTTAGCGGACTGAGGTGACGATTAGAGAGGTAATATCAAAAATCACCAGTTAATGCCTGAATCATAACACCTTGACATCCGAATGCATAGGTGCTAGCTTTCCTTCTGATTGGCAAGATCCTAACCTTCTCAACTTATTTAAGCATCTAACACCCTGAGCTGTCTTCATCCCTCTTTACACCTGCCAACAAAATCTAAATGAGGAACGGTATTGACCCATGCATGAGACACGAGCAACACAGGAAGTCAGTGACCGAGCAACACAGCATCAGGTGCTGATGGGTCATAACTCGAGGGGCCCAACGGTTGGGACCAGCCTCCCTGACCAGTAAAAGGAGGGAGGAAATGGATGTGCTGAGCTGACAGTGGGAGGAACCTGGGTGTGGCAGAGAAGGGCGTGTTTCCGGGGGAGCCCTGTACCCTACTTGTTTGCTGCACTTTTCCAAACCACAAAGCCCTGCTAGGAGCTCCCCTGCCAAGGCTGATCGCAATCTCCCGTGCTATCTGCATTGTCATCTCTCATGCGGATGCGCAGTCAGCGCTGTGAATGCTAAGGGCGCTCCCTTGGGGAATCTTGCCTTTTCCCAGAGCCAGGTTCTCTGGGCATCCCGGCCTAGAGCCGCACATTTCTCCAGCGGTGGCGATGTTGCCAACTGCATCCCGGTTAACTTCCTTCTCTCCTTTCCTACCTGCCCTTCTCCGCCGGCCCTACCACAACCCTAACCTTACGATGAGCCTAAACCATGCTCCCCTTTGCGTCCTGGCCTTTCACAACGAATATTCAGGATGACAGAGCCCCTTGAGGAAAAGATCTCACCCGGCTCTCCCTTTAACCTTGATGGCTGTGTCATCCAGCCAGAGGCTGTCACTGTGTCTGGTGCCTGGGTCCCCTGAGTGCTAGGAGAAGTGGCCCTCTGCCTGGTGGGGCTGTGAGGAGGAGGATGGGAAACTGGCATCCGAGTTTTTCTGGTTTGGAAAAAGAGGATTTTACTTTTCAGCACCTGCCAACCTGACATGTTTGCCAAGAATTTTACATTTGCCAAGAATTCTACATTAAATAAATACACACCTACATCACCTCCTCCCCCCAGGCAGGCATAACCTACTGGGTAAGGAAACAGCTCCTAGGAAGCAGGACCATATGGGTTCATGAACCTTTCTGGTTTCCACAGCATAATCCATTCTCACCTCCGCCAGATGACCTGAAACATCTCCTTTGTGTTCAAGTTTGGGTTCCAACGCAAGAAAGTTAAGGCTTGATTCTGGCCTACAAGATTGTTGTTCTTTTTATCATACAAGTCTATTATACACATTTTGAATGTACAGGTATATATAAAAAAAAATCCTTGGGAACTTCTAGGTCTATATGCTCTTATAGATCTGGTTACTGGACTCTGTTTTGGGGTTACTGTTGACCTTTCCTTTTGCCTGCAAAGTGTAGCCAATGGCTGAGCCTTAGATAGCCAGGGCCATGGAATTCATCGTGTTGGGAGCTGATTTGCAAAAGTTCCTAAATCTAACTAAAGGCAGTGACCAAAATGAAGACATCTCTGCACTTAGTTTGTGCTAGCTTGCTATACAACAGCAGAGAACTAATACAACGACCCTCTCCCACCAAGTGACCAAATATGACCAATGTCTACGTGGAAGAAACCTGCAGATTCACGAACCATTTACTTAAGAGCAGTCTTTTTTCCTTCAACCTGTGTTGTAGGCTTGCAGTACATGAACGCTTTCACGTTCCTTATAATTTCACACGTTCAGTTCAATCAGCATTTTCACTGAAAAAGCAGGAAGGGAGCAGGTTCCTGTTCAAGAAAACCTTTCATGAAGTATAAACCTAAGTACTAACCTTACATCAGTTCATTGTTCTTTTCCATGGGACACCCTCCAGGGTGTGGTAGTGACCAACGTAGGCTGCAGACCCCCGTGCATATTGAACTCTATCCCTAAAAGGCAAAGGTCCGAGAAGGAAGCACACCTGTCACACCCTTACCGCACATCTGGAAAGCTGAAACAAAACGGCTAAGGGGCTCTCCTCTCTTCGCACGTTCCCCCACCCCACCGTCCCCGCCACCCTCCCGGCTTGTCCTGTATTTTCATTCTTCCCTGGCACAACCTGGGCTTCTTGGAGGTCATGGCTCCCGCATCAGTGGAGGGAGACGCTAGCCTGGCCTTAATCCCCAGGGCTGGGTCCTCACCAGCTCCAAAGAGCCTAGATCCATACCCTTCCCTGCTGGTTGGAGAGAGGCCAGTGAGAGACATTAATTTTATGGCTCGTAGTTTGCCAGAGAATGGGGACTATGTCAGAAAAGGTCCCACACAATTTCCAGTCTGATCTTCTAACTGGGGGGAGGATCATGGGGTGCAGGGATGCTGGGATACAGGTTCCAAGGTTTACCCTGAACAAAGAATCGTATGTGCCTGTCTTTGGGCCACATAATCCCGTTGCCCTTTGAGCTCATCCATCCACCCACGTCTTCCATGTCTTGGAACAGAAGGCAGTAGCAAGTGCCCTAAGGATGCTGGGGGGCCCTGAGGCTGTGCAGCCCCATCAGAAGCTGCAGACCTCTCAGTGACAGCTCTTGGGGACAGACGGTGGCCATGTAAGGCCCCGTTGCTGTCAAGCCTCTGGCAGGGCCAGGGCACCGTCAAGAAGATGAGAACCAAAAGAGAAGAGGGTTGAATAGGTGCAGGGCCTGAGGTGGGTGCAGGGCCGCTGTTTCCCACAACTCCGGCAGCCCAGGTCCAGCCTCCCTCCTGCGTTCTGCTGGAGGGAGGGCAAGCAGTCCACTCGCCAGGAGGAAGAACTAAACCCGCCTGGAGGAACCTCCCTGCCTAGGAACACGCTGCAGGGCTGAGCTGTGTTAGAAAGATGGTCAAAACGTGAATTCACTACAGAGGAACACTGAAGTTTCTGCTGACGCTTCGAAATCCCCTAGGACTGCAGGCCTCCCCGCCCTGCGGTCAAGCGGAGTAAATTTAAAGCACGCACGGGGACCAGAGGTGCACCTACCTTAAAGCCAGCGAAGCCTGAACTGCAGCGACGCTGGCTCACAGGCGCCCCTCCAAAGCTTTGTGCCTAATTTTGTGTTTTGTACTCGAGTACTGTTTTTCCTCAAATTACACAAACTCCAGATTCCCCCAAACCCGGGTCCATCATCGGAGGGGACAAGCTGGGAATGACCAGCCGCAGTCGGCAGGAGCCCCGGGAAGTCAGGGGTCCCTTTGGTGGGGTGGTCTGGCCTCGCGGTAGCTCAGCGGCGTCACAGGGGATGATGGTTGCGTCCCTCCGCGGGCGGACGACGGAAGGAGGCGGTCCCAGGGCGCCGGGAACGCAGCGGGCAGCGTGCGTGCAAAGCCCCGCCCACCCGCGGGCCCGCCCCGCCCCGCCCCGCCCCGCCCCGCCCCGCGGACCCGCCCCCGCCCCCAGCAGGTAAACAGCGCCGCGCCAGGGCCCCCGCGGGAGAGCCTCTGCGCCGGGCCCCGTGAACGCGCGGCGGGGCTGGGAGCGCACCTGCGGGCAGGCCAGTCGAGCCCAGGACAGTAGCCAGGCGGAGATGACCCGAGAGCTGGGGAACCCGCGCCTCTGGAAGACCCTGCCGCAGGGCCGACCCTGGGTGCTGTAAACACAGAAGATCGGTGCCTTTCGTTATGTGTAATCATACCTCAATTTAAAAGGAAAAAAAAGAACAGCCCCTGGGCTCCCATTTAGCCAACTTTCACGGATTCAACCAACTTTTACGGAAGGTGGAGGTGTGCAGGATGTTGCATCAAGAAAGCCCTGAGGAGGAGGGACGGGAAGTCCATTTGGGCATCCTCCGCGCAAAGCAGAAACGACTCTGCCGCTGCCCAACACCACCTTGGCGAGTAAGACTCCTGGACCTCCCCGGCCTCGCTGTTCAAGTGCGGTTATAATATAGAAGTCAAGGAGGACTCAAGGAGATGACGAGGGCGGGAAGCACTCTGCCTGGCGCGCAGTCTAACCAATGGCCTTCTGGTCCCTCCGTCAGCACGGCAGGATGAGAATGTCCCCAAAGCAGATCCAGACGCTCATACCTTCCTCCACCTCCCCACGTCCCATACCAGTCCCCTGGGATGAGTCAAGGTGTCCATCAAAGGCAAAGCCTTGAGGGAATGAGATGTTTCTGCCATCAGACAGTCAGGGATCTGAGAGACAAGAGGCAGTCCTGGTAAGTGGTGCTAGCAGCTTTAAAACAAGACAGTTTCCAAGTGACTGAGAGAGGAAAAACTGCTGAGCCTAGTTTACCGATGGCTCTGCTGATATGCTGGCCCCATCTAGAAATGGACTGCTGTGGTGTTAGAGTTCCACTGAGGGTAGCAGGTGAAGAGAAGAACTCCCAGTGGGGAGAATTCTAAGCGCCCATTTCTACGTCCGCTTTGCCTGAAAGGAAAGATGATTTGATGCAAGAAGCTACACCAGTTTATGAACTGTGACAAATGGTCTGGCCACATGGTCAAGCACTGGAAAGAAGCAAGATTACAGGTCTGGTGACAGAGACGTTTGGGGAGGCAGAGATGGCTGCGCCTCTCAGGAAGGGGCAAGTGTGGAAATAATTGTCCCTCGAGTGAAAGGTCACCCATAGTCTCCACTGTGGAGGAGACTCTTACTAATTAAGTGGCCAAGACTATCTACGAATGACAGTTTCTTTCCCCGGGGACATCGTTGCTTTCTCAACTGATTCAAGAATAAAAGTGGCCATGTTGCCAAAGATGGAACAATGCATGGATTCAACCACTTGGCTCTCCATCATCCGTCAGGCCTGGCCAATGAGTGCACATAGCATCGGTGATTGACCCCTGACCCCGGATACTGATGATACTCCAATGGTCCCACACACTGCTTGGTTGCAGACTGATTACTTTGGACCTCTTCCATTACGGAAGAGGCAGGCTCGTATGTCTGGATTTAGAATAGACTTCCTGTCTGTCCTATCACCGTGGCATCCTATAACATTAGTTCTGACCAAGGGATTCACTTTACAGTCAAACAGGGAAGGCAACAGGCAGATATCCTTAGAATTTGATCCCACCATCCAGAAGCAATCATCTGTTTTGAACTGAGACACGAATTATTAAAGATTTGGTTTTATGACTAGCTATGAGACAATATCTAATGAGGTTGAGATCCTGTTGGCTAAGATGGGTGTTTGTTCAGAATGAGTATTCAATATGTGGTGTTATTTCTCCCATAGCCAGACTAGGCAGGTCTGGAAGAAGGGAGAGTGGGGATGGTGCCACCCCCATTTTACCAAATGACACTCTCTTCAACGTTGGGCTCTACCTGGTTAAGACTGTTTGAATCCAAGAAAGCAATGCTCCACCACTGGGCGGCTAGCCACTGGGGGAAAAGGGAATTCTGAAGTTTCCATTGCGTGAGGTACAGCTCTGTTATCTAAGCAGGGAGTTTTGTTTGTTGGTTTATTTTTGTTTTTAAGACAAAATAGAGCAATCAAAGTATATGTAGATGTCGAACAGCAAAAGAGTGAGGCTGTCATAAACATATTTTTTTCTTCTTTTGGCTCTCCACCATCTGAACTCATTCCCCAAACTGGAAAATCCATTATTATGTGAGTCTTAATAAGAGGGCAAGACCGGTTAGTTCCTGGACACAGGATCTAAACTCTGCCAGCTAGATGATCCTGCCCTGCTCAGAACGCTGAATGTGAAGCCAGGACACAGAGAATCAGGGTCACTTTAGAGCTCTTTCCCATGGTGGTGATGGCAGCAGTTTGAGTAATGGTCCAGTTTCGAGGGACCATGGCATCCAAATCAAGCTGTTTTTGAGATGCGATTGGGCCATAGTCCCAGACCTCTAGTTTTCTTGGATCCAACCCATTTTCAAGCCCGATTCTCTATAGATCCCATGAGCTCCCTGATAACCTCCCATTAAATTCTTTGCCTAAGTAAGCTGGAGTTGGATGCTGTTGTCTGCAACCGTGAATCTAGCTAGCCCTTCTCATGTGAGCTCTTTCCTTTGCTTCCCCTGGTGTTGGGTAGGGTAGATATTAGGACTAGCTTTAGTTAGCTCTTATATGATCAACCCTGGAAAGAAGCAGCTTTGAGAAGGACTGGACATAGCGCAGGTCATCCACAACAATATCCCCTTTATTGGTATTAATCACAGTTATGAGGTCTTGTCCATCAGAAAGAAGTCTGCATTATGTAGAACGACATACAAAGACATAAAAATACCCATATGCCAGCCACCAAACCAATGAATCTCCACCAGTCAAACCTCTGCATGTGTCTTCACTTTTGATCATCAGTGCTCCGGAAGAACGTACATAGATCTAGCGTAGGGTTATAGGGCATTCCCAGAACAGAGTATTCACCCTTGGCAGCAATGAGACATGTAAACGCAGGGCAGGCACTGGTAACACAGTGTCTGAATACCTGCCTCCTGGGCTGCCTGCCTTGTCAGCAGAGCCCACTCAAGGTCCCAAAGGCTCCTATAACCAGTGAGGACGGCAGGCCTTAGCTATGTTGGAAGCAGACAAGTTATGTCACCCCTGATGGAGCAGCTGTGTGTATAAGGGAGTAGTCTCGTTCAAGTCATTCTTTAGGGTCATTTTAGAATGATGACTTGACTCAAATTTACTTTAAAAGGGAAATGTAAAAAATACCTCTTCTTTTCCTACCCCTTTTCCTGTCTTATCCTGAGCTCTCTGGCCAAAATCCAGCAAAGCAGCTTAAGAGCTCTGGGTCAGGTTATAAGTTACTGAATAGTCAACAGAGAAGGACCCAGTGCAGATTCCAAATGTCTTTCGTTCACTTAAATGAGCTTAAGTGGCTCCCTCCGTAAGTATATGAAGGGGTTGAGTTCTAGCAGTTTGCTGGTGTCCCCAAGTCTCTTAGAAAAATGAAGCCTATAAGCTTATCAAAACACATGTCTGGGGGACTTGGAAACCACGGCAAACCGGTTTGCTCTTGGAATCCAGAGAGAGCAGAGGTCTCTGATCAAAGCTCTACCCTGTCCTCTTTTCACAGGGCTCACTGTGTGTTCACAGTTGTCCTAATTCCCTTAACTTCAATAGTGTCAATCTTTGCCTTAAAAAAAGAGAAAGAGAGAAAGACTAGCTGATTTTCTTCCCTTTGTCTGTGTCTCGCCCCATGCAGCGCCCCCCTGGGGGAGGCAGCAGAAGGCATGTTCCTCCTTGGGCCTTGGGAAGTAGGTTGCTTTGTCCACGGTGCTCCTGTTCCAGTCTTGATGGACAGAGGATCAACGGTAAAAGATCGGGAAGGACAGATAAGAGCTGTCCTGGCCATTCTGCTCTGAGTCACTAGGCAAAGATGCTTGGGAGACTTCTCTCTCGGTAGCTTGCTTCTGTAGGTGACCTTGAGGAGTTGCCATTGAGTCCAGTGAGGGAGACCAAAGGTACAAAAGCAGAGACTTCCCTGATCTGTAGGTCCTTGGTTTTCCCACCGAAGAAAGATTCCATGTAGTGGCCAAGCAAAAAATCTGTAGTTCCGTGACTACCTGAAATTCCAAATAAAACCACTATCTCCCTTAAAAGAAAACTAAAAATTGTCATAATCAGAGTCAATCAGGATAATGAGACAAAAAGGAGAGAAAGGAAAAACGTTTTGATGTGAAGAAAGAGGCTGTGGTCCTGAAGAAGCCAATCCCGGCCGTTTCCTCGTGCTGCCTTTCCCGGGGTCCGAGGCACTTCAGCAACTAGCCCAGACCAACATCCAACGACATCATCACCACAAAACCCAGGATGGAGGCCCAGGATGCCAGTTTCCCGTTACCACTAGGAGGGAAGGAAAGGAAGAAAAGGAAGACCTTGATGCACTGCGGGACCGCGTCCAGGCTGAAAGCATCCTCCGCAATGTCCAATTCCAAGAGAAATATGCTACTACTATTAATAATAGTAATAATAATATTGACTTGGGATTAACAGATACACTACTATTTATAAAATAGATAAACAACAAGGACCTACTATATAGCACAGCAAACTATATTCAGTATCTTGTAATAACCTATAATGGAAAAGAATCTGAAAAAGAATATCTATCTATCCATCTATATATATATATATATATATATATATATATATATATATATATAACTGAATCACTTTCCTGTACACGTGAAACTAACACAACGTTGTAAATTAACCATACTTCAATAAATAATAAGTATCATTTATTGGGGCTTACTATATATATGCCAGGCAAACTGAGTAACTCATGTAATACCAAAGGATAAACACATGAAATCAGTACTATTATTATCCCCATTTTACTGTGGGGAAACTGAGGCATAGAGAAGTAAGTAACTTACTCAAGGTCACCTATCATGGCTCTGCAATCCATGCTTGAATAATAAAAAGCAGCAATGATTTCCTGAAGATATTATGTAATCTGACCTTGAATACTAGCCTCAAAATCATTCTTCTATAAAAACCAAAACGAAACAAAGAGAGGAATCCTCCATCCCCAACACTTGGCCTATAGCTAGACAATGAGAACCTGAATGAATAGCTGTGGTCAACATTTAAGAGCTCACTTCTCCCTCATTCCAGCCCCAGATAAATCTAAAGAGAGAGAGAGAGAATATATGAAAATAATAGTCTGTTTCATTGGGGGTGGAGGGCAGGGCATGTATGCCACTGCCTAGTATCACCTGGTCTGACTCTCCACCCGCCTGCCTGTTATTCCTCTTTTAGTTTCAAAGAACGCAGTTGGGGAGGGGGTGAGGATGATCTTGGGAAGGGGCTGGAAGGGGTGGGAGTAAAGAAAAGAGTAGCAAATAAAGACAGGGCAGATCCAGAGGTGGGGGCCAGCCGGGCTGGGACAGAGACAAGGACAGGTGAGGGAGGGGAAGCTCTCCCACCTGATGTGGGCTTCGGGGATGATGTCATCCATGATCACATAGACCATGGCGCCGGCAGCAAAGGCCAGAGCATAGGGCAGGATGGGCTCCGCCAGCACCACGGCAAAGGCACCAAAGACCCCGGCCAGAGGCTCCACCATGCCGCTGAGCTGCCCGTACCTAAGGAGAGAACAGAGACACGTCCCACCGCGGGGAGGGTCAAGCAGACACAGGCACGCTCAGACTGCTGAGTCAGTTCTAGAAAACCATGCATTGTCTTTCACATCGGATCGGCATGGCAGTGCCAAAGCACTTCGCTGTTTTTTGTTTGTTTGTTTTTACACCACCTCTGTCTCCTTTCCCAACTCCCCATTACAGAGTTACAGGAGACACCCCTCCCAGGTTTATTTTAGAGTTTTAAGTTTCCCACATTGTCCTTTTAAAATAATGACATTACTGAGATATAATTCACATACCAAATGGCGCACCCATTTAATGTGTACAGTTCAGTGGCTTTTAGTATATTCACAAGGTTGCAACCATTTCACCACCATCTAATTCCAGAACATTTTCATTATCCCGAGAAAGAAACCCCACACCCACTAGCAGCCACTCCCCATTCCTCCCTCCCACCAGCCCCTGGCAACCACTAATCTGCTTTTTGTCTCCAGGGACTTGCCTATTCTGGACATTTCCTATAAACGGAGTCATACAATAGGTGATCCTTTTTACTGGCTTCTTTCACTTAGCATCCTGTTTTCTAGGTGCATCCACGTTGTAAAAAGTATCAGGACTTCATTCCTTTGATGATTGCATGATATCCCACTGTGTGGATACACCACATGTTATATACCCATTCACTGGCTGACGGCTACATGGTCTTCTGAAGGATAGGACACTTGACGAGGAGTGGTATGGACATTTCCCAAGGACGGCTGTGCCTGGTATCTTTGGGGGTTCCGGCCACAACGGCACCCCTTCTGAAGGAGCTGTACCCACCTACCTCTGCCGACAAGGTGGACCTACCTAGCCATGTATATAGTGAGGACCTGTCCCCACTACCCTCCATCTTGGATTAAGGTGAGATTTCTCCTTTCAAAAACTCCCTTTATTTGAGCTAGTGAGAGTGGGTTTCTATAGGATGAAATCACATGAGCCCTGATTAAAACAGCAGCCCACGTGAGCCCTGAGAATTCAGTGCCAGGAGGTAAGCCAGTACCTGAACCCCACAGCTAAGCCCTACCGCCAAGAGACTCCTGTACAGGCTGAACACCAATACACGAGGTGTTGGGACATCTTTCCCACTGTTCCTTGCTGTGGGGACTTGGCAAGATATTACTGGCTCCGAGCCTCAGTCCGTTCATCTGTAAAATGGGGGTGAGAGACAACTTCCCCTCCATTCCTCCCCAGATGACAGGATAGGACTGTGGACTCCCACCTCCCCCCGCTTCTTCCCGGCCAGGAGCAGACGGTGGGCACGGGGGAGACACTGTTTGGACCGTAGCATCCTCCAAGGGGCCACCGCTTCCTGGCTCCGTGCTCGCACGCATGGGCCTGCAGACTCTGCAGCTCTTGAGTGTGTCCAGTTAAACAAACACTTTAATCTCAGGGTCTGGACGCTGACCACAGATCCCCCCTTCCCTCCCCTCCTCGCCCCTGGAGTCTCTCCCGTATGAGACAGCAGTCACGGCTTCCGGGCTCACGGAACTCACATTTGAAAAAAATTTCTAGGGCCATCTTGCTCTGCCCTTCCCCCAAAGCCTCTATTCCGTAGTCTCCAGCAACGGAGAAAGAGATGACACAGGATGGAACTAAAATGATTTAAGTATATGCAAGAACCTGTAAGTCACAAGGCCCTATAAAATGGAAGGCGTTTCTTAATTGTTGTTATGAGCGGTCCTTGCATGCTCCCAGCGTACATTCTAGAGCGGCGGCTCCTTCCATAAAGAGGGGTTCTGAGGCTCAGTCCTGAGCTGAGGGGCAGAAGAGACTGCAGCCTCGGCCTCACCACCTGATGAGCTGGCTGGTGACACTCCGGGCCATGATCCCCTCCTCTGAAACTTGGGGCCTTACCTGACAGGTCACTGAAAAGGTAAAATTAGGGAACAGACTGGAAAGCCCGTTGGGGGCTGTGAAAACACGAAGCGTGAGTACCACAGGCATCACCTTCCCAGATGCTGTTGACATAATCCTGGTCTTCGCTGTGACAAGGGTCACGACAGGAGCTAATGGGATGACTCTTGAGGACAGGCTGTGGTGAGTGCGTCTCCTTAGGGCATGGGACGGGGAGAGTGGACACAAGGTCTGCCTTGGTTCTCCCCACCCGAGAGAGAGAAAACCCCACAGAGTGGGCGTGTCTATCCCTGGAGGGGTTTTGAAAATAGGAAACACGGCCATTGGGGGCTGAAGGTCAAGAGATGAGTTTCTGGAGGTTTCTCCCAGCTTTGGGGGTGCAGCATTCAACCAGGTTGTTGGTGTTTCCAGAAGCTCCGGATTCACTTCCGGGCCAGAAGAGGCTGCTCTTGCCCGCAGGAGAACTGCTCTGAGCTCCACATCGGACCCGACCCTGGCCTCCGACAGTGGGCATCTGGAGCACTTACCAGAAGGCTCTCCAGGTGGAGAATCCAGCCCCTCGCAGCGGGAGGCTGACCGCGAGGCCCTCCGGGAAATTCTGGATCCCAATTCCAATGGCTAAATTCCTGAAAGACCAAGAAGGCACGTGAAGGCGGATGTCCAGAACGGAGCACCACACAGACGGGGGCCCTGGCCTCTGCCCAATGCCCTCCTGTGGTATGAGAGGCCCCAGTGGATCCCTGTGACGGGAGGGAAGGGGAGAGCTTAGGGCATGCGTGCAGGTGGAGAACACGAGGAGGAGGGGGACACGGGTCCTCCCCGCTTCACGCTGTCCTTGGTCCCTGGAGATGCTCCATGTTTCTGGACCTTACAGCACGGCGGGGAGCACGCTGGTTGGGTGTTAGGAGAACCCGAGTTCTGCCACTTAGCTGCACGACTCTGCACAAATCGTTGAACTTCCACACCTCGGATCTTTGTATGTAACGTGCAAGGGGTCACGTGGGGATACTAACTTCAGCCATGAAGGATTGCTGTCACCCAATGACCTGATTTCATGCCTATAAAGTCCCGAGCACATATGAGGTGTTCAGCACTTTGGGGGTTCCATTCCCTTACGGCATAGAGATGGAGAGATCACATTTTGTCCAGAAGCAACTTCAGAAACGGGACAAGGAAGAATGGATGCAGACTCCGATGGGGACCCAGATCTGGGTCTGGGCTGGGCTTCCCCACGGGCGCTCCGCATGCTGCTCTGGCACTGGCACTGCACTTCTTGGGGCCCCCGGGGAGCTCACGGGGACCCTCTGCCCTCCTGCCTCTGCAGGACACATAGGGGCTGGGCTCTGCGAACTGGTCACTTGGTCAGAGCCAAGCCTTGAGAGCCTGCTTTGCACACAAACCAGGTATTGGAGTAGCAGGGAAGGAGAAACAGAAAGAGACGGGGACAAATGCGACACGTGACCCCCCAGGGAGGTCCCCAGGCACGCACATAAATTAAGAACCCTCATTCCCCATGCAGCAAACTACCATGACTAAACTGCATGTCCATTGGCAGAGGAAGGAAAGGCAAGATGGGAAGGAAACAGGGTCAGTCTGAAGGCAACAGGAAGGCAGTTTTAGGGTATCTCCCCAGACGAGATTCTACCTTGGCTGGACAGGCCCACGAGGACTCACCTGGTCACTAAGGATCTCAAGGGCATGAGATGTGGGTGCCGCTTGGCAAGCAATGCTGGGATGTGGCCTGAGGGAGTTGTGGATGGATTGGATAGAAAAGGGAAACTCCACTGTCGCTTGGCTTTCGGTCAATTTGCTCACGTCCGTCTACCTTGCTGCCAACAGGAATCCGCCCATGAGCTCTGGACAGCGGCCAGGGAGTGCTGTCGACCAGCAGCCGGCTCTACCCTGTCCTCCTTGCCCACTCACCCACCCCAAGATCCTGGGACAGGGACACACTTCCATTAGGCCACAGCCTCCTGTTCTACCTCCAGCAGAGAATACCTACGATAATCCCCAGTGTTTAATATTTCATCTCCTTTTTGTTTGAGGGCCTGAAACTCAGCCTGTGTTTTCTTTTATTCCCCCAACTCACGCATGCATCCTTCATACGGGACTCATAGCTCCAGACATCTTGGGAGGAGGGAGCCTCCACCCGGGAGCTGCCAGGTCAAGGAGACTCTTAGGAAGATCCTGACCCTTCCAGAATCTTGGACTTACATTTATCTTGCATGGGCTTCCTTTAATCAACTCTCATCCTGTCCCCTCTGGACAACTTCATGATGTTTCCCCTCAGCATCCCCCCACCAGCGCATCAAAGTGACAATGAGCCTCTGAAAAATTATTATTAGTCTTTTGATAAAGGAACTGTTCTGGTGGCTTAGGGCTGCCAGGGTCATTGAGCGTGCCCCCCCAAAGCCAGGCAGAACTCTTCATAAGATGAAGTGGGCAGACAGGAAGACACCCCGCCTGGCATGTCCACAAAGGGCCCCTGGCGGTACAGCTCAGTGGGCGCTGACCTCCCCTGCAAGGTTACTGGCATCCTTGCCTACGTTACCTAAGGCAGCTCTCTCCTTTTACTTCTTAGAGAGGGAGGGGTTCAGACATGCTCTGACCTCATCCCAGGAGCCAGAGGACAGCAAACAGGGCCAGTAAGTAAATATTTTAGGCTTTGAGGGCCATCGGGTCTCTGTTGCAACTATTCAACTCTGTCACTGCAGTGGGAGAGCAGCCAATATGTAAAGAAAAGTGCATGGCTGAGTTCCAATAAAACTTTATTTATAAAAGCAGGTCGGGGGCCGGATTAGGCCCATGGGCTGCAGAGTTGGCAGACTCCTGCCCTAATGCCTGAGGGGTACAGAAAGATCCGACAAGACGGAACCACAACCCTGGGCCATGAGCCCCCCGCACCGCCCCAAGGTCCTCGCCGCCCGGCACACAGTAGTTAAAGTTTGGGCTCTGCAGTTCGTCTTCTTGTGTTCGACTCCTGGGTCCACGATATGTTGGCTGTGCTACCTTCCATTCCCCCTGCCGTGAAATTCAAAGAACAATACAACCCCCGGCATCCCAGGGTTGCCAGGATGATGACCTTGGACGGGCCCTCTAAAGCCCTCGGCACACAGGAGCTGGCGTGTCCTGAGGGCCTAATCAAAGTCTATTGTGGGGTGGAGGTGAGCATTATCACTAAGGTCCCAGTGTGAGCTGATGACAGGAGGGGTGACAGAGAATGGGACTGACTGTAGGACAGTCAGGGTCAACAAGAGGACTGACTCAGCTTCAGGAAGCAGAGCTGGGCCAGGGTGGGGCTGAACCCTTTCTAGCTGGGAGGTCTTCCCAAGAACTCACAGGTCCCATTTCCGAGACAGGCTCAGAGTACTTGCCGCCCTGGGTCAAGACTCATGCCCTTGCCAAGTCCTGCGTCGGACAGATCTGACTTTGGCCCACCTG
The DNA here is from genome assembly GCF_965194825.1 of Balaenoptera physalus. Classification (NCBI taxonomy): domain Eukaryota; kingdom Metazoa; phylum Chordata; class Mammalia; order Artiodactyla; family Balaenopteridae; genus Balaenoptera; species Balaenoptera physalus. Next base: position 5,184,935 of record NC_138901.1, read on the forward strand.
TGCTTACATCCCCACCAGCACTCGTTCATTTGTTCTTGTTGACACTTCTGTGAGACATTTACACCCCTGTAAGGTTGGACAGGCCAAGCGTACCTCCTTGGAGAGCCGCTGTGAACATGGAGGTCTTTCTGATACCGTGCTCCTGCCTGCTGGTCAGTCTGTTCGCGGGGCACAGAAACTCCCAGGAGCCCCGGACTCATGATTCCCCTGTGTGGGCATCCTTCCCCTGGTCACCTCCGGGGTCCATCCCCGCTGAGACCCAGGAAGTGCCCAGAGATGGACCCTCCCCTTGACACAGAAGGGACATGAGCTGCTGGGAGGGCTCACGGGGCGCTTTGATGAGCTTGGACTTGCCTGTCCTGCTGCCTTTCTGAGTATGGACATGCGCAGTGGATGACGAGCCTGGAGGGTCGCCTCTGGGTGACCCTTGAGATTTTGTCGGAGGCAGAAGTACCTCTGCCAGGTGAGGGCTGGGAGTGAACCTTGGCCCACACCTTCTCCACGGCAGCCCAGATCTGCCCCAATTTCACAGGAGACAACGAGGGCAGGAGAAATTAGACAGGGTCCAGAGAGAAATCTGGCTTGTGATTTTTAGGCAAAAGCTGCTGTTCTGCTCCTTTGCTTTCTAAACAGTCATGTGTGCAAGGCGGTGAGCCCTGCTGGCCAGCTAGGCTTCCCCCCTTTCTGAGTCCCTAACCGTCACTCCCCAGCCAGTCTAAAGGTCAGGGTAAAAGGGTCAAGAGTGTCCTTTCTTGCCTCAAAAGGCCCGAGGACAAACACCTCTGTTATCCGGGGTGGGAGGATGAGAGCCGGCCTCGGGGGGTGGGGCTGGGGGCTGGTTTGGGGATCAGAGTCAAGGGTCTCGCCTCTTCTCACCTCCTGGGTCCCAGGTCTAGGAATCCAAACCCAGCTTTGGGTCACTTTGTCCAGCCTTGCTCAAGTTACAGGACACTGAGTCCTGGGCAAGAATACAGCCTCTTCTAGAGGCTTCTGCTGTCACTTTCATAGCCCAAGCTGACCCTGAACTCCTATTCCAGGAGTGGGGAGCATTTGAAATATATTTCTGGTGATGGAGTGAACCTTAAGGGCAAATCCTTGCCAATAGTTCATTAGCCCCTGCCCTGCCTTCTGGGACCGACCCTCACAGCAGGGTCTTTTTCCTCCAAACCTTTTCACTATCCCCTCACTGCCCCCCAGATGGTTGAGTGAATGCAACCAGCTCCTTGACCTTTTGCGAAGGTCCAAGGTTTCTTTCAACGAGGAAGGTCAAGGTGTCTGTCCAGGCCTTACATCCCTCGTCTGACAGCACTTTGCAGCTGGCTCGCTGTGCAAGGCCACCGCCTGTCCCCTGTGCCCACAGGCAGGCACACGACTCACCCCAGACCTAACCGGGGAGGGAGCTGCCGCCCCATGTCGCCAGTGAGTCGGAGGTGGGGTCCCCCGTTCAAAGTCCTTGCCATGACTTGGGAGTGACTGCAGCCATCCGCTGGGCGGGCTCTGGAACCTCCTTGCATCCCGCCCGGGAGCCGCCATCCTGATAAGCAGCACAGAAACCCCATTCTTCTACGCCTGGTGAGCCGCATTCCCTGGGCCCTGCCCCGGCTCTGGCACGGGGCTGCCAGCCCAGCCAGGCACCACACCCTCGGGATCCTGCCAACCTTTCTCAGCAGGGTGCCGCCTCGCTGGGCGACAGTGGAATCTCTCCTGAGTGCACCTGGGCTCCTGCAGCCCAGAGCAAGGGCTGGACTGCAGCTTCTCCGCCCTTCCCGCCTCTGTATACGTCCCTTCTTAACGTGGCTGTCCTCTGCACACACACACCGGTGCAGCGTGTTCCCTTGGCCTCTGTGTGCTGTGCGGCTGTAGGGGTGACCCCATGGAAGGGCTCAGTCCCCTCCACACCCTCTACTCTGCTCTTCCACTTGCATCAGCTCAGGAACTCGAATGAAACCCCCTGGGTATTCTGATAAGCTGTGGCGTCAGCAGCGGGTCTGCAGGTTTCAGGAACGTGATGACCACGTCGAGGACCACTGGCCTAAGAAGTTATCAAAGGGGATGAGGATGAGGATGGCGGCCACGCCCACCTCCAACTCAGGAGCCCCCGCCCTGCTACCTGACACCCAACAAAGGAGCATCCCAGGGCCGGCCCCTTGTGGGACACCAGTGGCCACTTGTGACTGAGTCAGGCGGCCTGCAGACTAGGTCGGGGCGCTGGAGGGGATCCTGGGAAACCGCAGGAGCATCAAAGTGGAGGGTCACTGGGGACACAGGACATTTCAACAAAAGTGATAGGGGATAATGGCCACCGTGTGTCCAGGTGTGAAGGAGCAGCAGTGAAGCCGGGGCTCAGGGGGGCAGGGCTGGTCCCTTGGAAGCCCGAGCTCAGAGCTGACTTAGGAGCAGTGGGGGCCATGACTGGCTGGCAGGGGTGGGCGTGCAGCCTCCACGGGCGCTGGGCGCGGAGGCTGCTCCAGGCGCGCTCACTCCCTCCTGCAGCCCCACTGTGCTCCCCCCGTGGCCTCCACACCTACGGACACCCTGCCCCTGCCGGCCTCCCCAGGGCATGGGGCTTGCTGGGCTCTCCCCTCCATCCTTTACACTTGGGAAGGGAAAGCCCGAATGAGAGGCTTCTTTTCCAGGATGGGATATGAAGAGTCCAAGCAGGATTCAAAAGCAACAGGAACAAAGACGCAGATGTAGAGAATGGACTTGAAGACACGGGGAGGGGGAAGGGGAAGCTGGGGCGAAGTGAGAGAGGGGCATGGACTTACATACACTACCAAATGTAAAATCGATAGCTAGTGGGAAGCAGCCGCATAGCACAGGGAGATCAGCTCCGTGCTTTGTGACCACCTAAAGGGGTGGGATAGGGAGGGTGGGAGGGAGACACAAGAGGGAGGGGATATGGGGATATGTGTACACGTATAGCTGATTCACTTTGTTATACAGCAGAAACAAACACACCATTGTAAAGCAATTATACTCCAATAAAGATGTTAAAAAAAAAAAAAAAAAGCGCAACAGGAAAAGCCCAAACCCTGGCCCTTCGGAAGACTCGAGGCCCCTGCCTTCTTTCTGTGTGTTGTTCTTCCGGGCAGGGGCACAAAGGCACCATGACCAGTCTGGACCTCAGCAAGCCAGCGGCAGGGAGAGGGAAGTGGGAATGAAGGGTTCTTTAAGAAAGAAACCACAGGCTGTCCCTGACAGGGTCCCTGCCCTTTGGTGACAAGTCAAGCTCCACGGTGACCTGTTCCCCGGGACTTAAGGGAGCAACGAGGGAGGGAATCCTGCGAGGAGGGCCGGGAAAGGCCGGGAAAGGCTTGTCTATGGGAGAACGGGGCCGGGAAAGGCTTGTCTATGGGAGAACGGGGCGGGGGGGGGGGGGGGGAGCGCGGGGAGAGCAAGTGGAGGGGAAAGAGGGGAAGGAGGAGGGAGGGTTAAGGGCAGGGTGTTATGGGGCAGTGGTGGGGGGTGATGGCTCCTGGGGGCTGGGCTGCACGTGCAGGGGCTCCGGGTAGGTGAGCCCAGGGTCTGTCCAGAAGGGTTACCTCTGCAGGGGAGCTGGATTTGGCTTGGACTGTTCACACTTCTCTTTTCCTCTCTCTTAAGAACCTGAATTTTCTAGGAAGGGCAGACCCAGTCCAGCTGTTTTTAAAGTTCATTTCCTAGGAGATTTTTTTTTTTTTTTCACATGCCAAGATGGAAGAGAGAATGGCGGGAAGGAAGAAGACAAAACCTCTCTCCTCCCCTGACCTGGGGGAGGACGTGAGCAGCCACGGCTTCCCTAACCTCAGAGCCCCACCCCCGTCCGCAGCGTAAGCAAACGCGTAAAAGTCAGAACTCCCCGACTGCAGTCTGAGTTTTGTGACGGTAACTGGGGTGCCCAACTGCCCCGGTTTCCTGGGACACTGGACGTTCGGTGCTGAAACGGGGGCTGTCCGGGGCCAACTGGGATGAGGTTGGTCATCCTTGGAAGCACCCAGAAGCCTGGTGGGTGGCAGAGGCAAACTTGGGTGAGAATTTTAATTTCAGAGGATGTGCACACAATCTTGGAAGCTGAGATGTTGTTTTGTTGTTGTTGTCGTTTTTCACTATCCAACGCTGCTGATGGTCTAACGCAAGTTCCAACCGCTCCTGGATCCGTCAGATACATCTCCCTCCAGCCCTCACCAGCCCCAGGAGCGTCAGGTCGGTCCACAATGAGTGTGGCCCTCTGTCTCCAGCCCAGCCCCGAGCTGGCCGGGCACGGCAGGGGCAGGAGAGGTGGCCTCCCTGCAGTGACAAGCGGCAGGCACTTTGCTCTCTGTCTGGGGTAGGGACACAAGGGGACTGGTCAGCCTGCTTGGGGCTAGAAGGCAGCTGGAAACCCCGGGGCTGGGGGGACCTGGAGGGGGCAGGGAAGGCACGGGGCTCACCCCCAGGTACTGACTCTCTGCAGACAGAGTGGGCTGGGCCCATGGGGGGTGCCAAGGAGGCGCAGGCGGGGCAGTGGGTGCCCACGCCCCAGTCTGGATGCAAGGGCGGAAGCCAGAGCCCCAAGGTGCCCCTCCACTGCCTCGCGTATTCCTTGCTCTCCCAGCCCGCGGGGGCAGATGGCCAGGGCCTCTGAGGTGCAATGCTGGTCCTCCAGGCTGCCAGCTTGGGCGGGGTGGTGCTACCCACCCTCACCTTCAGATACCAGTCATCCCAAGAGGTGGGCGACAGGAAGGAAGGCCGTCCCAGTGGGCAGGTGCTTCTGCTTCTTCTTAGAGGCCTGACCCCCTTTCCCTCCAGGGGCTGCCTTCCCAGCTCCAGCTCCACCTCAGAGTTGAAAGTCACCCAGGCTGCGGGGCCTTCTGAGTCCCCTTGTTCAACACCTTCTTTGTTAGTAGAAAACAAAAGCACAGAGAAGTTCAAGGTCTTTGCAGGCAGTGTGACTTGCCTGCATCCCCAGGTGCACCGCTGTGACCTGCTGCGTCGTGTCGGCTTTTACTTTGTAAATCGGGCATAAACTGCCCCATTTTAAGGGCTCTTCTGAGGATGGGGGATAGTCTCTGTGAAGTGCCAGGCACAGCTCACAGCCCAGAGTGGACGCTCCTTAAATGGCAGCTTGCGTGAAAACTGCCCGAGGCTCCTGAATGAGCCAGACACTCTGGCCCCTCGGTCCCCGCAGCCTGGTGGCCTTTCCGACCTCATACGAATTTCACCTCCAGCTCATGCTCCTAACCCTTCCAGATTCTGTGACCTCCGGGTCCGAACCAAGGCTGGCCATAGCAGCTGGCGGCCAGTGGGGACCCTCTTCTCAGGAGTGACCCCAGAATCCAGCACTGAGCCCCAGCCATGTGTGAGAGCTCACGCGGCACATGAAGATGTTGGGAAGGGCCCCCATCTTCAAGGGGTTTACAACCTAATAGCGGGTGAAGAAACCCGCCTACAAATGCCTACAGGACAGCACAGAGCTTGCCAAAGGCCATAAGAGAAGCACAGAGCCTACAGGGAGGAAGGTGATCTGGGAATCCTTCCTGGAGAAGGTGGCACTCAAGATGGACTTTGAAGGGTGGGGAGCCTTTCGATAGCTAGAGAGAGATGGGGAGATGCTTCTGCTACAGGAAGAAGCGACGATGGAAGCAACAGTGTGAGAGGCTAGGGCAGGGCAGCCCAGGCCTGCCCTTCTCTCCCCTTCCCCGATTTAAAGCCAACGCACAAACAAGAGCAGAAAATGCTTTGGAGTCAAAGTCCGTCTCTCCTTGGCATCATCTTCTAAGAATCTTTCCTGTGCACAGCTGAGTCTGCCGGCTTTTCAGGACAAGTACTAAATACCCCAGCTCCACCCCAGGGCTCTTCGCAAGGCCAAGTATGAGGTTGCATCCCAGGAGTCTACACCCATCTTTGGAGACCGACCCCTGTGCTGAATGAGACCCTTGAAGGGGGTTCCCTTGAAATCCATGCCTTAGCCGTCTCCACTCAAGCCTTTCACTTAAGAATGTCTCCAGGGGACTTCCCTGGCGGCCCAGCGGTTAAGACCCCGCGCTTCCACTGCATGGGGCGTGGGTTCGATCCCTGGTCGGGGAACTAAGATGCCGCACAGCCAAAAAAAAAAAAAAAAAAAAGGAATGTATGTCTCGGGCCTTGAGCTTGGGGAAGCTTTCAGCAAGGGTCGGCAGCAGCACAAAGCCTGTGCCGGGAGCAGCACAGATCCTGTTGCAACAACCTGCAGTGGAAACCAGCTTCTCTTTTGTTACCACGCCCGTCAGAGGGAGACTAAGGTCCTCCGGCTGGAATAAGAGTGATGATAATCATCTCTGCCGTTTATGGAGTGTTACTAAGTTTCAGGCGTGGTTTGAAGCATTTTACATGCAGCAACACGCCTCGCCCTCGCAACCAACTCCTAAGTGTTTCCTACCATCATTATCCCCATTTTACAGATGGGGAAAGTGATGCACAAGGTTCAGTGACTTTTCTCCAGGGCTACCCAGCTGGGAAGTGACAGAGGGTACTCTTAACCACTATTCTGTAAGCCTCGGGTCCCCTGGGCCTCACACGGACCCATCAAAGCATCGTGGACACAGACGGTTACCTGGGCTCAAAGCCCCAGCAGAGAAGCAGGTGCTGCCTCATGCCTGCTGGACCAGTGAGCTGAGGCTCTGGCCCGCTCTGGTAGACAGGAGAGAAGGCCAGGTGGGGCAGATGTTAACAAGCGGCCTCCAGGGTTAACGGGGTCAGAACATCCAATCTACAGAAGGCTTCTTGACCTTGCCACTCTTGACATTTTGGACCAGTTCATTCTGTGTTGTGAGGGCCCGTCTTGTGCATTGTAGGATGTCTAGCAGCACCCCTGGCCTCTACTCGCTAGATGCCGGTAGCACCCCGCTAGTGGGGACAACCAAAAACACCTCCAGACATTGTAAAATGTCCCCTGGTTAAGAACAACTGACCCAGAGTACGCAAGAGTTTAGGTGAACTTGCTTCTGCAGCAAATACCTGAACACCGGAAACTGCTCAGACTGCGCAAGAAGAACCTCTGATCTTGTCCATCTTATTTGAGAATTTCTAGGCTCAGTGGAGTCGAGTCTTCTAGGGAGCTTAGCTCAAGCAAGACAGATTCCTGGGGTTCAAGGTAGAAACAACACTTGAGAACCACCAGGCCTCTGCTCCCTTGTTCCAAAGGCAGTAGCTTCCGAAACTCAAGGTTGCACAGTTCTGGGGGCACACTGTGTGCTCGGTGAATGGCACCCCCTGGAGTTGTGCAGTGGGACGTTCCTGCTGGAACCCCAAGCACAGATTATGCTCAGTGTAGGGGTTAGTTCTGGGGTTGGAGGTGAGGAGTCCTGGGGAGGTGGTAGAGAGAGTCCTGGTTTTCTCTGAAAATTGGCAAGTGAGCGTCCCTGCAACCCGCAGCTCGGCTCTCCAGGCTACGTCCTCTGGCCGGCTGAGTATGCAAGGAGCTTGGCATATTCCTGACAAGACCTGCTTCACCTCGGCTTTCAGATCCTCCCATGAGCCGTGAGCGTGTGTGTTCTTGCGTGGCAGGCCCTTACATACTGTTTTGATTGTTATCACCCTGCCATGAAAGGCCTGATTGTTCAGGCTCTGCGGTGACATCACCGGCTTCTTGCTGAGGTGTCTGATGAGCCTGCAGGAGGGCTGCGTGCTCCCCGCAGGGCTGCCCGGCCCTACCTGCTCAGTGGAGCTGGCTTAGCACGCAAGGGATCTTCCCCCACCCCTTCTTTCTGTTCTGGGAGGCTTACTGCCACGGCCTGGAGAGGTGAGATGGCCCACGGGTTCCCTACAAGTCCGCCGCCCTCCCCAGAGTGGGCGGGGAGCAGCCCCAGGAAGTCAAGCCACAAGGCAGGGTGGTGTCTGCGGGTGATTCAGGCCACCTCTGGGCACTTCTCCTTGTCAGAAAGCAGAGAAGCCTACACACAGCTAGGGGATCTCTAGGTCCCCGAGGGATGCCCTGGGGACCTTTACCTGCTAAGTATCCCAGCAAGTCAGTCAAGCCTTATGCACAGGCCAGGTATGAGGCTGCCTTACGCGATGTGAAAAGCACCCAGGGGTACATACCCGAGAGCAATACGCTTATAGATTCACTCAAAGACATGTACTAGGAGGTTCACAGTAGCCCTATCCATAATGGCCCCAAACTGGACATGAAGCAAGTGCCCGTCCAAGACAGAATCAATCAATCGTGTTCCGTTCCCACAATGGAATACGGTGTACAGCAGTGAGAATAAATAATCTCTGGTGCCGTGCTACAGGGTGAAGCATCTTAGAGACAGAATTTTGACTGAAAGAAGCTAGACACAAAACAGTAAAATGCTCTGTGATTCTATTTACAGAAAGTCTCTAAACAGGCAAAACTAAGCTGTGCTTTCTCATCCGTGAATTGATATAAGGTGCTGGTGGCCGAGAGCAACAATTTTTTTGGTTAATTCTCCCTAATATACTTGGAATTTTATTTTATTATTATTATTTTTAAGCCATCTGCTCCAGGAGAGAACCAAGAAAAGTCCATTTGTATACAAATCACTAACCCTGATAGAAAATAAACCCAGTGTGGTATACTTATCAGAAATAATTAAACTTTAACTTCTTTTATAGTAAGGTCAAGAAATATCACTCTTGGGACTTCCCTGGTGGCACAGTGGTTAGGAATCCACCCGCCAATGCAGGGGACACAGGTCTGAGCCCTGGTCCGGGAAGATCCTACATGCTGCGGAGCAACTAAGCCCGTGTGCCACAACTACTGAGCCCATGTGCCACAACTACTGAAGCCCGCGCGCCTAGAGCCCGTGCTCCGCAACAAGAGAAGCCACCGCAATGAGAAGCCCACGCACTGCAACGAAGACCCAACGCGGCCAAACAAAAGTAATAAATAAATGAATAAATTTTTTTAAAATCTATTAAAAAAAAAAGAAATATCACTCTTATTTTAAACACAATGCATTTGAGCAAAATATAGGGACTCTAGAATAAAGGCAGGAATTCAAGTCCTGGGTGGGGGTCAGACTTTTGGGAAGAGCATAACCTCCTTTTAATAAAGATGTTTCATTGAAGCTGAATGTATGTGCAGAGAAGAGCACATATTATAAGTGGCTGGCTTGATGTCTTTTCAGAAACTTGCTGAGTTTCATGAAACCCACACCCAGATCAAGAAACGGGACAGTACCGGCACCCAAGAGCCCCTCAGCCCTGGGCTTCCTGCTCCCTCGCTGCCCCGGCCCCAAGAGCGGTCATGATCCTCACCTCTAACCCGCGAAGCTCAGGGGTGCCTGCTTTTGAACTTCACATCAACAGTTTAGGCGGCCGTGTAAGACCCCAGTCGAGGGTTATCTGGGGGTTTGGATGCAAGGGCTTTGCATTCTCATCTCCCGTGAACTTGGCATGTCGGTAGTCTCCTTAGGCCGTAGCTTGGACCTCTGTACAGGCGCACCTCGTTTTCTGGTGCTTCGCAGATATTGCGTTTTTTTTTTTTTTTTTACAGATTAAAGGTTTGTGGTGACCCTGCACTGAGCAAGTCTATATCGGCGTCGTTTTCCCAACTGCATTTGCTCACTTTGTGTCTTTGTGTCTCATTTTGGCAATTCTCGCAAATGTTTCAAACTTTTTCATGGTTACTACATTTGGCATGGTGATCTGTATGTAACATCTTGGATGTTACTACTGTAATTTTTTGTTTATATTTTTTTAATTCAAGTATGTACATTGTTTTCTTAGATATCACGCTATTACACAACTAACAGACGACAGCGGAGTGTAAACATCACTTTGACACGCACTGGGAACCCCCCAAATTTCGTGTGACTCGCTTTGTGGCAGGGGTCTGGTGTCTCTGAGGTGTGCCTATATAGGGTATTTCCTCAGGATACCTAAGTTCGTCCCTCTGCTTTCTTATTCACTGAACGCTGTAATCAAGTCCAGATCAACATTTTAGGGGAGGGCTTGGGACTAAAACATTTCGTTCTCCAGCACACGAAATACCATTGCAAACCACTAAAACATTTTCCAGCATTTTGGCACTTTCTTCTAAAGGGCGTTTTAAAGTGCCTTTATAAGCATTTATTATTTCTTTCACTTAGGAGGTATAAGTGCGTTTTCCATTTTGTACACGTAGGAATCAAGGCCTAGAAAGGGTGAGTGATAAACCTGAGAACACAGCCTGGGTCACTGCAGTCGGGGAAATGGTGCTGGACTCCAAGCCCTTTCCCACACCTCCTCTCTCAGGGAGAAACAGTACACGTGGCCAGTGAGCCAGGTGGGACCGCCCCCCCCCACCCCCCGCCACCATCTCCTCCCTGGTTTACTGGGCTCCTTGCTTCTCCCCTTGCCCCTATAGTCTATTCTCTGCTACGTCTGCTACGTCTGCTTATGATGCTTCTCTGCTCAGAACACTGTCCCGGCTGCACATTTAACTCGGAGGCAGAGCCCAGGTCCTTCCCATGGCCTTGGTGACCCACGTGCTCCTGCCCTCCATTCCTCCCTGGCCTCTTCGGGTACACTCTTCCCCTGGTTCCTTCTACTCCAGCTTCCGGCCTCCATGCCCTTTCTCAAATGTGCTTGGCTACTCCCACCTCAGGGGACGCATCTACTGGAACATTCCTTCTCAGATATTTGTGCCTCACCGCTTCACCTTTTTTAAGACTGAGCCGGGGCTTCCCTGGTGGCGCAGTGGTTAAGAATCCGCCTGCCAATGCAGGGGACATGGGTTCAAGCCCTGGTCCAGGAAGATCCCACATCCCACAGTTGATCCTGCAGAACAACTAAGCCAGTGTGCCACAACTACTGAGCCCACGAGCCACAACTACTGAGCCCACGTGCTGCAACTACTGAAGCCCGTGTGCCTAGAGCCCATGCTCCGCAACAGGAGAAGCCATTGCCACGAGAAGCCTGTGCACCGCAACGAAGAGTAGCCCCCGCTCACCACAACTAGAGAAAGCCCGCGCGCAGCAACGAAGATTCAACGTGGCTGAAAAAAAAAACAAGACTGAGCCGTATGACTTTTCCAAGGCTGGGTCATAAAAGACACTGCAGCTCCCGTCTGTCTCTCTGGACCACTAGCTCTGGGGGAAGCCAGCTACCATGTTGTGAGGACCCTCAAGCAACCGTAAGGGGGCACCCATGGGACAAGGAGCTGAGGCCTCCTGCCAGTAGCCGTGTGGGGGCACCACCTTGGGGAAGCGGATCCTCCAGCCCCCGTCCAGCCTTCAGACGACGGCAGCCCTGGCTGGCCTCTTGACTGCAACCTCAAGGGAGACCCTGAGCAGGGGGACCATTCAGCAGAGCCGCTCTCGAATTCCTAACCCACACACACAAAAAAGTGACATAATGTTTACTGGGTTGAGCCAATGATCTCTGAGCTACTTTGTTATACGGTAATAGATAACTAAGACAGCCACCTTCTCAGTGAAATCCACCCTCATCCCCCTCTCTAAAATGTAAACCACCCCAGCACTGTCATGCCCCCTTAACTCTATTTTTCTTTTTTGTTCTTTTTTGGTCAGCAACTCTTACCTTCTAACCTACTGTATAATGTACTCATTTTTTATGTTGATTGTTCTTTTGTCACCCTCCCATCTGACCTGGCATCAGAACAAGCTAGGAACCTTTGTCTGTTCCCCGATGTGTCCTGAGCACCTAGAAGAGTGCCAGGTGCGCACAGCGATGAAACAGACCTACGTACAGACAGGGGCCCGTGAATTCTAGCAAAGGCTGAGGTCTTGTCGGCTCCCAGACGCAGGCAGTCAGTCAGCAGTGAGCATGTCACAACTCCCTGGACCTTAGTATCTTCGGCTGTACAGGAAGGAGGTCACACTGGGCGACCCACAAGTCCTTTTCCAGACCCTAAGCTTTGTGGCTCCCACACGACGATGGCCTTGTGGGTTGTCCAGAGTCCAGGGGCTGCAGAGACAGGCCCCGCCTTGGCCAGAGCTCATTTTCCTGTCTGTGCACATCTGGAAAGCCAAAAAACCAAGACCATCGCATTGTGCACATCTGGACGGCATAAACCGATCATGCCAAGAGGAAACTCCGAAACGGCTGCTCAGCGAAAACTGCAGCACAGGCCACACGAGATGGGCTGAAAGGCTCCTTTCTTTTGCAGCCGCAAAACAATCTTCTGGGCACGATCTCAGAAGCTGAATGCTCCGCGGCTGAATAACATATGCTCTCAATAGCCTTCGACGGCAGTCGCTGCCACACTGCCTTCTCTGCCTGGCTCTCGGCCAACGCAAAACTTAAAGAACCGGGACATTTTCCCCCACTCCTCCCTTGTTCAGACCGAACTATACCTTCAGTTATCCTCGGGGCCTGTGTACCAAGTTCAAAGCTGAACACCACCTCCCCCTCCTCCTCCTCCTCCGCCCCCTCCTCCTCCAGGGAAAGTAACTGGACCGCAAGCTTAATGCAAACTGAACAAGGAGCTTTGAGCTCTGGTGGGAAATCACTGGCTGTGTGCGTGTAGTTAGAACGTGCTTGACCCTCCGTCCCTCCACCCTTCCGTGGCCGGGAAGAGATTACTACCCCTTAACATGTAGTCAGTCTGACAACCAGTCTGGGCTCCCAGAACAAAGAGGGAGGATATTCCTTTGCAAATGAAAGGAGTTTCAGGGGCTCGGGACTTCCTGCTAGCTCTTCAGCAGTGCAGGGAGGGGGAGAGCAGGCAGGGAAACGTGGGGTTCTCTACACCTGCAACTTCACAGCTGATGACGTCAACGGCTTGATGGCCAGGACAACCTGGAACACAGGAAGACTCAGGTTTGCCACAGGGAGGCTTTGGGTCAATGTCCTGTGAACAAGGGGGACGAATGCAGAAGACCTTGGGGTTGGGGTGTCTGGTCATCCTTCAGCATCCTTCTTTAGACTTCTCTTAAAAGTACAGGAACACAGGAAGTTACAGCCCTGAAGCCCAGCCCTGAACCCTTGCCCTCAAACAACAGCACGTCCTCAAGACTCAGAACATCGACGTCAGTGATACCACTTTCTACTCTGAACCCTAACAGCACTGAAGGCACACGGCCCGCAGCCCGCAGCCCCCGTGCCCCTGGGTGCAGACTGGACCTGAAGAAAACCAGGCGAGATGCTGGAAAGAAATCTGAAGGAAGAGGAAGCTTTTTCGTCCTTGTGCTGTGTATTTCTGGGTTGCTTTCTAGCTAGCTGGAGACTCAGAGCTTCGCCACTGGGCAATGTCTCTGTTTTCTTGGCTTCTCAGTATGGATAATCGCCAGCTGGAAGGTTCCGCGCCCGCTGCTGTGCACGTGCTACTGATGACACCAAGACGGTGGGCGAAGCAGCCACCCCGAATCAGAGCCACTTCCTTTAGAAATGCCTGGCGTTGACTGCAGAGGGGCCCGGCTAACAGCAACCACAGCCAGGGCACCACTGTGACTTACTGAGTACTGTTCAGGCATCCTTTGGGTTCACCCTGGCAGTGACCCGATGGAGGAGGTGCTATCAACCCATTTTATAGATGAAGAAACTGAGGCTTAGAGAGCTAAATCTCTCTCCCAAGTTCACCAGCCCATAGTCGCACAGCTACAATTCCAGTTCAGGTCTGCTGATTCCAGAGCTCAAAGGCTTCACCCACGTGTCCTATGCAGCCCACCACACTCTGCACACAGGGCAGAGCGACAGTGGATCTTCCAGTTTACGGCGGAGGCGGGGGGGGAGCCTGTGATTATGAGCAGCATTTCGTATCATGAAGCCATCTATCACCAATATCCCACTGCAGGGTGGGACCTAGCACAAACATTGAAAAAGATCCCTGTTTGTTTAAAATATGAATGCTGTTTAATGATCTTAAAAAGAGGTTCCCGGTATTTTCAAAGGAATGGCTGGCTTCTGACACATGTCTGGTGTCCTTTTCTCTCTGGACCAAGTCAGTAACTGCAAAGAATTCCTTGGCTATTATATGTAGATCTTAATGGTTCAGTGGGGGGGAAAGTGCGCGCGCGCGCGCGCGCGCGTGTGTGTGTGTGTGTGTGTGTGTGTAGTGTGTATGAGAGTGTGTTCATCCATCTATAGAAAGAACAATAGTTTCACACACACACACACACACACACACACACACGTGAAAAAGAGCCCCTCCCCCCCACCACATACATGTAAAACGTGTCAGTCATCAACAGGCCACCATGCTGCCTTCTGTAGCTACGGCAGACATGTTCAACCACTCAAACACCTCCTTTGTCTTCCTGGCTCCCCCTATGACAAGACATCCCGGAAACAGCTTCAATGCCAACAGGCTGGGCACATCCCTATGAGGCTGAGGAAACTGGCAGAGAACCCAGGTCTCCAGCCACTGCTCTCTGAGTGCTATCGGTGAGTGACGACCCCAGCAGGGGCCCCGTGTCTCCTGGGATCCTAGAGCCGGGCCTCCCCAGGCCTCATCACTCCCGCCAACCTTAACAGTGTTCGCCACGCCCACAACTCTTGCACGATTACTTGCTTTAAGTCAACTCCCTTTCTTTTCTTCAAATTTATTTTCAAGTAAAGTTGTAAGAATGCTGTAAGTGGAAGAAACCATTATTTGCCTGGCACAGGGAGTAACTGTAAAGGCACACATGTTGAAAGCAAATCAGAAATGGTGGGTCGAATGGAAGCAACCTAAGTGCCCATCGACAGACGAATGGCTAAAGCAGATGTGGCACATATATCCAATGGAATATTACTCAGCCATAAAAAGAAACAAAATTGAGTTATTTGTAGTGAGGTGGATGGACTTACCGAGTCTGTCATACAGAGTGAAGTAAGTCAGAAAGAGAAAAACAAATACCGTATGCTAACGCATGTATATGCAATCTTAAAAAAAAAAATGGTTATGAAGAACCTAGGGGCAAGACAGGAATAAAGACGCAGATGTAGAGAATGGACTTGAGGACACGGGGAGTGGGAAGGGGAAGCTGGGACGAAGTGAGAGAGTGCCATGGACATATATACACTACCAAATGCAAAATAGATAGCTAGTGGGAAGCAGCCGCATAGCACAGGGAGATCAGCTTGGTGCTTTGTGACCACCTAGAGGGGTGGGATAGGAAGGGTGGGAGGGAGACATAAGAGGGAGGAGATATGGGGATATATGTATATGTATAGCTGATTCACTTTGTTACACAGCAGAAACTAACAAACCATTGTAAAGCAATTATACTCCAATAAAGATATTAAAAAAAAAAAAAAAAAAGAAATGGTGGGTCGATGTGGATGTGATGGAAACCTAGACGCTGGTGGGTGGTCCAGGGAGGGACCCCAGCCCCTTGCCACCTTCTACAGTAAAATCTCCGATAGGTGTCTTCCACAGAAATTCCAGATAACCGAGGGGTGGGGTAGGGAGAAGATTCCCAGTGCACATGGTGTCTGTAGGCTGCATGATCGCATTGTTCCAATACGGTGTCTGGGAGGCAGATGAAATTAGTCAACATGCTGAAAATTCTGCAAATGGAGCCTGGCACACAGTAAGTGCTCAGTAAATGCTCACTGCTTTTCATCATCTACAGTGTGCAGAGAAGAGGTAACAGAGCAGGCCTGAGACTACTCTCCTCCTTAGAAAGGCCTGTTTGCAAGGCTGGCACTTGGCTGGCATCTTAGAACTTGAATGGTAAACTGTCCCCTCCGCTGATAGAAAACTTTCCCTAAATGATAAGAGCGTTCACTGCACCTAAGCTGTTTGTGCAAATAATACTGTTTATGCTGAGCACCTGCTTTCCTTCCAGGAGCCTGGAATTTTAGCACGTGGTAGGCAGAGGGCACTGTGCGACCAGCCCCCAGTAAAATCTCTGGGCTCTGAGTCTCTAATGAGCGTCCCAGGAGGACAATAATTTGCACGTATTGTCACCATGCACAGAATTAAGCGCATCCTGGGTGACTCTACAGGGAAGGGACTTTTGGAAGCTTGTGTCTGGCTTCCTCCAGACTTTGCCCCGTGTGCCTTTCCCCTTGGCTGATTCTGCGTTGTACCCTTTCACTCTAATACATCTTAGCTGTGAGCGCGACTATATGTTGAGTCCTGTGAGCCCTTGAATCGCCAAATCTGGGGGTGGGCTCGGGGACCCCCAGCGCAAGAAGCAGTAGCAGGGGCTGGACCCAAGGGAAGCGGCTCACAGAACCCGTCACAGCCCAGGGTCGTGGGTGGAAGGCAGCCAGGGCCCCTGACTCCGTGGACTGGAAGTGGGGCCTCAGGGTCGGGAGGGCCAGTGGGCTGGAAGAGGGTTGGTGCATAAACCCGAGGGCCAGAGGTCACAGCGGGACCACAGGAACCGGCAACAGAGGCCAAATGGAGACGGTGCCCAGTGGCAGGTGGGCCCTGTCACATCACGGTGGACGCTGCAGAGAGAAAGGGCGGCATCCGACCAGATGCCTCTCCCCTCGGCCAAGTGATGGGGGACACTGGCAACTCGGATCTCCTCTAGGGAACCGGAGAAAAGGGAGGGGGAATCTCCAACTCACTGTGTTTACATCCTGAGCTGAGCAAGTTTAAAAGTAGAAGTGACAGGGCTGTCTTTAAAGGGCATGTGTTTACCAGTCAGGGCAAATGAGGGCTCAGCGCAGGGATCCCGGGGTGCGGGGCTGGTGGTCCTTACACCTGAGCGTGCATCGGAATCACCTGGAGGGTTTGTTAAAACAGGCTGCTGGGCCCACGCCCGGAGCATCCCGGAGACTGGGGTGGGCTCCGAGAATTTACTTTTTTAATGAGTTCCCAGGTGACACCCATGCTGCCAGAAGATGCACACTTTGAGAACCACTGATACAGAGATATACAGTTACGTGTCCCACGTCCGGATTGTCTCTGAGAGAGGGGAACCTGAGGAACAGGCCTCTGCAGCTTAGGAGAAGGAAGAATTACCTGCCCCCAAACTGTATGAGCAGCGCTAGGCAATGAGAGCTTCAAGAGTCCACCCCACGGGCAGCCGCCGGGCCCACGTGGGGCGGCTGGGCTCATCAAGTAAGGCTGTCTGGGCAGAGCTCTGGGGAAGGGGAACTGTAGCTGGTTCCAGAGCCTTCCAAGAAGCTGCACACGGCGACGCTGTCTCAGGGACCCTTCACCAGGCGTCGATGTGCAGGGGACGCCCCAGCCAATGTCAGCGTCCAGGCAGGACCCTCTTCTCAGCGGGCAGGTCCTGGCCCTGCTGCGGGGTCCTCCCACCACATGGGCACGCGTTCTCTGCTCCAGAAAGGGCTGCAGGCATCTGGGAAAGCGACTTTTCCCCGCTATTTTCGTAGACCAAGGAGGTGACTTGGCCTCCCGGGGAACACTGGTCATGTCTGGACACATTTTTGGTTGTCACATCTGGAGACAGGTGACTGATATCGAATATGGAGAAGCCGGGGATAATGCTGGTACACATCCTACGACACCCACCCCTGTTGCAGAGAAGTATCTGCTTCAAAATATCAATGGCGTTGAGAGGTTGAGAAAGCCCACCCGAAACCCTGCGCAGCACCCAGCGGGCTCTTACACAGGATGCACGGCACCAGTGGAGAGTGGTGATGTTGGGAAAATGAAGCTAGAAGGGCCCTGCTCGGTTTCCAGAGTCTAGCTGTGCCGAGAGGGTCTCCAGAACGCAGTGTAGCCCAGGGCCAGGCACTACAGCAATGGGAGGAGTGGAAGGAGGGAAGGAGGCCCACAGAAGGCCTCTCCTCTGCCACCAAGGCCACGGCCGTGGCCACATCACCACCTCCAGGCCCAGCGATGCCCACCGCACTCTCAGTTTAGCCTGAATCCCTAGCTTAATCCAGCTGCTTCTCCCCTGATGCATCTCAGGAAGAGTCAGTCACATTCATCAACTAACAGCCCATGAACAGAAGAGGAGAGGCCCAATTTCAATGGCATTCACGGAATAAAAACATTTGTACCTTTTTGGCGCTCCCAGCACATTTTCCTATAAAGCTGTGTTATACATGACAGGTTGGGTGCCCGCTGAGCTCACAAAAGCCCATGTAACTCCTGCGTGAGCGGTTTCTAAGGATCTAAATACCTTACGGGTTACATAAACCTTGTGGGGGAGTTCAGCACCTGAATCACCATCTATAACCTGTTTGTTTGTTTTTTTTTTCCTATGGGAAAACGCCTTCCCTCTGAATAGTGGGAAGGAAACAAGAGGGCACTAAGGAAATGAGTATGAAACGGAAAGGGGGAGACTGGAGGAATGGTCCCTGTGCCTTGAAACTCCGAGGAGTGAATTCCTGTGCCCTTGGTGTGACGATAATGAAGTGATTTGGCGATGGATTGATCCGTGGGTAACTGCTGAGTTCCTATTCTCTCTCAGACACAACGCTGAGGATGCAAGAAAGAGCAGAGCTGGCCAACACAGAAGGGGCAATAACTCCCGGGGATCCTGTTTTGCAGGGAAAGGCAGGAGCTATTGGAACAAGAAGGACGGCCATACCAGACCTCGGGTTCTTGAAGATTCCTTAAGGGAAGCTGGCCAGGCACGAAGATGAAGACCACGCGAGGCAACGGCCAGCCTGCACAGAGCCCGGTGGCCGGAAGCTGCCGGAGATGCGGATGGTGATTGGAGGCAGGAGCAAGGGGACGATAGCCTGATGCGAGGCCCGCTTGGAGGACATAGTAAGGATTTCTTTTCTTAACTGTAGTAAAATTCACGTAGCATGAAGTTTACCATCTCAACATTTTTAAGTGTACAGTTCAGTGGCAGTTCGTACATTCACGATATGGTGCAACCATTGCCGCTCTCTAGTTCCAGAACATTTCATTGCCCCAAAAGGAACCCAGTACCCATTGGCCACCATTTTCCATCCCCTTCTCCCCGCAGCCCCTGGCAACCACGAATCTGCTTTCTGTCTCTGTGGGTTTTCCAACTCTGGACTGCATATAAATGGAATCACACAAGATGTGGACTTTTGTGGGTGGCTTCTTTCACTTGTCACAGTGTTTTCAAAGTTCATCTGTATTAAATTCTGTGCCAGTGCTTCATTCCTGTTTATGGCTGAGTCAACATTTTATTGTGTGGCTCGACCACATTTTGTTCATCCATTCATCCGTGGCTGGACACTTGGGTGGTTTCTACCTTTCGGCCATTGTGAACAGTGCTGCTATGAACGTGGGTGCACACGTTTTTGTCGGAACACCTGTCTCAGTTATTTGGGGTAGAAAACAGGAGTGGAATTGCTGAGCCGGATGTTGGGGATTTGGTGCTTGTCTGAGGAGCAGCTGGAGACTTTGAAGTAAGAGCCACATGATCAGAACGGTGTTTCTGAGCCTTCGCTATGCTGGCATGGGTAGAGGGTCGGTGGAGGCAGGAGTGGCCGGCGGGGGGATGGTAGTTCAGGTGAGAGAGGTCAGACGAGAGAGGCAGGGGGAGGAGAGAAGTGACAGATCCCATCCTCCTTGTTCTGCCATCCCCTCCTGCTCTTCCCATCATAGCTTTGGACATCTAGCCTCAGGTGAGAAAGAACCATTTTCCCCTGAAACTACCAGAGGGTCAATAGCGGAGCCTAGCGCAGGCCAGACAGGTGTGTCAAGCTGATTTTGAACTTCTTCCCAGCTGGACTCTGAGAAACTCACTGGCCCCCCAAAAGCTTTACATGATCTTTGTATCTTCCGGCCAAGCCGCGTGGCTTGCGGCATCTCAGTTCCCCAAGCAGGGATTGAACCCGGGCCACGGCAGTGAAAGCACCAAATCCTAACCACTAGCCCACCAGGGAACTCCCTACGTGGTCTTTCTTCAAGCTAAGAGTCCCCATTACTATGTCTGGAGGAATCTTCGTGTCCAGACCATTGCCTGTAACCTGGCCACGCAGCTCAACTCCTCACCTCCAGTCCCAAGGTGATTTCCACCCTAAGGGATGCTGTTTATTGAAATGGAGTCTCTGCTATCTCCGTATCAACCCTCTTATTTATATAACTGCTTGACTTACGAGTCAATCTCCAGCGCAGGATGAAAGTTCAAATCTGAATAAGTTAAGACCTATAGCATTACCTTGAGGCACCATTTCTTTAAAACAAAAGCAAAATGTCAGCGACACAAAACAAAATCAAAACGGTCCACTGGCACCTCGTCCCTCTGCAGGGGACCAGCCTCTAGGAGAGGACCTCTTGCCCGGAGTCTTTACAAGGAGCTATTTCCATTCCTGTTCTATAGTTGAGGGCGGTCCAGGAAGGTGCGGGCACTAGACCCTCGGACTGAAAATATGTCACGTGGCCAAGTATCTTCTGAAGAAGCCTTTGCTTCCTGCAAAATCTTCTGGGTGCCTCCAACATGCTACTTCCTCACAAGCAACTGTGCTTGGCAGAAGACCTATTCAAGACCTTCCCATGTAGCTAGCTCTCAACAGGTCCCAGGTGGAAGGAAGGAGGGATGGGCAGCTGAATGGAGAGAACAGACACTCCCATGGAACAGAGAAGAAAGACAGCCAATGCCATGATCACTTTGGACTTGCTACTGCATTTCCTAGAGGCTGATTTGGATGACAAAGAGGACAGAATTGGGTCAGCAGGGGATTTCACAACCCACACTTGACCTGTAACAGCTCCTGCTGAGAGGCAAAGGGATGACCTGGTAGAAAACTTCATGTAGGTAACCACAGAGCCGGAAAACCAAAGCCAGACATGGTAGTGGAGGATGGGTTCCCCAGAGAGCCCTGAGTCTCTGCGATGCCATCGCCTGCATTTCCCTGGAGATGACTGAGCCCAGGCTTCCTCTCAGAGGTCTGGCAGCTTGGGGCCCTTCCCAGGCTCAAAGCAGGGAACCATCTCGCCTTTTCAACACTGCACATGCAACCGCTGCTGGCAGAGGGGCCCTTTAAGTCCTGAGGTTGTGCCATCCAAGAGCTTAGATTTCCCAATCGACATTTCGAGGGTAAATATTTGCAGTGACTCACAAGAGAGGTTTTCTGATCTCATTTTGGCCCGCAAGGAGCCATGGGGTTAATTCCTGTTAACAGCTTGGTATTATCCACAGGCTACGTCCTCAGGTGGGTTTGTCAGGCTCCCTGGACAGCTCATGAGTCAGGACCCACTCACCCTCCCGGGAAGCATCTGGGCTCCCCGCACCAGAGCGCTTACGGGACCACATCCTGGAGAAATCAATGATGCAGGTGTCCAGCTTGTGGGCTGGAGGCCGTGCCCAGGCTCGTGGGACAGGCAGACAACTTACGAGCGAGGTGACACATCATAAAAGTGAACAGTAAATGCTAAGAAGCCGACAAGCCAGGACAGATGGCCTTTCTCTCTGACCAGGGAGGCCGATGGAGCCCCCACCCTGGGTTGGGGCAGGCCGGACAGCCAGCCCTGACAACAGTGACCGAGGACAACTCATGGGACTTTCCTCCAGACCCTACAAGGCTACTGTGAACCCGGGCTTCTGCAGCCTGGGGCCCCTGTGGCTTGAATTTGTCAGCACACGAGTTGTCCCAGGCCACTGAGAGTTTTGGTGAAACGTCAAGCTCATGGGTGACAGCTGTGTCACCCCATGGCCTCTGTTTCCAGCTGACCCGATTGAGGATGGGCCAGGCAAGGGATAGAAACAGTGCTGAGCAGGAAAATGATCTTCTATGAAACTTCGCTGAACAGACATTCATCTAGTTGACAGAAATGTCCGGAGCGCATCCTAAATGCCACGTTCCACGCTCTCATGAAGACCGGGGGCAGACAGGTAGAGAATTTCAGGACAGGACCTAACTTAGAAAGGGTGGTTAGAGATGGACTCTTCGAAAAGGCGAAATTGAAACTGGGATCTGAAGACTGAGAGTGAGTATCAGGGGAAAAGAACGTTCTGTGCGGAGGAAAGAGCCAGAATAAAGGTGAGCAAGACCTTCGTGTGCTCAGGAAATGGGAAGAAGTCCTATGTGGCTGGAGCCTACTGAGTGAGGGGGAGACGGAACTTGAACTTTATGCCAAATGCTATGAGCCCTAAGAGAATGAATCTCAGGAACGTGGCACAGGTTAGTTCTCATGATGGGTTTGAACCAGGCCCCTCATGCTTTCTGCGTGGCCTCTGCTGTCACACCCTTACAGATGCAAGAAAGCCAGCTAGGATTATGGGATGCTTTGGGAACACGGGCAAGTTTCTGCTTTCGAAACAGCCAGATTTCCATCCTCTGAATGAGATCTATCCATGCTGGACCCCTTGACCCCCACCTGCAGGACCAATCTTGGTTGAACACGCGATACCCTTAGGAGTTCCCAGTCCAGTAAGGTGAGATTCAACATCCCCTCTTCGCTGTTCTGCAAACTGGGTATCTGTCTTTTTCCGACGCTTGAACAAGTCCCTGCAACTCAGCTCTGTCGCTGGCAAGCTTCCTGCCTGATGCTGAGTTTTTCCAGGACTGGAGCCTCCTCTCACTAGCTGCCTGCCCCTCTGCTCCAAGAGCCCACGTCCTGCCAGGACCATCGTCCCGTGTCTAGAGCCCTGCTGTGTGGCGACAAAACTTCCCAAAGCCGACCGCGATCTGCCTGCGCTTTCAAATAGCGCTCGATCCTGAATCCCGCCACCGTCATGCCCCACCTGCCTCCAGGACCCCACGTTATGCGTTACTCTCGGCTGGTTCTTGCTGGTAGAGACGGCTGCCCACCACCCCTCCCCACAACCGCCTGGAGCCCTTCCCTGCAGACCCTGGATCTGCCTGGCTGGTGGAGCCTTCTCTCAGCATCTGGAGCTGGGTGCTTCCGTCCAGGGAGGAGGCTGCATCCCAGGGCCACGCCTCTGCCCATCTCTTCTCCAACTGCTGCTGTGAATGCCCAGCTGTGGCCCGAGATATAACCACCCAGGGTGCCCACCTGAGATGCCCCACAGGCAGGAATCAGGGATGCGTTCTAGTTTATGAGGGGAGATTGCGAGCAGACTGACAACCAGCAGATTTCCCTATAGTTGCAGTAGAGGAGGTTTAAATCCGAGTGTCATCAGACGAGGGACATAACGGGACCTCTGCAGGTCACTTGGTCCCTCTCTCTGCCACTTGCCATTAAAGGTGGAGAGTGTTGGGACTTCCCTGGCGGTCCAGCGGCTAAGACTCTGCCAATGCAGGGGGCCCGGGTTCGATCCCTGGTCAGGGAACTAGATCCCGTGTGTCGCAACTAAGAGTTCACACGCCACAACTAAAGATCCCGTGTGCCGCAACTAAGTGTTCACATGCCACAACTAAAGATCCTGCATGCCGCAACTGAGACCCGGCGCAGCCAAATAAATAAAATAAATAAATAAATAAATATTAAAAAAAAAAAAAAAAAAGGTGTAGAGTATTGGTGCTACCTGGCAAAACATTCATCCCATGGCCTTGTGGCCAGGCAAGAAGTCTTGCTAAAAGAGTAAACAGGCTCTCAAGAGGCTTCTAGAATAGCTACTTTCCAAATTCATCAGGCTGGGAAATGCTTTTCCTCCAGCGAAGTCTTGGACAGAAGCACAATACTGAAAACAGATGAGAACAGAGCCTGGCTCCCCACTCCCACCACGGAAACTCTAGAGACAGTTGGAAAACCGTTGTGGAAAATTCAGAGATCCTAAGCAGTGGAGCCGTAGAACCCTGGGAGGACGAGGCATGGAAAAGGGGAGGTCCCTAAATGCTAACAGGGACGCAGCGACAAAATCCTAACAGCCTTTCGCTGTTAATAAAATAGTAAACATGTTCATATATTTACAAATATATAAAATACGCTTTAATGATAGCTACCTTTCACTAAGCAAGTGCGTGCCCAGGCTGAGCTAAATGCTCCATATGTTCTGTGGTTGAACCTCCAGAATCTTTGTCAAGTAGGTGGAATTATCCTAATTTTATACAAGCAGAAACTGAGGCTCCAGGAGGCTAAGTGACATCCCCAAGGCCTCCCCCACCCTCCCGAAGAGTCACCATTTAAACCCCAGGTGTGCCCTACTTATAACCACTGGCATCGGAGGGCAACTCTCTATGAAGGGCTGCGTGACTCCAGTCCAACGGCCCAAGCTGATTACAAACCAGGAAGAACCCAACAGCTCTAGAGGCCACTTGACCTGATTGTCAAATGCTCTGGGCTGATTTGCTTGAACTTAAGGAAAGACAAATGTGCTTTGACACCCCAGATCTCTCCCGGGCCTGCTGGGGCCTGTTTCCGCCCTCTTGAATGAGGAAGCTGTGCTTTGCAGGCACCCGGCAGAACGAGAATAGGCCCTCAGATGCCTGAATGAAGGGGAAGGAAGGACAAAGTATCGCCATTGTTGGAGATGGAAGCCAGTGCCAGGTGACAGGAGGGCCCCGGGGCCAAGCATTACTGCAGCAAGGGGATGATGTTAATATTTTCCGGGCAAACAATGTCACTTTTCTAACTGCAGACCATGCAGCCACGACCTGACTCTGGACAAACAGCTCGACCCAGGCCAGGCCAACTGTTGGCTGCCAGGCCATCACACGTGTGTCCAGGGCTGGGCTGCCCTCCCCCTGGGACAAATGTCCCCTCTGAGGGCTGCTATACAGGAGAGGGGAGATGCATTAGCTGCCCCCTGGGTGTCCCACAGAGGCTCCCCGAGTTGAACAGGGCTTCAGCTGGCAACGGGAGGAGGTCGTTAGGACGGGAGCTGTTCACAGATACATGTCCTGGAGGCCTCAAATGGCCAAGTTACCTTCCACAGGGCAAGGGATGGTTTCAGGCAGACCAAAGGTGACCGTAGGACCCCAGGGGGAGGGATTGGTGTCAACTGTCATGTGTACACCCCTAGAACCAAGCTGCTGGCTCTGATGTACAGGGGTCCAGGAAGAGGTGGGAAGGGCAGGATTCCCCTTGCTGGGCAGGCTCTCCGGGTGCTCAGGAAATGGTGCTGTGGCAACTCCATCCCCGACCTTGCTCCACACGAGAAGCTGTCAAGTTCATCTGTGACATCTGTCCACTCACCCTTTAGGCTCTGGGCACCCCTCTACTCCCAGACACCCAGGGTTCTGTCTGCCGCCCAGGCTGCTCTCTGGTGCCCAGGGCCCCTCTTGGAGCAGGCATCTGAGCTGGGCCAGCCAGCGCCCCACATTCAGCCACCTGTGCTAGGGAGTCCTCCTGGACTTTTTTTTTTTTAATTGAAGTATAGTTGATTTACAATGTTGTGTTAGTTTCAGGTGTACAGCAAAGTGATTCAGTTATCCATATATATATATATTTCAGATTCTTTCCCCTTAGACGTTATTACAAAATATTGAGTATAGTTCCCTGTGCCATCCAGTAGGTCCTTGTTGGTTATCTATTTAATATATAGGACTGTGTATATGTTAATCTCAAACTCCTAATTTATCCCTCCCTCTCCTGATCTCTGGAATCAAAATCCTGCACAGGGACAACCTTGTAGGTGATCAGCCAGATCCTTGGTTTCATGCTAAAGCCTTACACGCGTGATTCTAAATGCAACTGAAAAGATAAAATCTCACCTCCTCTCACTTTCCCAAGACAGATATATGGAGGAGGATTTGCCTTTCCTAAGAAATTAGCCAGCTCTTACAAGTGATCGTTTGAAAACTTTCAGCTGGGCCCTTGTGCAGCTACTGAGGAACACGGAAGGCCTGATGGAGCACCATTTAAAAAAAGGAGGAGATTGTACACTGAATGCCCATATGACCCAGCAATTCCACTCCTGAGTAGATGCCCCAAAGAACTGGAAATAGGCACTCAAAAAAACAGTTGTAGTACATTCATAGCAACACTATTCATGATCGCCAAAAGGTGGAAACAACCCAAATATCCATCAGCTGATGAACGGATAAACAGAATGTGATACGCATATAATAGAATATTATTCAGCCATAAAAATGAATGAAGTACTGATAAAGGCTGCACTGCAGATGAACCTCAGAAACATCATGCTCAGTGAGAGAAGACAGACACAGAAGGGCACATAGTGTATGACTGCATTTACATGCAATGTTCAGAATAGGCAAATCCAGAGAGACAGAGAGTAGATTAGTGGTTGCCTGGGGCTGGGGGCAGGGAGAATGGGGAGTGAGCGCTTAATGAGGATGGAGTTTCCTTTTGGGGGATGCAACGTTTTGCAACTCGATAGAGGCAGTTGTTGTGCGCCACTGTGAGTGTACTAAACGCCACGGCATCTTGGAGAATTATTCACAAGTGGACACTATATGAATAAAGCGTGTGATTGCACTAGACTCACACGTGAGTCACGTCCACGCGTAGGTGCCTTTCGTGCCTGAATGTTATCTCTAAAACCCTGATGGATCCTTGCATACATGTGGATTTCCGGACCAGATATTTCTCTTCCGGCTTTGTCACTGTCAAAGTTTGGTCAAGTGGGCTAAGTAGGCGGGGTGACATCTGGCGTTGAGGAATCAGGAGACAGGGGACAGGCCTCTCCCCCTGAACCCAGGGAGCCTTGACCTGACCCAGGGAAGAGCAATCCGTCCCCCTGCCAACCGCGACTGCACGGCTATCTATTTGTGCCGAGCGCGTAAGACTGCTCAGACCCCAGGGCAGCGAGGTGAAGTGGAGTGAGGAGAGAGAGGAACATCTACACATATGCACCCAATGTCCACGAGACCCTGTGCTCCCCGGTGAGCCGGCGGCCGAGGGAGAGGGAGAAGCAGAGAGAAAGGCACTGAAAGGTCACGGCTGCATCTCTCAGCAGCATTCTGTCAGCTCTCTCCCTCTCCTCACCCGAACGGGGCTCTGACCTCGCCAGGGTCCGCTCTCTCATGTGAGACCTGTTTGCCAAGAAGTGACAGCATGACACGCAGCTGGAGCGCACCCAGCACGGCGCGAGTGTTCAAATCTGCCAGCATCCCGCTGGTTTTATCAGATGTCAAGAACCTTCATGGAAACCAAACATCTAGATCAATTTTCAATTCGCGAGAGCCCTCAGACGAAAATGTAAGAAAAGGGCTTCCCTGGTGGCCCAGTGCTTAAGAACCCACCTGCCAATGCAGGGGACACGGGTTCGAGCCCTGGTCCCGGAAGATCCCACATGCCACAGAGCAATGAAGCCCGTGTGCCACGACTACTGAGCCTGCGCTCTAGAGCCCGTGAGCCACAACTACTGAGCCCGTGAGCCACAACTACTGAAGCCCACGCGCCTAGAGCCTGTGCTCCGCAACAAGAGAAGCCACTGCAGTGAGAAGCCCGCGCACTGCAACAAAGAGTAGCCACCGCACACCGCAACTAGAGAAAGCCCGTGCGCAGCAACGAAGACCCAATGCAGCCAAAAATAAATAAATAAAACAAGTGGGGCTTCCCTGGTGGCGCAGTGGTTGAGAATCTGCCTGCTAATGCAGGGGACACGGGTTCGAGCCCTGGTCTGGGAAGATCCCACATGCCACGGAGCAGCTGGGCCCGTGAGCCACAACTACTGAGCCTGTGCGTCTGGAGCCTGTGCTCCGCAACGAGAGGCCGAGATAGTGAGAGGCCCGCGCACCGCAATGAAGAGTGGCCCCCGCTTGCCACAACTAGAGAAAGCCCTCGCACAGAAACGAAGACCCAACACAGCCAAAAATAAAAATAAAATAAATAAATTTTTAAAAAAAAGCATCAGCCTCAAATCCAACCCATTCCTTAAAAAATAAATAAATAAATAAATAAATAAATAAATAAATAAAACAAGTAAATTTATTTAAAAAAAAAAGAGACTGGAAACTATTGATCGCCTCTGATGAATTTATGAACAAAGGAGTGTCACTTCACTTCTAAAAAAAAAAGAAAATGGAAGAAAAGAAGGGAAGTACTAATGTCGGAAACCAAATCCCCCCTCACCCCCCACCAATTTAGGCTGAGCCTCCCCGTCAGGCACATCCGCCAGCCACCCCCTCTCCAGTTGTCCTCTTGGCCCCCAAAGGGTGTGTGAGCTCCCAGGCCCTCAGAGGGCCACTTCTCTGGAGCTGGCCGTCCAGCACGCTCAGGGCCTGGGGAAGCTCCTCCCTCGCTCCCTCCCATCTTTAATCAAAACAGACGTGGAGACTTCAGAGCAGCCCGAAAAGAGCGCTCGAACCAGAACCTGCCTACATGCCGGGAGGGTCCTGGCCTGGAGAGCGCTTGTAAACGTTACTAAAATACTTTATTTAAACATTAGATCAATAAACCATCTGCTCCTTGGGCGGTCCCGGAGTGGCAAGCGTCCTGCTTTCCAGAAGGGTGGCAGGTACCGCATTACCCTGGGAAAACCGCTTCATACTCAGCAACACTGGGTCCACCAGCCAACCGAGACCTCAAGCAAAGGGGACCTCAGTGACCCCGAGCAAAGGGGACCTCAGTCTCCCTGGCCCCCGGCCCACCTCTGCCGACCGCGGCTGCCCCAGCCATCTTCCCAGAGCACGGAACTGGTCACACCGTCCCTCTGCTTGGAAACCCTCCCCACCATCTACACCAGGGTCAACAAACGATGGCCACTGGCCGCCGCTAACCTGTCCCGTTTCGGTAAATAGAGTTTTATTGGCGCCCGGCCAGACCCCGCCCACTGGTACCACTGTTTACGGCTGCTTGGGGGCTATAAGGGCAGAGCTGAGCAGCCGGTGCAAAGCCTCAACGTTCGCTGCCTGGCTCTTTAGAGACACAGGTGGTCACCTTGCCGTGCCCTCCTTCCTGCCCTGACGCGCGAGGGGACGGTCTCAGTCTGTGTGCCGTGCTCAGGGAGTCTGGGGGGAAGAAGAGGGTGAGGAGAGAGAGGAGGTGGGGCCGGGGTCCCCAGCCTGAAGCCACGACTGGCGGCCACTGCCTCCGGGAAACAGAGCCTGGCAGGAGCCGAGGCAGCGCAAGGCTCTCACCTGCTGAGCGCGCATGCTCTGGGCTTCCGAGACCAAGACCAGGGTCGCTGGGTGCTGTGTACTCGACCTCCCAAGATGCACGGTGAAGTCACTACTGGACTGTGGAGCGTAAACTTAAACTAAAGATGGTGCTTATTCTGAGCATTTTGCTATGCATTTTCTCATTTATTTAAAGTGCAGTCAGGAAGGCGGCTCCGGGACATTCCCGGAGCCCTGGTATCCTTTGCGGTTTCCTGGTCTAGGCTCCTGTTTCACAGGCTTCAAATGAACTGTGTCCTGATGTTTCTCAGGGTTGACGGTCCCTGTGACCTCAGGGGCTGGCCACACTGCCGTCTCTAGGAAGCCTCCGTGGCGCCCCCCTCTGCAGCCCCCAGCACTGGGGAACCTCTGGTCTCGCAATGAGCTGGCTCGGAAATGCCTGGAGAGACAGCGATTCTGTTGGGTTGCAGACGCTGAACCAGTTGAAGCTCGGCTCCCCGCAACTGGTGAGGCCCCCCGGATCCGCTTGCTGTGGGGTTGCAGCTGGCACTCTGTGAGGGGAGGTGGGGTGTCCCCTACCCCCGAGCTGCTTGGTCCTTTCTGTCACCTCCAGTGGTTGAGGTCAGGTGGCAGGAAGATGACCACATGCCAGGGACACTCAGAAGGGCGACTTACAGGGTCCCATCAGGGTCTGTCCACCACAATCTGAAATAGCGTTTTCCCTTTAACCAGCCCTGGGCCACCTGAGAAGAGACATGGGGCTGGGGTCAGCCGGACGACCGTCACTGGGCCGCCCGCAGACAGACTCTGCCATCCTTGCTCTGTGGCCTGGAGGTGGGGGGCCCCCGGTGGGCATCCACTCCGCATTCTCCTCCTGGGGCGGGCGGGTCCCTCTCTCTCAGCCGCAGCCTGGCGTGTGGTGTGCGCAGGGCCGCCCTCCCCGTGGTTGAGCGTAGACCTTGCCTGGGTCCTTCCTTCGTTTTCTCCTCTCTTTAAGAGTAATCTGCCCCTTTTCTTGGTCTAGTACAGAATTCCTTGCTTCTCCTTGGCAATCAAGGGAATGGCCTACACAGAGGTCAGAGGTCAGGAATGCCAAGAAGGGCAGAAATGGGACCCTTCGCCCCTCCTCCTGCAGGCCTCCCTGACCTCCTGTCCACAGAGGACCCACCTCCACCACCACTCCCGGCCACGCTCGGCCTCACTGCCGCCTTGATTTCTCTTCTCAGCACATGTGTCCACCTCTGGACACGTTCGCGCTCGCGAGCTCACCATCAGCCCTGCCCGCTCGAAGAAGGCAAACTCCATGGGAACAGGATACTGCCTGGGGTCCGGCTGGCTGCATCCTGAGCCCAGTGGGCACACGGCAAGTTGTTCCTGCTGGAAACGTCTTTACTCCAGGAGAACCTCGCACAAAGCAGGGTGCGGTGGGCTACACGGTGGTCCCCGAAAGAGACGTCTGTGTCCCGGAACCTGTGAACGTGACTTTACTTGGAAAAAGGGTCTTTGCAGATGTAATCAAGGCTCTGGAGATGAGATCATCTGGGCTTTTCCGGAAGGACCCTAAATCCAACGGCAAGTGTCCTTATAAATGACAAACAGAGGAGACACCCCAGAAAGAAGGCGGGAAGGAGGGCCGTGTGAAGACGGAGGCCGAGCTGGAATTAGGCTGCTGAGAGCCAGGGGTCCCCTGGAGCCCCCCGAAGCTGGAGGAGACAAGGAAGGATTCTCCCCAGGAGGCTTCAGAGGGAGGGTGGCCCTGCCCTCGTTCTCGACTTCCGGCCTCCAGAACTGTGAGAGAATCCGTCTCTGTTGTTTTGAGCCTCTCGGTTTGCGGTAATTTGTTAGGGCAGCCACAGGGATTAATGCGGAGGGAGGAGCATCTGTAACACCTGGATGCCAGGTGGGGCGAAACAGACCCATGTGTGAGGCAAAGAGTCTGCGAGGAGACAAATAATAATTAAGTAAGGAGAAAAGCATATATAATTACAGCTTGCAGAGGGCTCAGGAGGAAACAGTTTGGCTGGTGGGATCGAGAGGAAACGAGGGTGAGGGCAGAGGGGGAGGCGGGGCGTTTCGGCCCAGGTCTCAGGGGTGGGAAGGAGTGGCAGAGCTGAGGTCTGCACCTGGGTCCTCACCTGGTCCTGCCTCCGGCCTCTGCCTCAAGTAGCTTCTTCCTTTAATCTACCCCCATCCTCCACCCGACCAGCGGACCATCTTCCTAAAGCACAACCAATAATAGTCACCATTTCAAAGGTGCCTATCAGGACAGCTGCAGGATGTGAGGTGGCAGATACGAATTCGCATTCTACAGATCAGAGACCAGAGGCTGGGGGGTTAAGTGACGCTTGCACGTTCAAACTGAGATCAGACTCCAAAGCCTGTTCCTCTTTCCCCTGGGCTGCGTGGACCCCTCACCGTCCCCGTCTTATTCCAGAGCCTCCAGGGATGGTCCGCCGCCTCACATGAAAAACCCATACTCTTGGGGGAGGACAAATGAGGAGGCTGGGATTAACAGATACACACGACTATACAGAGATAACCAACAAGGACCTACTGTATAGCACAGGGAACTATACTCAGTATTTTGTAATAACCTACAAGGGAAAAGAATCTGAAAAAGAACATATATAAGTGAATCACCATGCTGTAAACCTGAAACTAACACGATATTGTAAATCAACTATACTTCCGTTTAAAGAAAACCCCAAACCCTTATACCCCTTGAAGGAACACTCAGTGCCCCTAACTCTCATTTCCACATAAATCTTGTTCTAATTTACTGCCACACGCCGTCAGGAACCTTCCAATTTACCCAGAGACCTACTCCCTCTTTTTAGCACCTCCATGAACCTATTTATTTTTTATTTTTTATTAATTTATTAATTTATTTATTTTTGGCTGTGTTGGGTCTTCGTTTCTGTGCGAGGGCTTTCTCTAGTTGCAGCGAGCGGGGGCCACTCTTCATCACGGTGCGCGGGCCTCTCACTATCATGGCCTCTCTTGTTGCGGAGCACAGGCTCCAGACGCGCAGGCTCAGTAGTTGTGGCTCACGGGCCTAGTTGCTTCGCGGCATGCGGGATCTTCCCAGACCAGGGTTCAAACCCGTGTCCCCTGCATTGGCAGGCAGATTCTCAACCACTGCGCCACCAGGGAAGCCTCCCATGAACCTATATTTATTATACATAAATATCATTATAGATAATATTTGTGTTATATTATCACTGCTCACATTTTTTGAGCCCTGCTATGGGTTCTGCACCAGACGTTTTACATATATTATCAACTTATTACTACAGCAGCCTCGTGAGAAATGTTTCAGCATCTGCCTTTTGTACACAGAACTTAGCACCCCGGCCCCAGGTGACGTCTGTCTGAGCCCAATGCTTTCTGCTACACCGTGCACATAGCATTCTTATTTCTTTCTGCTAATAACATCAACTTTTACACGGCCTTTTATGGTTTTGCAAAGTACTTTTGTGTATGTCATTTGACTGCAAAAACTTCCACTCCCACACGAAGGCATCTCTCTTCAATTTGCCCCCAATAAGGACCAGGACACGGCTGGGTTGGAAGCAGGGGGCCACGCACCCAACTTCCCCTAGTTTCCATCAGTGCCCACTGCCACCAAACCAGCTCAAAGAAGCCCAAAATCCAAGTGTCCAGAACAATGAGCTCGCTGTACTGCAGGGCAAATCCCCGGATCGGATCACCACGGCTGAGCGGTCCCTCTACGAAACACTGAGGCATGGCTGGGGACATGTCCCCAGCGGGCACCACACCCCTGAGAGCAGACCCCGCCACTCCACGATCCCAGGGGCTCAAGAGACACTCTTCTGTCTGATTTGATCTCTACGTGGCCGTCGGGATGCGCTCAGAAAGGAGAAAATGCAGGTCACAGCGCTCTGCCAGGGCCCCCTGGCCGCAACCCTGGGGCCCGGCAATTTATTACCAGACACGGGCCACACAAGCTCCGTTATCACAGTTACAGCCTTGTCCGGTAACAATGTTGCCTTTCAAATTGTTTTCCGCCTGGGACAGTGGATTTATAAACGGAACTGGTGACTAGGAGCAGAATCCCAGGCTGCAAAGACTAAATGCCTTGTTCTAAGTGGGCCTGGTTTAGTATTATCCTGATAAGATAAACACAGATAATGACCTGCTGGAGGTGGGGTGCTTTTATACATATGTCTCCATGTCTGCGTTTACTTGGGCACCGGCTGGCGTTCGGGGGCTGCCTCTCAGTCCAAAGGGAGAAGAGAAAGCCATTTTCTGGATCTCTTTCCAGTAAGGAAGTTGGGTATAATTATAAGACGTTAGGTCTGTCTCCCTCTAAACAGCTCAGAAATATACTGATTTGATTACTTTCCAAAAGGGTGGCCCTAAAATTGTCATGCTGTTTTCAGGGCGGTGAAGCTGGGTGACCCACATGTGGGGTTAACGAAAGCAGGCTCCTACTTTTGTGTATGTTTACAAATTTCCACAATAAAAGCAAACGTTATATATAAGAGGCAATTCTGGCTGAATCATTACTGAAGCCGGGTGACGGGCATATGGGGATTTATTATTAAAGTATTCTCCTCCTTGTATGTTTAAAATGTTCCATGGTAAAAAGAAAAAAAAAAAGGGAAAAAAAAGTACTTTGGCTGAAAGGCAATGGCTTAAAACCCCCTCTCCTCTCATTCAATCATTCAACAGATGTTTGTTTGTGCCACATACTGTCCGAGGTGGTGGGAAAACAGTGTGGACAGGACGGGGTCCCTGGCCCCGTGGAGCTGACATTATCCCCAAAGTTCAAATATTCCTCCAGTGTGAACTTCTGGCTGGGTTTCCTCCAGGGGACCCTCTGGGGGTGGGTCTTTGTCGGGGGGAGGGGGGGTTTGAAATCATTCTAGATTTTGCTGGGGATTGGGGGAGGGGCTGGCCTCTGGGGAATCTGTCCAGTCTGTTATTCCTAGGAATCCGGGAGCAGGATGGAGGGACAGGGGCTTTAGGAAGCCCCCGCAACGTGCGCTGGGACCTGTTTATTAATGTCATTCATTAATAACAGCCACCCCATTGTCCCTGAGAGGTATTTCCAGAGAGGCTCCAACCCACTGGTCGCCTTGGGGGCCTGCTGTAAACACTCCGGACAAACCGCTGTCTATCCTGTTTTGAAAGGTCTCCGGGGGCCAGGAGACAGAGGCTGGCAACAGCTGCCGGTGCTGTGAACGTTGTCAGCTAGGGACCAGGGGACAAAAGCCTTCTGTGCTGCTCTGTGCTGTTAGCTGCACCGCACGTGATTCCTCTTAATTGGCGGCGGGCGGGCAGCTGAAATCCTGGAATCACCAGCTTTCGGGTTTGCCGCATACGTTCATCCTTCAGGAGCTGTTTTCAGAATCTGGGTTGAGATGGAGTCCCACGCCTAAAAATCAGTCCAGGGGACACCCCCAAGGGGAAGTCTGCCCGCTCTGGAGCCGCACCTGCGCTAGCTCAGCCAGGGCCAGGCAGAAGACGAACGACAGGGCTTCTGGAAAAACGGGAGCTCTTGGAAGAGGAAGGTCAAGAACGTGAAAACCTGGCTTGGAGGTCAGCATGTCCCCGTGCTCCTTCCAAGGAGCTCCTTCAAGTCGCTGGCTTCTTTGCCAGGAGATGGGCAAGGTTTGCGTCCGCTTCTCTCTTTTTTTTGCAAAGTTCCTATTGTTGCACGCTGTGCCTGTTCTGATGAGTTTGTTTGAAACGAGGAACTGGCTTCGGATTTTCTGGATGGTTTCCCGTCAGGCGGAGAGGTGATTTTCAGACTCAGAATCCTTAAGTCGTTCCCATGGAATCTCTGGGGAGTGAGTGCAGCCGCTCAGGAACCAGACGGTTTGAAGGGAACCTAAAATGCCAGGGGAACATTTGACTGTTTCTAGACGTGGCATCAAACATCTAGAGGTATTTACCCGTTTTGAAGCATCTCCTGGACACGCTACCACAAAAGTGGGGGCCGGGGGCTGCCAGGGAGGGAGGAGTTCAGATGGCACAGCCCCTGCCCTCGGGTTCTTGGACCCCAGCAGAAGAGACATACGACGAGTCCAAGGTGAGCTGACGGGGGGCCCAAGAGAGGGAGAGAGGGAGTCCCCACCTGGCCCACAGCAGACCTTGCGGCCCAAAGCGCCAAATCAAGCATGGCTTTTATGACACGGCGGCGGGTCCCTTGAACGTTCCACCCCGGGGGCAGAGTTTGGAGATGTGGGCAGTGCTGGCCGCGTCCTGCGGTTCTCATCCAGATGTCTGGCACGATTTCAGCCTGACCCACAATGCCTCCCCAGGAGGTATGAGACCTGGAATTTCGCCTGGAGAGAGGGAGGCGAAGAGGAAGCCGGCCAAGCCTCTGATTTGGTTCTACAGGAGATGGGGAGCAGCTGCTCCTTCCCACCGAGGAGGGTGTGTGGGACGGTCTTCAGGGGCAGCTAAGGGGGAAGAGCTCGGGGCCAGTGAGAGCCCTGTCGGAAGAAGCCGAGTAACGCTGTTTACTGAACAGGGACATTTGTCAGCGTGAACAGATCACCAGTTTACCCCAGATGCACCAATCCACGACCTACGCATTTCCACTGATTTGCAAGTGGTTTAACTCTGTTCTTCTGAGTCCGAGTTTAGGGACCTACTGTTTTTTTTTCTTGAAGCAGCACCTGGTACGTAGTAGGCTTTCAAAGATTTGAAGGACATATTGGGGTGGCCAGAAAAGTTCGTTCAGGTTTTCCCGTAAGATGTTACAATACTGTCTATGGCAGTGGTTCTCAGGTGTGGCGATTTGCCCTCCCCCCTCCCCCCCGCCCAGGAGACACCGGGCAATGTCTGGAGACATCTTGGGCCGTCACAGCTGTGGGGAGGGGTCCCACTGGCACGTAGTGGGTAGAGGCCAGGGGTGCTGCTAAACACCCTACAAGGGACAGGACAGCCCCCATGACAAGGACAATCCGTCCGAAATCTCAACGATGCCAAGTTCTGGCAATCACTTTTGCACAAAAGCAGGAAGGATGCCTGGGAGAGGACGTGAATTTCTTTTTTCCGAGGAATTTTAAGAATGGATTCCAGCTGTCCTTGTGGGTTTGGGAGTCTGGGGTGAACAAAGAAGACTGAAATGGGCAACTTGATCTCTTGAGCTCCGTCACTGCCCGTCACCAGGCACCAGAGCTGTGGATCGCCTCCTCTTTGTTCTTCTGCCTCTTCCTCCCACTCAGGTTTATTTCGTAGGCTTTTCCTGAAATGTTAGGGGCTTTCCATCAGGAGTGGACCCTTTCCAAACCATAAGGCAGTAAAAAGTCCCGCCCGTGGGACCAATGTTCCTGTTGTGTCTGCGCTTCGGGATGGAGACAGACAACAACGTAAACCCTGTGTATCAAAATCAATCCCTCTAGACTCAAGTTCCAACCTGCAGAAACTCTACGGCCAAGTCATGGGGTGCAGAGCTGATGGCCTTTTCATTACAGCAGTTCTGCGGGCGAAAGAGGGGACAGAACTGTGACAGTAGGAACACAGGCAGGCAAAGGAACGCCTTTAAAGGGGCATCTTCCTGCCCGGGTGAAGGAGACAACAGCAGGGGCCCCGCCCATGGGTGAGACCCTCGGGCCGTTTCTGCCCCACGGGGCTCCAAGCGTGTCACCCACATTCTTTGTCTCGACACCAGGCCTGTGAAGCACACACAGTAAGCTTTTCTTGTTCCGAACCACTGTTCTGATGCGCTGAAGTAGTTCTTCTAAGGCCAAACTGAGGAGCAGGCAGATCTAGTCTTTAAATCCTTTTCAGAAAGTGGGAACATCCCTTTGCGAACCAAGATGGACTCAAGGGTTTTAGGGACCAAGACCTTGAATGAACGTAGGAGAAGTTTAGCTACCTTCCACCTCAGCATCTCTTTGGGAGAGACTTAGAAATTAATATGTTGGTTTGATGATCCCTAAAGCTACTTAGAAATTAATATGTTGGTTTGATGATCCCTAAAGCTATTATTTTTACTATGAAGTATATGCTACATGCGTGACGCTGTTCTGAGCAACTGACGCGTATTGACGTTGACACGAGGGAGATAGTCTTATCATCCCCAGTTTACAGATGACGAAACCACGGCACAGAGATGTCGAGTAACTTATTCAAGGCCACGCAGCTCATCAATGGCAGAGCCCAGACTTGGACCCAGGAAGGCTGGTTTCAGAGTTCATGTTTGTAACACGGTGCTAAGCTACCTCTCTGGAGAATAACTCCCCAGTTCTTCACCATTTAGACTAAAGAAGTAAAGGAAGCAGCTAAATTCACAGGTCCTAAGAAATAACAGTAAAAAGAAGCATTTTGCAAACTTTGAGTTTGCAAAGTGCTGGGCAGTTTACCAAGTACTTTTCTTCAATATGATCTCCAGTGGGTCCTGCAAGTCCCTGAATTTGATGGTTGCCTCTATGCATGCAATGATGCTATCACCAAAAAGAGCCAAAGCACCATCTCTGTGTGTGTGTTACATCCAAGAAGGACCAATGGAATCAACCATGAAGGACCAAGAGTATGAAGGCCCCCTCTCATACCTCAGAGTGACCAGGAAGTTCTCTCTGGGGACCCCCATCCCCCACTCTCAGTCCATGCGGCTCGGCGGAGGCTCCATGCCAAGCTCCGGAAAGCAGACTGAGATGCCACTCTGGACAACGGTTTTAGTTCCATCCTTCCAGTCCCAGTAACTGGTTCAAGGGGGAGTACGTGATGTAAGTTGGTCTAATCAGACCCCAAGAGAGCTACTGAGAGGAGACGAACTGTCTCTGTCGGACTTGAACCTGGGAGGACACAGGACTGGAGATGTTAGCAGGAAGCCATCTTGCCACCAGGCAGAACCTGAGAATCAAGCCAACGCTGAAGAAGACAGAGCTGAGGGGGAGAAAAACAAGCAGAGGCCTGATGTTACAATTTGTGGCCCTGGATCAAACTGTTCCTGAAGTCAAATCCCTGAAGTCTTCATGTTGGTGAGCCAGTAAATTCTCTTTTCAGCTTAAGACAGTATGCATTACGCTTCTGTTTCTTACAAATGATAGAAATGAAAACTAAAAATATCTTATTAAAACAGTTGCAAAAGGACACTATACTGGTTGGCAACAGAGTGAGGAAAAGGTTAGTCACTGAGATCCTGCTCCCTCTCCCCATACCTCTACCTAAAAGGAGAATGTAATGGTAGGAGAGCATGGGAAAGAAATGGGGTTGGGTTTGTTTTTTTTTAAATTTATTTTTGGCTGTGCACTGGCTTTCTCTAGTTGCGGTGAGCAGGGGCTATTCTTCGTTGCAGTGCACGGGCTTCTCATTGTCGTGGCTTCTCTTGTTGCAGAGCACAGGCTCTAGGCGTGCAGGCTTCAGTAGCTGTGGCACGTGGGCTCAGTAGTTGTGGCACATGGGCTTTAGAGCGCAGACTCAGTAGTTGTGGCGCACAGGCTTAGTTGCTCCGTAGCATGTGGGATCTTCCCCGGCCAGGGCTCGAACCCGTGTCCCTTGCATTGGCAGGCGGATGCTTAACCACTGCGCCACCAGGGAAGCCCGGGGTTGGCTTTATAGGAACTAATTCGATAGGAGCAGTAGATTATCTGTGAATGTCATTAGTTAATTCATGGAATTGGTTCCTCTGTGAGTTATTCATCAACCCTCCCATCTATAGCCACATGGTACCCTTGACACCAGCTAGCCATTTGCAATTATTGGCTCTGGGTGACGGGCTGGATGGATAAGGGTGCATGGCTTGGCCCATCTCCTCTACCTGAAGGTCAACATAAAGGGTCTGGCACCCCAGCAGATGGAGGGCTACCTAGCTCAGTGGCAAAGGACTAGACGCGTCTTCCCAAACACATTCACTACCGCAAAAAGCTTTCGCTTGGACCAGTTACTTCTTTATGAATTCTGGACTGAAGACACGCAAACAGGGTAAAGATCAAGCAAGTGTCACTTGCTCCCCGTGATTCTATTCTCCGTATATTTTTCTCTGGTTTCACAGCCCCCAGGAAACCCTCAGCGATTTTCTATTCCCCAGCATGCATGGCTCCCAGCTCTGAGCCATCTGTGGAAGTCCACTTTGAGTGTGAGGGACCAAGTAGGTAGATGGGGCCCCCGGGGTCTGTGAGGTGCTGGGACTGGCAAACAGCTGCCTGCCGGCACCCTGGGTTTCAGACGTGGGGTCGCATCGTGTTTGTTTTCCTGCTGATTGAATTACTCATGCCTCATTTGTCCACTTCCCTGAAACAATCTTTTCTGGATGCATTTAGAAACCTGAGTCTCTGTGGTTTGTCTGGACTGGTTTCTATTTGTGGAGGAGAGTTCACTTGTCTAGAGCAGAGAAAACTGGGTTGCGCAGAAGTCACGGTATCCCTGGTTTCCCGTCACATATATTCCTGCTGTTCTCTCCAGCAATCAGTGTTCCCCACGGAATGCTTTCATTCCCACTGGAAGCTCCCGATGGAACAGGGGCGGGGGTGGTGGGGGAGCTGGGAAATCTTGCCGAATCTGCAATGTTCCTAAATGATTCTCAATTCTCAGAGAACAAGAAACACATTGCAAGCTTCAAAGGCAGTGGCAGAACAAATAATTACTGAGTCTGTTGGTAAACAGACCCAGAGAAGACAACTGAATTCAGCTTGTTCACTCCTGCCTGTCAGACAGAATTTAATACCATCCTGTTTCTGTTTTTCTTCTACCCGTGACCCAAGTCACAGCTTGCTTAATTTCTGTTTACACTGTAAGCCTCGTGGTGATGGAGGGGAAGAGAGGTCTGGTCAGAGTGGGGGAAAGGACACACTGTCCCAGAAGAGTGCCCGGTAGACCAGTGCTTCTTAACCCAGAAGGGTCCTCAGCCTGGGCAGCCCAGCCCCATTAACTCGGAATCGCTGCAGGGGAGAATCTAGAAATCAGCGCGTTAATGTCCCCCAGGTGATTCCAATGTGCAGCCAGGTTTAGAACCACCGCCCGAGAGCTACGCTATCCAATGTGGCAGCCACGAGCCACATGTGGCTGCTGAGCGTTGCAAACATGGTCCATCCAAATCGAGATGTGCTGTGCATGCAAAGTCCTCACCAGATTCCCAAGAGTCAGCATGAAAAAGGCAACGTAAACTACATCATTAACAATGTTGTTATGTTGATTACAATGAAAACAACGTGGGCCCGTCCTGAGTGAGAATGGGTGTCTGTGTGTAGGCAGGACCATGTGGGTAATGCCGTGGGGTAGACCAGAAATCCATAAGGAAGCCCTCCGGGAAGAGAAAGACAGAAGAAACACTCGCATGACTTCAAGCAACTCTTAAGACATCATCGGGCTTCCCTGGTGGCGCAGTGGTTAAGAATCCACCTGCCAGTGCAGGCGACGCGGGTTCGATCTCTGGTCTGGGAAGATCCCACATGCTGCGGAGCAACTACGCCCATGCACCACAACCACAGAGCCTGCGCTCCAGAGCCCGCGAGCCACAACTACTGAGCCCACGTGCCACAACTACTGAAGCCCGCGCACCTAGAGCCCGTGCTCCGCAACAAGAGAAGCCACCGCCATGAGAAGCCCGCGCACCGCAACAAAGAGCAGCCCCCGCTCGCCACAACTAGAGAAAGCCTGCGCACAGCAACAAAGACCCAATGCAGTCAAAAATAGATAAAATAAAATAAATATATTAAAAAAAAAAAGACATCATCATTTTCATTTATAAGGAGCACAAATCCCTAATCATACCCCTGAGCATACCCACACCCACACGGGCACATAAGCTTGTTGTGGTACATCGTCCTGGAGTCTTGGTTCATTTTCTCTCCACCAAAGAGAACATGATAAGGAAGGCAAATTCTGTGGTGTGGAACTAGAGTTTCCAAGAAGAAGTCACAGTTCGGACTTGAAACCTCTTTTTAATCCATTCTTCTCAAGCACGGCCAAAAGATATCCTCAAAGTATAACCGGTTTAAATGATAAAATTTTTATCAGCAAGAGGCAAGTCACTAGAACTTAAAGATAAACGCATAATCAATGATAATCTCCGAAGAACAATAAAGAACTACACAGTCATAATCTTGTACCAGACATGGTGATCAGTTTGCTTGCCAAATCCAGTATGCCAGTCTGCTCCACCCCATTTCCCTGTGTTCCTGCCTGAATTCTAGACTTTGGCAGAGAATTTCTTGAGCAGCCCCAGAGATTCCCACGTGTGATGGTTCATTTTACGTACCAGCTTGACTAGTCCACAGGGTGTCATGATATTTGGTCAAACATCATTCCAGGTGTCTTTGAAAGAGTGTTTTTAGATGAGATTAATATCTTTTTTTTTGGCTGCGTTGCACGGTTTGTGGGATCTTAGTTCCCTGACCAGGGACTGAACCCGGGCCCTGTCACTGAAACTGCCGAGTCCTAACCACTGGACTGCCAGGGAGTTTCCAAGATTAATATCTTAATTGGTAGAGTAAAGCAGATTGCTCTCCACAGTGTGGGTGGGCCTCATCTCATCAGTTGGAAGACTGATTAGAAGAAAAAGACTGACCCTTCCCGGAATAAGAAAAAAAATCTCCATCAGACTGCCTTTGGACTAGAACTGCACCCCATTGGCTCTTCTGAGTCCCAAGTCCGCCAGCCCAGAGGGGCAAATTTGAACTTGCCAGCCTCCTTAAGTGCATGAGATAATTCCTTATAATAAATCTTTTTATATATATATATATATATATATATATATATATATATATATATATATATATATATACACACACACGCATCCTACTGGGTTCTGTTTCTCTGGAGAACCATGAATAATCCATCATGCCATTCCTAAAGTCTCAACTGCAGTCTGTCACCTCACCTCCTAACACTGGGGATGGTCTCAGGGAGGAGTGGCTCAGTGTCTCGTCCATGATGCCTGGGCTCACAGCAGCTGAAGCGCCCACATCCCCCTGACTAAAGCCATAGCAGCCCTGGGGGATGGGGGAGGGGATAGGTAATACAATTCAGAAGCATGAGGAAGGTGGACTTGGACCAAACAAGCAGGAGATGAAGGAATCATGAGATCAGTTGCTTATCCTTTCTTCTACCACCCCTTTTTCACCTTCCAACACACAGTTCTGAGACTCAGCAGTCCCATTCAGTCTCTCTGAAGATGTTCTTCATGACCCAGGACTGAGAAGAGAGAATTACTTTTTTGAGAAGCTACAACCATCTCAATGATATGCCTTCGATCTTCTTTTTGCCTTTCCTGTGCCATTCACTTCTTTTCCCCCTCACTCTTGCTTCTCTGGGAGTGTACCTCCTAATAAATTGTAGAATGTCATCTTTGCCTTAGGCTCTGGTTTCTAAGAAACCCAGGCTCAGATATTCATCCTTTTTCTTCTTCAATTCATTTGCTTGACCAGGAAAGAGCTAAGCTCTTTTTTGTTGGGAGTGCCCACACATTGCACCAGAAGTGGATACCTAGCCCAAGGTGAATAAAGGCTGGTCCTGGACCTGTTGTTTGAGGGTCCCTCCCTGAACAAAGACGAGATGAACCAAATATCTTCCCTTTCTCAGTTAATTAAAATTTAACAGAGAGAGGTGTACTCAATGGACAGTGGTTGGTGGGCAAAGATATTATGGACTGACTGACTGACTGCCTTATTGAGCCGTGCATTAAATGCAAAGAATGTACGTAAGTATGTGCATGTGAGTGTATGAGAGAGATTTTCTAGACCTTATTTCAGTTGTTCACTAGGCTGCTGGTTTTCTTGCTCCTAATCTCCTGTATCCTTTCAATGAATGTCCCTTTTCACTAGAGCTAGTTTCTGATCAATCTGAATTTAATCCCTTTATAAGTAACCTGCTTATCCTACCTGGACAGTTTTGTGACATTTTATTTACCTTTGTAATTCAAAAAATTTCCCGGGATATGTCTAATTGTGAGTTTCTTTTCATTAAATTTACCTGAAATGTGGTAAGTTCTCTTCCACTGCATCCTCAGACTTTTTTTCCCCCTCCAGGTCCCTAAAATTTTTCATTATAGCTTTGATTGTTGTTCCTATTCTAATTGATCTGGTTGTCCCTTTGGGAACACATGGAAATCTCAGAGTGATCTATCCCACCAAACACACCTATTACTTGCCCTCTGTCTCATTTTAATCTATCTTTAATCTACCCTTTTCCACTTCTCATTTTTTAAATAGAAAGTCTTCTAAAAGGTAACAGGGAAAGAACATTTGATGTATTGTTAGAACCAGCTAAAATCTTGGATATGGCCCTACCAGAAAGCAGTGCTTGTGATTCCGAGGTTTGAGTTTTTGGTCTGCTTTGA
Source organism: Balaenoptera physalus (assembly GCF_965194825.1). Lineage (NCBI taxonomy): Eukaryota > Metazoa > Chordata > Mammalia > Artiodactyla > Balaenopteridae > Balaenoptera > Balaenoptera physalus. Next base: position 5,227,809 of record NC_138901.1, read on the forward strand.
AAGGTTTCCCATGCTTTGCTGGGTGATATGAGGAACCTTCCAGACAGCTTACAGGTAATCCTGTAAGCTTACAGGTAATCCTCCCCTGGAAAGCTGTAGCACTTCCCTGTTACTCCATCTATAAAGACCCTTGGTCAAAGGATATGCTTTCATGTATTAAACTAAACCACAGAGGGAAACAAATTGAATTTTTACCTTGGAAGTCAATACCATGGGTCACAGTTGAGACATGACCAGCAGCAGGATGGGACAGGCCAGGGAAGGCCAGGACCGACAATATGGACAGACTAGACATTGTAGGAGTAATGGGGAGAGGTGAGGTCGGTGAGTATCAGGACAGCATGTAAGAAGAGTTAACCCCCGGTAGGGAAACAAAAGTCAAGATCCCGTCGATAAGGGGAAATGGGCGAAGGCAGTACCAGTGAGGAGGAACAGAGAAGCAGCTCAAAATTCATGCAGACAAGACAGTTTAAAGAGTCCATGTGAAGGTAAAGGTAGAGGAGAAGAAGCAGGTTCAAGCACGCAGAACATGCCATCTGAGCCTGGGGCAGGGAGGCTCAGCGCCCATGGAGTGCACGAAGGATGAGGACTTCTGTCTCCACAGACCAGGTGGGTAATGGGGTCAGAATCCAGGCTGAAGGAATTCATAGCCAGAACCTAAAACCCAGGTCAGAAACTGAGTATCAAGGTGGGAGCCAAGCACAGGGGAGGGATCTGACAACGAGTCTCACTTCGATATCGTACACGCATCGTATACAGCAGGAACTACTCCTGCAGTCTTTGACCAGAATGTAGATGGGAGAGTTTCGAGGGTAAGCGACAGGCCAACCAGCTATCCCAGAGAAGGTATGGGGCATGCGCCATACTTTCCCTAGTACTGACTAGCAATTGCGGGGTCAGCAGGGTAAAACCCAAAGGGTTCTCATATTCTGTTCTTAACTCAATGATCAAACTCACCATTCTCTTCTTCTCCCTTGGAATCCCAGTCTGTGTGAGAGGCGCTAACATCTAGCTGTACAAATCCAAAAACATTAGGAGGTTTTCTCGTCAGTCATTCTCATCCCTTGTATCTAATTGGACTCCAAGCATTACCCTGATGCTAAAACCAGACAAAGACGTCACTAGAAGATAAAACTAGAGAGCAATATTTCCTATGAATATAGATGCAAAATTCCTCAACCAAACCAAATATTGTAATGTATAAAAAGAGGCCATACATGATAACCAAGGGAGATTTATCCCTGGAATGCAAGGTTGGTTTAACATCTGAAAATCAATGCAATATTCCATATCAATAGGATTAAAAAAATGAAAACCAAATAATTAATAGATGCAGAAAAAGCACTTGACAAAATCCAACACCATTTCATGATAAAAACCCTCAACAAACTAGGAATAGAAGGGATCTTTCTTGACCTGACATAGAGCATTTATGAACAACCCACAGCTAACATCATGCATCATACTTAATGGTGAAAGACTGAAATCTTTCTTCTTAAGAACATGAGTAAGACAAGGATGTCCACTCTTACTGGTTCTACAGTGGAGCACGGGCTCTAGGTGCACGGGCTTCAGTAGTTGCAGCACGCGGGCTCAGTAGTTGCGGCTCACAGGCTCTAGAGCACAGGCTCAGTAATTGTGGCTCACGGGCCCAGTTGCTCCGCGGCTTGTGGGATCTTCCCGGACCAGGGCTCGAACCCGTGTCCCCTGCATTGGCAGGCGGATTCTCAACCACTGCGCCACCAGGGAAGCCCCGACAGATTAACTTTAAAAACATTATATTAGGGCTTCCCTGGTGGCGCAGTGGTTGAGAATCCGCCTGCCAATGCAGGGGACACGGGTTCGAGCCCTGGTCCGGGAAGATCCCACATGCCGCGGAGCAACTGGGCCCGTGAGCCACAATTACTGAGCCTGCGCGTCTGGAACCTGTGCTCCGCAACAAGAGAGGCTGCGATAGTGAGAGGCCCACGCACCGCGATGAAGAGTGGCCCCCGCTTGCCACAACTAGAGAAAGCCCTCGCAGAGAAACGAAGACCCAACACAGCCATAAATTAAATAAATAAATAAGCCCTCCTTCCTCCTTGATAGTCTATAATTAAAAAATATATATATATATATTAAGTGGAAGACACCAGTTACAGAGGACCACATGTTATAAAGTTCCATATATACCTAAATATCTGTCTATCTACCTATCTACAACGAGAGGGGTCACAATAGGAGAATCTGTAGATAGAAAGTAGATTAGGGGTTGAAGGGGTCAAAAAGAAATGGGGAGAGGCAACTGCTAAAGGGTACAGAGTTCCTTTTTCCTTTTGAGGGTGATAAAAATGTTCTAAAATTGACTGCGGTGATGGCTGCCCAACTCTGTAAATAAACTAAAAACCACACCAATCTGTGTACTTTACAATGGGTGAATTACACAGTATGTGAATTATATCTCAATAAAGCTGTTACCAAAATATGTTATTAGGTATATTTATAATGGTTATAACAAATGTTAATTTTTCAAGCATCATCTGGTACACACCGAGGAGCATGTCATGCCAGGTTCCATTTTAGTCTTTAGGTGGGGACTCAGGTAAACTCTCAGAGTGTATTAAGGCGGCAGAAGATCCAGGTTATGGACCGTCATGTGGCGTTACCGAGATGTCCACATGTTATACGGCACACGGGTTGCAGCGACGACGTCATGGTTCTCTAGTGACATAAACTGCTTGTGTATCACCAACAAGCAGATGCCGTAAGGACCTAGAGTCAGAAGAGAGACACACGCCTCCAGCTACCAGCCAGCCCCTGAGTGGGGGGGCTCTCCACATGCTGCAGCCACAGCCGCCTGCACCCTCAACCCAGCTGCTGGGGGTGTTAACAGCTCCCGAGGGTCAAGTGCTGGCTGCCCAGAAGAGACTGACCTTCTCGGCTGTGTACTCCTCAAGGCAACCCCATTTTACAGATGAGGAAACTGAGGCTAAAGAAGAAAGCTTGAGTTTGAACACTGCGTGTTTAGACCCCGGAGAACAGTAACCCTTTGTGATCACGGGGCTGCTCCCTGAACCTGGCCGGAAGGTGGGCCCACCAGGAGCCCGCAAACTGTGCACCTCCTGCCCCTGCCCCAGGTTCAGACCTGGGTCCTCGGGGCTGCCCACCTGCCTGGCTGAAGAGGGAACGTGGATGCAGGAGGTCAACCATGAGAGGTTCACTTGGTCGAACAACAATTGATGGAAAAGTCTGGAATCACAGACCTTTACATGTACATATTCAACATCACCTCACCTGGCATCACCACAGCTCCTTGACGCTCACTTTTTCTCCCCCAATTTCTTTCTGCTCTCCTTCATGCAGGGCTGAGTGACCGGGGCAGCCACTCAAGGGCCTGGGCACCAGGAAGGTCAGGGTCAGACACACACTCCCCGTGCACCGGGTCATGATCAAGTGGGGCCCTGGGAGCCTATGAGGGTCTGCACTCCTCCAGAAAGCACCCCTGCCTTAAACAGCAGATAAAAAGCACCATGACAACGTTCCTCAAGAAACTAAAAATCAAATTCCCACGTGATACAGCAATTCCACCTCTGGGCACACACACAGAAGAATTGAAAGTAGGGTCTCAAAGAGATATTTGTGCTCTCGTGTTCACAGCAGCACTATTTACAATAGCTAAGCTAAGAGGTGGAAGCAACCCAAGTGTCCGTCGACAGAGGAATGGATAAACAAAATGTGGTCCATACATACAACGGAATATTATTCAGCCTTCAAAGAGAAGGAAATTCTAACACAGGCTACAACACGGGTGAACCTTGAGGACACTGTGCTCAGTGAAATAAGCCCATCATAAAAAGACAAATATGAAATGACTCCCTTTCTGAGGTCCCTATAGAGTAAGTAGTCAAATTCCTAGGGACAGAAAGTAGAGTGGTGGTTGCCTGGGGCTGGGGGAGTGGGATGGGGGATTGTTGTTTATGGGGACAGGGTTTTAATTTTTTAAGATGAGAAGAGTTCTTCGGGCTTCCCTGGTGGTGCAGTGGTTAAGAATCCACCTGCCAGTGCAGGGGACACGGGTTCAAGCCCTGGTCCGGGAAGATCCCACATGCCGCGGAGCAACTAAGTCCATGCACCACAACTACTGAGCCTGCACTCTAGATCCCACGAGCCACAACTACTGAGCCCACGTGCCACAACTACTGAAGCCCACGCGCCTAGAGTCCGTGCTCCACAACAAGAGAAGCCACTGCAATGAGAAGCCCACGCACCGCAATGAAGAGTAGCCCCCGCTCGCCGCAACTAGAGAAAGCCTGTGCGCAGCAACGAAGACCCAACGCAGCCAAAACCCAAAAAAAAAGATGAAAAGAGTTCTGGAGATGAAGAATATGATGGTTGCACAATAATGGGAACGTACTTAATGACACAATCATACACTTTAAAATGGTTAATTTTATGCTATGTATAGTCTACCACAATTACAAATTTTAAAAATAAAATGAAACAAAACACCATGACAGGTTGAGAGAGACATCACAGAACAAAGGAAGAAGCTTTTTTCCTGCTTTTTGAACAAGAGAGCATGCATTTTCATTTTGCGTGAGGTCCTGCCAATTATGTGGTCGTTTGCCCTCCTGCAATAAAAAGCCAGCGTTTCTTTCGTTGTCATTCACCTGCAATGAAGTGCTGGCCTTAAGAGGATGCATTCTCTGAAGCGGTGCCTCTCTCCCCTGACTTAGGAAAGCCGTGGCCTTGGGAAGCATAACCCCCTTCGGAAGGGACAGTGGGAACGGGGTGGGGGGTCCCCTAAGCCTTTCTTCTCCACTTTCCTTCTAGAACCGTGGTTCTCACGCCGTGGGGTGCAACCCAGCACAGGGGACCCTGTTGAAAATGCTGATTTGCCCTCCCACACCCCACCCTGAGATGGTCAAGGGCGAAAGCTGGCCCGGAGGGGGCTGAGGTCATTGTGCCAAACAGAAGGCTCGGGCTGCAGCAGTTCCCGGTGCCAGGCTGGGTCAAGGGGCATTTTGGCCAGTGGTCTTGAGCAGGCAGCAGTGGTGTGACATTAGGGAACGATGTGGCCTTGGGCATGTCACTGTCCTGTTCCTCTCCTGCATGAAATGAGGCTCTCTGAGGCCTCTGCCAGAGCCAATGCCAAGTCAGAAGGTCACCACGCATTTGTAACATGACGTTTGTAACTTGGTCTCTGTGACTTTTTTCATCGCTTCCCCCTTCCCTGCCCTGAAAACTAAGTCAGGCCCCCAGTCCCCTGCGAAACCTCACCCCACCCCCTGCGCAGGTCCAGGGCCACCTCCGACTCCCCTACCTGCAGGCAGGCAGGCATGACATCATGCAAACAGGGAGCTGGGTGGAGGCCCCCAGTCCTCGGTTCTGGACAGAACTAAAAACCCGACGACCTATCTGATGGACTTAACACCAAAGAAAGGAAATTTGTCTTTTAAGAACAAGTGAGAAGCCGATGACTGAAGTCCCAAAGAATTTTGTGGTTGGACCTTTTTTCCTGTTGTTTGTTTTCTGGCACAATCTGTCTCTGTTTCTGAGCCGAGGGCCGTGTTCCCCGTGACAAAGGCCTCTTTCTTATGACAGTTTAATAGCTCCAATGCAGGGGACAGCCCGGACTCCCACGGGCCAGCGTCTGAAGGCAGCCTCTCAGAAAAGGAGAAAGTTGCTGCTTTCCTCCAGTTGGGTTCAAACTGAACTGAGAGAGGCCTAAGGAAAAAAAAAAAAACCAAAACCAAACCAAACCCGAGCCTCCTTTTGAAATAGGAAATGAAGACCAGCAAAGGGGTGGGGAAAACAAAATGCATCGGGATAGAGAAGAGGATGGATTCAAGCGTCATGTTCAGAGCTTTCCGTCCACCGTGGGAGGAGGTGAAGAAAGCCTAGTGGGGCTTGGAAGATGTGGATGGACACTGGGGAGACCCTATCTATCGGTTCCCTGTGGCCACTGTAACCAAGGACCACAGATTGGGTGGCTTAAGACAACAGAGATTTATTCTCACGGTCCTGGAGGCTAGAATCTGCTCAAAAGCAAGGTGTCAGCAGGGCCATGCTCCCTCTGAAATCTCTAGGGAAGGATCCTTCCTTAGCTCTTTCAGCTTCGGGCGGCGGCCGGTAGCATTTCTTGGCCTCTGGCTGTGTCACTCTGATCTCTGGTTCCATCACCACGTGGCCGTCTCCCCTCGGGGTGTCTCTGCGTTGTCACCCGGCATCCTCCTCTGTGTGTGACTTTTCTCCTTGTCGAATAAGGACACCAGTCGCATTGGATTTAGGGTCCACTCTAATCCACTGTGATCTGATCTTAACTCTCTACGTCTGCAAAGACCCTCCTGCCAACTAAGGTTACATTCTCGGTACTGGGGGTTAGGACTCAACATTCTTTTCTGGGGGATGCCATTCTACTACAACACCGTCGTTCTAAAGACCCGGACCCCCCCCCCACCTCTCCGTGTCCTGGAGCCTGTAGGCAGGTAACTCTTGCTGGGGAGCTCTAGCCTCGCAGTGACCCAGCCCAGCCGTCCGTCCGCTTTCCAGGAGGTGAGGCTGGAAGTTGGTCATGACCTAGCGGCCGCCCGGAGCATCTTGGTGCCGTCTCTTTGCAGCGCTCTCTTCTCGCTCCCTCTTCCCCTCAGCCCTTGCTGCCTGGAGGCACCTGGCAAGGGTTACGGTTCCCTACTGTGGCAACAAATGCCAGGAGTGATGTGCCACACGATCTTGAACGTGTATGTTTGCTGCCAGTGAGGCTGGCTGGAAAACCTGCCCCTCCCTGAAGAGCTTTCACATCTGCTTCTGTTTCCCAACTCGCCCAATGAGACATGATTTTAAAGACGCACTGGACAGTGGAAACAGAACTCCTGGAGCCGACGCTCAAAGTGCTTACAATGGGAAATTACACACTTTTTACAACGGCGCTGACCTCCTTTCCCACACCACTTTGGGGGCCAGTTTTCAAGCCTCTACGGTCACAGGAGGCAGGAGGATGTCAGGGTTAAGGGCACAGGCTGCAGGGCCAGGCTGCCTGGGCTCAAATCCTGCCTCTGCCCTCACTCCCTTGTGCCTTGGGGCACATCCTGCATCCGTAAAATGGGCACAGTGATTTCTCCCTCACAGGGGGCTTTAAGGATTAGTGAATTCCCCAGGAGTCAAGGAGCACAGGATCTGCACGTGGAAAGCACTCAGTACATGTTAGCTTTCGTGACTGTCCCATGATTGCCAGAGGCAAGGGTGGGGTGAGAGAGCCAGCAGGGGCAGAGGTGTTAATTCAAAACATGCCACCTGCTGTAAGCATGACCTCAGGGAAAGTTCCAGGGCTCTGTGTCCTCCCCTCTTTACTGGGATGGCAGTAAAGACTGAGCAGTGCATGTAAACAGCCCCTAAAGGCAGCCACTAGTGCCACGTGGCGAACCCACCGATGCGCCCAAGCTGCCTCTCTTGGCTGGCCCGGCAAAATGCAGTGCAGTCAACACCAGCAGCCCAACCGAACACTGCCCACGGCTCTGAAAAGCACAGTTGCTCTCGGCCTCTCGCCGCTTGTAACAAGCTGTCCAGGAGGATGGACCGGGCAGCGATGGGACTAGAGGAGGGAAAAGTCTGTGTCATCTCCAGCGCCTGGGAAAGCCACAGAGAAATGACGCTGTTGTTCTCAAAGAGCCTTGCAGCGTCCGAGCCTCCCCTGAAGCCTGCTTCAGGCTAAACAGAGTGCACGTTGTGTAGAGATCGGTCCCCCGTGCCAAGACGGCCAACCCTGTCGCCAGGGGACTTGGGTGGAGATGGCCGGGGGCCGTGGAGGGGGAGGGGGCCCGGCATAAACGGCTCCTCGTGCTGCTGATGGAGAGGAGCTGCCTCCGGGCAGACACAGGAGGGCACTCAGGGCCTCCCTCCTTGTTCTGGGCGTGTAACTTGTGCGGTGACACGGGGGGGGGGGGCCTGAGAGTGAGTCCAGGGCACTGGGGGTGGGGGGGGCAAGAGGGAAGCAGCAGCTCGTGCCGTCTGGAGGGGGCTGCCCGCTAGAAAACCACCTGCAGAATTCAGGCGGGCCGTCGAGGCCGGGTGCAGAGCAGCCCACTCCCAGCCCGGTCCTGGGTCCCCCGTAGGGTAGAGAAGAGGCTCCAGGTGAGGGTGCGGGATGGACAAATAGCTACATTCACTGAGCAGGACCAGGGCAAGAGTTAACCCGCACGCCAACTCCGCGCTGAGACATGACAGCAGAATCAGCCCAGGAGGGCCAAGGCCTGGGGGCGTGGGGGACAGAGGGGAGGGTACTAAGGCCTAGTGTCGGGCATGGAGCCCACGACACGGGAGAGCAGAAGCGACACCTAGAGACCCCGGCGTCCTGGACCCGGACCTCTGGCCTGCGTGCTGGGTCCACACGGACTGTGGAAGCCGCTTCTGAACCGGTTCTCTTTCGGGGGCGGGGGGGACAGGGAGCTCTTGTCCTGGAGCCCGGGCTGGGACAGGGGTGGGCTGGGCATCTCTCTGGAGTGTAGTGTCTGAAACAGGCAGGCCAGGAAGCAAACATCACAGCCGCACTGTATACAGCCTTCCTACACGCCAGCCCTGTGCCGGGGCTTTGCGCGTATAAACTCAGTTAATTCTCAGAACGATCCATTGAGGTAGAAACGATTATTATTCTTATTTTGCAGATTAGGAAATGGAGGCACAGGGGGAAAAAAAAAAAAAAGCAACGCATCAAAGTCGTACAGCCAGAGACCTAGGAACATACCTGGCCCTTCGCCTTACCAGCTCTGAGGCTGTGGACAGAGCACCTCTCGGTGCCTCAACTTTCTTGTCTGTAAAATGGGGCAACTCAGGGGTCCTTCCCCCATGAGTATTCTCATGGAAAAGCCAACAAGAGAACGAAGGGCAAGGACAGCGCAGAACGGAGCACACAGCAAGCACACGGCGTCGAGACCACCTATGGTTGTAACGCTCGGCATTCCTGTGGTTTAAGGGCCGAGAGGAAGGGGATCGGCCCTGGGAAGGGCTCCTGCGATGATGATGTTTGGGGAATGGAACTTTCAAGGTTAAAATAAACTCTTGGCCTAATCTGGATCCTTTTGTTTTGGCAGAGAAGGTCATTTTTAAAACTTCCTTCCTCAAAGCGTTAAATTTAGAGTTACCATACGACCCAGCAATTCCACTGCTTGGTATGTACCCAAGAGAAATGAAAACCTATGTCCACACAAAAACCTGTATGCCAGTATTCACCGCAACACTATTTGTAATAGCCAAAATGCTGAAACAACCCAGACCTCTGTCAACTAACATGGTACGGCCATACAACAGAATATTCTTCAGCCATGAAAAGGAGTTACACCACGGTTGAACCCGGAAAACATGATGCTAAGTGGAAGAAACCAGACATGAGAGACCACACATGGTTTGATTCCATGTACATGAAATGTCCAGAACAGGCAAATCCATAGAGACAGAGAGTAGACTCGTTCGTGGTTGCCAGGGCCTATGAGGAGGGAGGGAAGGGGACTGACTGCTCATGGGTGTGGGGTTTCTTTTGGGGGTGACGAGAATGTTCTGGAAGCAGAGAGTGGTGAGGGCTGCACAGCTCTGCGGCTGTGCCCTGGGAGAAGCGGGTGGGTAGAAGGGGAGGATGCAGGAGGGGGGATTAAGTCGCTCCCAGGCAGGATGCCGTGCCCAGCTCTTTACCGTCCCATCTGGAAGCCGGCCGGGGTTGACTCTGGGTTTGCTCACAGCTGGGTGCCATGCGCCTGCATTCCAGGGCTCTGGGCTCAACGGTGCCATTGGGAGCCAGGTAGGAGGCTTCATTCCTGCTGCAGCATCCACCCTGCATGAACGGCGGGGATGGGGAAAGAGAACGCAGCCTGGGAGCCATCCCTGTGGGCACCTGGCCTTCTGCCCGGAGCGCAAATGGGGTGGGGTTGGATGGATGGTGACGAGGTCGGAGACGCGAGCTGCCCTCACACAGGCACTGCTCAGCCACCTCATTCCCCAGAGAGCCACGTCCCAACCCTGCAGCGCTACCCAACAGCCCCGAGTCCCACGGGCGCCCCAGCTCAGAGCTGGGAGAGGGCGCTTCGCGCCTACCGCTTCTGCTGCCGCCCCCGCCCTCTGGGAACGCGCCTGTGCCACATCACGGGGCCTGGGGAGCGCGGGTCCCGGTCCTCTTCCCCACCCCCATCCCCCCAGTGCAACCCCGGGGGCCTCCCTGACTGGGTCCTCAGGGCTCCCCGCGTGCGCGCGTGCGCAGCTGCCGGCAGGGGGCGCTCCACCCCCTCCCCACGTGTGAGCACCTGCTTTCTTCGCGGCCCTGGGAGCAGAGGACAAGGGTCTGGAGTTGCCTGTGTTCCTTGACTTCTCTCAGCTCACACCGCAACCCCGTTTTGGGCAAATGAGCATATTTCATGGGTGTCCATGTCAAGATTTACACCCTGTCCTATAGCCCCCATTTCCACACAGCAGCGGGAAAAAAATTAATCAATTAAATGGAGTTTCCCCTTTTCCAGGATCAGATTCTTTCCCAAGCTAAACTGCTCTCTTTTTTGGATAAAACTAGTAATTCAGGAATCAAGATCCTTCCCGAGGCTGTGACTTCCTCTCTCCCCACCCCGAGATGGCTTCTGTGTACACGGAAAGATGATAGGGAAGAAAAACACAAAAGAAAATAATAAAAAATACATCATCCTGGTTTAGAGAAACTGGATTTTCAACATAGATTAAAAGACAGTAGTAGAATAAATTGGAGAGTCAAGGTCATCTTTATGCATTAGCCAATGGGACTTAACAGACTAATTTGTATTAAGAACATAATTACATATTATTATTGCACAAGGTTTTCATGAATTTGAATGGAGCAAGAAAGAGAGAGAGAAGTAAGTTCCTGTCTGGGGGCAGAAAGGACTTTGTTCTATCCTGAGTTTATGAACTAATTTTTGGTGATAATACAATTTCTAAGAGAGAGTGATTGGCAGTGAGAGCAGCTTTCTCTCAATGCCTTTACTTTGCAAAATATAAAAGGTGGTATTTCTACATCAGTCTTCACGTGCCTGGGGGACATTTTTATTGTCCCACAAAGCCTGGTGGTCTTAGAACCACAGATGCAACCCACCTCTCTCACGTGACACACGTGGAAACTGAAACGTCGGTAGTAAGAGCCAAAGACGCGGGCAGATGACCAGGTGCGTGTTACCCAGAGTCAAGCTATGACGTCCCACTACCGCACGGTGGCACTGTCTGCCAACCACGGCCTGCCCTCCACCGCTGCCAAACGCTCTTAATAATTCAAGGTAAGGCGAGCAGCTGTGTGGGAGGACCGGAAAGAAGAAGTTTCGAGAAGGAGCTGTCAGTAGATGACTCTAGAATTCCAGGCAAGGTGGTTTGATGGGTTCAAGAGAAGGGCTTGTTTGCATATACTAAAATGGATCTGCTAAAGTGCCACCTGCTACTGCAAATAAGCAACAGTGCAAGAATTTCCTTCCAATTCTGCTGACGTGATGGAAGGGAGGGGTGGTGGGGAGGACAGCACGGGTGTGGCTGGCTGAGTCAGAGCGCGTCCTCACGCCGGGGTTCCACGTCTCAGGCTAGAGACCACTCTCCAGGGAGCCTAGGCTGGGCTTTGGCTCCCGCCTCCCCGCCGAATGCTGAGACCCAGTTCAGTGGGCAGGGAGGGGGGCAAGACGGGCAGCCTTGAGGAAGAGACGGTCTCGTCTGGGAACTCGGTCCCGCCACAGGGAAGCCTGGGGACACTGGGAGACCAGCCTGCTCCTTAAGAGACGCTTGGGCGAACTCTAATGAGAAAGCGCATCTTTTATTTCCCTAAATCCCCTCCCCCCGCCACGTGTTTCCCTGAATAAACTTGAGCGGAAGCAGGGGGACACCTTGCCCAGGTGGATGCGCACACATGGGTCTACGCACAGAGACGTACCCATCGACTGCTTGTCCTTGTTTCGAAACAAACGGCTGCTTGGCTGATTAGCAGCTGCTGTCTTAAACGAGCGCTGCTATTTCAACAGGCATAACTGGTTTAGAAGCCAGGCAGAAAGATATACCTGACTTTTGCTTTACTCTTTGATCCGAGGGGCAAACACACCCCTTAAAATTTATTTTGATGCTTGCATGTGTAACTCAAGGAGCTATGTTAGGTCCGAATGCAGGCTAAGCTACCAGGCATCCTTTACTAAGCGTCTGGGTGTTGATTAGCATTGGCTGGTCGGGGCACTCAGCAGAAAAAAAAAAAAAAAAAAAAAATCCAGGCTGTGCTCTGTGGCTTCTGCGTGGCGCGCCGTGAGGTGTGTGGCCAGGGTCCTCTGCCCGAGCCTGTTCCGGGATGCCTGCGGTACCTGTCGGTCAGGTGTGCTCTCGGATTACAAATGCCTCTCGACTTGTGCTTAAGTCAAAGCTTAAGTAGGAAGCAACGTGTGAAGTGAAATGCTGGCGCATAAATCACCTCGCTCTCCCTGCTGGTTTGAATTATGCCTGCGACCGAGTTAAGTGAGAGCTGAGGGCATGTTTCCTCTCCGGAGCACGCGTGCTCTGGATGTAATGACACTTCAGAAAGGAAAAACCGCTGAAGCAGCCAACTCCCCAAGGACAGGAGGTCTGAAGAATTTCTTCGCGGTGAAACCCAAAGAAATTGCTGTGGGACCAGATCAGAAAGAAGAAAGCTGTGTTTCCCTTGAACTACAGGCGGCCCTTTGCTGGCTGAGACTCGTCATCCTTCAGGGGATGTTGAATTCTGAAGGGATCCCCCGACGATGTAGGCTATCTAGTGCAGGAGGAAGGTGGGCCAGGTGGAAGAGGGCCGGCGGCGGGGGCGCTCCATAGAGGTGATGAAGTAACAGCATCGGAGCACTAGATGGCAGCAGCCGTACACAAATTATATGCTGGGACCCTACCTGTCCTCTTTCCTGGTGTCAGAGCCTTTGATGGGGAACTTGGGTATGGCTGTGTTCCAATAAAATTTCATTTACAGAAGCGGGTGTGGGCCATATTTGTCCCACACGCCATCATTTGCCGACCCCTCCGCTAAATGAACAGAGAACTCTCTCTGGCTCAGCTAGCTTGGTCCACACGTCCCAGGCATTTGCCAGCTAACTCTTTTCTTTTCCCGAATCCATGCAGACCCATCCCTCCTTCCCTCTCAGCCCCTTTCAGCTACCTATGTGATTACTTATGTCTCCCGAACTTGAATTCTCCCTCCCACACGACAACAGAATCGGTTGACAAATGCTGCCTGTTTGTTCTGCACTTATAACGTTTTCTTCCCATCAATCTCTCTTCATTCCCACCATCGTCAACTCATCCCTTATCTTCCTCGCAGCTGCTATAACACGTAGCAGTGGTGTCAATAGCATCTGTTCAATTGCTGGTTTCTTCACACGGATCTGTCTACCTCTTCCCCCCAAAAGTATTCCACTGAGCCAGACTAATGTTTAAGTCTCCTCTTGGGCTTTAACATTGCTGGGCACCGGAACCCACCAAGGCTGTGAGCCTCTTGCTGAAGAACGCAGTTTTTCTTTGGCCTTCAGTCTTACTTCCACAAAGCGCCACACGAATCCCATCTCGGTGACATCCCCCACCCGCCAGCTCGCAGTACTGACTGCCCTTATCACCTCCGCTTCTCCAGGCGGACAGCCGCCACGCTCCTGTTTTAAGGCCACCCGTTCTATGAAGCGCCCCTGAGATGGGGGAAGACCTTGCCCTTCGTCCACTGGTTTCTTAGGTAATTTGGTTTGCATCCCTCCCTGTGCGCATCTTATGGCACCTGACAGTTTCACCGCCCACTAACCAATTGTTTTAGCTATCTCTTTTGTTACTGATTTTCAATTACATCGCACTGAGGTCAGAGTGTGGTCTGAATGGTATTGATCTGGAGGTGTTCTGACTTTCTCTGTGGCACAGTACTGTAATCAGTTTTGGGAAACATACACACATGTGCTTGGAAGGAATGTTTAAGTTTTTCTAATTGCTGGGTTGGGGGTCTACATGTGTCCATTATGTACATTTGGTAACGCTTTATTTTATCAGTGTCAGAGAGGGGAATGGTACTCCCCACCATGACTGCAGTTTTGTCTGCTGTGCCCTGCAATTCTGACAATTTTTCTTGAGCATTTTGAGGCTGATGTTGCTAGAAGCTTACGGATGCGGGATCGTTCTGTCATCCCGGTACATTGTTTCTCTTTTCATTAAGTACTGACCTTTATTCTTTCTGTAGCTGTCTGCCTTGAAGTCGGCTTGGTCTGATACTGACATTGTAATACCTGCTTTCTTTTGATCAGCATTCACCTTGCGTCTTCTTTCATTCCTCTATCTGCCACCTTTGCACGTTGTGCTTTAGGTGTGTCGCTTGTTAATTACATAGAATTGGAATTCTAAAAAGCAAAACCTCGCTCTTTCAAAAGACGTATTTAATCGTCTGATGACTGTTTCTGCACCCCTCCCCTCAGTGTTAGCCTGTTTTCTCCTTTTTTTCTCCCTCCCTCCCTCCTTTCCCTCCCACGAAACCCTGGTCTGCAGCATGAGCTAAGGGCGGAGAAGGCTTACAAGCCTTGCCTGGGGGCTGTTCTGAGTTTTACCGCTGAAGAGTAAGATCAGAGGAATCTGAAAGGAAGAACCCAAATCACAAACTGTATATGGATTTGTAAGTGGGGAAGACTGGCTGAAGGAGCGGGTCTGCATGAGGTCACCCTCTTTCCCTCTCTGTGGCCTGCGTGGACATGCTCTCCCCCCACCCCTACTCCTGATACCCTGGACACAGTGGTGATGCGGGCAAAACTCTAACGGCTCTGCCCACCGGCTGTGACGGGGGTGGGTGGAGTGTAGGGGCATAAAACCCCCCAAGGATGCTTGTTTATCAGAGGGTTTTATGAGGCTGAAAATACCCAGTCCAGCGCCCCAGCCCGATCCCAGCTGGAGAGCCCCGTTGAGGGTTTATGTAACTCAGAGAGGATCTGTCTGGTCTAGGGAAGGGGGGAGTTGGGTTGGAAAGGCTTTCGCTCTGCTTTCTTCAGAAACGTAAAGATTAGCAGAAAGTGCAGGTGACAGAATAGAGGGACATCGGAGTTGACATCTTGAGGCTGCAGGAGACATGGTGCCACCAGACAGGAAGCCTGGCCCGTGAGCGCAGTGCGTGGCGCTGGGCTGTCACTTGCTGGCACAGACATTTCTGGAGCATGTGCAGCTCCCCGAGCTCTGGGAGGAACTGGCCTTTGGATGCTTAAGGGGTCAGCCCCGCAGGGCTCCTTAGCACGTGCCCCGCCCCCCCGCCCGACACTGCCCACCCCTGACGTTCCTTGTGGTCTAAACCAAGTCAAGATCAAAACGGCTGTACCGGGGGACAAAGCCCAACTCCCCCTCCCCGGCCCGGGTCAGGAAGAGCAGCCCGCAGGGCATGACGAATCACAATCAGCCCTGGATTTTGGTGACATTTCTTACATTCTAAAGGCTTCTCCCCATCCATGGCTCCTGTGATTTTTGCCACAGGCATCTTGTTAATGATGACCCTGGAGTCAGGGCGAGGAAGTGACTTGGGAGTCCAACAGAATGACAGAAATATCAGAATTGAGAACAGAGAAAATCTCAACCCAGAACTGTGCCAGCCCGCACGCGTGTTCGGGGCCTCATGGAGCAGACACGTCCCTCAGCACGAAGCATTAGAATTCAGTGACTACAGCGACACACAGGGGCCCCAGAGCAGCTGAGGGAATCGAGAAAAGGAGGTGATGGGCTGTAAAGAGGCCCCACGCAAGGTTGGGAACGAGGGAAGAGGGGAGAAAGGGATACCGTGAGGAATGAGTTCCTGGCAACCATGATCCCTAGACACAGGGCAGATCATTAAAGGAGGTGGTGCCATTGCCTTAGGCGGGTAAAAAGTAGAGTTTGAGATTATACCAGTCAGAGGGCAGTGGAGTGAGAAATGTGTGGTTTCGATACAGACACCAGGGGCCCCTGGACCATCTCTTTGACCTGAATTATGTTTTCAAAATAATTGTGATTTCGAGCACCTTTTAGACAGTGTGCGTGCCGTCTGTTCGAAGTTCACCTCTGGCCTCGCCACTCCCAACTGTCTCCACCTGCCTGTCTGCACTTATCTGTTACCTCTTAGTTCTCTACAGGCGTCTGAGTTTGCCGCCCTTGGACAGAAGGCTCCACCCGCCCTCCTTCAGCCTGGAGGCTGTAGTATTCGTGGTTTTGTGGGCACAGGTGGACCAGGTAGCTTATCTCCATGATGCCTCTTTATGGTCCCAAGGCTGCAGCCTTATCTAGGCCCTGTAATTCAACAGAGCGAGAGGAAAGGAAGAGTCTACAAGGCCTGCTGATTGTCTAGGGAAGACGAGGGGAAACAGGAAGCCGAGGATGACAGTGAGTTTGGCTTGGTCGACCGGGTACCAGGTGGTGATGGGGAACCCTGGGGTTTTGCATGACAGCGGATGGGGACAATAGTTCGACTCTGGAGATGCTGGGTGCAGGGATCCTGCGAAACACCCGAGCGGAGACACACGGGTGGCGGCCGGACCCGTAAGAATAAGTTCGGGGGAAATCTAGGCGGAAGATCAACTTGGGCATCACCCGCAAACAGATGGAAAATAAAGCCGAGACATACGGGTGGTGGCCGGACCCGTAAGAATAAGTTCGGGGGGAAATCTAGGCGGAAGATCAACTTGGGCATCACCCGCAAACAGATGGAAAATAAAGCCGAGACACACGGGTGGTGGCCGGACCCGTAAGAATAAGTTCGGGGGAAATCTAGGCGGAAGATCAACTTGGGCATCACCCGCAAACGGATGGAAAATAAAGCCGAGACATACGGGTGGTGGCCGGACCCGTAAGAATAAGTTCGGGGGAAATCTAGGCGGAAGATCAACTTGGGCATCACCCGCAAACGGATGGAAAATAAAGCCGAGACATACGGGTGGTGGCCGGACCCGTAAGAATAAGTTCGGGGGAAATCTAGGCGGAAGATCAACTTGGGCATCACCCACAAACGGATGGAAAATAAAGCCGAGACACACGGGTGGTGGCCGGACCCGTAAGAATAAGTTCGGGGGGAAATCTAGGCGGAAGATCAACTTGGGCATCACCAGCAAACGGATGGAAAATAAAGCCATGGGCATGGGGCAGAATCCCCAGAGAGAGTGCGCGAAGTGAGAAGAAAGGGTGTCCTAGAGATGGAGCGCTGGGGGACATCAACATTTCAGGACGGGCCGCAGGACACGAACCTGCAGAAGAGCCTGTGAAGAGGCAGATGGAAGAGGGAGGCAACCCGGAGAGGCCAGTGGCCAGAAAGAGAAAGCGAGGGCTTCTAAAGCAGAGAGCGGTGAGGAGCGTCAGCTGCTGCCTTCGAGGTACAGCTGGGCCTCCGGATCCTGACATCCCCCCACGGCTGAGTTCGCGGATGCGGAACCTGCGGAGGCAGGATCCGTGGACACCGAGGGCCGACCGTGGTACTCGAGCATTCGAGGATCTTGGTATCCGCCGGCGGGTCCTGGAACCAGTCCCCCCAGGACACTGTCTTTATCATGTACTTATACATTTAAAGCGTTTGGAGAACAGCATGCGATTATATCCATGGTTGGTTTTCAAAACGGTTACCCATCAGACAGCTCATTGGAAAAACGTGGTGTAAACCTGCTTCTTGATAGAGTACCTCTCTCAGGTATGAGGGTCCCTGACCTCCTCCTCGCCTCCGCCAGTCAGACCTGGGGGGCTGGGGCTGCTGCACGGTTATGTGCAGACAGCTCACCCGAGGCAACAGGCACTTCCGGGCACCACCGGGTGCAGTGCCCCGCTCTAAGGCACTAGGTGTCGGCTTACCTGGCGCTCTCAAAGGTAGCAGATGCCGTCTTTTCTACAGCTCCAAATCCAACTCCAACAGCAAGACCCTCTGAAACAGACATTAAAAAGTACGATGGGTTAGGAATCATTTTTCTATAATACATGCACATAGAATCGAAGCTTGCTCAGAAGCCAAAGCCAGCAGACTCCTGTGGGCTGGATTAGAACTGCTGTCCATTTGGGGCTGGGTGATGGCCCGACTCGCTTGGTGGGGGAACCCCTGGGACACCATGGAACCAGTTACACACTTCATCACATTGGCAAATCCCCTGGTCTTTTTTGCATACTTTATAGTTACTCAACAGGCTTATACTTAATCAGCTGTTAAGAGCAAGCAGTTTCTTCACTTCTTCCATAAGAAATCAGAACAACAGCATTTTGATGTGACACAATACAGGTTAAAAGCAGATCTTGCTAAGGCTAATCTCTGAAATGGGTGCACCGCTGTATTTGCAAATGCAAGTAAAAGAACTCCATAAAAAAATGGATCTTACATTTTTTGGGCTTCCCTGGTGGCCCAGTGGTTAAGAATCCGCCTGCCAATGCAGGGGACACGGGTTCGAGCCCTGGTCCGGGAAGATCCCACGTGCCGGGGAGCAACAAAGCCCATGCACCACAACTACTGAGCCTGCACTCTAGAGCCCGTGAGCCCCAACTACTGAGCCCACATGCCACAACTACTGAAGCCTGCGTGCCTAGAGCCCATGCTCCGCAACAAGTGAAGCCACCTCAACGAGAAGCCCGTGCACCGCAACGAAGAGTAGCCCCCGCTCGCCACAACTAGAGAAAGCCCGCGCCACAATGAAGACCCAATGCAGACAAAAATAAATAAATATTTTTAAAAAATGGATCTTACATTTTTAAATGTCATTGGATTTTTCCATTATGTGTTGATTCTGCAACTAGAAACTAGAAGTTTTTGAGTCCCAGAGTTCATTTGAATTTGACTGTTTTAATCCTTTTTATTAATTAAAAAATGCTTGCCAGTGAAAAAAGGTTCATCCCCATCACTACGTCACATAAGATTGCACGAAGCTGCCAGTAACAGAAAATCCACGGAACAGTAGCTTCAACCAAGGGTCAGCAGACTATAGCCCAGGGGCCACATCCAGCCCACTGCCTGTTTCTGTATGGCCTGCAAGCTAAAAATGATTTTTAAAAATTTTTATTTATTTTATTTATTTATTTTTGGCTGCACTGGGTCTTCATTGCTGTGCACGGGCTTTCTCTAGTTACGTCGAGCGGGGGCTACTCTTCGTTGCAGTGCGTGGGCTCTAGGTGCGCGGGCTCAGCAGTTGTGGTGCACAGGCTCAGTAGTTGTGGCTCACGGGCTTAGTTGCTCTGTGGCATGTGGGATCTTCCCGGGCCAGGGATGGAACCCGTGTCCCCTGCATTGGCAGGCAGATTCTTAACCACTGCGCCCCCAGGGAAGTCGTAAGAATGATTGTTACATTTTTAAATCGTCAAAAAAAAAAATCAAGGAAAGAATATTTCATGACACATGAAAATTATACGAAATTCAAAATTTAGTGCCCATAAATAAAGCTTTATTGGCACACAGCCATGCTTGTTTGTTGATGAATTGTCTGTAACTGTTTTGTGCTATGTCAGCAGAGAGTAATGAGAGACCAAATGGTCTGAAAACCTAAAATATTTACTATGTGGCCCTTTAAAGAAAGAGTTTGATGACCCCGGACCTAAACACATAGGGTTTTATTAGCTCGTGCAACGAGAAGTCCAAGGTTGATATGGTGGCCCAATGACGTCATCACAGACATTGACGATCCAGCCTCAAATGGCAGGGACTCTTACAGTCTGCTCTGAGATGGCGTGACCATAGTGTAGCTTGAAGCTCGGGGACGGACAGATGATCTTCCGAGTGCTGTCCAGTAGGAGTGAGCTTGCCAAGTTCACCAACGCCCTGATCAAATGTGGAAGAGCCGTGCTGGTCTGCGTATATCTGATGGAGAGGTAAGAAGGGCTATGAAAAAGAAAGAAGGGAGGGAGGGAGGGAGGGAAGAAAGGAACTGCCCCAGTGGCCTGGGATCAATGGCGGAGAAGCACAATGTTAAGACCCTTTCTGACATCTATGGGGGAGTGCAACCCCAATCCGAATAGGAAAGAGAATAGCCAATATTGGTCAGAATCAAGACCAAGGGCTTGGGGCCAGGAGGAACTTTTGTTATGAAGAGGGAAGAGGTCAAAATCTACCGAGTGAGAAGGGCGTGTCTTCTTTTGGGATTCACTGCCCTTTAAACTGCCCCTTTTTGTCCGTGTGTCCTGTTTCATCCATGTGTCCTGCAGCGGGCCCAGGACACTGGGATTATAATAATGGCTCTGGGTGGCTTGTCCCATGGTGAGGCCAGAGAGCTCACCTGTGATCCAGTTTGGTTCGCCAGGAGACCACAATGAGGCTTGGAGCCCAAAGACCCTGCTAAAGCACGAAGTGTCCCATTTTGCCTCACCTTACCCTTACGCTCTGTGCTTTGGTCCCATGGGGACCTTGTGGGGCAGCTGTGGCCCCTGGAGGCTGTTGGTTGAGCATCTGGGATTCTGATGCCTCAGCAAACATCTCCCCACATTTCTTGTAACAACCGACCATGGGATACAGAGTCCTAGGACTCCAGAGGTGGAGGAAACCCCAGAGACCACCTGGCACGACTCCTGGGCCACTGCCAGATCCAGAAGCCAGGGGTTTGGGAGTCTTGCCAAAACCAGACAGCAGGATGGAGGCTCCTGGGCCCGGGCTCCCTGCGTGCATGACACACACCACAGCAGGCTGCAGAGAAGCCCCCGCTACAAGCTCTTGGCTAAAGCAGCAGCCGAGTCAGCACTGCCAGAGCAGCCAGACTTTTCAAGATCAAGGTTTTAAAATTTTATTTATTTTTAGGTGCCTGATATCAGTTCTTAAGAAAGGCTGAGTCTTCATTCACCAAGCCTATACTCTAGGATGACTCTAGGTTCCAAAGTAGGCCTTGTAATTCAAGATCTTAGTCTCTCTGTGGTCTTTCTCTGGAGAAATGAGGGGCTGGCGGCCCTTTCTAGGCCACGCCCCGAGGCAGAAGCTCATGAACTGAAGGTGGGAGCCGTCACCTCCACTCTACGGATCAGAGAGGAAAGGTGACGATGAGCTGGTCTGAGCGCCCAGCTGGGCTCTGATTCTGAGGTCCAGGCTCCTCATTCTTTATAGCTGCTTGTCCTTTTCTTTCTCTTTCAGAAACTTCCTCTGAGGGTGGGCTCTGCAGAAGCCACCACTCCAGGGAGGGGGGTGGATACAAGTTCAACACTTTCAGGTTTGCCTGATGCATCTGACAAGCTTCAAAAGGAATGAGTGTCCTAGGTGAGGTGCCGGATATTGCCGAGAGCTGAATTTCAGGACGGGCTGGGGTGAATATATCTGAGGGTGTCAGGCATCCTTGCCATTGGGAAGGAGGCAGCCTCTTTTTGTGCAGCCCTTGCATCTCAGGAGTTGGCCATGGTCCCGAGAAGATAAAGTCGGAGGACACCTGAGGTGGTTCCACCTGGCCCGTCTCCTACCTTCGGGGAGCCCAGCGTTTACAAGCCTGCTGTTCTTCACCTTGTTTTGTGCCAACACGGCCCAGACCACAACCCACTCCCATCGGTAAGTGTGGGTCTCCTGGGCGAGGTTCTTCACCAGGTGTCAAAAGCTAGGCAGAGACTGACCAGGGGTTTCCTGACATCAGAGGGGCAAATCCCTCCCTTTGAAAAAACTTGCTTTTCTAAACCATAAACAACAGCTGGTGGCTCTTCTGTTAAAGATTTTGCTCTAATTAGTCATTTTAATGTTAACGATAGTGCGGTCCTGGGGACAGGACCTAACATTAATTGGCAAACTAACCCTTTCTAGTTACTTAGCAAGCAGCCAGCAGCACTTGGTTTACTAATGCTCACAAGGGCTCATTAGGTTACCCAACTAATGCAGGAGAGAAAGGGCTCGCCCACAGTGACACAGCATCAAGGGGCAGAACCAGGCTTGACCCTCAGTTCCCCCTCCTGGCCCCCCACCACCCCAGCTGGCTGACGTGGGCTGTGGTTTCCTCCCAGGTGTGGGCGGCAAGGGCTGGCATCAGAATATCTGTATCCTAAAGAGGTTGCGGGCAAAGTGAACACAACCTGCCTCTGCCCAGCCCTGTACCTTGGCCACGCCCACAGTGGGTACCACGCCCCCCCAACCCCCCCACCCCCACCAAATGCACACCACATGCTGCCTTAGGAGGTGGCCAACTCCGTCTCCCCCTGGATTTAGAGTAAAGGAGAGGAAGAAGAGGTGATGGAGGAAGGGAATGTAATTGTTACCGTCTCTGAAGGTGGAGGGATTACCTGAGGGCGAAACTAATGAGAAACCAAGACAAATGACCCACGCGGAACATAAATAAGGGAATGAAGGCAGACACTGAAGATCAACAGATGGTAGAAGGAACCCGTGGGGTGAAAGAGAGCAGGGGAAAAAATGCGACTGGCGTTCACACCCCCAGGTCTTCCACCAAACGTGCAAATTACGGAGGTAATTAAGACAAGAATCCAAAGTGGCTGGAATACTGTTAGTAAGCCAGACCTCTTTTCACAGCTACTGCCATTAACTCAGATGCAGACGGAAGGATAACAAACTTCCAAACCTGGGGTTATAAGCCTCCGGGATGCAGGGTGAGGCAGAGTCCTAAGGGCAAACTTAAGAATAAGCTCTAGGGCTTCCCTGCTGGCGCAGTGGTTGAGGGTCTGCCTGCCAATGCAGGGGACACGGGTTCGAGCCCTGGTCTGGGAAGATCCCACGTGCCGCGGAGCAACTAGGCCCGTGAGCCACGACTACTGAGCCTGCACGTCTGGAGCCTGTGCTCCGCAACAAGAGAGGCCGCGATAGTGAGAGGCCCGCGCACCGCGATGAAGAGTGGCCCCCGCTTGCCGCAACTAGAGAAAGCCCTCGCACAGAAACGAAGACCCAACAGAGCCATAAATAAATAAAATAAATAAATAAATAAATAAATAAAGAAAGAAAGAATAAGCTCTAAAGCGGATTCCTCCAACCCCACACCCCTGCTCCAATCTTCTGGCAGGGTGGGGGGGGGGAGGGGGGGGTGTTGGAAGGTGGGTGTGGCGGCCTCTCTCCATCCCCCATCCCTCCTGAATCTCCGTCTCTCGTCATCCTCGGGGCGCGGTGGGGATGGGGGCGCCTGGGCTTTTTGTTGAGACGGACCTGGGCTCAAACCCTGGTATATGACTTACGGCTCTTGTACAAAGGAAAGACGGATGACAATGTTTTGCCTACAGGACAGTGTGCGCCGGGCAGGGGTTCTCACTGCTGACATTCTGTTCTCAGAGGTTGGCCTGCACAGCCTAAGACGCTGGGCAGCGTCCCTGGCCTCTACCCACTAGATGCCAGTAACACCTCCCCCCAACCATCCCCTCCCATCAAGGGGTACTTTTCACAAAAATTTTAAATTATTCTAGAACGCTCTTGGAGTTTACGTAGGTGGTCAGAAAGTGAACGGTTAAAAACTAGTGTCGGGCTTCCCTGGTGGCGCAGTGGTTGAGAACCTGCCTGCCAATGCAGGGGACACGGGTTCGAGCCCTGGTCTGGGAAGATCCCACATGCCGCGGAGCGACTAGGCCCGTGCGCCACAATTACAAGAGAGGCCGCGATAATGAGAGGCCCGCGCGCCACGATGAAGAGTGGCCCCCGCTCGCCGCAACTAGAGAAAGCCCTCGCACAGAAACGAAGACCCAACACAGCCATAAATAAAATAAATTAAAAAAAAAAATTTTTTAAACAAAAAACAAACAAACAAAAAAAACTAGTGTCTTAGTCCATCCAGGCTGCTATAACAAAATACTGTAAACTGGCTTCTGGGTGGCTTAGAAACAACAGAAATTTGTTTCTCACGGTTCTGGAGGCTAGAAGTCCAAGATCAAGGTGCTGACAGGCCGGGTGTCTAGTGAGAAACTACTTCTTGGTTCTCAGATGGTGCTTTCTCTCTGTGTCCTCACATGCTGGAAGGGGAAGGGAGCTTTCTCGGGCCTCTTTTTTAAGGGCTCTAATCCCCTTCCTGAGGGCTCCACCCTCATGACCTAAACGCTTCCCAAAGGCACAACCTCCTCATACCATCACTTTGGGGGTTAGAATTTCAACATACGAATTTGGGGGGCCGGATGCAAAACATTCAGACTATAGCAACTAGTATTTTCTTTTTTTCAATTGAGGGCTTAGAAGCTCTTAGTTTGAAGCACACGGGGTGGAGCTCACAGGTCTTCTGTAAGAGACCTCTCCAGCCTCCAAAAACAGTGACACCTATGTGATTGCAGCCTTGCCTGACATTCATGGGCATCAGGTCCCATGAGTGGATGGGAAGGAACGCCTATGTGGGGTAGAGAGAAAGGGGGTTATCTTGGTTCAGCTGAAACCCCTGCTGGGGTGGAAACAGGGCAATCCGAGCTGCTGTGGGGACATCCTGCTTCCTCCTGCCTGGCTGTGCTCCTCTGCATGTGGGTCCAGCTGTCAGATGATCTCAGCAAGAGTGGAGCTTCTGCAATGGAACTCAGTGGTCTGACCAGGGCTGAAGCCTGTGGGGTCTCATTTCTCTTGTTCTGGGTAACAACAGCAACGCAGGAAATGAGCAGCGATGTTATGACTTTTTTCCCTGTTTAACTGTTGCTTTTTTTTTTTTTTGGAACTATAAAACAGCAATTTCCTATGATCCAACCTAATGAGCTCTGGAAATATTTTTTTAAATATTAAATTTAAGACAGCAGCTAACATCTCGTGGGGGCTTAATAAATATTCAACATAGCCACCAACAATGACGACGACAAACCTCAAAGCTAGAGAGATGGGGAATTCTCTGGCAGTCCAATGATTAGGACTCGGAGCTTTCGCTGCCATGGTCCGGGTTCAATCCCTAGTCGGGGAACTAAGATCCCACAGGCCGTGAGGCCAAAAAAAAAAAAGGTGGAGAAATGATGCGAAACAGGATGGCTTACTCGTTCCCTTCTCCACTGAGGACAGGACAAGAGAAAAACGAGTCAAATTGCAGCCAGAGGGATTTAGGCAAGGGAAAAGGGGAGGGAAGAGGGTTTTGAAACATATGATTAGCTCGTTGAAGGGAGACTGAGAATATCCCTCCCCTGGGTGGAGAACTGGTCTCTGAAGGTGGTGCTACTCCCCAGTCAGGGACGGCTGTGATGGGGAGAGAAGGGTGAGGTGAGAAGAATGGAGGGGGTGGCCTCATAATGTCCCGTCTAGCCCTCTAACATTACGTGTGGGCCCAGTTCTAGTAGAAAGTCTGAACATCCACTTATTCGTTCCCAGGTCACTCACTGAAAATAGAGAAAGAACCATCTTAGCGTATCTGCTGCTGGACGGGACCATGGCGGCCATGGGGGTGGCCTCAGTAGCCGCCAAGGGTGCCGGGCGAGCTCAGCTTCGATTCCTCCTCTGCTCCTGCCCATCTGGGCACTGTCACTAAGCTGGGAGACGGGTAACAGGCCAGGTGAGGGGGCCGTGTCACATCGCATGACAGTAGGGGTTCCCTGGCCATCAAGGGTCAACGTGTCTGGCTTACACACACCAATGGGGCAGTCCTGCTGCCTTCATTCCCACTCTGATCCCATAGCTTGGCTGAGCCTTCTGGGGAGACTGGCCCCCAATATGCTAAACCCCCTGCCTGGCCTGTCTTTGGCCGCAGATTTCTAGCGGGAAGGAAACCCAGGAAGGTGGGAACTCTGATCATATTACACATTTATTAAACAAAATGTTGGTATAGCCCAGCCAGGTATTGCCACAGAATTCCTATAGGGTTTCGAAAAGGCCCTCTAGAGAATGGAAGTTATCAACTTAGTGTTATTTTTTTGGAAAAAGTAGTTCGACGCACTTTTCTACCATGGATTACGAACCCTGCCTGCTATTCATAGCGGATGAAATTAAGTGTTGGGAAAGATGAAAAATAGCGGTGTTCCAGAAGAGTTGAATTGAACTCCAATTCTTAGCAGTATCAATAAAGTCGTGTCTTGGAGTATATTAAGAGACGTCCATAGTTGAAGATACTCTAACGTGAGTCCCGCTCTAATTGAAATAACTTCCTCATTGATGTTTGCAAGTGTGCGGGTTTTGGGTGTTTTTTGGTTTCGTGCATATTCTACTGTCCGCAGTTAGGCTCCCCTTTCACAACGATGGACCCAGAAAACCATGCTCCTCCAGTCACTCCAGCCAAAAGCTACTCCCATGGCTTCACTCCCACTTCAGAGTGTCACTGGAAGGAAGTCGTAGGGGGAATTAAGCCAGATACCCCTCCTTGCTGAAACGTCCGAAGCTGAGAGCGAGCACGTGCACGGGCACAGCAGATAACCCAGCTTGCCACCCGCTTCGTGAAAAGGATGTTCCTCCCCACAAAGGACCGGGATGCCTGGGCAAGGCAAAGGCAGGTGAGCCGGGGAGTCAGCTGTCCCCCAGCAGCATGCTGGTGTCATCCACTCTGCACCCCTCGAAAACCAACAGGATCAAACTGCGAAGGATCCTACCCAGAGGATTTATCAGCCCTCAGGAAGTGGACGGCCACTGACCCCTGCTCCTCCTCCCCTGATTCCACCCGAAGAGGCACCGCAGCCTGGGTCCGTCCCAGGTCACCGGGAGCAACCTTGCTGCGGGGAAGGGCAGCCCGGGGCCAGCTGCCTTGGAGTCACACCTACACCGCTGTCGGTGCACCTGGCTGCACTGTGCCCTGCAAGCGGTGTCCTGACTCCTGGACACGCCTGGATGGGGGACACGTTTGGAGGTGCGGAGGGGTACTTGGCCATGGTTTTGTAATTCCTCTGGACTAGAGAGCCTCAAGAAATTGGGAGGAAAGGCTCTGTTAAATCCCTTTGGAGGACTTTTCAACAAAATTAGACTCTGGTAGTTCTTTTAGGATGATGAAGAATCCCCATTATCATGCCCCATAGTTGACTCCCACCAAAGCATCTCCAGAAACCAGGCAAGGGAAAGATTTTGACGTCTCAGATCACTGCTATGTTTCGGTACATCGAAGGCAGACGGTGTAGCACAATGATGTAGCTAATGGGGGCAGTGGGGGGAGGGGAGGGGTACTTGCTTTCTTCCAGGGAAGTTAACTCAGGAGGAAATTAACTCTCAGCCCTGCACACCCCAGTTCTGGGGCTGCCGGGTGCCAGGTGGGGGCCCGCGGGCTCCTCAGGGTGGGCCCCACGTGGTCCGGATCATGAGGCGTGGACCTGTCCGCACAGCCATGGCGCCTCACGCACAGGATGGAAAGCTCAGAAGCTGTCATTGTCCTGGCCCTCCACACCTTGTAGACAAAGCTGACCCACAGGAGGAGAGAGTGTCGCAGGCGTGCTGACAACAAGAGAACTGGCCCGGAGGTGTTCGTATCTATGTCTCATCCATCCCTGGAGCCCGAAGCCCGGCTGCACCTGCATCCTTCCTTCGTGTGTCTGAGGTGCACCCACATCCTTTCAACACCCCACTTTTCTCCTACACCACTCTGAGTTCTCGCTTTGCAACCTGCAGCCCAAAGACTCAACAATTCAGCCAAACTCTGTCCTAGGCATTCTAGGTTCATCATCTGGCTTAAACCTGTCCAGACCTTACAAAATTGATACTATTTGTATTTTCCAGAAAAGGATACTGGGGTTCAAAGTGGTCAGGCAACATGCCCAAAGCCACACAGCTTGTAAGATGCTCAGCCCACGTGTTCCTTCTGGTTCAGAGCACATCACACTGACTTCTGGTTTAATTGATCATTATGACTCCTTCCTGCTCGGAACCCAAAGGACTGAGCACTGAGTCAGTGTCAGCAAGAGGGTCCACTTGGGTGCCATCACTCCAAATACTCGTCAAATAGCCATTAGGTGTTGTGTAGGATACAACACACGTTGTGAGACGTGGTTCCCATCTTTAAGGGATTCACAATCTAGAATATTCTTTTAGAGTCATAAAATTAGAAACGTATTTCTCTGCTCAAAATGTTTAGAAAGAGCGATCTGGAGAACAATGTTGAAATATGAGAAAAGCTGGAGTCTGGGGACAGAAGGGAGGCAGGGGACTGTCTGGCAGAGATTGCCGTATTCGGGCACAGGGTGAGGACCAGGTTCGAGTGGGCGGATCGGCCTCAGAGCGTTGCCAGGCACTGGCGAGCCTCGGTGAGGCCCCAGGCACGAGGGGAAATCGCAGGGGATGGCTGAAGGGATGCCGAGATGAAGTCTAGGAAACTGGCATAAAGGCGTTAACTCAAAGGGGAGGTTTGCAAAGGGCATTGACTGGGCAGAAAAGGATGAATATAGTTTTTGATATGTTGAGTCCAAAGTAAAAAGTCATTGAATGCAAATGCTCTAGGTGGCTCCAAACGTATAACAGGTTGGGGATGAGAGGTATGAATTCAGCGAGCCATCTGCAATTCTAGCTAACAAGTGTGGAGGCTCCGTCTGGGCTCTTTACTGAACTGTTTAATCTGGTCCTTTCAACAGCCCTATGAGATTGGTACTATTGTTCGTCCTGTCAGAGATGTGGAAACTGGTCTCCACACCCCTGGGCTCTGCTCTCTCCGGCTTTCCTTTACTGCTTTCCAGGATTCCCTCCGTTCAAACCCTCATTAGTACTAGTGCTATCTCAATTGCTACTATCTCCATAAACTTGAAGACCATTTTCCAGTTTTACTTTGTCAAAGACTTTAGGCACATAAAAAGGCCTCATTTCACACTCTTATTTTGAAACGAAAAGGTGGTTGTTTTCCATTACACTGCTTTTTAATCACGGCGATATCCTTACACATGGAAAAAAAATTCAAAATGCTCAAAAGAGTCTAAAGTAATAAATTTCCCTATCTCCACTTCCCCACCCCTAGTTCTACTCCCAAAAGGTAAAGTATTTTTTAACAATTCTGATTTTCAATTCTCTGATGGGTATCACTTTAAATAACATGAATACATTGGTTTCTTAATTTATCACAGTCTTGATTTAGATAGTCTGTTGACAGCATGACGGTTTCCTCCTTATCGACCTTACTCTGTTGAGTCTTCCTTATAAATGTTGAGGAATACAGAGCACATGCTTCCGACCTCTGCTTTCTTTCTGCCTTTATCAAAGTTAGAGCGTTTGATATTGTTCTGTAAATAACATTTCATTTATGATTTATTCTCAGGCCAATTCAAAAAAAATGCAATCCAAATAAAAAGTGAATTTACAATATTGGTG
Source organism: Balaenoptera physalus (assembly GCF_965194825.1). NCBI lineage: Eukaryota > Metazoa > Chordata > Mammalia > Artiodactyla > Balaenopteridae > Balaenoptera > Balaenoptera physalus. The sequence continues at coordinate 5,256,829 of NC_138901.1, forward strand.
CTAACATATTATTCTTTATATAATCAGGTTGCTATGTGAAGGGAAGGAAAAACAATCCTAAGGCTTTAAACTCTTCCCATTTGAAGAAGATGGTCCCAAGAGTCAAGGCCCAGAGGATTCCTTCTTGATTCTTTTTGGCATTCTTTCCATCTTCTAGGTCTTTTTTTTTTTTTTTTGAAAGGAGAAATAGATAAATTTATTTTTATTTATTTTTTTTGAATTTTTGAATTTTATTTTATTTATTTTTTATACAACAGGTTCTTATTAATTATCTATTTTATACGTATTAGTGTATATGTCAATCCCAATCTCCCAATTCATCACACCACCACATCTTCTAGTTCTTAGATACCATCTTCCTTCCTTTCTCTTCTTTCCTTCCTTCCTTCTCCCTCTCTCCCTCCCTTCCATTCTTTCCCTTCCTTTCTTCCTCCCTCCCTCTTTCTTTCTCTCTCTCTCCCTTCCTTCCTTCCTTCCTTTCCCAATTGTTACTTTTAACAATTAAATACATACAACATTTACCATCTTAACCATTTTTAAGTGTATGGTTCGGTGGCATTAAATACACTCACATTGTTGTGCAACCATCACCGCCATCCATCTCCAGAATTCCTTTCACCCTGCAAGGCTGAAACTCTGTCCCCATTAAACTCTAACTCCCCCTCCCCCTCCCCCTCCCCCTCCCCCAGCCTCTGTCAACCACCGATCTACTTTCCGTCTCTGTGGATCTGACACCTCCAGGTCCCCCCTACGAGTGGACTCGCACAGTATTTGTGATGCCACCTTTCTTATGTGTCCCGTTTCCCCTTTCTTGGGTTCCTTCTTCATTTTGTTAGAGGAGCTCCTTGAGCTCATTAGAGATGAGCGGGTGATAAACTTCTGAGTCCTTGCATTTGTAAAAATAATTTTGATTTTGCTCTGTGACTTAACAGCTTGACCTGATAGAAAATTCTAGGTCCCGGATGACCTCTGCTCAATATCGAGGTCATTATCCCATTATCTTCTCGGACCCAATGTTGCTGCTGAGAAGTCTGATGCTAATTTGATTCTTGGTTCCTTGTAGTTAAGCTAATTTTTCTCTCTGGGAGTGCTTAAAGTTTTTCATCCTTGTTTTTTGGAGTTTTGAAATCTCACCAAGATCCATCTGTGGGAGAGGTCTTTGTTCATTCATACTTCTCAGCACCAGGTGGCTCCTTTGAATCTGCAAGGTTGTGTTTTCCTGCCCTTTAGGACAAATTTCCCTGCATGTTTCTACTTCCATTTTACAGCCTTGCCTTTCTGTCTGTGAGCTGGAGGCTTGTTTTCTGCTTAACCTTCCAGATGACCAGCTTGGCCTTTCATCTGGCATATTCTTATAGTCTACCCAATTAACTTCAAAAAAATTCTTTAACAATTACAGTATTAATCTTGAGGAAGACTTTCTTATTCTCTGACTGTTCCATTTTCATAATAGTCAGTTCTTGCTTTATGGGTATAATGATATCCTCTTGAACTGGATGAACATATGACTTAGAATTTTTACAATCTTTTCTTTGGTCTCTTGGGTTATCTGTTTTCTCCAGGGTAGGCTGTCTTATTCATTTTGGTCCTTCTTTCCTATTCTCTGGGTTTTTCTTCTCCTGCGTCTGGTGGTCCTTAGCTCTGGGAGTGCATTCACAGATGCAGAACAAGGCTGACCAAGGAGCTAGAAAGGGCTTCCTCTGTGGTTGGTTGTACAGTCTGTCTCCTCAGGAGGCAAATATACAATTTCATTTCACGAGGTTACTGCTTCGACTTGGCATTCGAGGCAGAGAGGATGAGAGAGGACCAAGGAGGAGAAGAGAAAAGTGCAGGAATAATAAAGTTAAGTGTCATCGATTTTTAGATTACAACCTACTAAAGTGTTAAAAATGATTTAATAACATGTTCTCCACATAGCTACTTCCTAAGCAAAAACACCAGGTGCGATGGGCAGCAGCCGGGGTGACATCTTCCAGGAACGTGAATAGGAGGCGCAGAGCACCTCTCGGGAACAGGTCCGTTCTCACACATACACACACACACACACACAAAATTCACACACGTGTAGACGGAAATAGACTGAGAAGACGGCCTAAGTACACGGGAACAAAAGTCTGACTCAGTTGTTTTAAATGCTAGAACACTGGAGCACACTTTCACAAGCCTGCCTTATTATATATACACAACACCTTGATGGTTTGTCATATAGAAACTCAGATCTGGTCTCTCTGATCAGGGACAGCAAGCTCAGGACCACACACACACGGGGACCCTGAGGGAGGAGAACGAACCAGCCCCGGGTGCTGGTTTCAAATACCTGCTGGGGTCACGGCTGAAAAACAAGAAAGGTCTATGAATTTGTCTGGAAATAACTTAAAGGAAACCTTTGCAAGTAAAGTGTTAATAAAGAGATGGATGAAAGACAGATTGCAAAGGATGAAAGAGGAGCAGGAGGTAAAGAAGTGGGGGCAGTGGAGTAACAGAGGGAAGCAGATGGGCGAAGAAGCTAGAAGGAAAAGTTAGGACCAAACCCACCAGGATGAAGCAATGGTATTTTGAAAACTAACCAAGAGAAGCAGGAAAAGCACAGAGGAGCGAAAAAATCAGCGAGCAGAGGAGCTGGGAGAATGGCCTTGGATCTCAACCTGCACAAGCAACAAAATTGATGACGGCTGGCTGAACAAGGTAGCACCCAGGCAGCAAAAGAGCAGTAAAGATGATCCCATAAGTCACTGCAAAACACTTGGCAAATTTAAAGTCCGGCGTAAATGCCAGATATTAACAGAATATTCAACTCAGCCAGCAAGGTGCTCTAAAGCCCAGAGGTCTTCTTTTAATTAATGTCAGGTTTGATCCAAGACATTCCCAAGACACATGGGCGGGCGCTCAGAGAATCCTCCCCTGACCAGCTTCATCAACAGCTCCTGCACTCCCGGAGAATCTGCTTTCGTGCCTGGCACCTGCAATCCTGTGTTTCTTATGTGGGAGATGCAGGACAGACGTGGGCTATCTCTGGAGAGTAGGGGACCAAGAGATAGCTGATAGAGGAGAGGAATATGGCAGACACAGGGGACACTGTCATGAACCGGATGGGGGTCCGCGTTCTAAAAAGAAGGCTGAGATTTAAAAGTGCTTCACTAATTAAACCTGAAAGCTTTCACACAGCAAAGGAAACCATCAGCAAAATGAAAAGACAACCTACTGAATGGGAGAAAATGTTTGCAAATGACGTGACTGACAAGGGGTCAATATCCAAACTGCATCAACGGCTCATACAACTCAATATCCAAAAAACAAACACGATTGAAAAATGGGCGGAAGACCAGAATAGACATTTCCCAAGGAAGACGAACAGAAGGCCAACAGACACATGAAAAGATGCTCCACGTCGCTAATCAGCAGATTAGCAAAGCCTGACCTTCAACGGGGACCCAGGAGGCCGTGGATATGCCGTTCTCCCAAAGGAGTGGAGTTTGCCGCCTTGACCTCATTTCCTGAGACCCACTGCAGGCCTTCCCTCCATCCCTGCTCAAACACAACCCTCTTCTACAACTACAGACAGACAACCTGAACGCCCAGGAAGTTCCAGCCTCCCCAGGATCTGTTCCTTATTATTTCCTGTTCATTATTGCTTGCTGCAGCTCTTCTGACTTTTAGGGCCCAGCTAGACTGTTGCTTGTTTGGGATGAGGAAACAGGCCTTGACCTCCAGCAGATAAGTGTTTGGTCTTTCTAGAGGTTCTCTCCCTAGACTGTGGTTTTCAGGTGGCTGCTGCAGGGTGGAGGTGGGGACAGTCTTAGCCGCATCTCCAGGGAGAGGACGTAACTGTGGAAAGGCTTTCCATGTGACTTAAATTCTCATCCATGAACCCTCCAGTCTCCTCCCCATCTTCTTCCCCTCCTACAAAAGGAAAACCAAGGTCCTAGATCAATGTTTTCCAATGCAGCTCCATGGAGCACCAGTAACAACTGAAGAGGGTTGTTGTTTTTTTTTTTTTGAATTTTATTTAATTTATTTTTATACAGCAGGTTCTTATTAGTTATCCATTTTATACATATTAGTGTATCCATGTCAAATCCCAATCTCCCAATTCATCCCACCACCAACCCCCCGCCACTTACCCCCCTTGGTGTCCATACGTTTGCTCTCTGAAGAGGGTCCTATAGTCAAATATTGGGTTGAGCCATCTGATATAACTGCTATTTAATTGTTGCTTTTTTTTCCCCCTGTAACTATAAAACAGCAATCTCATATGGTCCAACCTAATGAGTTCTGGAAACCCTGAATATTCAGAATCCACATGAATATTTTAAAGGCTCGAAGAATTCCCCACAGTGAAGAAACCTGTACAGCTTTGTTTTCCAAATGTATTTGACAATAGAACCCTTTTATTAGATAACACCTGTTAACATCTTGCAGAACCTGTGTTTTGTGGGACTTGTTTTTCGGGAAACACTGCCTGGGAGAATTCAAAATAATTAAGAGCTTTCTAAGCTGGTCTCAAACCCGTCTCCCCCATCACATCACTGTATTTGAATAAAAGGAAATTCACTCTTCCGTGTGTCTTACTTATTTATCCAACTCACAGGACTTATGGAGTGTTCACTCCATCCATACCAGGCATCTGCTTAGAATTGTGAATGCGCTGAAACACGAGTGTTCCAGCCAAGGAAGCAGCCCTCTAAGGAGGAATGACCAGCTTGGCTTGGAGGAGTCAGTGAGGACTGCATGGAAGAAGCGATTTTTGAATCGAGGTTTCGTGGAATTTTCCAGAAAAGAAAGCTGGTGGTCAGTGCCCAGTGCGGTGAGGCAGCCCCAGCTCACCTGGCCACACCCAGTCCTGTTCTCAAAGCCTGCGTCCCAGGAGCCCAGATCATCTTGTTAAGGGAACCAAGGACCGAAGCCAGCCGCCCTAGCCAGGCACGACAGTAATCACTTGCATGAGTTCTCTTACAACAGGACGTCCTGGTAAGGAACTCGGAACTAACAAGCTACCACCAACCGGAAGAATTCGGGGAAGGTCAAAAGGAGAGAGGAGACGCCAGTCCGTGTGTCCTACCAACCTCCCAGAATCCTCCCCGCTGGAATCCACCTCGGCTGAGCGATGTGCGCGCCACCAGGAAGGACCCTGCGTCACAGTGACTGGCCAGAGACAACCCGGAAACTAACCCCATCACCATAAAACCCGAGACTGTGAGCCACGTGGCAGGGCAGTTCTCCTGGGTTCCCTTACCCCGCTGGCTCTCCACCCGGGCGCCCCTTCCCATTAAAGTCTCTTGCTTTGTCCGCACGTGTGTCTGTCTCCTCGGACAATTCATTTCCGAGTGTTAGACAAGAGCCCGCTCTCGGGCCCTGGAAGGGGTCCCCCTCCCTGCAACAACCTGGCAAACGTGATTATTCGTCAGCTGCTTCCGCTGCCTTGTTATCCCCCATCTCCCTTGATAATGGTTTACTCCATTTCTTTTGGATCCAATACTTTGCCATATGTTCTGAAGTTAGAGCCCAATGGGAGGCCCGGGGCCGCTAACCACTGGCCTCTTTCCCAAGACCCTTCCCCCTCTGACTCCTTGTCTGTCTCTGAGCCTCATCACACATCTGGCCAAGGATGTCCCAGGTGGCTGAGTGAGGGGCCATCATGATGGCTGACCTTCTGGGGGGGGTGGGAGACAGAAAGTGGGGTCTCAGAAACTGTGGCTCACAGAAAGGGGAGAGTGCAGGGGGAGCCGTGTGCTGCGCTGCCCCCGTTGGTTTGCAAGCCCTGGGCCTTCATAGTAGCAAAGCAGTGGTGGAAACGAAGGTAAAACTCTTCTGCACTTGCCCGGGGCAAAGGGCATTTCTACAATTTAGAATGATGTCCACCCCATTCCGGCCCCCCCCCGCCCCAAATTTCCCTTGATTCATCCGTAACGGTAACTGAAGTGGACCCCCTGGCGGGGAACTGTGCATTGGCTCCAGGCACTGGGTCGTTAGCAAGGACGGCAGACTTCCTCTTACGCTTGCAGCCCTTGGGACCACCCTGGTGCCCCATGCTTTCCCCTAAGGTAGCCCCAGGGTCTGTCTCATGAACAAGAAGAGCCTAAGTGGCCTCACCAGTGAGATAGTGCATGGACCACCGGGTCTGGACAGAGTGACGGGGGCACAGACGTAAGCTGGGCTGTCACCCGACTCACGTTCCCAGATCAGGAGTTTGGGTCTGACCCTGCATCTGGCAGCAGCTGTATTACACGCCTGCAACTTGTAGCCCAGAAATAAGAGGGAACGTGAATAACGGCAGGTGTGGGAGAGGGCGGTCAGCCACCAAATTCTGCGGACCTACCACAAAGGGTCATCCGTCCAGTGACGGTGGAATCAGGTCAGTCTGACTGGAGGTACCCGCCACTGATGTGCAGCTCGGGGGAGCTGGGCTGGCCAGGGTGCTTCGCTTTCCAGTGAAATCCCAGCCGTCTATCCCCGCAGCCACAAACTTTTAAAAACAGGTCAATCGCAAGCCGTCTGTTTTTCAAGATGGTAATGGCATATCTGTCAGCTTCATCTTTATCTTTGTGTTCTAAGGTTCCCCCCAAAGAGAGATTTTTTAAAATGTTCTCTCATCCTGCAAAGGACAGTCTGACTCAGAGCTTGGCCCAGTGCTGGTAGCGAGATAACAAGACATTTTTCATCAGCCTCTGGAGCTCAGACAGCGCTGCAGCTGTCAGCCTGTGCAGGCTTCTCCACAGTTGGCAGCTAGAGGGTGGGCAGGAATCACCAAGCCCCTGGGCGCTCCTCTTGGCAAAAGAGGCCACAGGGTGTTGCGGTGGAACGTGAGATGCAAATCTAGGAGCGAAGGTGATGCCTGAGTGGCCTGAGGTCATTTACCAGTGGAGCGTCCTTCCATGAACTAATCCAGGGGCTTCGTGCTAGACCTGGGAGGGTAGTATAACACCTACCCCACAAGGCTGAGGTGAGGGTCCAGGGAGATGGTGTGCATGAAAGGTTTCCCCAACAATAAAGCACTATGTGATGCAGGCCGAAACCAGCGGCCTATGTTCAGCGGCCATAAAGGTGGAAAGAGAATTAGTCTCGAAGGAACCATACCCCAAAAGGGGGTCTAATCATAGCCCTATCCCTCACTGGGTGGAGGAAAACCTAGTAATTTAGTCATTTTAAACGTGTTTTCCTGGTAAAGGTAGAATTTTCCAGTCCTTGGGACTTCTGGTTTTCATGGATCCGCTTATCTTCTGGAAAAAGGGGGAAAGAAATCACTCATTCTTTTATAGTCATGTTGACCAACGGCCCGAGACGCTGCCCCAGCCTGCATCCAGCCCAGACGGGCACCTAGTTTTGCCACCTGTGAAACTGGGGTGAAGGTGCTCTGTCATTACCTTTCCTGTCTAAAGGTAAAGACAGACTGATCAATATCTAGGCAATGGCGCCCGTGTACCACAGACCCACGGGTCGGCTTGGCCATGGGAGGTTCAGTCCTTCGCCTCCACGCACTTAAGGATGGACTCAGGTAGGGCAGCATTGGTGTTACAGGGGTAACTGGCACATAAGGCTGTCTTAGCTGTTCCTTCCATGAGCATCATAATCGACAAACACTTCCTGAGAGTCTCCTTCTACACTGAACAACTGAAGCCAACAGAACATTGTTATTACTACTATTACTGAGGTGAAATTCACATAACATACAAGCCACCATTCTCAAGCGTACGATTCAGAAGCGGTTTGTGCATTCGCCGCCGTGTTGTGTAACCACCACTTCTATCTGGTTCTAAAACACTTTCATCACCCTGAAAGAAAACCCCATATACATTAAGCAGTCACTCTCCCTCCCCTCAGCCCAGCCCCTGATGGCCACCAGGCTGCTTTTTGCATCTATGGGTTTGCCTATTCTGGATATTTCACAGAAATGGGATCATACAATACAAAACAAAAACAAAAACAAAAACAAAATAACACCTTTTGTGTCTAGCTTCTTTGATACTGTTTTCGAGGTTTCATCCCTGTTGTAGCATTCAGCAGCACTTCTTTTTATGGCTGAGTAATATTCCATTGTATGGGTAGATAACGGATAAAACCCATGTTCTGTTTATCCATCATCCACTGAGGGACATTGGTTTCCACCCCTGGGCTCTTGTGAATTGTGCTATGAACATTCATGTACGACTGTTTGTTTGAGTACCTGTTTTCAATTCTTTGTGATATATACTTAGGAGTGGAATTGTTGGGTCAATGGCACCTTTTGAAAGCACAGATTTCAGCATCGTTCTCCTCTACTTAAAACCCCCTAACGGTTTCCCTCCACACTTAGGAAGATGTAAAAATGGAAAGCTGTTCCATCTGGCCTTGTCTATCTCACCCTGTGCTCTCTCCATAGTCCAGCTTCCTGGACTTTGCAAATAGTCACACTTCCTCCGACCTCGGGACCTTTGGCCCATTGCTTCCTCTGGTTGGTGGCTCTTCCTCTCTCCACTCTGCCTGCCTAGTTAACACCTACTTGGCTCTCAGATCTCAGTTTTCATACAACTTCCTCAGAGAACCTTCCTGAGCCCCCAAAACTAGGTCAGGCACGCCCACTCTAGGCTCCCAGGGCACCTTCCACTTGTCCTGTGCTACAGTTTGAATTGCATGTTTACTGCAAGTATTTCTTTTGCTGATTTGCTCAGTAAGTATTTATCCAGCACCTACATTGGGCTGGAGACTGCTCTAGGTACTTAGAGGCAGCAATGAATAAAACAGTCTCTGCCCTTTCGGAGTCTCCTTTTTTGTAGAGGAAACAGAGAAGACCAGATAAACAAAGGGATAGAATACAAGGTCAGGTAACGGTTAAGTACCATAAAGAAAAGTAATCCTGGACTGGGGAGAATACTCCACAGGGAGCTACTTTCAGTGGGATCACCGTGGGAGCCTCAAAGAAGAGGGGCTTGGATAAGCATCCACCACCCCGCAGACTATGAGCTCTGGGTAAGGGGTGCCTGTGTCTGTTTTATTTCCCGTCATGTGAACCCCCAGCGTCAAGGCAACTGCTTAGCACATAATAGGATAAATGGATAAATGAAACGACTCTGCCTTCAAGGAGCCCTAGCACCCTCTGTCCCTGTGGTCATCCCTGGTAGCCTGGAGGAACCCCAGAGTCAGAGGGTAGTCTCCCAACCACCGACCCAAGCAGGAACTAGGGAGCAGCTTTCTCCACCTCTCCCACCCCCAGACCTGCCGACTCCAGCCTCCCCACCCCGCCTTGCTTCTCTAGTGCTGGCATACGGCAAAATCGCTGGTGCAGCGGGATCCCAGGCAGCCTCTGAGAGATGACCGGGTGTGAGCCAGCAGGGCTCCCACTTGGATTCTGGACTGAGTTTCTCAAACACCTTCCCCCACCCCCTGGCCCAGGTACCCTTCACTGCTTATCACCCCCCCAAATGGCCTGGAGTTCACACTATTAGCCAGTGGCTCTGACTTAGGAAAAAAACCCCTTAATACCAGGTGGTAAGATCCTGGAGCCCATGATATTCAACAACTCTTTGCCCTGCCTGGTATGCACCTTCCCAGCATATCTCTCATCTGTGACACAGCAGAGCAGAGGTTCGCAACCTTTAAAAACCCGTTAGTTACATACAAGGGAATAGTATTCAGCCTTAAAAAGGCAGGCAATTCTGATACATGTGACAGGGGTGAACCTTGAAGAGATTACGCTAAATGAAATAATCCAGTCATACAAGGGCAGATACTGTATGATTCCACTTATATGAGGCACCTAGAGCCGTCAAAGTCATAGACTCAAAAAGTAGAACGGGGGTTGCCAGGGGGTGTGGGGAAGAGGGAGTGGGGAATTAGTATTTAATGGGTACAGGGTTTCAGTTTGGGAAGATGGAAAAGTTCTGGAGATGGATGGTGGTAACAGTTGCACAACAATGTGAACGTACTTGATGCCACAGACCTCTACACTTAAAATGGTTAAAGTGGCAAATTTTATGTGATGTATATTTTGCCACAATGAAAAAAAATACGAGGTGCAGGGGGAAAAACGTGTGCCCTCTTTAGATGTAAAACTTACACCATATCTAACATTATTGGGACATTTGATATAAATCAGCTCCTTGATTAACAAACCTCTACGGAAATAGGAAGGAGACCTGCTTTATTTCCAAATATCACCCCCAAACCTTGATCTTTGTGGAGAATCATTTTATAGGTAGGCTAGGCTGCTGATGAAAACTGCGGGCACGCTGGGGACAGGAGGAATCTATCCTTAAGGCCTCAGTAATCCCTGACAGAACTGAGCACGGTTCAGCACGGATGTGTTGTTGAATAAACCACTCAGCAAATTCATTAGCAAGTCAGGACGCCAGTCCAGATACTCAGATCTCTAGGTACATTATCCTTCCACTAAACTACAGTGACCCTCAGGGTACCTGAGATGATGGACCAGGAGCTAGAAAACCAAAGATGAGTTCTCAGATCTGGCCACTAACAAGGCAGCGGTGGTGGTGGATTAAACACGTCCTTCTGGCTCTTAGCTTTTCAGTTTCCTTATCTGCCGAAGGATGGTGGAAAATATATTCAGTGTGTTCCTGGGATGCCAATTCTCCTAGGAAGCAGTTGGCTCCTCACATAACTAGCTGTCTTTCAATCAGAATTCAGCACTAGGGCTGCTGGACAGCACCTCGCCACCGATTCTCGATGACCACTGGTCTTCCCTCTAACTCCAGGCTTCCCACCCCCGGGGTGTGCTCATTCGCTTGCTTCCTCCTGAGGAAGCCTCAGCAAACACACCCAGAGCCCGCACCCCAATTACAGATAAGTAACAGACACCAAAGTGGGGAAAAAGAAAAGCAGAGACAGTCCATTCCATGTCTCTAGAGATTATAGCCTGTCCTAGGTTGACCAACTGCGGTGGCCATGAAAATGCATCCTTCAGATCTCCTGCCGTGGGGAGCACGGTGCCGCCAGCTGCGGCTCTTCACAATCCAACACCACGTCCCCCTGCCCCCAGCCACTCCCGGCCAACGACTGGTGATGGTGGGGGGGATGCCGTACAGGACAGGAGACTTCCTAGAGGATGCCTTTGGCTCAATGGCCTTCCCCACACTGTCCTGACTGAAACATTCTTGGAACTGTGCCCTGGTTGAAGGCTCTTCCTCCCCAGCCCTCCTTCCTTGTCCCTCTCCTTTCCCAGGTGCCAGGCTTGCATCACAGGCTGAAGGCGCTCCCTGCCACCTCCTGTTCCCACCTCTAATCTCTTCTTGGTACCTTCGTCTTGGACGACCTGAGCTGATACACATCACATTGTCAAAAGAGGGAAATACCCAATAAATGCCCTGCAGAACAGCATATGCGTTTGGAAGAGCAGCAAAAAAAAAACGCCTTAAACTTCTCCAGGCCTTACAGTTTCCATTTTAATAAGTGTGTATTAAGCCCCTGCTGACGGCAAACGTCCACATCCCACACTCACAAGGCAGGCTGGCTTTCTCGTCCCCATTTGCACATGAGTAAACTGCAAGAGACTGTGATAAATGTATAAGCTGCTTATAATTAATGATGATAAAAATAATGGTCAACATCATTTAACATTCACTGCATGCCAGGTACTGTTTAATACTTTTTATGTTCTGCTCGTTAAAAAAAAAAAAAAAAATCCCAAAAACAGCCCTACACTTTAGGGAAGGATGAAGAGTGAGAGCACAGATGTGTACTGAGACCCACTGGTGCGCTACCCTTCAGAGGAGGTGACCTGGAGGAGGAATACGGAATCATGACATCCCTGGCCCTGCAGGCCCCCCTTGCAGGCTGCCTCCACCCCCCGCCAATCAGCCTTGCCCTGATGACACAGCCTCCGAGTTGAGTCCCACGGCCTGACGGATTATCTTTAAAGCTTCCTGCAGCCGCCTCTGGTTTCACACCAGGCACCACCAGTGAGAAGACAGGACAATGGATAATCAAGCACATGGCTCAGATTCCTAATAAAACAAGACGGTGCTGTAATGCACCCATCAGCCATGGCTAAAGCCAAATGCAAAATGAGAAAAAAATAAATGTGTGATTTACAGAAAGAACTATTTTTCTCTTTTTTTTTTTTTTAAGACTTTTTTGATGTCGACGATTTTTAAAGTCTTTATTGAATTTGTTACAGTATTGCTTCTGTTTTACGTTTTGGTTTTTTGGCCGCAAGGCATGTGGGATCTTAGCTCCCCGACCAGGGATCGAACCCGCACCCCCTGCATTGGAAGGCGAAGTCTTAACCACTGGACCGCCAGGGAAGTCCCCTATTTTTCTCTTTTAGATGTCAAACAGTCAAGGAAAATGTAACGTCTCACACCGCGTTAATTTTTTAAGTGCAATAAACTGGTCATCAGAAAAAGAAACAGTGGGTTACTCCCCAATACCCTCACCTGAATTGCTGTTATCCTTCCATGCCACTAAGGGCAGTCTTTGGGGTTCCCATCCTTCAGGCCATACTTGTTCCTTCCCCATTACACCTGAGTTCTCTGTTCCCTTACTGACACATCCAAGTTCAAGACCTTCCAGGTTTCTAGCCCACCAGTACCCCCCAGGTTTAGCACAGTGACATACACCTCTGCCCTCTACTTTTCTCGATCCGTTTTTATATATGATACCCCCTCCCCTACTAGGTCTCGAAGCTACCTGGGGTTGGGGACCACAGCTCTGCCTTAAGCGTCTCCAGCATCTCCAGGGCTCTGGTAGCCAGACAGTGAGTGTTCAAAACCACATGCAGAATGACAGACCCTGCTCAAGAAAATGCTGTCTGTGGTTCTGGTGAAGGGAAGAAATGAATAAGGGAACCCAGTCCCCACTTGGCAGGACTCAGCCGGGGGGAGAGACAGAAAGAGAAGGTACGTGGGATAAGCTGCAGAATTCCTAAGTTCAGGTTGGAGTTCTGTCACCCACACTGCAGACGGTCTGCCCATAGCATGGGGCGTGGCTCGTGACGGGTGAACGAATGAATGAAACAAATGAGTGAAATGAATAGAAGGAACGATCAAAAGAACAGAGAAGGGGAAAAGGAAAGGGAGAGAAACACACAGATATTCTTGGATCTGGAAGAGTTGGTTGGAGAAACTTTGCTTTGGCACAAACTGTCCTGAAATGCACTGGAGGAGAGGCACGCTTCAGCCCTCGGCTGGTTTGCTGCTTTGAGATGCATCTTCTATAGACAGGCAGAGACCGTCTTCCTCCATCACCCACGCACGGGATAGCATGGTGTGGTGTCCCCCGCCGTGTGGCCGAAAGCACAGGTTGTGACCTGGCACGAGGCTGACCTCCACAGACGCTAGAAGAGGACCTGAACAACTTAACCATCGCTGACCTGTTGACCTGGAAAAAACTTCGGGCTTAACCATGAACCAGGTAGACACTTCTTCAAGGAGGGGTGCAGGGGCTGGAGGCCACAACACCGACCTTCCCCACAGTTTCTGAACTGGTAGGAGGAGTTTGGCCCACAGACAGAGCCTGCAGCGCGAGGCACGGGTATTTCCTATCAGCCTGGCTGTGCAATTAAAAAGCCAAAGAGCAAGGGATGATATTAACCAGGCCAGAAGCACCAGTGGGGACAGCTTTGAAATCCAAGCTGCTTGGGCTTCCAACTAACCGCTCTGGGCCACGTGTCTCTCTTGGGTTGCAAGACGTCACGGCATCATTCTTGGTTTCTGTTGTTCTCTGCATCCTCACGCAGCACGGTGACTTGGTCCATGGAAATGCAGGGACTCAAGTTGTCCGCAATTGTGGGACAACAGCACAAAATCTCCCTCTTCTTGCTCCACTGATTTATGCCCGGCTCCTGAGAAACTGATGACTTGGGAGAGCTTGCGGCGGCTCGCCTTCCCTCCCCAGAAGGGCTTGGTGACGGCTTTAGGTAGTAAGAGCACTAGTTTCCAAGCAACCAAATAACAGGTCTTCCGTTACAGCTCTTCGTTTTGCAAAAGCAAAACAGAGCAGCAGGTAATTAAATTGGCCGAGGCGACATCTCCCTGGAAGAGCCTGAGCCCGCTAAGATCCTACTAAGACCCCTTTTCACCAAATAAAGGAAAACAGACTAGCCTGACTGTAACTTGAGGGGACTCCCAATCTTGCATTAATTGGGGGTGTCAATGGGCCCTAAGAATCCAATCACCCAGGTAGCAACCCAATCAACGGCTGACAAATAGGCCATTTCTGTGCCCCGTTCTTTTTTTTTAATAAATTTATTTATTTTTTTATTTTTGGCTGCGTTGGGCCTTCGTTGCTGTGCACGGACCCTCTCCAGTTGTGGCGAGCGGGGGTTACTCCCCGTTGCAGCGCGGGTCTCTCACTACGGTGGCCTCTCCTGCTGCAGAGCACGGGTTCCAGGTGCACAGGCCCCAGCAGTTGTGGCTTGCTGGGTCTAGAGCCCAGGCTCAGTATTGTGGTGGACAGGCCCAGCTGCTCTGCAGCATGTGGGATCCTCCCCGACCAGGGCTCGAACCCGCGTCCCCTGCATTGGCAGGCAGATTCTCAACCACTGCGTCACACAGGGGAGCCCCCCGTGCCCCGTTCTTTATTGAAAAAATTAAAAAGCTTCTTTGAAAAGGAAACAGTGGCCTCTGGTTTGAACATTCCCCCATCTGTCTGAATCTAGCCGTATGCATCTGCCACTTAGGCTAGATTGCTTTACTCTTCTTTCTGAGCCAAGGTCAGGGGGACATCTCATTTGCCCAAGACGACCTGGAGCTCAGAAAATGACGTCTTCGTCCTCTCCTCCCTTCTCTTCCTCTCCACGAGGCTCAGGCGTTGACACCTCGCCCCTCTGTTCTGTTTCACGCCGGATGCACCATCTTCCGATTCACGCCTGTCTACCTTTCAGGCACTCGTTGTCAAGGGAGTCACGGAGCCTGGCTGCGCAGCAGGAGAAAGGAAAAAAGCTCCGGCTAATGCTGTGAGCACCTACTTCTCCCACCACCCCAGCCCTTTCCTCTGCTCCACTTACTTTCCACAGCCCACTTTCCATCCCCGAGACCCTTCGCTGCGGAGCTCACCCCAAGTAGCACCTTCGCCCTGTCTCTGGAACCGCTTCTGTGGTTCTAAGCCTGGAGCACTGCCAAAGACTCCAGACCCTGGCAGCCCCGTCTCCAGGCAGCTGGGGTGCCCCGCTGGGAACACTCCTCCCGGCTGGTCCTTGCGTGGGCTGCATCTGAATCATCTGCGGCCCGCCTCAAAAATACACACTATGGGGTCAGTGAAACACAAAAGGGCCACGGAAGCTACATTTGTGACGAGCGGGCCAGACTGATCCTAGCCCTGTCTGCTGGAGTCATTGGGGAACCAGGTCCAGGGCACAACTAGATGGGGTTAAAAGAGCTCTCACAGCTGACCCAGCGGGAAGATCTACATCCTAACAGAAGCCTCCAGGAAACAAAGTCTTTCCTAAGGGATTGCATCTTGTAAGACCATCATGGCGGCACTGGACCTATAACATCAACTGATCACCTGGGAGCAGCCGCAGGAAGCCAGGCTACAAGGTACCAGCTCATTTCAGTGGGTGAGCCTCAAGCCTCATCACTCAGGGATCGCCCTGCCCTGAGCTCAAGGCCAGACTCTACCTTAAGGCATGTCTTCCGCTCTGCCTTGAAGGACCAAGCTAATTCCCTTCTCTGGAGCTGGGCCAGAAATGAAGGAGCAGGTTTCAACTCCTGCCCTTCAGCTGCTGAGGAGACGTGGGTGCTTGCCGACTCCATATTTATGCACTTAATTTCTCAACGACCACGGATATTCACACAGAACTCCTCCACCAGGCCTTCCCCGGGTCCCCTGCGGCGCCGAGCTATTTATGAAGCCTTCTTTTCCAGGCAGATCCCACAGGTTACGTCTCCTTGGATCAGGCTCATCCAGGAAGAACTGGGAAACGCAGATGGGCAAGACGCCCCTGCCTGGGCGAGACGGGATTACACGCAGCAAGACGGGGACGTGTGTTTGCAAGTGCCAGATGGCAGGGTGGAGTCACACACCGCCCCCACCCCGGCATGTCCACTTGGTGCCCATGCCGGACAGACGCTGGGATCCTGCAGGGACCCACGGCCACTGCCTCCGTTCTTTCTCCCCCCCACAAACGCCCACTGCACTTGACACTTAGCAAATGCAAACCATCCTGGGATCGCGCAGGGCAGGCATTAAGCAAAACCTAGAGACAGGGTATTGATTTCAAAAAGATGTCATCCATTCCATCCTACAGGTGCCAAACTTGTGGTGGTCCAGAGAGGTGAAGTCACCTGCCGGGGTAACAACCTGCCCACGTAAAGCACGGATTCTGCCTCTCACCTGGTCCCCACCTGCCGCAAGTCCAGGAGTCCAGGGCCCGGGCTTTGAAGCTGACGTTCACAGTTCATCGCTACGTGACCTTTCCCAGCTGCACATGTCTCATCTGTCATATGGGGCTGTCTGGCCTGCCTATCTCTGGGGGGCTGTGAGGATCAGCTGAGGTCAAGTGTGGACCTGCTTTGTGCGCTGAATCCCTCAAATCACACTCGGATTCAGTATTTAAATAATAAGACGTAAAACAACAACGGTTTTCCTCTCGGGAAACTGTAAGTCACACTCCAGGGAATAGGGTACTAGGTTCATCCTGAACCCCAGAATATGATCTTACTTGGAAACGGGGTCTTTGCAGATGTAATTAATTAAGATGAGGTCTTACTGGATTAGGGTGAGTCCTAAATCCAATGACCGGTGTCCTTCTAAGACGAGAAAATAGAGACCCACAGACACAGACAGAAGGCCGTGTGAACACGGAGGCAGCGGTGGGAGCGATGCGTCTACCAGCCAAGGAATGTCAAGGATTGCCAGCAGCCACCGGAAAGCTACAAGAATCAAGGATCAGCCCTACAGCTTCAGAGGGAGCAGAGCCCTACCGCCACCTGGATTTCACACTCCTAGGCTCGGAAGTGTGAGAGAATAAACTTGGGTTGTTTGTAGGCCCCCCGGTGTGTGGTACTTGGTTATGGCAGCCCTAGGAAATTAATACAAACAGTCATGGAAGTTTCTGGGGCAAGCACTGTGCTTTAAGTACATTTGCTCATCCATCCTTCCGGGGTGGTGGGGGGGTAGTATTAGACCACCATCTCACAGAGAGGACCGCGAGGGCTTAGAAAGGCGATGGAACTCGGCCAAGTTCACATGGGCCTATGGAGACAGCAGGACTCAGGACCCGATCAGCAAGCCTTGGTCTCAGCCACTGGACCACGCGGCCAGCAGGGCTGCTCCTGCCTTCTCACCGCCTGCCACCGTGATCAGCGCACGGGCCCCGATGGAGCGAAACGCAGTTACTCAGAACCTCTGGGGAGCCGCGGTTTAGTTAGATTGCCGTTCCCACAGCGGCATTTCACAGATGTCATCCATTCCGTCCTGCAGGTGCCAAGCCTGCAGTGTTCCAGAGAGGTCAAGTCAGCTCTAACAACCTAATTAACACGGGTTTTCCTCTAGCTGAGGGTCCATCCTTAAGCACGGATATTTTCCTTCATTTGGATAGAAGTTGTTCTCAAAAAACAACTCGTCTTCCTGCATCCTTAATTTAACTGCATGTCGCTTCTGCGTTGATGACTCAGAATCAGCTCAGAAACATTCATTACCGCGTGAGGACATGAGACATGATGGCCTCAGACATCTGGAGGTAGGAGGGGATGTCAGTCCTCATTAGAGCCGCCCAGCTGGCCTGCTGATGGAGGTGGCATCTGCATGAGTGACACGTGGTCGTCAATTTTATGTACCAGTCATTGTTACTAGGGCATTTGCGTTCCTATCTCCTGGTTGTCAGGAGGCCTGCACAGAGCTAGACCTTTCTCTTTCACATTTCATTTAGTCTTTCTTCCTCATCGAATGAAGGTTTGGGGAGCAGATAACCAAATTTCTTAGAGTTGGTCGGAGACTAAGGATAAGTAGTATTCTGGACTAAAGCATTCTTTTTATTTTTTTTATTTTTTCCAGTTGAAGTATAGTTGACTTACAATATTTTGATAGTTTCAGATGTACAGCAAAGTGATTCAGTTATATAAATATAATAAATATATATATATTCTTCTTCAGATTCTTTTCCATTATAGGTTATTAACAAGATATTCAATATAGTTCCCTGTGCTATACAGCAGGTCCTTGTTGTTTATCTATTTTATATATAGTAGTGTGTATCTGTTAATCCCCAAATTCTTAATTTATTCCCCCCTTTCCCCTTTAGTAACCATAAGTTTGTTTTCTATGTCTGTGAGTCTGTTTCAGTTTTGTAAATAAGTACATTTGCCTTATTTTTTTGATTCCATATATAAGTGATATCATGTGGTATTTGTCTTTCTTTGTCTGGCTTACTTCACTTAGTAAGGTAATCTCTAGGTCCATCCATGTTGCTGCAAATGGCAAAATGTCATTCTTTTTATGGTTGAGTAATACTCCATTGTATATACAGACCACATCTTCTTTATCCATGCATCTGTCAATGGACACTTAGCGATTTACAATAGCTAAGCATGGAACACTGGGATGCATGTATCTTTTCGAATTAGAGTTTTCATCCTTTCCAGATACATGCCCGTTCTTTTGTGCATCAAATCCATTAGCTTCAGGATTTTTCTGATCTTTCTCTTGGAATGCAGAGCCTTTTACCCCTGATTTCCTGTAACCCGGCTGCATTCTCCATGAAACAGCTCTTTACCATCCTACTCCGATCTTGTTGAATTGCAGAAGCACCCGGTTTCTGGGGCTGGTAGTGAATTAATGAGTTATAACAGGCTGCCAGCATGCACACGAGCACACGCGTGCACACACACACGCACACACACACGCACACACACACACAATGTCCACCTAGTGTTCATCTACTTTTTTCTCCAATTGGCAGGATGGTCTTTAGAAGGCATTTAGGGGGCTGGCTTAGAGAGCCAAAGATCCTGGGACGTAAGAGGTAACTCTTGGCTGGCTTCTGCTTCTCCAGCACAAGCCCTTAAGAGCTAGTTCATCTGACTGGACGCCCCCATCACTCCACTCACTGTAGCTGCTGAGGAAAGGAATGCCACCAACACCCCACCCTCGCCCACTCAACACTGTCACGGCAGCATCTCAGGTTAAAGAGGAAATACACACCTCCCGGTCTCTACTTTCATTTGCCGCGTTCCTGCTGAAATACGTGATCCCCAGACTGTGCTTAACTTACACACAGTCCGTGGTGAGGAACACCATCAAACTCAGAACTGCCTTTAGACCAGGGCCATCCGGCCCGCTTATGGCCCCGCAATGACGAGGGGGCTCCTGTCTGGGTCTCCTGCAGCCACTCCCCTCCCCACGGGGCAAGGAGTCCAAGGGAACCAGGAAGCATGTCTACCTGTAGTCCACACTCCCTTCTATTCCGAGTGTGTGGCATCAGGGGTTCTTTTCCCGATGACCCTGGACCCACTTCCAAGGCCAGCACGGACTTTCTCGTGGTGATAAAGCGTTGACCAGCCCCCAGCCTGGGCACCCAAGGCCCACCAAGTGGCCAAGGTGACACAGGGCTAAATCTTATGGTCTCTGTTTCAACTCGAACATTTTGTGGATTCAAGCATGATGGGAAAAAAATGCAAAAGAGAGTAGGAACTCTGAGTGGACCAATGTTGTTCAGAGAAAGTAGTGGGAAGAAAGTGATTTAACTGCAGCGTAAATGCGGGGTCAACCAGGCCATCTCTGAAAACCCCTCCCAAGCAAGACTGACTATAAACGCCCTGGTTTCTCTTGGTTGGGGGGCTGACTTTAATATCCCTGAGCTGGGCATTTCCACATCGTGAGGAAACAGAGCTTTCCTAAGAGGCCCAACAAAAACACCTCAGTTGGGCTTCCCAGGTGGCGCAGTGGTTGAGCGTCTGCCTGCCAATGCAGGGGACACGGGTTCGAGCCCTGGTCTGGGAGGATCCCACATGCTGCGGAGCAACTGGGCCCGTGAGCCACAATTACTGAGCCTGCGCGTCTGGAGCCTGTGCTCCGCAGCGGGAGAGGCCACGATAATGAGAGGCCCGCACACCGCGATGAAGAGTGACCTCCACTTGCCGCAACTAGAGAGAGCCCTCGCACAGAAACGAAGACCCAACACAGCCATAAAAAAAAAAAAAAAAAAAAAACCTCAGTTGTGATTTAAGAGCTGACAGTTATAGGATGAAAGGGGCAGTATTCAATTTGTCGGAATTTATTACATGTCTCCTACACGCCCTGCACAGTATGAGGAGCCATGGGGGTACAGAAATGTTTCCGGACTTCTACAAGTTCATCCTTCCACACGGACCAGAACTGTTCTTTCCTTTTGATCTCTTCTCTGTATGAGATCAGCATTCTTTTTTTTTTTCTTTAACACATTTCCTTTTTTTAAATTAATTTTATTGGAGTATAGTTGCTTTACAATGTTGTGTTAGTTTCTGCTGTACAGCAAAGTGAATCAGCTATACGTATCCATATATCCCCTCTTGTTTGGATTTCCTTTCCATTTAGGTCACCACAGAGCATTGAGTAAAATACTGCCTAAATTAATTTCTTTCTTTCTATCCCACACTCATCATCTCAGCCCAAGCTCTTATTACCAAGCTGGTTTGACATCTTCAGTTTCTCCTCTTTCCTGTGCTTCACCTATAACGCCATCACCAAAATAAACATTCTCTGCAACAAGGTTCGGAAAATCTACATGCATTTCCCACTGTTGCGCTGCTTCCTGAACCCGCCCTTCTCATCCTTTTGCTCCTCTCCTGTCCCATCACCTCCCCCTCCACCGCAAGCCAAGAAAATCCACTTCAGAAAATCCCTTTCCCCAGAAACTTTCGAGGAGAGATTAAACTCCATCCTCTCACTCCCACCTCCTTGGAAATGCTTTGAAGTTTCCACCAGTTCATTTTATTTCCTTCTTTTTTTTTTTAATAGCTATAGAACAACTACATTTATTTATTTCACATAGGTTGAGTTTTGGTACTTTGCAGTGTTTGAGAATTCGGTCCAGTTAATCTAAGTTCTCAAATTTGTGAGCACAAAGTTGCCTGTAGTATTTCCTTAACATCCTTTTGCTAGCTGCAGATACTATAGTGATATCTCCTATTTCACTCCTAATATTAGAGATTTGTGTCTTTTTTTCTTCTTTCTCTAGGTCCCTAAGGTTCTTTTTTTTTTTTAATACGGCAGGTTCTTATTTGTTATCCATTTTATACATATTAGTATATAGATGTCAATCACAATCTTCCAATTTATCACACCACCACCACCCCCCTATTTTATTTCCTTTTTAATACAACCTTATGTTGGGGGTAGGGAGGAAGTAGAGCTCATATTACCGGTATTCTTGAAAAAAAAAAAGCAGATCCAGGACACTGTTGTTTTTAAAGAACAGACATACAGTACATTTGGTCCTGGGAAGATACTTCAGACTTTCCATCCATCACCACTGGGGGGAAGGGAGGAGAATCTAAAGATTCTATTTCTAGAAAGACTCTCCCGCATTGTAGTGGGTTGAACTGTGTCCCTCCCCAAAAATGCACGTCCAAGTCCTAAGCCCCTGTACCTGTGAATATGACCTTATTTGGAAAAGGGTTCTTGGCAGGTATAATTAAGGTCAGGATCTCAGCTGACAAGTGTCCTGGATTGGGATGGACCTTAAATCCAATGGCAGGTCCCTGTAAGTGTAGAGACGGGGAAACAGGCAGAGATACACAGAGGAGGAGAGAGTGTGAGGATGGAGACAGAGACTGGGGTGATGTGTCTATAAGGTAAGCAAGCCAAGAATGCCAGCAGCCACCGCAAGCCGGGAGAAAGGCACGGAAGAGATTCCCCCTCAGAGCCTCCAGGGAACCGACCTCATCAACACCTTGATTTTGGCCATTTTGCCTCCAGAGCCTTGAGCCATGAAACCACCCGCTGTGTGGTGCTGTGTTACTGAAAACTAACACGCCTGGCTGAGCCCCCGACACACACTTTCTAGGGACAGAATCTGCAGCTACCACTTTGCTAGGCGGGGAAGACAGCGGGGTCGAGGAAGATGGCAAAAGAGCCAACGCCTCACCCCCACCTGTCATGAAAGCTGTCACTGAAATTTCCACTTGTTCATTTGAATATGAAGGGGTCACGGTAACACAGATGGATGACAGGGTCAGAGCCCATCAACGTGGCAAAACAGAGCTCAAGTGAAAGAACAGAGCTGCAGACTGACCCCTGCCCATCCCGCAGACTCCCCAAACATCTGCCTTCATAGGACGGGTCCTGATGTGAGCCCGTCCTCTTCCTGCCCTACAGGTCACCTTTCGTTCCCAAATTACCCACTTTTACTACTGTTAACTACATAGAAGACTCAAGTTACTCATCTTTGCCTTTTCAGCCTCCAAAGCGATCTGTCACCCAGGACTGTCCGTTCTTCCAAAAGGCCTCTCAGGTTCCCTCGTTCCTCCATTTACCCATCACAGCCCCAGCCAAGATCCCTGCCACCTCGTTCTGGAACGATCTGAACAGCTTCTCAGCACCCTGCTTTCAGGTTCCTCTCTCTAAAATGACACTCTAATTGCACCCTTTCCCAGGGACCTGTCACAGCCCCCCGCCTCCTCTCCTCCGTGGGTGTTCAGGCCTGCCTCTGCCCCGAAGACGGCCACTGCTCTGTGATACCAGACGTTCCTCTCTGTTCCCGTCGGGCTGGCCTTCCCGAGGGCCCCCTCCTAACACACGCACTCATCCCTACGTCTCTGCCTTTGCGTCCACTGCTCTCCTAGCCGATGCTCTCCCCACCCCTCGTCCATAAGAACCTCCACACACCTTCCAAGGTCAAGTTCCCAGTCCCACTTCTCCCCATGAAGCCGATTCAAAGACAACAAACTAGTGAATAGAACAAATAGGAAGCAGACTCACAGCTACAGAGAACAATCTAGGGGTTACCACTGGGGAGAGGGAACGGGGAGGGGCAATATAGGGGCCGGCGATTAAGAGGTACAAACTATTATGTATAAAGTAAGCTACAAGGATATATGGTACAATGCAGGGAATATAGCCAATATTTCATAATAACTATAAACGGAGTATAACCCTTAAAATTTGTGAATCACTATATTGTACACCTGTAACTTACATAATATTGTACAGCAACTATACTTCAATAAAAAAACAAAAACACAAACTCTAGACGCCTCAATCATCTTGCCATCGCCAAACTGCCCTAATAGGAACGTAGCATGTCTTACACGCACTTTCATTAAGTGACTTACAGATCTCGACTCAGCCCCAGGTAGGACCCAGCGATAGAAAGATGGACCAGAGCCAGTCCCTGCTCAGTAGGAACAGGCAGCCCGAGGGCGGAGGCAAACAGGTAAGTGCACAGGTGCAAGTCAGAGTCGTGAGCGCTGGAGTGACGGGAGCTCACGGAGGGGAGTGGGTGACCCTGCTGGGAAGGGCCGCGTCCTTCAGTTCAGCTGCATTTCTTCTGTACGTACACCTCCAGGCTGAGCCTCGGGGACCCACCGTGGAAGGAGGCGTAGGAGCTCAGTGAGGTTAGAGATGTGCCGATCTTGACTCAGAGGTGTTCCTGTTTGCCTGAAGTCTTCATGGAGGAGGTGGCTTTTGAGTTGGATGTTAGAGGATGTATAGGGGTTTGCCAGGGAGCGAAGAGGGGAAGAACCCTACCGAGAGAGCGAACTGCTGCCTTTGGAGGCTGGCTTCTCAGAGAGTGTGGCCCGTGGATGGGGCGGTGAGGAGGAGGGTGTGGCTGGAGCCGGGGGCTGGGATGCAGTGGCAGGACAGGGGGATGGGGCTAGGGCAGTGCTGTGCTAGGAGGGGCCTCCTCTAAGTGTGCTCTTGCCTGCCTGTTCACCTCACTGGCCCAGACCTCCCTCCTGCGCTCAAGGTTAGTATATGGAGTTTAAGAGATGGACGTCTGCCCCCAGAGGAGCTACAGGAAGCTCACAATCGACATGTCCCGCCAAAAGGCCCCAGCTCTCCTCTCGGCCTGGTTCCTTCTCCTGGACTTCCTGTCTCTCTTGAGCCTGAAACAGGGGCTATTCGCAGTTATCCCCTCTTGCCCGTACCAATCAACTGCCAAGCCGAATAAATGCTGGACCTCCCCCAGCAGACATGCCTAACTAACGTCATTACTGTGGCAGCCCAAGTCCACGCCCTTGGAATCCATCCTCTCCTCCTTCCCCAGTAACAGGGTCTTAGCTGGGCACAGGGCTGTCAAGCCAGACACTTTATTTCTAGCCTCCCCCGTAGCTGGAATAAGGCATATAAACTATCACGACACAAATGCCCTTCTAGCTCACACAAGCCACTGCATTTCAGGTCTGTGACAGACACTTAAGCAGTACCCCAGATAACACAGGTGCTGATGAGCTTCTACTCTGATTACTGCAACTGCCTTCCAACTAGCATTTCACACCTCTAGTTTCCCCTTTCAAATGTGTTTCCCGTGATGCTGCTAAAGTGATCTGGGTCAAGTGTACATCGAAGTGGCATTTCCCACTGCCGGCGGGATAAAGGCCCTCTGGCCCCGATTTTAATCCGACGACAGCCCTCAGCAAGTCCGAACTGCTGGCAGATGCAAGACAAGCCTGAACATCCTTACACCGGGCAGAACAGCATTTGCTATTCATCGTCCTCCCCAACACCCCCCATGGGATGCTCTCCTTCTGTACCTGCTTCCATCCCCCTTTAAGACCCAGCACAGTTGTCCCACTTCCAGGAGGCCTTCTCTGACCTTCCCTCCCCCCTCCCCCATGCCCTCCTCATAGCTGACTTACCTCCATGCTAACACCAGTCACACTGTTTTGAAATCATCGGCCAGTCTGGGAGATTCTTTCCTAATGTACAGGGAGCACATCTAACAAGGCTTTGTAACACCCACTAAACCTTTGTTCAGCTGCTTTCAACTGGAGGGAAAGTGGCAGAATGGATGGAAGGTAGAAGATGGGCTTCGGCATTTACACGGTGATACCAGAGAAGATCTGAACATCCACTAGATACCATACATGAGAGAAAACAGATCGAGGACATCACGGTTCTTTCTCGGGGAAATGAATTGTCGTGATATTAATGGACATCGAGACTATAGCAAATGATGCAGGCTCAAGGTTTTAACATGTGGAGTTTGAAGCTTATAGAGCATTTGGATGAATTGTGACGAGGCAATAAGCAATATGACCTGCAGCAGAGGAGAGAAGTTTGAATGGCATATATTGATTTGGAAGTTATCAACGTACAGATAGTCTGAAACCAGGGTGGCAAGGGGAGATGACCAGGACGCAACAGTGGATTCAGAGACCTATGGGTCAGATCAAAGGGAACATCAATTTCTAAAAGGCAGCAGAGGACCGGCCAGCAAAGGGAAGGGAGAGGGAATAGTCAGAGACAAGAGGTGCCCGAGTCAGACTGTGGTGGACTGAAGAATTAACAGGAACCAGAAAAGCAGTCGTGAGTGTAAATTTCTAAAAGGTTAGGGGCTTTCAATGCCTCCCTGGCCCAACTCAGCCAGTGCGGAAAGGCTTCGTGGGGCTCTGGGTCCTTCAGGAGCGCGGGCTGGGCTGTCCCACAATTCAAGTGCATGTCAAAGAGTTGTGGGAACAGGTGGGAACAGGTGGGGGAGGCTCTGGGGAGGGAGGATGAATGAAGCATCCAGAAGTGCTCAGAAGATCAACAAAGCAGAGCAAAAACGTCCCAGGCAGAGGGTTTGTCACCAGAATGTCAACCTAGCAAGCACAGTTAGAGAGAGAATATTTTCTAAGGCCTCAACCTACTTTGGAAAAGAAACAAGGAAACAGGATGAGGGCTTGAGGGGGATATTATCACTGAGGATAATTCCCTTGTCTTCCTCTCTTCTTTCTTGCCTCTCTCTCTCTCTCTCTCTCTCTTTTCCCTCTAAGGCTAGAAGAGACGTTTGTAGGCTGAAGGGAAGAAGCCAGACAAGGAGAAAGAATAAGGAGAGAGAATAACCCACAAAACTTTAGAGAGAGAGAACAAGATTGAGGAAAGACGGCCGGAGAGTGTGTGAGATTACGGAGGCACCAGCCCTGCAGTTTTGGGGCTCCTCCATCTCTGAAGAGGAGAGAAGCTTGAAAGGTGGGTTGTGGTTTCATTTACGCTCACAGGTAGAGAGAGGGGAGTGAAGGAACTTCCACCCAGATGGCCTCACCGTTTTCAGAGAAGTTGGAGGCCACAATGATCAGAGCTGGGGAAGGTGGAAGGACTTGGTGGGGACTTGAATTTCCTGCTGCTGGAAGGAAGGAAAAGACTGAGGAGAAACAAGTGCTGGGCAAATGGCTTTCTTTTTTTCCATGTGTTTTTCTTGCCCTGCCAGCTGAAAATCTGAAGAGCTTCAAGATTAAGGTATATATGCATCTGAATCTTCCCGGTCCTGTCACACAGAGATGCTAGATGCATTTCACATATAGGTATGCAGAAATACCTTGGGCCAGGAAACTATATTAGCTTGGCTAGAAATGATCTTTTATGCTCAAAAAAAAAAAGCTTCACTGGACTGGTCAAAGCTCCTCCTTCAGACTGCTGAATATTCATTTGCTTTACCTCACCGCATGAGGTTTTCCCCTCCCATCCGTGGATCACGATGGGGTAAACGATCAGAAACCTACAGGAAGCTTGGAAGTAGCCTCAAAGGGCCATGAGCACATGCTGAGGTCTTGTGGCACAACCTTGGCTTTTAGTAATTTACTGGACGGGAAAGCAGGCATCAGGGCCTGGGCACCCAGCTGGGATCTGACAGACACATCACCCCACCCCATCTACAAACGTATGGGGAGCTTCAGTTAAGACTCTGAGTGTGCCAGAGGAGCCAATGGAAAGTTCTATTCTTAGTTAATACTGTAACTACAGATGCCTTTGATCCTGACTCTTCCAGACAATTAGCCTATAGGCTGTGCCTGCAAAATTTTTACATTTATCTTCCTGTCTTACTGTAAATAACCCAATTTCAAAGGCAAATGCTCTATCCACCCTCCCACATATATGCCTTATTTTAGACATCTTGTCTTTCCATCAAGATAGGAAAGGAGTCCTAGATACCAAAATAAGCTCTCCTCCCCATGCCTAAAAATGCTTAGTGAGTGAGAACAAAAGATTTCACAGTGAATTCTGGGGTCTTTTCTGAGATTAGAACACCCCGGGACATTCTTTGATGACCAGGGGGTACGCACAGCGACTTCCTGATCTGTCTTAGACCCGGCCCCCTTTCTGTTCAGGTGGGAAGTGGGATCTACATCTGGATGGGCGATGAGATTAAGGGATACTGGAAGTAGTGCTATGAGGGATGCTACGGACCGGGGTCCTCGAGGCAGCCTCTAAGCATAGAAGCAATCCCATGTCTTTAAGACACAGTGCAGGGGACCTGGTATCAGCTTACTGGGACAAACACACCTCAAGAGGCTCTGAAACAGTACGCCTCCGGCATCCACCATTTGTCACTTTTGAAACCCAAAGCTTTCAAGGCAATTCCCCTTTTAAAAGTTGAAATGTTGGGGTTCCGTAGTTGCTTCCCCTTTTCTTGGAGTCCTTCCTTCTAACTATTCAGACCGTCACGACTCAGCCAATGTCTACTGACCCTTGGGGGTAAAGATAATTTTTAAGGTAGCAAAAGTCAAGCAGGACACAGAGAATCCACCTCTGGTCAGCTAAACTCAGCTTCGCAGCCACACTTCTGCCACATCCAAAGTCACCGTGCCCCTCATCCCCTGCCCGTTCCGTCCCCCTCCTGGGATGCACTGTCCATCCCGGTTGATTCTCCTCCCTCCCTGGACCCACTCCCTGGACCAGTCCGGTTATCATGTGCCCTTGTGGCGCCATGTCCCTCTCTGCTGTAGGTAGATCTATCAGGGTTGAAGCTTCACATTTATCTGTATAATTCTTTAATTAATGTCCTTCTCCACACTGGGCTGCAGCAGGGCAGGAACAGCATGTTTTATTAACCACTGTATCCCCAACACTTGGCACAGTTCAAGTAGCCTTTGATTTATTAATTATTGTTTTCCCAGCACTTAGGGAGTCAAATAGCCTCCAATTACATTCTCTGGGCTTGGGAAAGCGAGGTCATTTCCCCACTGATTAGACCCAAATTAGCACCCGAGGCTATTTCCTCCTCACCTCCTGGATCCCTTAATCAGAAATTTCTTCATCTAGTTCCTTTACTAGCACCCACCTGCATCAAGCTCTCCCAATGGCTCTCTTGCCATTACTTCTTCTGGCTGAATTCATTTTTCCCCTGTTTCTGTGCATGAATAGTTTTCTCTAATGATCTCTCTCATCTGAGAATGATACCGCATTCGCATCTGGAGAATTTCTGAAGATTAGTTTGTGTTTATTCACTTTCTTTCACACAGAAGAGAAAAAAAAGTTAAGGAAGTTGACCGACTTCACACAACCAGTTAGCAGTCCCAGTTTGTACTTTCCATTCCTTAATTTTTCAGCAATTTTTGCTTCATGGCTTTCTCAAAACCAAATTTTCATTAGGCATGCTTATTAACCCACCCCCGGAAAAGGAAATATAAGACTAATACACACAATCTGGGGGGCGAGCGATAAATTAGGATTTGGGGATTAAAATATACACACTACTGTATATAACACAGATAACCAACAAGGACCTACTGTATAGCACAGGGTACTATACTCAACATCTTGTAATAACCTGTAATGGAAGAGAATATAAAAAAAGAATATATATATGTATGTTTATATGTATAACGGAATCACTTTGCTATATACCTGACACTAAGCCAAGAGTGTAAATCAACTATATTTCAATAAAAATTTTTTAAAAATAATAAAATAAGCTTGACCTCCCAGCCTGGACTTTTGGATAATTTATGAACAAGATCAAGCTTCATCTTCTATATCTGGTCTGGCAAACCTGGAGATGTTTGTGCAGGGAATTGAACATAAATTTGGGTTTCTGGCTTCTCCCAGAGGACAGAAAAGTGAGCTGGTGGAAATCAGGGCTGCCAGGATGCTATGAAAAATCAAATCCACTCACCGCCTAGGATTCAAAGATGTATAGTAGTTTCTAAAGTAGCAAGGGAGGCTACTTATCTATGGCTACACAATGGGGACCTGGGAATAACAAACCGGGCAGAATATCCATATATTTTTCTTTTCCTATAGATAAGGCATCATTTAGTGTCAAAGTTTCCTGTGCCTCTAGGAGAGCAGACTGGTACATCCAGGACCGCAGGCTGGGCTAATCCCAGAGGTTTTCTGACTGCGAAAAAAGATTCCATCCTGGTTGCCCACGGTCAAGTTCTCACAAACGAACATCCGAAATATACACCAAGCGACCTGGACAAACAGAACCCGGCAAGGAAGTAGGCAGCCCTGCTCTACAACAGAACTGCGCTAGCATATTTTCCTTGGCCGGATGTTCTTTACACCATGGAGAGACCTGAAATTGCATCTCCAAGGAGTGAGATTATAGGAAGAAAATGCTTCTTTCAAAGGAAGCGATGAATTTCTGAAATTCATATCACATTTGCATGCGAAGTTCATAGGACACTGAACAAAGGAAGAAGGGAAGCTAAAAGAAAACAACTGGACCAAGTCCATATGGTCACTTAGCCAAGTCAAGGTCAAAACCCCTGACTCGTTCCCTGGTTGATCATCTTTCCACGAAGCTAGTGGTTCTCAAAGTGGGGCCCCCAGATCAGCAGCATCATCATTACCCAGGAACTTGTTAGAAGTGCACATTCTTGGGCCCCATCCCAGACCTACCGAATACGACACTCTGTAGGCGGGATGCAGCAAAGCCCTCTAGGTGACCTCGATGTCTGCTCAAGTTCGAGAACCACTGCACTAGGTCAGTAATAGCAAATTATAATAGCAAGCACTCGCATTGCGTTTCCTGCGTGTCAGACACTGCTTTAAGTCCTTTACAGATATTATTTCATTCAATGCTCATTGCAACCCAATGATGTAGGTACTACGGTAACCTCTCATTTTACAGAGAAGGATACCTAGGCACAGAGAGGTCAGGACACTTTTTTTTTACAATGTGTTCTGACCACCTCTTATTCACCCCGCGAGTGAGGGAGGGACTCCCCACCCTAAATAGCATGAGATGGCCAAACACAGGACCCCTGACACTGGGCAGATGAGACTGTCAGCACTTTACTGGTCACAGACGTTCACAGCCGGGGGAGGAGGGACCCCACACGCCACGCAGGGCCACGTGGGGCTTGGATTTAGGAACCGAGTGAGCCAGAGGGGCCCTGGGAGGCAGGCTTTGTAGTAACAAGAGGGTGAGGTGGCTCTTGATTCCTGAGGGAGGAGGTGAGTGGCTCGTTTGAATAGTCCTGCTGGCTGGGAGGCCCAACAACTAGGTTGAGGACCAGGTGGGGTGCAGCTGGAGGGCTTGATAGGGAGCCCCATCCCACTGGGTGGGGAGCATATCTGATGAGAGCAGGGAACTCACGGCTAGAACTCTGGGGCCCTTTGAGGCTCAGCGATGTCAGGGCAGCACAGAGAATTTCAGGCCTTAAAACAGACAAGGTCACATGGTAGGAGGTGACAGAGTCAGGATGTGAAGCCAAGCCCATGTGTTCCAGAGTCCCTGCTCTAGTCTTAATTACCATTCTACCTTGCCTCCCCACTGCCTTACATCAAACTGCATCGGACACCACTGCTAGAACTGCCATATCCCCCTTGGGCCAACACACCCCTGGAAAAGCAGCAGGCTGAGTCAGGGAGGCTGTGGAGAGCAAGGGCAAAGGTCTTCCTCCTCTGAATTCAATGCTCCATCACACAGTGGCCGCGCTCCCTTCCCAACCCCTCCACACAGCCCTCTGGTAAATCAGTAAGGCATACCCACGGTCCAGTGTGCAGGGTATATTCATTCACTCAGCAAACAGCACTGATTCTTTTCGCCAGAACTGTGCTAGGAGCCAGGCGTGCAAAGGCAACACGTCACAGACCCAAGAAGCTCCCAGCTGGGTAGGGGAAATCAAAACAGGAACGTAGCATCTGGGGAACGTGACAAGGAGCCTTCTGTTCATCTCTGAGATGTTTCGACCGCCTCCTGCAGGCTCTGGGGAGACGGCAGAGGCCCTTAGTGGGGGATTAATGAGCAGTTTGCCAGTTTAGGAAGATAATTCTGGGGACAGACGGATGGACTTATGGCAAGCCTTCTAGACACAAGTCCTTGTACAGTTTGTAGGACAGTCAATGATCAGATCAGGGGCACAAATTTCCGGGTTGCCGCCAAAGAGGAGCACATTTTAAGAAGTTCTGAGGCTGGGCAAGTGTTCTTCGGTTAGTCACAGGCCCCACTCCTCCCTATTGCCTTTTTTGAAAAAATATACATTTATTTATTTACTTTTGGCCGCGTTGGGTCTTTGTTGCTGCGTGAGGGCTTTCTCTAGTTGCAGCAAGTGGGGACTACTCTTCGTTGCAGTGCACGGGCTTCTCACTGCGGTGGCTTCTCTTGCTGCGGAGCACGGGCTCTAGGCACGCGGGCTTCAGTAATTGTGGCACGTGGGCTCAGTAGTTGTGGTGCACGGACTCTAGAGCACAGGCTCAGTAGTTGTGGCACACGGGCTTAGTTGCTTCGTGGCATGTGGGATCTTCCCAGACGAGGGATCAAACCCGTGTCCCCTGCATTGGCAGGTGGATTCTTAACCACTGTGCCACCACGGAAGCTGGTCTGCCTTCTTTACACGAACTGCTGGGTCCACCGAAGCATTTATAGCTGTAACCCTTGGACTGGACAGATTTTTTTCCTGAATATAATACACAGGATTTCATGACAGAATGCATCGTGTGGAACAGAGAAATGGACAGATAAGGGAGGAAAAGGCTTAAGGATAATAGATTTTGGGACTTCCCTGGTGGCACAGTGGTTAAGAATGGTTAAGAATCCGCCTGCCAATGCAGGGGAGACAGGTTCGATCCCTGGTCTGGGAAGATCCCACATGCCATGGAACAACTAAGCCCATGGGCCACAACTAACGGAGCCTGTGCTCTAGAGCCCATGAGCCACAACTACTGAGCCCACGCGCCTAGAGCCTGTGCTCCACAACAAGAGAAGCCACCGCAAAGAGAAGCCTGTGCACCGCAACGAAGAGTAGCCCCCGCTCGCTGCAACTAGAGAAAGCCTGGGCGCAGCAACGAAGACCCAACGCAGCCAGAAATAAATAAATCAATTAATTAAATTTTTTAAAAAAGGATAATAGATTTCAAGCTTCAAAGGGGGAAAATGCCTCTTGATATGCACATTGTTCTGTCTGAATTACTGGCATGAGGGGCACAGAAAGGGATAAGCGATGACGGTAAACAATCTCTGCTTCTCGGAGATTAGGGTTTAGGGTAGACCTGAGCTGTTTCCAAACCTGCATCCTGAGTCCTTTCTCCTTTCATGGCATGGCCAGTAGAAGCAACACAGTCCTGCTTGGCAAATGTGAACCAGAGCTCTGGGCTTCCCGAGCCACGTCCCCATCCCCACGTGAGCACACAGGGAAAAGACAGAGTCTTCCGGCTGGGAGCTTGAGAGACCCACGTCCCGCCTCCAGCTGATTGCAGCAGCCTTCAAATCTAGGTCACGGTTAGTACCCAGCTGTGCCTGAGATCTGTGGAGTTCTCCCCAGAGCCATCCCGGGGAAAGGAGCTGATGGTAACACCTGGGGACAGTCACCATGAAGTGTTCACGGTGGGTCGCGGCGCCTCCTTTCACCCAGAACAAGGGAATTCAGAAGCTCACGCTTATTGCAGCCGTGTGGTCCAGGAGTACAAATCGCCCAGAGTTAGGAAAGAGGCCTGTCCAAGAGAAGGCAGCACAGCCTTGGAGAACGTAGCAGAGCAGACCAGCCCCCCAAAAGCCAGCCTGGGCAGTGAGGACCAGCAGAGTGCGTGTCCTTCTTTCCTTGGGTCCCAGGCAATCATTTTGCTAGTTGAGAGAGAACATCTGGTAAACCGCGCCCCCAACTAACATCTTCTCTGCTTCCCATTGCTCTCGAGATGCGCAGCAGAATACTGAACACGCTCCCTGAGGCGCTGGTGCCCTGTCCGCCGCCCCATCCCAGCTCCACCTCGGCCACTCCCGGCTCCCCCCGCCTGCACTCCAGCCGCAGTGGCCTCCCTTCTCTCCCTGCATCTCGTCACGCTCCTTCTGGGTGCGGGGCTCCCGTGCACATCTGTCCCGACAACCACCTCTGCGCCTGGTCAGCCCTTCTCTTCCTTCAGGTCTCGGGGTATCTCTCGCTTCCTGGAGCAAGTCCGCCATGGTGCTCCTGTTCTTCTCCCTGTCTCTCTGTATTAGCTACCCACTGCTGTGTGACGAGTTAGCCCCAAACCTAGCAGCTTAAAACAACAAACGTTTACTATCTCACACAGTTCCTGTGAGTCGGGGGCTGTGCGATGGAAAGAAAGGCACTGGACACATTGATATCCACACTGCACGAAGTGGATGGATGCCTTCAAAATTCCAAGGGAAGAGGATTCCTTACCGTAGAATAGAATTCTGTACTATCCTATAGTCAAGTCATCAATCCAGAGTGAGGGCATACAGTCAGAATGGTCAGCATTAAAAAATCTATAAACAACAAATGCTGGGGAGGGTGTGGAGAAAAGGGAACCCTCCTGCACTGTTGGTGGGAAGGTAAATTGATATAGCCACTATGGAGAACAGTATGGAGGTTCCTTAAAAAAACTAAAAATACAATCACCATATGACCCAGCAATCCCACTACTGGGCATATACCCAGAGAAAACCATAATTCAAAAAGACACATGCACCCCAATATTCATTGCAGCACTATTTACAATAGCCAGGTCATGGAAGCAACCTAAGTGCCCATCGACAGACGAATGGATAGAGATGTGGTGCATATATACAATGGAATATTACTCAGCCATAAAAAAGAATGAAATTGGGTCATTCTTAGAGACGCAGATGGACCTAAAGACTGTCATACAGGGTGAAGTAAGTCAGAAAGAGAAAAACAAGTATCGTATATTAATACATATATGCGGAATCTAGAAAAATGGTATAGATGATCTTATTTGCAAAGCAGAAATAGAGACACAGACATAGAGAAACATATGGACACCAAGGGGGGAAAGGGGGGTGGGGTGGGATGAACTGGGAGATTGGGATTGACATATATACACTATTGATACTATGTATAAAACAGATAACTAATGAGAACCTACTGTATAGCTCAGGGAATGCTACTCAATGCTCTGTGGTGACGTAAATGTGAAGGAAATCCAAAAAAAGAGGGGATATCTGTATACGTATAGCAGATTCACTTTGCTGTACAGCAAAAACTAACACAACATTGTAAAGCAGCTATACTCCAATAAAAATTAATTTAAAAGGGCTTCCCTGGTGGCGCAGTGGTTGAGAATCTGCCTGCCAATGCAGGGGACACGGCTTCGAGCCCTGGTCTGGGAAGATCCCACATGCCACGGAGCAACTGGGCCCGTGAGCCACAATTGCTGAGCCTGCGCGTCTGGAGCCTGTGCTCCGCAACAAGAGAGGCCGCGATGGTGAGAGGCCCGCGCACCGCGATGAAGAGTGGTCCCCACTTGCCACAGCTAGAGAAAGCCCTCACACAGAAACTAAGACCCAACACAGTCATAAATAAATAAATAAATAAAAAGAACGTGAATTTCTTTAAAAAAAAACCTAACCAAGCCTGAGAATACTACCCAGACATTTCATTAAGAATACTCAAGCAATAAGTAAATTTAAAAAAAAAATTAATTAAAAAAAAACAAAAAAACAAAGTGAGGGTATAATAAAGACTTCAGCTAAGCAGGGCATCGAAAAATTAATCTCCACCCTACTCCGGATTATTCATCTATTTGTCTATTTAATTTGTGTGTAACAAATTACTCTAAAACTTAGCCGTTTTAAACAATAAACAAGCACGATCTCTCAGTTTCTGTGAGTCGAGAATCCAGGAATGGCTTAGCTGGGTGGTTCCGGGCCAAGGCCTCTCGCGAGGCTGCTGTCAGCACGCTGGCCGGGGCTGTGGTCATCTAAAGGCTGGACTGGGGCTGGAGATGTACTTCCAAGCTCGTCCTTGTGGCTGCCGGCTGGAGGCTTCAGTTTCTTACCACCTGGGCCTCTACAAAGGGCTGCTCACGATATGGCAGCTGGACTTCCCCAGAGCAAGTGATCCAAGAGAGAAAGCAACCCAGACGGAAGCAGAGACTCTTGACAACCTAGTCTGTAGGGTTACCCTACCCACCGTTGCTTCTGCTTTTCCCCGATCATGAAATCCAGCACACGCAAGGGAACGGAAATTGGGCTCCACCACTTGGAGGGAGGAATATCGAAGAACTCATGGACATATTTTTAAAACCACAACCTCCCAATACGTGAGGTCAGAACCTCCTGCTCGATGGCTCAGCGGTCACAGCGTGCCACACTTCTGCTTCTTACGACTTGTCACAATGGCGGGCACGTGTAACGGATAGGATGCTGTCTGTCTCTCTTTCTAAATTCAAGACTCCATGAAGGCAAGGACCGTGGCACAACTGGTGAATAACACAGCATTTGGTACGTAATAGGGGCTCAATAAATATTTGTTGGATGAATGAACAAGTAAATGAGAGAATGAACAAGGAACAAACAGAAGGGGAAAGAAGGATGGGGAAAAAGCAGGATACAGAAAACGACTACAAGAAAGAAGTCAAAGCTATTTTTTTTAATATACAGGGCAAGGTTAACACAATGAAATGCAAATTCCACTCAGAGCAGCGTGCCAGGCAGCCGCCCTTTCTTTTGACTGCAGCTCAGACACTCTAAGTTATGAGGAGCGAGCCCTGGGCTCAGCCTCGAGTGGCAGGAAACTCCTTCGATCAGCTCAGCAGGCCTCTGGTCACAACAGAAAACCTGTTTTCTGAGCATATATGAGCATGCAGAGGAGCCTGGAAGTCACATCTCACTTGTTAAATGAGGCTTCCTTCCCCGTCCTCCTCGTAGTAACGGTCTTCCAATCCACCGGCTCCCATCAACAGCACCCAGGGAAGCCAGCCGGCCGGTTTGCCCTGTCTCCTTCACTTGGGGTCATCCCACATGCATGGCGGCTCCTTGCCCTGCTGTTCCCAGCACCCCTGCTCCAGAGTCCTGGAAGCACGCCCTCCCCGTGGCGTCGGGCTGTCATGACCAATTAGACGGCAGCCTGAGACGTGGTCTCTGCAGGCGGGACCTTCCAGCTTCCCCCGGGGAAATGTCAGATGGGGGGCGCGGGGGCAGGAGGCAGAGGAGGGCGGCCGGGGAAAGGTAGGGAGAGGGAAGGATGGAGACATTGTTTCACCAATGGGAGGCTTGAACGCAGGACCTGGAGAGGACACGCAATGTCCAGAGCAAACCGCACACACCGAGATCCAAGAGCGTTGCAGCACCCTACCCGATACAGACGCAGCACTGACTGCGTGCAAGATATGGGAAGTGCTCGGTATACGGAAAGACGCCACCCCCGGTCCTGATGTTCCAAGCGCGCACGCGTGCGTGCACATACACACACGCGCGCGCGCGCACACACACACACACACACACACACACACACACACAAAGGGTAAATGACAATATAATGCAAGGTGGCAGATGCCACAGGCTAAATAAGTGATTCACACAAGAGTTGTCAGAACGGAGCTGCCCACTGGGATGAGGCACCCCTGAGAGTTTCTGCAGGAGTTGGGGCGGTAACTCCCCAAATTCCCGCAGCGCTTCGGGGAAGACTACTCCCAAACTACTCCCTGCCCGTGCACGAGGAGTGCGCTCTGCTTTCCACGCGCAGGGCACTGCGACAGCCTGAGACGAAGCAAGGACCTGCCCACCGGGAGTTTACGCTGTAATGGAGTACACGAGATTCCCGTGTGCACCAATACTTGCGATCCAAGCACCGCGTGGATCACAGATATTACTGGGAATGATAATAAATAAAAACAACGATGTGCCTGAGGAATGCCCAGCAGTCTACTCTACCGGGAGGCGATGTGGAACCTCTGCAGGGCTCAGTTTCCACAGCTGCAGAATGGGTTTGTGATCACTGACTGCGGTAAGGAACAAGGCGGCCACCGGCAGTACAGAGGCCTTGAATGTCTTTCCTTCTTCCTCCTTCCCTTCCAGCAAGGGGATCAGGCAAGAAGAAGACAGCATTAGACAAGGGCTTTAAAGGACGGGGTGCTGGGAATGGGAGGTGCTATTTATTCCAGGAAAGGCTGGAAATAAAGGGCCAAGGGTTTGGGGAAGGCCGATTGATTGCAGTACACATAATCAGACCAGTGGGTCCATTTCCTGGCTCTTCGTAAGTGCCAAGTTGACAGACACGGCCTCGTCTAATCCTCACCACTAACACATGAGATGCAAACCATGAGATGCAACCATCGCTGTCCAGATTAAGGGACTGATGCTTAGAGATATCAAGCATCCAACCCAAGCTAGTGGCAGAGTCAGAACCCAAACCCAGGTCCTTTGCTTCAAGGTATAGGCTCATAACCACTTCTTCAGGCTGCCTCTGGGGGGCGCTTCATGCCAAGGAGTGGAAGGCTTGATGTCGGCGTTTGCATCTAGGATCTGGCAGCCTAGGAGTGAGTGCCCTGTGGCATGAAGGAGGTAGTGTCCCCCCACCTCTCTCTCTCACAGGAGTGAACGAGAGGGAGTAGCGGACTTGACTTGGGACTTTGGGAGTGCAGATCTAGAAAGGAGGGGGCTGGACGTAAGACTGAGGCGTCTACTTTGGGTTCCAGGGAGGCTGGTGTTATCACTGACAGAAGGAAGGATTCCTGGTGGAGAGAGGATGAGACAGGCTTGGGTTACATATGTGAAGTGTGAAACACCCCAACCTATCCAAATGGGTCTTAACCTGCTCGGGCTGCTATAACACAATACCATAGACTGAGCGGCTTAAAATACAGAAATGTGTTTTTTCACAGTTCTGGGGCTGGAAGTGTACGATCAGAGCATCTGCATGGTTGGGTTCTGGTGAAGCCTCTCTTACTGGCTGTAGACAGCTGTCTTCTCGATGGATGTGTCCTCATAGGTGGAGAGAGACAGAGCTCTGGTCTCCGCCTCTTCTTATAAGGACACTAATCTCATTGTGAGGACTCCACCCTCATGACCTCATCTCAACCTAATTACCTCCCAAAGGCCCCTCCTCCAGATACCATCATGCTGGTGGTTAGGGCTTCAAAATTCATGTGAATTTGGGGATGACACAAGCATTCAGTCCGTGACAAAATGTCAGCATCTAGCTAGCGGAGTGAAGTGATAAGGGGGAGCTTGAGAAAGAAGAAAGGTCCAAATGTAGAGAACGAGAAGCATTTGGACAACAAGAGTTGAAAACCCGAGGGGGTGTGAGAAGGCCAAAGCAAGAGAGAAAGGGGCAGGGGACCTGCATTGGCTGGTGGTTGAGGGAAGAGGAATTGGTGAGGGTTTGGCTTGTGCACTCGGACATGAATGAGTGTGTGTGAGTGTGCAAGGGCGTGTGTGCACACGCATTGTTCATGCATGTATACGTGAGAGAGAGAGAGATCACGTGAATGCAAGCAAGCAGGAGGGAAACCAGGAAAAGGCAGAGTGGAAGCCAAGTGTGGAAAGCACTGCAGAAATGAGGAAGGAGGAGAAAGTCAAAACTATATAATGCTCCACTAGGACCAGGAGATGTAGAAGAATTTAAAAGCAGCAACCAGGGGGGCAACAGATTAATATATAACCGTTTTCCTGAAGTGATAGGGGACTAGACACTGCAAGTACACTGAGGAAGGGGCGAGGCAGAAGACAATGACTCAAAGGACAGCAGGGCCAAAAGAAGGACTTGCAGGATGTTACAGAGATTTGCTTGTTTGCAGATAGAGAATTGAGAAGGAGAAAACAAAGAGTCCAGAGCGGGGAGGGTACTCCAAGCCAGCTCCGGAAATGGGATGGGCTGTCTAGAATTTAGAAAACAGGGAATGAAAGGGGCAGAAAAGTGAAATGCCAGAATTAGTAGTATATTTATATCACGTGACTCAAAGATGACACTTAAAAACTACTGTGCCACGCAATGGGATATTATTCAGCAGTAAAAAGGAATACAGTACTGGCACGGACTGCAGCATGGATGAACCTTGAAAATGTTATGCTCAGTGACAGAAGGCAGACACAAAGGATCATATATTACACGATTCCATTAGTACGAAACGTCCAGAACAGGCAAATCTGTAGAGACAGAAAGCGGATTATCAGTTGCCTAGGTCTGGGGAGGAATACGGCTAAGGGGTGCAGGGTTTGGGGGTCAGTGAAAAGTTCTTAAGTTGACTGGGGTGATGGTTGCACAACTGTGAATATACTAAAAGCCACTGAACTGTACACTTTAAACGGGTGAGTTGTATGGTATGTGAATTACACCTCAACAGAGCTGTTAGAAAATTTACTACGTACGCATATGGATGTGAGGGGCCTTTGGGGGTGATAAAAGTTCTACATTTGGATTATAGGGATGTTTGCACAATTATAAACTTACAAATAAACACTGAATTGTACATTTAAAACTGGTAGATTTTATGGTACATCAATTATATCTCAATAAAGCTGTTTAAAACAATAAAATTTTTTTTAAACTTCACAATGTAGATAAAACACTCTATAAGAGTTTCCGTACATTCGGATTAAAACGCTTCAAAAATATACCAAGCCATCTATCAAATGAGAATTACAGTTCTGCAGAATCACTGTGAGGATAACAGAAGATCTTTTTCGTGACCCACAGAAGACTCTCAATCGAGTACAGCTCTGATTAAGGGGAAGAATCTCAACTCTGAAGCTGCAGCCTCTGAGATACAACCCAGGGAGGGAGATAAGAGGATTTCCCCTCCTGGGTGGAGAGTAGGCTTGTGGCCCCAGGGATAAACTTGGCCCTGAAATCACACTGGCCAATGTGAGTGGGGAGGGGAGGGAGCGAAGAGATGCAACATCAAGGAATGGGGAAGGGCTAGAAAAGTCATTTCTAGCTGTTGGACAAGAGAGAACTGTGCATTGTAACCAGCAAGGCTTTGTAGATGCCCTGGGGGAAGCAAGAAAGAGGATGGTCATATGCGTCAGCTGGCTGTGTTCCCAAAGCCCAAAGGATGTGTCCAAGTCCCCATCGCAGATGAGCCAGCCCCAGACTGCAAGTGTCCACAGAATCCCTCTGCCTGTTGGGACAAGCCACTGAGCAGTCCTGAGGGACCCGCAAGGGCAAGCACCCAGCCTCAGCTCTTTTAAACGCATGGTCCCTTCTACCAGACAAGAATGGGATGTCTTCCCCAACGTTCAGTGCAACACTATTTACAGTAGCCAGGTCATGGAAGCAACCTAAATGCCCATCGACAGACGAATGGATAAAGATGTGGTACATATATACAATGGAATATTACTCAGCCATAAAAAGGAACGAAACTGGGTCATTTGTAGAGACGTGGATGGATCTAGAGACTGTCATACAGAGTGAAGTAAGTCAGAAAGAGAAAAACAACTATTGTATACTAATGCATATATGTGGAATCTAGAAAAATGGTACAGATGAACCGGTTTGCAGGGCAGAAATTGAGACACAGATGTAGAGAACAAACGTATGGACACCAAGGGGGGAAGTGGCAGGGCGGTGGTGGTGGTGGGATGAATTGGGAGATTGGGATTGACATGTATACACTGATGTGTATAAAATAGATAACTAATAAGAACCTGCTGTATAAATAAATAAATCAATAAAATAAAATTTAAAAATTCAAAAAAAATTAATTTTTTTTAAATGGGATGTCTTTCTTTCTTGTTTGTAGAAACAAGGGCTTTGGTTTTCCCATCAGCAGATTAAATCTCAATGCCACGTGCTGCTTTTAGCCACACTGCACCCCTGAAGCACCTGCCCCCGGCCTCACTGCCCCGGGTTAAGGACCCCCAATGCAGCTCCATCCCGCACGGTACAGAAGGGGCAATGCTTCCAGAATCTTGGGCTCGCAAATATTGTTATGGGGTCACACTCTCCAGCCAGCCTTTCAGCCAGCCAAGGGCTTGGCAAGTGACCTCAAATGCAGACTTCACTGGCTGTGTCCCTGCCTTTGCAGAAACAATTAAGGACCATGAACCTTTCCAGGGTTGAAGCATCTTTGCATCCAGAATCTGCACCACCTGCTTGGGCATGAACTCTTGGGCAGAGAAAACCAACACACTCAGGGGACGCAAAGAAGCCAGACAGGCTACCGAGGGGCCTGGCTGTGCCGCGCTAGGCAGGTATGGCGTGCCACTTCCTTCGTGGACGCAGGGCTTAAAGAGTTTAAAAGATGATGGTAAGCCCCGCGGTGAGGTTCCTTCTGGTGTCCTTTTTCCATCGCTTGGCAACAGACCCACTGAGAGCTGACCCCGCCCCAGCCAAGTCCTCAGACCCTAGAGGGCAGATCCCATCAGTTTTCTCAGCTTTGCATCTCCACGCCCGGCACAGAGTGGACCCTTGATAGGTATTTAATAGAATAAAGGATGAGTCTCACTTCATCCTTCAGCCAAGCTCCCCACTGTGGCCTTAAACGGAGGGGAGGTGAGGAGGACCATGGAGATGAAGATGATTCAGCCAGGATTCAGGTATTTTTGCTGCCGCCCCGTGGTAAGATGCCCTTCTTTTCCTCAGGCCTCATCAATCACACCCCATTCTCACCAACCTTACACACGAAATGAACTCTTGGAGACAAATGCCTGCAGTCCATGCCAGAGCCCTTGTTCCTGTTTCTACATTTCTTTGTAAACATTGTCCTGATATATTTTTATTCTGAGTCCCCACGTTTGAATGTGAAGTCCTAGGATCGTGGAATCACCATCTATGATTTCCCCGGAGTTCTGCCTGGATCTGTGTCCAGCAGCCACCGTCATGGAAAGCCCTGACCCCAGTGCAAAGCCAGCAGGGGGCCACACACCCGTGCTGGAAGCATGCACCCCGCTTCACTCCCACTCCCAGCCCAGGCCAGGGTGTGTGGCCATGACTTGGAATTTAGAGTCTAGAGTTGGATACAATCTATTACAAAGATACCTAAGCAATTTAACTGCAACTCTAAGACTGCAAAAGGAATGGTTAACCACACAAGAAGGTAATGTGCTTTCAAGCAGCTTAAAAGCTTTTGCTGATGAGGGAGGCAGAGTGGAGTAGTAGCAGGACCACCCAACAGCTCAAGTGCCCTGCTTCTGGTCCCATCTCTGCCACTACCTGGCTGTGGAAGCTTGGACAAGCCAGCCAGTTTCTTGATCTGTAGAGTGAGCATACCAAGGTAAACCAGATAATTTCCAAAGTCCCCATCAGCAAAGGACTTTACTATTCTAGGACACATGGATGAACAAGTGCGATGATAAATAAATACCAGGTCTGTTCTTGTAACTCCCTCCTGTGCGTGTAAATATCGTGATACTATTTCAAGAGTCGCGGTGGGTGGGGGAGGGGCTCAGTTCTCACATGAGCATCCTGCCTGAGGATCAGCATCCCTCCCCCTACTTTTGGTGACGGCACCCGCCTTTCTTTGAGAACGCCCCCACCTCCAGCCCTTGCGGTCTTGATGGGACTGCTGAACAAACCCCATCCCACCCTCACCTCCAGGCTGCACGTGAAACTCTCACCCACCCTCACCCCGGCCTGCTGGCATCCCAGGCCTCTACAGAGGCCAAGCTCGAGGGAGGCTGACGGGCGAGCTGGGGTGCCGGCAACAGCAGGCCAGCTTGTTAATTCAGTGGACTTTGCAGTTAGCACGTGGAGTTGGCCGCACGTGACGCCTGATGTTCGGTTTGTCCTAAGTGCTGTTGGGCATCTGAGGACAGCGGATTAATATTCATGAGGGCAGAAGACCCGGCCGGCATTCCCTCCCTCTGTTGATGGGTGAGACACAGCCTCAAGCCTCCCTTCCCCCTGTTTGCAGGCTTGGATTTGAAGATGACCTCATCAGTTCGCTCGGGAATGGCAGGTGGGCTCCCACATCAACTCGAGGCTCCAACGGCGGAGACCAGGAGATGGGACTGACTTGTGTCAAACTTCTCTGGCCCCGAGGTCCTTTAAAGCACGGAAATCGGGAGAGACACCTGTTCCAGTCACACCTGGCGATCCTTTCCACTAATGAAAGCGGTACCTGTCATTTTAGTGGGATTTGGGGAAGAAGTAGAAATGCAGGTGCTAAAGCTGCCATGTTTAAAGGAAGTTTGCTTAACTATCTGAAGTCTCTGTTCTGTTTTGTTTAACTTTTAAAATACAGAAAACACTAGTAATAATAATCACGGAATAGTATGGTAAGAAAATGTCTTTCCCAATTCTAAAACAGTATTGGTTAATCTACTGAAGCTAAACATATATCTACCCTTCACACAGCAATTCCATCCCTAGGTATATACAAGAAAAATGAGTGTACATGTCCACTAAAACACATATGGCTTTTCTTCTAATGGCTCCAAACTGGAAACACCCAAGTATCCAACCACAGCAGAATGGATACATGGCAGCATATATAAATCAGTGGAATTCTATTCAGCAGAATAATAATAATAATAATAAATGAATGCAACATATTCATGAAAGAATTTCAAAGCAAAAGAAGCCAGATACAGAAGAGAACGTGCAGTATGATTCCACTAAACGATATTCAAGAACAGGCGAAAACTATTTATGATAAAATAAGTTAGGGAAGGGAGGTAAGGAAGTATTCTGTGTTGCTAGAAATGTTTTGCCTTGACCTGAATAGCAGTCACAGGGTTGTAGACATACGTAAAAATTCTTTGTGGTGTATATTTAAGATGTCTTACTGTGCATGTGTTATAACTTGATTTTTTAAAAAGAAAAAACATCACAAAGTATAATTTTAAAGCTTTGTGGGAAAATATTTTCTGAGAAAAAAAAAAGATACATTATATTTTTAGAAACCCACCTGGGTCTCAGAAGTAAGGGGAGGGACCAGCATCTTTGTACATCAGAGGTGCAGTCACTGAGATGCTGTAACTAAAACACAGAGCTTAATCCTTCCTCCTCCAGCTCTGGGTTCAGTGGTGTGATCCTTG
Source organism: Balaenoptera physalus (assembly GCF_965194825.1). Taxonomy (NCBI): domain Eukaryota; kingdom Metazoa; phylum Chordata; class Mammalia; order Artiodactyla; family Balaenopteridae; genus Balaenoptera; species Balaenoptera physalus. Next base: position 5,300,774 of record NC_138901.1, read on the forward strand.
GCAAGTCACACCTTTTCTGAGCTTCAGCCATGACGGACATTATTTAATTAATTTATTTATTTATTTATTTGGCTGCATTGGGTCTTCGTTGCTGCGCGCGGGCTTTCTCTAGTTGGGGCGAGCGGGGACTACTCTTCGTTGTGGTGCTCAGGCTCTAAGCACGCAGGCTTCAGTAGTTTTGGCACGCAGGCTTCAGTAGTTGTGGCTCACGGGCTCTAGAGCACAGGCTCAGTAGTTGTGCCACATGGGCTTAGTTGCTCTGCGGCATGTGGGATCTTCCCGGACCAGGGCTTGAACCCGTGTCCCCTGCACTGGCAGGTGGATTCTTAGCCACTGAGCCACGAGGGAAGTCCAACATTATTTTTAATGTTCACTTCTAAATTCTTTGACCACTGAGTAAAAGGTGGGATTTTTTTTTTTTTTTTTTTGACAAAAAAGTCTTCTATCTCTTTCCTCCTTTTCAACCAGACACACAATTTCTTTGCTCTTATCCTCCCACCACTGACCGGATGAGAAGCTCTCAGCGTTCAGAGACCACATCACCTGTGTCTTCTCTACTCAACTAAGTACCTCAGTGAGATGAATACAGCAGACACTGTTAGATGAAAGAGCCTTATTTTGCCATAAAGTATATTGGATCTAAAGCAAAGACTTATATCTATAAACCTATGAAATCTACAATAAAGCTGATGCATCCACGATAAAAATTCTATAAGCCAAGCTGTCTAACAATATAAGGTTTTGGAGAGAGTAACTATTTCTACCAGCCAACTTAATGGACCCGTGAATAAACTGCCTTTTTCCCCCACCTCGAACTTGGCTTTAGTAAAAAATGATATTGTACTTCCTTTGGCCAAAAATAAGAAAAACTAAACATATTGTGTTTGGAGAGAAAGCTACTCCCCGAGGTCATCTTAATTTAACCAGAGATCATTTCTGTGGGAAGACAAGTATCTGGGCATTCAGTTTGATGGGCTGGCAGCCTTTTTCCTTCAGCAGATCTTCCCCCAGAGTCGAGTGTAAGAATCAGCACCATTATATCCTAGACATTTGGGTCGCTATTTGAAACCAGAGCAACAATAAAAAGTAATGTGAACCGGAATGATTTAGAATCTAGAGTCTAGGGTTGGATACAACCATTACAAAGATGCCCAAGCAATTCAATTACAACTGTAAGACTGCAAAAGGAATGGCTAACCACACAAGAAGGTAATGTGCTTTCAAGCAACTGAAAAGCTTTTGCTGATGAGTGAGGCAGAGTGGAATAGTAGCAGGACCACCCAACAGCTCAAGAGCCCTGCTTCTGGTCCCATCTCTGCCACTAGCCAGCTGTGGAAGCTTGGACAAGTCATCCAGTATCTTGATCTGGATAAAGTGGGTAAACTAAGTAATTTCCAAAGTCCCCTTTACATGATGAACTTTACTATTGTATGATACATGGATAAAAACTGCAAAGATAAATACAAAGTCTGCTCTTATAACTTCCTCCTGTGCCTGCAAATATTTTGACGGTCTTTAAAGAAGCACTGTGTCTGGGAGGGGCTCAGTTTTCGTATGCTCAGAATCCCTACCTCTTCTTTGTGGAGACAGCACTCTGATTTTCTCTGAGAAACCCCACCAGACGAGGCCAATCAGATTTTCTCTTCCAGAATTAAACCTTGGGCTGAACAATACAGGGGCAGAAAAGAGTTGTTTCTGAGTCATTATGGTGTCAGCCCTTTGAAGAGACTGTCTATTAGCTCACATCTACCATTGCAGATCTTGGGATGTCTCACCCTTGGTCCCCCAAGGCCTGGCTATTCCGTTTTCCTTTTGATTCTCTGAGTTACTCCTTATACTTCTGATAAACTCCTTGGTATGACTAAGCTGGCCAGAGCTGACATCTGTTGCTTGCAAAGAATCCTAACTGACACTGAACTCTTTTCTGGTCTATCGTGGGACTTTCAATTATCTTTTGAAGTAATAGAATTGTATTCATTTTAAAGTACCCTAAAACAAAAAAAAAAAAAAACTAGATTTTAAAAATCTAATAAGACATCCCTTTCCTTTAACTAGAAAAAGTGGAGCTATTGCACATTCCGAGTCATAAACGTAATTTTCTGCTGTCACTGTGCTCAGATTAACTTGGTAAAAGAGCATGGCTCTTTATCACGCTGGACCAGAACTAAGGTCAACTGCATTCAAGTATCAAACCCTGGAACTAGTTCTGTCCTCCTCTATAATCACGGATATCACCAGAATCCTTTGCAACTCTCGGCAGCATCCAATCTCCCAAGCACTCCCTGGAGAGAAAAACAGAAGCTGATCACTCAGCCAAAAGCCCATTATGGCACCTCTGGGATTTCTTCTGCCAGGAAAGCAATGAGCTTCTTTTTAGCGGGTGGTCCAAAGCTATGCCAGAGCTATGACTTCCAACATTACTTTTGCAAAGAGTAAAATGCCTATGGTCAGGGCAGAATGGCACAGAGGGGGGCTTCAAGGAAGGACACCTACACCCCATTAACAAAGACTAGAGTCAATCTCCCTGCTAGTGTGGCTTTGGGACCCAACATTGAAAACTTGTCACTGACAGTGCTACTTATTTATCGTTGGGGATGGCTGGTTATAAGGCTTTGAGGATGACTTTCTTGAAAGGGCGCAGGGAGACGTATCATGGGACTTACCTGGTCTCAGAACTGCTGCTGACAAAGACAACCAGCATCACCCTCTTGTTCTAAAACCGTGCTGTCCAATACGGTAGCCACGTGTGGCTATTTAAATTTGAATGAATTAAAACTAAATAAGGTTACTATCCGCATATCCAATATGGTTGCTAGTGGGTACCATATTGGCCAGGGCAGATACTGACTATTTCCATCACCATAGGACGCTCCCTCTGTTGGACGGTACTGATCTACACAGAGGGGCCTGATGCTCTGTGCAGGTCTTAGTGAGGAGCGGTCCCTCCAGAACGGTGCTGCTCCCCAGTGGTCCCAGGGAAAGTGGGGGAGCAAGGAGGACAACCATATCAAAGACCCCCTTGAAGAGAATTATCAGAGTAAGGATGAAAGAACGTCTCCTTACTCAAGACAAGGGAGGGGCCGCTCCAAGGAAAATGCCTGCAGCGCTTGGCATGCTTCCCTGGGGAACTGCTCTCTGAACGTCTCCTGGAAGAGTCCCGAGGGCAGAAGGTGGCTAGGAGAACTCCAGTGGCAGCCTGAGGAGAGGGGGCTGCCTGGGAGTAGCCTGCATTTCCAGAGGACAAAGGGGCCAAGCGAAGGGGACCTGATACAATCTGTAAAGGTTCACCCCTCAGAGGTCTACCTACAAGGGCACATTGACTCTCATGGAACTGGTGCAGAGAGGACCACTGGGGGTGAGGGGGACTCCTAAGTGGTCATCACAAGAAGCCCTGCCCCCACCAGTGGGTATTCCCTTGAGGAGGCTCAGAAGACCCCTCCAAATTAGGACCCCATGAGATAAAGGTTCCACACTTGAGAATATGCTACCTTGAGGGCACCAGCACTGAATCGCAACCCTGACCTTCAGGGAAGACCTTCTGGCAGCTGCCTCCCCACCTCTTCTTTCTCTCTTCCTTCAACTGCAAGGCACCAGCAAGATGAGCAAAATAGGGAGTTAAAAAAAAACACACAAGGAAAAGAGAGACCACCCACCTCCGACCCACTGTAGGCCGCTAAGGCTAATCACACCAGGAGCTCTTGGTGGAGAGGCGGCACTGAAGTTACGGTGGACTGGCTCGTCAGCACTGAACGTGACAATCAACCCAAAACTTACTGGAAAATTTAGGTATCTGCTCGTGAAAGCATCCAGGGGTGAGGAAGGGAGAATCAACAGGGGAGTTAGATAGACACGGATGTGAAAATAAAGCCATTCTATGATTTTACCCTACAAATTCAGAAGGTTCTAGAAGAAATGCATGAGAAAGGTGTAGCCCAGGTAGGACAGAGGGATGCAGTAAGCCCATGAAGAGTTGGTGGTGGTAAGAGAACAGCATTAAGAATGACACCAGAGGGCTTCCCTGGTGGTGCAGTGGTTGAGAATCTGCCTGCCAATGCAGGAGACACGGGTTCGAGCCTTGGTCTGGGAAGATTCCACATGCCGCGGAGCAAATAGGCCTGTGAGCCACAATTACTGAGCCTGCGCGTCTGGAGCCTGTGCTCCGCAACAAGAGAGGCCGCGATAGCGAGAGGCCCGCGCACCGCGATGAAGAGTGGCCCCCACTTGCCGCAATTAGAGAAAGCCCTCGCACAGAAACGAAGACCCAACACAGCCATAAAATAAAAATAAAACAAATAAAAAAAAAAAAAAAAATTAAAAAAAAAAAAAAAAAAAAAAAGAATGACACCAGAGACCTGCCAGTTTTGGAAAGTAGACCACTGGCCATGGCAACACCATAAGGCATAGAGAACTAGCTCCATCTTACATAGAGAAAATGGTGGCTTAAAGAAATTCAAAAGCTAACCCAAGAAGACTAGTGAGTGGCCAAGCCGGGATTCAAACTCCAGTGGGCTCTTCACCACCACACTGCCACTTCTGCAGGGAGTGGTCTTGAATGGGGGGCCCTTTTCAAGAGGCAGCTTAAGCACATCACTGGTTCTGAGACTCTCTGGTAAACCACTGTGTAGGGGCAGAGCTGATGCTGACTTCCGATATCTTTTCTCCCCCTTATCTTAGCAAGAGAATACTGTGTACTAGAACTTTCCAGAAGGCAGAGCAAGAGTTTGAAGTTGTCTTCCTTGGTACTATTGGAAGAAAGGAGTGATGGCTGGAGCTCCAATGGTGATCTTGGACTATGAGGCAACTTTAAAGCCACGTGCAAAGCAAAAAACTAGAAAATGCCTATGTCTCTGGATTTGTTTTGTATTTGCCGTACCCATGCTGGACTGCCTGTCTCCAGACTTCTTTTAAATGAGAGAAGAAACCGTTGTTTGAGGTTTTCTGTGTAGGCAGCCAACCCCTTATCCTAACTGGGAAATCAGAAAGACCACTGGAGAGATTACATACCATGGTCTTCAAAGTCCCACATGCCTCCTTCGAAAGCATCTTGACAAGATTTCTGTGGGCTGAGAAAAGTTCCTGACAGTGGTCTTCCGGTTGTAGAGTGTATGTATATCTCCACGACCGTATTCCTCAGACTGGGCTTGAACTCAGGGATCCCTACACCTTTTACAGGCATAAACTCCCAGACACAGCTTTGAGCAACGGTGGTATTGGGGAGTTATTTTTTAAAACATCTCTTAGCTATTTCTTTTGCTCTTTCTTCCCACCCCCATCCCTGTGCTAGGGAGAAAAAAAAAAAAAAAATTAGCCAGGCAAGAGTACATTCAATTCCCTTTCTTAATTAGAAGCAAAACATTTGGAAAGCGGTGGCACAGTCGCTCGAAGAGCATTTGCAAATTATCCACGAGCGCAAAGCTAGCATATTAAGCAAAGCAACGGGGGTTGGAGAATACATTCCAGGCTAGTGGAGAGCGTGATCCAGACCTGCAGAGGCATCTGTCAGTCGCAGCCGGTGCAGGGCTCCTAATCCCTTCACTCATTGCTGGCCATGCACGGAGAAGGGCTCGCGTGAGATACAAAAACAAAAAACAAAAAAACCCAAAGTGCCAACAGCATCGCCACGAACTCTATCATCCCGAACTAACACAGCAGAGCACCTAATGGATTTTAGGGAAGCTTTCAGATAAATAATCATTTCCTGGTAGCGGAGATTAGATTTCATACACCATGGCTCAGCCCAAGCTGAAGCAGAGAGATGTGAAGAACAGAGTTCTTTTTCTAAAAGAAAAATTCACTTCTGATCCACTAATAGACAAGGAACTATGCCTTCCAAACTCTGTGGCCTGGGGAAGGAAGTAGCTATCTTGATCATGAGCATTTTCTGACTTCAGTGGTTCTTGGGAGCCAGCTGTGTCATAGCAGATGTAGGAATGGCTGACTACAGCAGATCCTGGGCTGCCTTTCACCGAAAAATGTTAAGAGCAAGTTGGCACACAGTAGGCACTCAATGGATGCTGGCTACGACAACGCCATAACCTCCCAAGATAAGCCAGGGTATTTCATTTTTAGGCAGTTCTAACTGAAAAAACTATTCCTTAAGCTGTGCTAACATCTATTCCCCTGTACCTTTCACTCCTTGGTTCTACTTCCGGTTTGGAAGGGAACACAGGATGAACCCAGAGTCTTTTCGCCATGGTGGTCCCTCTACGATGGAAAGTAGATTCTATCACCCACATCTGCTTTCTCCAGCCTAAAAGGTCCAGTCATTTGAGCCACTGCTTCCTCTTCGAGTTTCTAGCCCAGCAGGCTGGAGGCTCTCATCTGCAGGCCCATGGGTGTGGAGCTGTCTTCTACCCTTGGGTACTCGGAGGAGGGTGCAGATGGACCAGGAGCCCCGAGGGGAACCACTTCTTGGGGTTGACTTAGCTTCCCGGGGCTTCCTCAATGCCTCGCAGAGAGAAGGTGAGCAATGAATACTGAGACCAGTAAATGACTGAATGAACGATTATGTCTCTTACTGAATTAAAACCCAAATTCTTTTTCTTGCTCCTGAACATGCTTTTATCACGTGTTTGGGGGATCTAATTTCAGGACTCTACTTGGGTCCCTGTTTCTGCTCATTTTCACCTCGTTAGAGCCCATCGGAATTCCAGCGTGTTGAGATCTTCTGATTTAATGACTTAATCATCCCACAAATTACCTGTCCCTCCCAGCTTTGTGTCAGCTACAGACTAATTGGCATGCCATCAATATACTCATCTGAGTTGATTAATTATATTTGGCTTATATTCGTATTACAGGTTTTTTAAGGGGCAGGGTAAACATCCTTTGTCTTGTCTTTCTGAACGGAGGGTGTTATGAACTCAACTGTGCCCCCCAAAACCCATATGCTGAAGTCCTAACCCCCAGGACCTCAGAACGTGACCTTATTTGGAAATAGGGTTGTTGTAGATACATTAGCTAAGATGAGGGCACACTGGAATAGGGTGGGTCCCGACTCCAACATGACTGGTGTCCTTATAAAACAGGCACTTATAGCGGGAAGACGAACGTGACGAGACACAGGGAGACGACGGCCATCTACAAGCCAAGGAGAGAGCCTGGAACAGACCCTTCCCTTGCAGCCTCAGAGGAACCACCCTGCCGACACCTTGATGTTAAACCTCCATCCTCCAGAGCTGCGAGGCAATAAATTTCTGTTCTTTAAGCCCCTCAGTTTCTGGTACTTTGTTAAGCAGCCCTAGGAGACTAATACAGAAGGAGAGGAACACATGGCCCTGGGGGCCCTCTCAGCTAAAATTGTTACCTCTGAGACATGAAGAAGCTTTATCTGTGCCTTAAACGCGCCAGGGGAGAAGGGAGCATTTAGGTACCACTCCTGGACGTGGTCCCCTTCAATTCTTCAGCCTGCTGACACAATAGCATAGAGCAGATGTGAACTTTTGTGGCTTGGACAAAGAATCCCTTGAGGATGGCCATGAGGATTTTTTTTTTCTTTATTACGAGCGCCAGAGTTCAGAGGAAGATATCTAGGTTCATCGATTACCACCATCTGAAACATGCAAATAATTCAAAGATGGAGAATGGAAAAGGGTATGCTGCTGCTGTGAAACCTTCAAAAAGAACATCTCACCCCCACGGAAAGAGAAAAGCTGGGACAATAAATGAAAACTCCGAATTCAAGAGCCAAGTTGTGTAACAGCGGGGGGTGGGTCCTGGGGTCCACACGTCTGATAAGAAATCAGGATTAAAATCGTTGCTTAATTCTGTCTGTATCAGAAAGTGCTCACTGATAACAAAAAAAGATGCAAACCTCAACTCCCTGTTTGTCAACTTGGGTACTAACTCAGCTGTGTCTCGGATAACACATCAATTTGTTAAAAACGCACACAGCAGAAGGAGCTACTTCTCTTCTTCCAGTTGTCAGAGCAAAACTCCTTTACTCTTCTGTCCAGCAACCCGAAGGAAAACAAGGGAATTTGTGGCTTGGTTTCCTTGACAACCTTATCTTCACTCCAGGCACCATCTCCTGTCTCTAAGCAACAGCGCACTCTTCAGAATTACAGGGAGGTAAAACCCAGCACTCATCCGGAGTCTTTGAGGACCAAGCAAATCAGGGCAGAGCAACTGGTCCCTTACAGGGCAGGGGCCCAGGAGCACGGAAAGGTGAATGGGCCCAAATGTCCTCCCCAGACCCCAGCATTCCCCCCGAGTCCTTGGCGCTTGGAATTCCACGTCTCCACCCTCCTCCCCTGGTTTATTCCTCTGTCCTCTGCAGGGGTCAGTGACTCAGTTCATCAGCTGGCTTCCCCCCCACACGCCCCACGGCCGACAGAAAAGCCCTACGTGGCCCTTGTGTGAAGGAGAGGCTGACCCCGGAGCACAGGGCACAAAAAGGAAAGCTAAGATGCCACCGTGACTTTTCGTAAACAAATGGCTCGGCTGGAGAAAAGTGTCTGATTAAAAGAGAAGGGTTGCTGGGCTGACATTTAAGAAGACTTTGTTTGCACCTGAAAACAGGATTCAGAGATTTTTATTTCTTCCCTGGCACCATGTCCCCACCTCTGCCCTAGCATCTCTGCGCCAGGAAGCGTTTCTGAGAATATACAGAGAGGAGCAAGTGAACAGAATCTCTGGAAATGAAAGCTCTGAACCTTAATGACAGCAAGAGAAGAGAGCTGATGAGTGCGAAGCTCGGAAGTTGAAAGGGAATGAGATCTGGAAGGCAAAGGTGCCGGTAAACGGCGCTTTCGACTGCCGTGTCCAATAATCAGGATCACTGCTGCTTACCTGGTACCTTTATGTCTCAGGCAGGCTCATTTCCACGAACATAGTTCGTTCTTAAATCACCCGTGAAGCAGGGGTTGGGGCAAGAATTATTCACCTTCCTTCCTTCAACTTGGAAGTTGAAAGTTGTCAAACATAACGATCACACAGTTATTTTCAAAATGAGATAAAAACTAGAGACTCTGATTCCTAACTCATCCGCGGTTTGGCTCGTCTAAACTGCTATAATGCAAATGCAATTTCCAAGTTTTCTTGTCCCCAGGAGCTGTGAGTTATTTGCTGATTAATGTTTTTCAGGAGCCCATTAACATGACAGATCTGTTTGAGATTCCTGTCCTTGTTCGTTCTCCCTTGAGTGGAATTATTAAGTAGAAAAGCCCGATTTCACCGTCAAGCCCTCATCCGAGTTCCATTTCCAATAGCTGCTTTGCCGAGGGTGGAGCTGAAGTCTCGAGCAGGGGCTGCAAAGATCAGCTGATTAGCGACACTTCCAGGGTCAGGAAAAATACCAAGTAGTGGGAGGAGGAGATTAGGGGCTGGGGGAGTGACTGTGCCGAGTGATTTGTAGGACACGGTTGGTGGGGGGGGGCATGGCAAGCTTTGGCACAAGGTCCGGGGCAACAGGAAATGGGATCAAATATATACTCCCAATAGCTACCAACCAGGGCAAGGGCGGGCAGAGTCACCGCTGATTAGGGCGAGACCTTGAATGAGGATGTGGTGCCGCCCCTTTGGGCAGGTAATACCCAAAAAACACAGACCATGGGGTTGTCTAGTCTCTAAAGAGTTGGGCCTCTGAAGATGGGTGGTTTGAAACGGCTTGAAAATCTAGGTGTTGGAGGGAGCTCGGGTTCATGGAAAGCCCCCAAGGGGCTGCACACAGACTCAACTGGCAACCTTTAGGCTCGCTGTCAGGAGCCGTGCATCTTTTCCTCTCTGCGCCCAAATCCCCAGGCTGAGTGCACCACCTCTGAAGGGGTCTCCACGTCACCAAGAAGATGTGAGCCCAAAGCAACGGACGTTGTTAAGTGAAGTCACATCTGTGCTAAGCAGGGAGCTCGAATGGCAATTAGCTCCCTGAAAAGGGAGACAAACCAACGAGAGGAGGGATGGACCACAAAGTACATTTAGGTGTCATTTCACTCGCTGTACTTAATCAGAGAAAGGAAAAGAAAATGGAATGTTGATTTCAGGACTCATCCTTGGTTAATTGGTATTTGCAGAACACAGTAACATTTTAATTATTTTCAACGCCACATCATAACAGCTATCAAGGGAGTACAGACAAAATAGAATAAACAGGGACTTATTAAATACATAATTAATGTGCACTAAAATTAGCATATATGAATACGAATGAGCTGAGACCATTAGAAAGTTCGCACCTCAAATGTTATCAATTGATTAAGCTGCACCTCGGATGTCAGCGACTGATTAAACCTGTTACCTGCTACAGCTTCTGAACAAATGAGGTCACTCAACAGGGGAGAGGCAGGCTTGTCAGAAGATGGCACGGTTCCTTGGTGGGTTCTCAGGCTAGCGCGAAGGTGCTGGGTATTTTTATAAACCAAAACTTTAGAAACGCCACCATTCTCTTTACAGTGAAGCAAGGACAAATCCAGCTCTTGTCAAAGATCATCGCAAAGCCAGCGGGGACTCTGGAATTTTTAGTTAGCAACACGATCATACCTTCAATTACTGAGGATGGCAGCAGATAGCACGGGGGTGCTGTCCTGGGTGGTTTTTCCAGGAGCAGGAAAGGGTCTGAAGGTATTTCTCACTGCAGCCTTGGGCTCGGATGGAGCCGCCCAACTGAACAGAGCAGAAGTGATACAATTCTGGCAGAAAAGATGACTCCTGACAGTGAGGTGATCTGCCCCGCACCCATGGAGGCGGGTCGGCGCTGTGGCTATGTATGACCTCCTAGTTACCTCGTTAACTATTGGAAGAAAGAGAACAGCCTGATGTCCAGCCAGCCAGTGGCTTCGACCCTTCCTGCCTGCCTGTGTGCGGGGCCTCTTCTCATCCCCTCTACTGTGGACGGAAACACTGGCAACTGGTCCTACAACGTCTGGGCTCAATCACAACTCTTTAAACAGTAAATATGATTTTGTATGCACCATCTTCAAAGTCTTCGATGTTCACCGAACCAAAAGAAAGATCACACCTTTGCAGTGAGAGCTTGTCTTGATTCTGCTGACTTCCTGTGAGAATCGATTCATCCGGCACTGTATTATAATATGTGTGTATAAACTTTCTCCTGCTGGATTGCAAACTCTTTCAAAGTAAGGACTGTCTTGCATTCTTTTTTGTACCTCTGGGAGCACCTACATCTGTGCCATCCAAAGTGGCAGCTACTGTGGGACTTCCCTGGTGGTCCAGTGGGTATGACTCCACGCTCCCAGTGCAGGGGGCCTGGGTTCGATCCCACATGCATGCCGCAACTAAGAGTTTGTGTGCCTCAACTAAGAAGTCCTATAGATCCCGCATGCCACAACTAAGACCCGGCACAGCCAAAATAAATAAATAAATATTAAAAAAAAAACAAAACCAACGTGGCAGCTACTAGCCCTGTGTGGCTACAAGACACGTGGAATTTGGCTCGTATGATGGAGAAATTAAATAATTTAATTTTAATTAATTTAAGTTTAAATTTGAAAACGGAAGAAGTATAAAATCTTTTTGCATGATACACAATTTTTTTTTTTCGGTAGGGCGACATTTTACTTGAATCACTGAAAATTTCACTTGAATCATCCAGAATACGATGTGCCAGAAGTGTAAAATACACACTGGATTTCAAAGACTTTAGTATGAAAAAAAAGAATGTGAAATAATCTCGATTTTTACAATAATGATTCTATGTTGAAATGACAATATTTGGGCTATTTTAGGGTAAATAAAATATATTTTAAAAACCAATTTCACCTGATTTTTTAAATATTTTTTTTAACATGGCTACTCGAAAGTTGAAAATGACATGCGTAGCTCGCATTATTTTTCTATTGGACAAAGGTGATCCCAATGCTCTATGTATAGAAAGTATCCAGAAAGTACTGTTGACTGATTGATTATCCGAACACTATAAACATGACTTCATCACCTCTCATCTGGTGCCCATTATAACCAGAGAAAAGCATTTTTCAGGCCACGTATCTGGCTTAGATATATAATCTGTGACCAGGAACGAGAACACAGAAGACTAGTGACAATGGAATAAAATCACTTGTGCCAATTAATAACCTCCCTCCTTCTGAAATGGGTTAAAAGTGCAGAACAACAATAGGTTGCAAAATGAGAGAAGAATTCAGAGAATCAGACCCGAAGAATACATTCCATTCTTATCTCAGCCGCAAATGGGTCTCTGGGCTTCTTGGCAGCAGAGGGTGAAAAAAAAAGGTATACACACTAAATTACAAGTATCGTTTCAACAAGGGAGACAAAGCTTTTCCAGGCGGTGCATTCTGAAATAAATATTTAAGAGAACTGAGTGAGGAACTGGGCAGTGTCCCCAGCAAAAATGTGACAACAAATGCCACGATGATTTTCACGTGACAGTTAACGTCCTTTCTTCAAACTCCAGGGTGAGTCAGGAGCAGCTTTTCTGTGGGGGGCTAAGCTGACACAGACCAGTGCTGTCGCCTTGCTCGGGGGGTGGGTGTGCGTCTCTCTGCAGACAACACATCACGCCCAGAGGAGAGGGTGACTAGCTGACCTGGGAGCAGCTCTCCGTTGCCCCCGGACACTGGACGTGACACAAGCCTGCAGCACGATTCCCCCACACAAGCGCCCTCACCCTGTGCCACCCCCACAGAACCAGATCAGAACCAAAGGGAACAAGAATGATGGCACCACAGGGATAAAACTTGCAAATTTTGATCTCTAAGTATTTTATTCATAACGTATTTTTGACACACCCCAAGACTGAGAAAAACCATCTCAGGAAACAAAATGTCTTCCCTAAATAAAACTCGTCCCAAGGCAAGCTTGGGTAGGCTCTGAATAACTGGTGAAGTTACATTTCTATGCGGTCCATCCAACAGCAGTGCCATCCAATAGAACTTCCTGTGATCATGGAATTGTTCTCTGTCTGCTGTCCAATATGGCAGCCATAGCTGCATATGGCTCTCCAGCACTTGACATGTGGCAAAGTACAGCTGAGGGTCTAGAGTCTGCATTTTCTTTAATTCTGATCAATAAAGAGGAGAACATTTGGTGGCTCCAGGATTCAAGCCCGGGCCTTTCTGATTCTAAAGCCTGTGCTTGCCCACATGGCTAGTAGCTGGCATTTTGGGCAGTGCACCTCCAAAAGGGCTTCACGCAAACCACGTTCCAGCCAAGATCTGCCTGCGCATAGTAGAAAGACAATTGGAGGTGACTGGAAACTTTGAGTCCTGATACAAAAATAGGTTCAAATTCTCTTGCTTTAACTTTTTTCTTCAATTTACATAATAGGTAGAAGGAGGACATAACCTAGGAGATGTGGAAATGGGTCTCAATTTCAAACCCTCATCCTTGTGCAGCCTTAGAATGAAGGCTTCTTGATCTGAAGGCCAGAGAGTAGGGCACAGGCATCTGTGTGTCTGCTGGCCTTGGGGCCGGAGTTGACGGCGAATCTCAAAGTTGCCGAGTCGCTTTCCAGGGATCACGCAGGGATCCGAGAGCTGCGATTTCACTCTCTGGGTGTTCGTGCTGCCGGTTCTCAGCTCAAACCCAGCAGCCTGATTTGGGAGCATGCTATGAGTTTCTGCTACAGCACATGCTCAGGAACACAACATGCCAAGCAGAATGTCACCCCACACAGGAGCCTGTGCTAATTATAATGTCAGGCTCCCCACTGAGAATCAGATAATTACAGGAGAACATTACAGTGTTTCCAAACTCCTGGAGTAAACGCATCTTCACGTGTAACCTCTTGAAGGTGAAAAGCAAAGTGATCTGAGATGGTCCCACTCGAGACCACCGAGACCAGAACCAAACAATCTTTGGGGAGCAAAGGGAAGCCAAAAGTAGGTGGGAGGAGGGGCGTGGGGACCAGGAGGAGGTGGAGGGAGGTTAACATCGTTCGGGCCCTACCGTGTCCCGGGCATCGTGATCTGCACTTCATGGCAGGCAACACGGGGAGTGGCCTTGCTTGTTGCCATGCTGTCATTTCCCTGAATACTGAATAGCAAGATAGATGTTATCTCCGTTTTTACAGCTGGGAAAACTGAGACTCCCATAATCTTACGTAGGGACACCCAGCTAGTAGAGTTGGTGGCTGCAGGGTCCAAGCCCTGGCCTTTCTGACTCTAAATCCTGTGCTCGGCCCCTCCCTCCACGTCTCCTTCCTTGACGTGGTTGAAGCGGTGACCGTCTGCCCGGGAGTCCCGACCGTCCTCGCTTGATGGTGGTGGTGGTGGGTGTGTCGGGGCTGCACGGTGTTCACCCCGCACACATATCTGCAGGGAGTCCACAGCGGCAGGTGCCCTGGCGGGGGTGCGGCCTCCGCTCCAGGCTTCCTCCGCCCAGATCTCCTTGCTGAAATGAGCCTGCGGCATCAGGAGTGACCATCACGGATGCTAACATCTGACGTGGCAAGCTCCAAAAAGTGAGACGCACTTGCTGAACTTTTCTGGAATCATGGCTGAAAAGCTCTGTGATCCACCGGAAGAAACGCAACGGAGCTCCCTATGGCAACAGGCAGCCTGGAGGCGGCATATAGAGATGAGCGTGAATCACGGTCTACCAGGACCTGCTGTGTGACCGTGAGCTCGGTCTTTGACCTCTCTGGGTCTCAGTTGCTAAAATGTAAACCAGGGGTGCAAATACCTAAATCATATACGTGGAGCACTTGACGTCTGGAGCTTCGAAAGGCCCCAGGAAGTGGTGGCCTCCGGTGTCATCAGGGCATTGTATTCCTGCCAATGATTTGCGGTTTGGAGTGGGGCTCAGCTTACTCACTGACTGAGCCTGGGTGTCTGGCTCACAAAATGCCCCTCCAGTTTCTGGGAGCGGAGCAATGTGAAGCGGAGGCTGCTGCGTCAGGGTTTTCCCTGGAAAGGTCCACGGCTATTGGTAGAATTTTCTATTCACTCTTTGCCCCAGGAAAATGAAGACTCAGTAAGTTCTTCTTTTGAGCTGTTGGTTCCTTTCCGCACACGCTCAGTGCTGTTTCGTCAAAGCCATAGCATGTGGAGACCACAGCAGAATGAAGCAAGTGCCCGGGCTCAGGCCACCAACAATACCTGGAACCTGGGAGTGTCATCTTTTCCTGGTAAAGGAGATTCCGCAGATGTGATTACCCTGGATTATCTGTGGATGGGGTAATGACCCCGGATTACCTGGGTGGGGTCCAAACTGCAGTCACAGGGTCTTTATAAGAAGGAGGTGGGGGAGATAAGATACAGAAAAGGATGCAGTGTGACCACGGAGGCCGAGATATAGATAGATATATGTAACTAAATCACTTTGCTGTACAGCAGGAATCAACACAACACTGTAGGGACTTCCCTGGTGGTGCAGTGGTTAAGAATCTGCCTGCCAGTGAAGAGGACACAGGTTCGATCCCTGGTCCGGGAAGATCCCACATGCCACGGAGCGACTAAGCCCGTGCGCCACAACTACTGAGCCCGTGTGCCACAACTACTGAAGCCCACGCGCCTAGAGCCCATGCTCCACAACAAGAGAAGCCCTGTGCTCTAGAGCCCATGAGCCACAACTACTGAGCCCGTGTGCCACAACTACTGAGCCCGTGTGCCACAACTACTGAAGCCCACGCGCCTAGAGCCCATGCTCCACAACAAGAGAAGCCACCTCAACGAGAAGCCCGTGTTCCCCAACGAAGAGTAGCCCCCACTCGCCGCAACTAGAGAAAGCCCACGTGCAGCAACGAAGACCCAACGCAGCCAAAAATAAAATTAATTAATTAATTTTTTTAAAAGGCACTGTAAATCAACTATAATTCAATAAAATAATAAAAACAAAAAGCATTTTTATCTGATCACATGAATCATAAATATTCATTATAGAAAAGTTGAGTTATAAATCTCACAAAACACGAAGGAAATAAAAATCAGCCGTAATCCTGTAACTCCACAAGCCCAAGAATAACCAACCACTGTTAACATATTAGTGTATAAATCTGTGGGGTTTTGTTCCCTCAAACAAAATCACTTCTGATGAAAACGTCAAGCATCTCATTTAAAGCCATGAAACGGGGTCTAGTAGGAGTCGTCAAGGAGGACAAGCCAAACAATTAAAATCAATTGTCCTGCTGTTCTAGAGACACAGGCAGTGACCTCCAGCTCTCTCTGTGTCACGGTCACAACCAGCAAAGCAAACTTGACCCCTGGCTCTGATGAGAGGAAAATATAAAGTGTGCGATTCACCCGGCCTCTTTTTCTATGGACCTTTATAAATCATGTCAAACAGAAGGGAAGTCCAGTGTGTCCCAGAGACCCACAGAAGTTAAATGCGTCCCTTAGCCCACCTGGCAGCCAAGGCGGATAGGAAACTGAGACACCTGACTCCCCTCCTAGAAAGGAGGCCAGGTCCCCAAATGCACCAGCCATCCCCGGAGCCCGAATATATAATGTGCTTCAATATGAACTGTAACATGGGTTCCAAAAACAAGATGGCACAGGCCTTCTTGCAAGAAGCTCCACGTATGGGGGGAAACAAATACATTCAAATAACTGCCATTCAGAGTGGTAACTATCAAGACAGAGGCAGACACAGGATACAGGGAGGTGTCACCCAGGGAGGTGTCACCCAGGAAGGTGTCACCCAGGAAGGCGTGATGAACACTGTGAAATAAATGAAATTAACAATGTACTACTTGTCTCCTTTTTCACCGAATCATCCAGTGCCAGAGCTGGAAGGAACCACAGTGATAATTAACACACACGCTTCCTAGCCGGCCTTCCCCACCAACCCCATCAAATTTTCCGATGGAGCAGTGCTTGAATGAGATAAGTTCTAGAATCCCTTTAAGCTCTAAATTTAACGTTCTCACATACACAGACCATAAGCTACTCATGGAAAGAGATTAGTGGGAACTCGATGGCTGGTTGATTTTTAATTCCACTCTGACACAGAAAGGGAGCCTGTTTTCCGAAAGCCCGGAAACCCCTGGAAGGCTCTGAGCCCAGGAGTCTGTATGACGTGGCAGGAGAAGCCCGTTAAGGGACAGTGTGCTTCCAAGGCTACAGAGTGGGATTGCTTTCACAGAAAACATGCTGTTTCCTTGGGAGACCATTTTCCAAAGGACTCGGCTCCCCGGGCTGAGCCACAGAAGGAACGTGGGGTGAAGGGGGAAGCACCCCCATCCTCGGGAGCCTTTGCACCCACCCCTCGCGGGGGTGAGCGGGGCTCCCGTCTGCCGGCCTCCATCGGGCATCACCCTTTCCTCCTGAAACATTTCAAGTGCTTGCACGGCTGGACAGTTTGTTTCTCTAAAGCAGGGGTTCCTCCCTGCTCTGGAGCCATGGGTGGACTTCGTGAGATGTGGGAATACCCCAAACTGCCTGGTAACTGGTTTGTGCGCAACCTTCTCTTACGAGAGGGTCCAGAGCGCTTAGCAGATTCCTGGGGGGGCTGTGAGCCACAGAAGTTTCAGGACTCATTCATCCTTGCACACGTGTCTAAAATATGAACCCAAGCGCCCTGGGTGTGCGCTCACGTCCGCGTCTGGGTCCCCGCACTCCAGAAACCTCTGGGAGACAGCACACACGCTAATAAGATTTCCTTTTAACTCCTACATTAAAAAAAAATTTTTTTTTAAACAAAATGTCATCCCCAGGACATATAAAACTGAACCAGCCAAGACAAAAAAACTTCAAAAAAATCAATTATCCATTTAGTTGCTGTGAAAATCTACCTTTAAACCCAGAGTCTCAGGGAACATCAAAGGTCTAGTTAAATTTTTAATAAACCATGAAGGCTAGTGTTAAAGGAGAGACCTTTTCAAAGATAAGCTGGCAACAGACAAGCTCTCGAAATGGTTCTCATCAAAAGGCACGAAGCTGCCAGAAGGCAACGGTGGGCGAGTGAGCTTCCTTTTAGATTGAAGTTAGGAGCTTGAGACTCTGGGAATGAGCCCCAGGGGGTCTTCAGAAACACATCTATTTATATTTAGACCTTTATTCTTTTTCAGCTGGTTAAAGAAGGAGTCTTAAATGGTAGAAAGACAGCCACTAACTATTATAACTGAAAAGACGGCCTAAGTAACTTCTCTTCTCGAATGATTAGCATTTAACAGGTTGAAAGTGACCGTGGAGGTTTTGGAGCTGCCCTCTGCAGAGACCCTGGTCTCTCGATGAGCTCTTTAACATACTGGGGGTGAGTATGACCAGATCCTTCCACCCAGGCAAATCCACTTTCGTCAGATTTGTGTGCTGGGGTCCCACGTAAGACATCATCTCAAGATGTACTGAATAGCAAGCTCTCGGAAAACAACCAAAATAGTTGACTCAGAACCCAAAGGGAAAAAGCCAAGAGAGAAATGAGAGGGAAACAGATGCTGAAAAAAACTGGCAGCAAGTTGGCCTATACGATCCTATGATAGAAATTCTTAAGATCATGATAGAAATAAGAGAGGAAAATGCTTCTCATCTAGAGGAAGATCTGAGCTGAGTGATTAGACACGATGTTCTGACAGATTTCATATATATACTGCAACAGACAACATATTGATATTTTCATTCCTTAAAGATGACCAAAAAAAGTCTTCATTGCACAAGCAAAAGACTATCAAGGTACACACAGGGGGAAAAACTCAGTTTGGCTGTGGCCTTCGCTTCCACAGTATTGAAGCCAGAAGATAACAGAGCAACATCTATAAGAGCTATAAGGAGAAATAGGTGCCTCTAGCAAAAGCTATGCCCAGTCAAGTCTTTGCTCCCGTACTGGGGTAACAGGTTGACATTATGAACTCTGCAAGGACTCAGATAATATATCACCTGGGGCTGCTCCTTGAGCAAGGTTATCACTCAAACTTGAGTTCCAAAACTACGAAAGATGGATCAGAATGTTTAAGAACACAAGACTGAAGGAGTCAGGAGTATTATCAATGCTAATAACAGCTACCACTTTTCAAATGCTCAAATGGCCCAGGTACTGTATAGACTGTATATATATATAATCTTAATTATCAAAATTGGTGTAGTTCATTTTTTAAATAATATCCCAGTTATCTCAGTAGTAGCATTATCTCCACTTCATAGATGAGAACACCAAGGTTCAGAAAGCTCACGTCATTTGTCAAGATAAACTAGTTAGTTAAGTAGTAGAGCTGGAATTCCGCAATGTAACCCAAGGAGTTCCTCAGGGTCTCTCCATTTGTTTTTTTAATAATATCTTTATTCTTTTTTTATGCTTATCTGTCTTTTCTAGTTACTCTGTATAAAACATATTATTTTTGAAATAGAACACCGGTAAGTTTTCTTTTCAATTAAAATAAATCCAAAGACACAAAACAAATTACTCCAAAATGTTAAAAAGGAAAAGATTGGTAATGTAACAGGGAAGGACCTCTGTATTCTGTTACAAGTTCGTCACTAAAGGGATGTGGCCTGCAAGCTTAAATTATACATAATGGCCCATCTCTGGGAACCCTGCCTCCCAGGTAATGGGCATGAAAATACCTTTGTTCAGCTCAGAGGAGACATCGCGACCAGGCCCACCTGTGAATGACTGCAGGGAGGAAGAAATTAACACACCCCCTCCAGAGTCTGACCGGAACCAGGAAATGTCTGACTTTATCCCCTCCCCTTTTAGCTTAAAAGAAGGCTGTATTCTAACTCAGGCAAGACGGTTCTTTGGGACGTGAGTCCACCATCCTCTCGGTCTGCTGGCTTTCTGAATCAAGTCGCTATTCCTCACCCCAACGACTCGTCTCTCGATTTACTGACCTGTCACGTGGTGACTCGGTAACAGTAAGGACATCTCAGAAAGATGTCCCTGTAAAGAAAGCAGGTAAGGCAAACATCAGTGTACAACTGTACTGAATTCAATACTTTTAAAAAGGATTAAGAAGAACCAGAGGGGGGCTTCCCTGGTGGCGCAGTGGTTGAGAGTCTGCCTGCCAATGCAGGGGACACGGGTTCGAGCCCTGGTCTGGGAAGATCCCACATGCCGCGGGGCAACTAGGCCCGTGAGCCACAACTACTGAGCCTGCGCGTTTGGAGCCTGTGCTCCGCCACAAGAGAGGCCGCGATAGTGAGAAGCCCGGGCACCGCGATGAAGAGTGGTCCCCGCTTGCTGCAACTAGAGAAAGCCCTCGCACAGAAACGAAGACCCAACACGGCCATAAATAAATAAATAAATAAAAATTAAACTTTAAAAAGAATATCACCAAACATTCCGAGAAGCAACTGGCCCTGAACCTGATCAGGGACCACTTCTAATCTCTTTAAAAAAAAAAAAAAGAAGAACCAGAGGGCTTCCCTGGTGGCACAGTGGTTGAGAATCTGCCTGCCAATGCAGGGGACACGGGTTCGAGCCTTGGTCTGGGAAGATCCCATGTGCCGCGGAGCGACTAGGCCCGTGAGCCACAACTACTGAGCCTGCGCGTCTGGAGCCTGTGCTCCGCAACAAGAGAGACCGTGACAGTGAGAGGCCCGCGCACCGCGATGAAGAGTGGCCCCGGCTCACCGCAATCAGAGAAAGCCCTCGCACAGAAATGAAGACCCAACACAGCCATAAATAAATAAATAAATAAATTAATTAATTAATAAATAATAAATAAATAAATAAATAAGAACCAGAGACATTCCGTGTTTACGGGAGGTGCAAGTCACAGCAATCGGGCAACAGCTATGAATTTATGCCCAAATGACTTGGTATCAAATATGTGAAGAAAGGAACTCATAGGTGGAAACTGGAGTGATACTGTCTGCAGTAACTGGGGCCAGAAGTTTTAACACGCAGTGATCCATCTAGAGCCGGAAACCCAAAAAATAAACTCAAGAAAGATTTGCACTCCCTCCCCCATGCCCCGTCGAGAAAGGACCGGCATCACGATTGCCCAAGCCCCCTTTCCAGCCAGGCAGCTGAGCCGACAGAGTCACGTCCCCCTCAGACCCGAGGCTGGACCGCTCGGGGCAGGACCTCACCTGGGATGTTGTGTATGGTGATGGCCAAGATGAGCAGCACGATCCTTCTCCAGCCGCTGCCGCCGGGCAGCGCCGGGTTCCCCTGAGACGGCACGGGGGCAGCTGGGCCCTCTGGAAGGCCGGTGGTCACTGCCTTCTTCCTCTGATACGCCTCGCCATTCTCACTCTTGTCTGAGCAAAGAGAGAGGGACGGAAAGAGAGAGTAGTTTGAAAACGGGCACGTCAGTACTCGGACAAGCATCAGCCGGAGGAAGCTTCCAGGGCCGGGAAACAGTCTATTTCCTAACTTCCCAAGGGACCGTGTGTGCTTCTGCCTGGCCCTCCCCGCCTTCGTTCATTCACTTATTCATTCATCAATCAGTCCTTGAACAGACATTCAGTGCCCAACGTACGGGTACTAAAAAGGGTAAAAAGATACATGTTTATGTAGAGCTGATTCACTTTGTTATACAGCAGAAACTAACACACCACTGTAAAGCAATTATACTCCAAGAAAGATGTTAGAAAAAAATGGGAAAAATTTGAATAATATATTGCTAAATGGAAAAATTATAATATAGAACGTGATAGCACAATTTTGTTTACATTTATGTACCGAAAACAGATTGAAACTATAAATGTCAAATAGTAAGCCATGGTTATCTCTGAGTACAGGACTTATCAATGAAAAAAAAAAAAGAAAAAGGGCAAAAAGATGAAAATGGGGCATCCTAACACTGCCTGTTTAAGAGAAGCAGCACTGAACACAGATTCTGGAACTAGGCTGCCTGGCTCACTTCCTGACTCAGCCACTCATCAGCTGTGTGGTGCGAAACAAGCTATCTAACCTCTCTGTGCCTTAGTTTCCTGACTTATAAGATGCGGTAAGAACAGGACCTATGCCACAAGGGTTTTGTGAGAATTAAATGAGAGGTTGCAGCAAAGTGCTCAGACCATACAAAGTGCTTATGTGTGGACTGTGGCTGCGGTCACACGTCCCCTCCCTCCTGCAGGAGGTGACCCTGCTCTACAGGTCACACTGACTCAGGGGGAACCAACTCGGATGCCAGGCTCAGCCAATCAGATTCTCCCCACAGGGATGGGGGACGGGAATGGGGAAGGACCACGTGACCCCCAGTGTGGGCTCTACATCCGAAAGGTCATGTGATGTCAGGGCAGCCACGACGTACGTGCACGAATGGGAGGAGGGGGCAGCCGGACAGAGAGACAGAAGGTAACAGATGTACAGAGACAAGCAGAGATGGGAAACCACGGAGCCAGAGACAGACAGACAGAGAGACAGACAGACAGACAGAAAGACAGACAAATGGCAGCCTGGGTGCCATAGGACATTCTGACCCTCATGGGCCGACTAAGGTACCCAGCCCTTGGGTTTCATGAGCTAACCTTCCTTGCAAAAATCCCCCTTTGGGGGGAAGGGAGTGAGGGATAAATTGGGAGTATGGGATTGATGCACACTGCCAGATACAAAATAGATAAACAACAAGGATTTACTGTATAGCACAGGGAACTATATTCAATGTCTTGTAATAAACTATAATGGAAAAGAATCTGGAAAAAAGGATATACATGTATGTATAACTGAATCACTTTGCTGTACATCTGAAACTAACACAAAATTGTAAATCAACTATACTTCAATTAAAAATAAAATCAAGTTCCCCTTTGGGTATATATTTGAAAAGTGTCATTTCTTAGGGCCAGATTATGCCAAACACCCACGGTCTCCTGGGTTATTTGCTAATCCCTAATGGAGGCAAACCGAGACTGAGGCAGGGAACCCAGGCTGCGGTTCACAGCAAGGGAAGGATCTGTCAGACAGGCTTCCTGAAAGAGGAAGGGAAACACCTGGGGACACAGATGGAGACAAGCGTCCCTCCGTCATCTGAACCTGCAGAGCCTGACCCAGATGTCACAGACAGGTCACCAGAGCCCGTCTTTGGGACATCCACCACAGGACAGGGCAACCCGACAGCCCAGTGTTGGCTCTGCTATCCCAGGGGGATTATTAGTGGCCCCTTTCACTCCCCAAAGTGTCCTGGTTTGAAAGATACATTTTATGGCTCCCCAGGTTGGGGGAAGAAACAGCAGAAGCTTGACTGATGCTCTGCTCAGATGGGGTCCAGCCGACTTGAAGGGTAGGAGGGAACTCTCCGTGGTAACTACTTCCCTTCTCTAGGGACAAATTTTTCACAAGCAAAATCATTCTCATCTCTAAGCTGAAAATTGCAGAAATTTTTTCCCAAAGTCAAATTAAGAAACTTTGAGGATTCCTTTACGCCCGAGCCCGGGCGTTTGGTGCGGCCTCTCCTTACTCCTGGAAGTAAAGCAAGAAAAGGGCAGTTATCTCACCCCCTCAGGTGCTTCAAGACCAGGGTCTCACTCTATAAACTGGATCAGATCTTTGATTCCCTTTCTGGATGAACCTATCTCAGTGGAATACGGTTTCGTATGCCAAAAACATGAAAAGAAAAAACCACTTCTTTTGAAAAACCATTATGTGTTTGTTGTTTCAAATCAAGCCAGTGCAGCCTGAACAGTAAGAAAGAGCCGAAGAGCAGGAAGACTCACTCCTCCCCAGTTGGTTCTCTCTTAGAAACAGCTGGATCTCAGACCCACTGGGGAGAAGCCGCCTTTTATCCATCCTCTGAAATGCCAGGGTCGCCAGCCCTCCAATGGTCAGTAGGCACAACTCACAACGCTGGCCTCTGGAGGAGGCAGCTGTCTCAGGGGACAGCAAAAACTCCTCCTAGACAATATTTGCACGAGCTGAAGCTAAATATTCACCATGTGGTATCTACACTGTGTGTGTGCGTGTGTGTGTACACGCATGCGATTACCGCTGGGTACCATCTTTCTTGCCTCAGATATCAGACCGTCTTTGTGCGTGTATGCATAGGTGTGTGCTTCTGTGCACACACGGGTGTTTTTATATTGTTGACAATACCTGATGACTCGGGCTGCAGAGGCTGGTCGTGGAACTGAACAAAACATGTGGGATCTCAAGCCACTAGACACTAAAGGCACAAGCAAACAGGCCCAAGTGCCGTATAGGAAGGAAGCCGAGTGGTGATGGAGGGAGCTCAGCTGTCTCCTGGACCAGTCAGTGGACACCACGGATTCCCTGGACCTCCTCTGCGCACACGGCCCTGATCTGGATGCTCTCCAGTGGGCGTTGATAGGCACAAAAAAAACCCATCTCCTCCCTTTGGGATTTTATAATTTAAGAGAGGACAGACAGGGAAGACGTGAATACATTCCTGTAAATCTAAGGGACAGAAATTCACACTCTCTAACAAGCATGGGAGGCTAGACTGATTTCTGTCAGTGTCACAAAAGGATGCGACTCTGAATTTCCTGCAAATGATGCACAGAGAACAACGGAGATGGGCGCCCCGTTAGCAAATTCCAGCACCAAACACACATTTAATAGGAACATCGAGAGGCATAAAGAGTTATTAACCGGGCCGAGGATGCACGCCTCGTCTTGGGGTCCTGAGGTGTGAAAACTGATGTCACTGCCTTTCCTAGTGGGAAATGGGAGGGTGTGAACGTCTGATGCACTTGAGAAAGTTAAATAAGTCACCGTTTGGTAACAGTCACTAATGAGTCTGCAACGAGGAAAAATAGCCCAAATAAATCATTACAGAGAGGCCGGATGCATCCCCAGCAATGAATCCTCTTGTCTCTCCCAGAAAGGCTGCTTAAACCATTGCACACCATCTAGTAAAATGCCAGCGCCGTGGACAAAGGGACCACTTAAAGGAGGCCTGGCGTGGGGTTAGGGGTGTTGCCAGAGTAAGCACCCGTGAGATTTCCTGGGAGGGGAAAGGTCTGGGCATTTTTCAAGTAGGATTTGGCAAAGAGGAAGAACATTTTGGGGAAGGAACACCCGATGTCGGGTTCAGAAATGAAAAACGTCAGCAGCGACATCCGGGAAGAGGTGATGCCAAGAACTGATTCTCAATTGCCCCTCGATCCTTACAAAAGCCCCATGCAGTGGAGACCACCCCCTTTAACAAACAAGGAACTTAAAGAACAGAGAGGTGGAGGAACTGGTCCCAAGTCACACAGCCGGTCCAAGATGGATTCAGGAGTCAAGCTGGGTCCTCTGCCTCCAGAAGCCACTTCTTCACCAGGGCCCCGTGGTTGACCAGGGGTGGGGGGTACAGTGGTGGCCTGCCCCTTTGCTCGCCAAAAAGGGTCACGAGCGAGTCACTGCAGTGACATTTAGGAGCCTGAAACCCCAGATGTTTAGTTCAGAGAGAGTCCGGTGAGCTTGCACTACACGACACCAGAAAAGGCAGAAAAGGATCAGTGGGAACCTCGTATCTGTAATCAGTCACTCCTGCTCGTAGACAAACCTGAAAACATTTCAGGCAAAGCTGTTTCTTAACCCATCAGACCTACTGTTTTAAGTGTAAATCAGCTGTTAAGTAGGAAATATTTATTAACACCAAGCACAGGACACAGGGTTACAATCCTTTTGGGAAGGTGGAAAGGAAAAACTTCAAGGTTGCCCATCATCAAAAAACATTAAAAAAAAATTTAAACTCAAGCGTCTGTGAATCCACACAAAGAAGGGGCCCAATGCTGGGGCTCGGCCTACCGTCCCCCGCTTCATCCTTCCGGGAGAGGCACCCCATCGCTAAGTTCGAGAATGAGAACCGCAGGAGAACAGACAGACCGATCCAAAGCTCACTCTTCCCGCTGAATCACCGGGTGACCTTATCGGACACCTTTTGTTCCCTTTCTTCTCCCTCAAACAAAGGACGTGATTCTTATACCAACATGTTATATTGCACAGCAAAAACAGAGCCAGGTCTGGTGGGCACAAGCCGGGGAAGGGGCGGGGAGGGGATAAGCCTCCTCCCCTTGACGTGAAAGGCCTTGATGTCTTTAGATCATAGGCTCTAAACCATTTGGGATCAGCGATGCTTTTGAAAGTACGGTGGAGCTTACACTCCTCCCTCCAGCAAAACAATACACAGACGATTTAAAAATAATGTTTGAATCCTTATGGACTCAAGGTCATCAGACTGAGCGCATCTTGCTAGATAAATGCCACGGTAACCTTCGTTTCATAACCCGGGGGCCAGTCTCAGCAGGAACACGGGATGTTTGCTGTCCCTGTGATGATGTAACCGGCCAAACCTAATAGGCCCAGTGATGCAAGCTCAGGCCTCCGAATAACGGCAACACTAATTAACAGGTCACCAGCCACAAGAGCTTTAAAAATGTCCCCAAGATATCACTGGAGATGATCTGGTCGAATTAGCACAAATAGGCAAAGCCTCATCTGCTAAACACAGAAGGCTTCAAATCCCTGGGAAAACTCCTTCTTTCTAAACCCCTGCTATAAAACATAAAACGAAGAGTGATATATAGTCACTATGCACTGTGCACACACAAAATCCAAAGGCTGATCAAAGCAGGGAAAGAGGAGGATTCATTCACTTATATTTCTTTCCCCTTCCTTCTTGTTTCCCAGAGAATCAGAATAACTTGGGGAGAAGAAATTCAATTACCAACATGAGTGCGGCAACGTTTGCTGAGAAATTTGGTTCTGTTTCTTCCGTCATCTGTGGGATTGGCACAACTTCCTTTATATAATGAAGGCTGAATTTGAAACACTGAACGTGAAGCCACTACTCAACATGGGTTGCAGCAACCTTGGCACGTAGGGAAAGCAAGGCTCACGGAGGCCCTTCTTAGCAGCCACGTGGATCTTCAAGGAAGAGCCAGCCTGGTTCTCCCCATCTTGGCAGAAGACGCCTCAGCTTGGAGACATTCAGAACTACAGCCTGTTTCTGTCTCTAAACCTGTCCATCATTCTCATACTGTTTCCTTTTTGTAAAGCTGTAAATATAACTACGTGAAAGACCATTCCCCAAAGAGAGTCACCAATATCCCCGACACACTGACTGTCACTTGTTCCTACCCCTCGTCCAGTATGAGCACGTTGATGTTTTGCACATTTGCGGCCAGCGCACGTGGGTAGAGAGAACAGATGCTGGAGCACACGGGCTGCTGTGGGATCACGCTTCCGTCAACTGTGGGATCATGGCTCTGTCAACCATGGCTCTGTGGCTCTGTCAATCATTAACCATAAAGGCTTTAGGCAAATGCTGTATCTGTGTCTCAGTGCCTTGATAGTAAAATGGGTTTCATAGCCGTATCTGCTTAGGAAGGCTGTTACGAGGACTAAAACATATGTAAAGCACTTGGCACGGAACCTGGCCACCTGAAAAGTACGATTCATGTTAGTTATCGCAATCGGTTATACGTACTTTTTTTTTTTTTGGTACACTTCCTTTGAATTTTATTTTTTCCTCATACATTTCATTTTATTTTATTTTTATTTCTTTTTTTCTTTTTTGGCCGCACCACACGGCTTGTGGGATCTTAGTTCCCTGACCAGGGATCGAACCTGGGTCCACAGCAGTGAAAGCCCAAGTCTTAACCACTGGACCGCCAGGGAATTCCCTGGTTATACATCTTAATATACAGTTTCATATTCCACTTGTTTCTTTTAAAACTACAGAAATATTTTCCAAATTTCTTAGCCTCTGGGACTCTAGCTTTTAATGGCTCGAGGGCATTTTTGCTTAGTTCCAAGCCAATCATTTGCAAAACCATTTCTTATTTATTCAGGTCTGAGCGGTTGCTCTTTCTTTTCCAGATGCTAAAAGATACAGTGCTTCTCTCTTGCCACATGGGGGCGTACTCTTCTGCTCCCTCCCACCCAGGATGGGCACCCACGCACCCAGGGAAAGTACTGCTTGACTTCACGAACCAATTCTCTGTTTTACGGCTTCATGATTCATACATACCGCTGGAACATGTAAAAGGGCTGACCTATCACAGGAGACAGAGCTTAGCACATGAGGGAAAATTCCTATTGCAATTGGGGGTGGATGGGGAATCTTTGTGCAAAGATCCTTAAATCTTTCAGGTGCTTCCCTGCTTGCTTGTAAGTAACTGCCGGCCAAAAATTGGTTTCCTAATATTGAACTACAGCGGAGCTGTATCACACGTGAGTTTTACAGATGCAGATGCAGATAGATGCATTTGAAAAGAAACAAGAAAATTCCCTTCTTTGACCCATGGCTCCCCTTCCGCGTTCCAGTACTACCTCCTGGAATTAATTTTGGATTCGATCTCCCAAGAAAGGAGAGGCGTCAGTGGAAATGGAGAGAAAAACAAAACAAACTCATTCTTGGCTTTTGATCTTGGGGGGTAAGAGGCAAGTCCTGGTGGTTTAAGAAAGAAAAAGGATTTTCAAGGGGGGCGGGGCAGATTTTGACTCTTCAATATTTTGCCTTAAATGCTGTCTTTAGAACCCCATGGGCACTTGAAACGTGCCTCAACTGTCAGGAACAGGGAAGCTGGGGGGTGCAGTAGAGTGTGATATAATGCAGTCTATCGTTGGTCAAGAGACAGAGGAAAGAGGAAAGGAAAAACGATGCTCACGCCTTTCCTGGGAGAAATTCCTTACAAGGTCACCCACCCAGGAGTGTCCTTAGATCCTCCGGAACCCCCTGGAAAGACCGACATCTCAGCTGCAAATGTAAAGTCCTGGCATAGAACCAACGGCAGGACATTCATTTAAATGTCATCAATTTAATAAGTTTAGTGGGTTGAACTGGTCAAGGCAGGGCTGGTCAGCCATTAATCCATCTCACCTTTGGGCAAGTACCCCCAGTACAACTCTCCTTCCAATAACCTCATTTCTGATTCTAAAGGTATAAATGCATATTTAAGCAACCTTGGAAAACCTCAAAGTATACAGAAGAAAATTGAAATCCCATCAGCTAAAAAAAAAAAACATTTAGAGTTTGGTGTATTTCCTTCCAAGTTTTTTCAGGTGGTTTTACATAACTGAGATGATCATATTATACAACTGCAGACTATTTTTGTTCCCATTAAACGTAACACAAACATTTCCGCCATATGATTAAAAACCCTTATAAGCATTTCAAGCAGTACAAATTACTATTTACATTCTCATACCATTGAGCATTTAGGCTATTTCTAAATTTTTTTCCCTATAAATATCACTGCAAAATCTTTAACCTATATAAACAATCAGAGATCTGAACAAAGTTCCCAGAAGCTGAAATGCTGATCAAAGGGCCTCGATGTATTTGTCTAATTAATTTCCAGAAAGGTCATGCCATTTATAGTCCCCTGAGCAGAGTTTGCAAGTTCTCATCATGCCATTTTTTAGTCAGCCTGGGTATTTCTCATTTACAAATAAGTGCATTCATTTATGGGAGAAATGACATTTCCCTTCTTTTGTATTTCTTTGACTACAAGTGAAATTGAACATTTTTCATAGTTCCAGGCATATTACTTTCCTCTTCTGTGAAAGGTCCTCTGTCCAAACAAGGCCTCTTTAAGGAATGAGAATATGATTAGCTATTTCCTTACAGATACGAGTAATTTTCCTGTGATCCACTTATGTGTGTCAGTGAGTAATGAGATGGAGCTGGGAGCAGCAGGTATTATTACACATCAGATGGATGAAACCACCTGGTCACACTGGAATTTCAGCCTCCATTTGCTAAATCCCTTTTTGCCATTCCTCAAGACGGCAAGGTGCCCTTAAAAAAAAAAATGTTGGACAAAACTCTAATTGAAAAACATACATGCACCCCTATGTTCACAGCAGCACTAGTCACAATAACCAAGGCATGGGAACAACCTAAGTGTCCACTGACAGATAAATGGATAAAGAAGATGTGCCATATATATATATATATATATATATACACACACACACACACACACACACACACACACACACAATGGAATACTACTCAGCCATAAAAAAGAATGAAATAATGCCATTTGCAGCAACATGGATGGACCTAGAGATTATCATACTAAGTGAAGTAAGCCAGACAAAGACAAATACCATATGATATCACATATATATGGAATCTAAAATGTGACACAAATGAACTTACTTATGAAACAGAAACAAACTCACATACATAGAGAACAGACTTGTGGTTGCCAAGGCGGGGTTAGGGTAGGGGAGGGATGGATTGGGA
Organism: Balaenoptera physalus; assembly: GCF_965194825.1. Classification (NCBI taxonomy): domain Eukaryota; kingdom Metazoa; phylum Chordata; class Mammalia; order Artiodactyla; family Balaenopteridae; genus Balaenoptera; species Balaenoptera physalus. Next base: position 5,330,715 of record NC_138901.1, read on the forward strand.
GTTTGGGATTGGCAGATACAAACTACTATATAGAGGATGGATGAACAAAAAGGTCCTACTGTATAGCACAGGGAACTATATTCAATATCCTGTGATAGACCATAATGGAAAAAAATATGATAAATAATATATATATGTGTGTGTATAATTGAATCACTTTGCTGTACAACATACATTAACACAACATTGTAAATCAGCTATACTTCAATAAAATAAAATTTTTTTCAAAAGTGTTATCTGCTTTATTTATACCGCCACCTGGTATGGCCCCAAAAGCTAATTTTTTTTTCTCTCTCAATATTCAAACACCACTCTTTTCTTTTTTTTTAATTTTTTCTTTTTGCAGACAGTGTACTTTTATTTTTTAATTTATTTTTTGAAGTATAGTTGATATAATAGTTTGCATCTGCTAATCCCAAACTCCCAATCCATCCTTCTCACCCACCCCCTACCCCCGGGCAACCCCAAGTCTGTTCTCTATGTCTGTGAGTCTGTTCCTGTTTCATAGATAGGTTCATTTGTGTCGTATGAAACACCACTCTTTTCAAAAGCAGAGGATATTTGAGAGCTTCTCTTGCTTCCCTAGCCTTCTGTCCCCCCACACCCCTGGGATTCTTGGACGCAGCACAGCAGTTTTGCAAACAGTACATATAGGCAGACCTCAGAGATACTGTGGGTTTGGTTCGGGACCACCCCGATGAAGCCAATAGCGCAATAAAGCGAGTCCCACGGATTTTTTGGTTTCCCAGCGCATATAAAAGTTATGTTTACACTATGATGAAGTCTATTAGTGTGCAACGGCATCATGTCTTAAAAATATCTTAAAAACACTTTATTGCTAAAAAAATGCTGACCATCATCTGAGCCTTCAGTGAGTTGTAGCAGTAACACCAAAGATCACCGATCACAGATCACCGTAACAAATAGAATAATAATGAAAAAGTTTGAAATAGTGTGAGAATTACCAAAATGTGACACAGAGACACAAAGTGAGCAAATGCTGCTGGAAAATGGCGCTGATAAAACTTGTTCGAGGGACTCCCCTGGTGGCGCAGTGGTTAAGAATCCGCCTGCCAATACAGGGGACACGGGTTCGAGCCCTGGTCCGGGAAGATCCCACATGCTGCGCAGCAACTAAGCCCGTGCGCCACAACTACTGAGCCCATGCTCCACAGCTACTGAAGCCCACGCGCTCTAGGGTCCGTGCTCCACGACAAGAGAAGCCACTGCAATGAGAAGGCTGCGCACCTCAACAAAGAGTAGCCCCCGCTCGCCGCAACTAGAGAAAGCCCGCGCGCAGCAACGAAGACCCAACGCAGCCAAAAAGAAAAAAAAAAACTCGTTCGATGCAAGGTTGCCACAAACCTTTGATTTGTTTAAAAACAAAAATCTGCGAAGCTCAGTAAAGCAAAGCATAATAAAACAAGGTCTGCCTGTGTAGCAAAAAAATCTAATGTGGACAGGACCTTGCTAGAGTTTCTGAATTTAGCAAATAAAAAGACAGGGTGCTCAGTTGTATATGAATTTGAGATAAAACAAAAACTTTCAGTATATACCGAATATTGCAGGGGATACACTTATGCTAAAAAGTATTCATTGTTTATCTGAAATTTCAATTTAACTGGGTATCCTGTATTTCAACCAACAGTCCTACTTACCCAATCTGGGGTCCGAGTTCTCGGGTGTGGAGAAGTTGGGCAGACCGACTGCACTCTCCTCTGAAAGCGGCCACGCAATGAAAAATCTTTTAAGGATGCACTACATGGGTCATGTATAATCCAGGGTAGGAAAAGATTCTGTTAGAGACCAAGGAAACTTCATGGAAAGGTAACTGAAGTATGTATGTATGTATTTATTTATTTTTATAAATTTTTATTTATTTTTGGCTGCGTTGGGTCTTCGTTGCCGCGTGTGGGCTTTCTCTAGTTGCGGCGAGCGGGGGCTACTCTTTGTTGCGGTGCACGGGCTTCTCATTGCGGTGGCTTCTCTTGCTGCAGAGCATGGGCTCTAAGTGCACGGGCTTCAGTAGTTGTGGCACGCGGGCTCAGTAGCTGTGGCTCGCGGGCTCTAGAGCGCAGGTTCAGGAGTTGTGGCGCACGGGCTTAGTTGCTCCGCGGCATGTGGGATCTTCCCGGACCAGGGCTCGAACCCGTGTCCCCTGCATTGGCAGGTGGATTCTTAACCACTGCGCCACCAGGGAAGTCCCAACTGAAGTATTTACTTTGCTTAGTTACTAACCTTTAGGCAGAGACACAACTGGAGCTTAAGAAACATAATGAAAACCTTATTTACAATCTATGTAACTATAATAGATTTCTCCATTTATCATTCTAATAATCTCAATCCACACGATTGTCAGAGGGTGAAATGCTGTCTGTGTAAGAAGGCTGATTAGATTCCCTTGTCTTTTCAGTCAGTACATATTTTCCAGGCCCTGAAAGTCATCCATGCCTTAGCTTTGATGTTTATGAATAAGCAATTGCTTTGCTACAACAGAGAAACAAATAGGTCTGCGTAATTGGTAAAAAATTAAATGTACGCCAGAAGAAGAAATGGGTTCACTATTAGCTAAAGATTTCTCATCCATTAAGCAAACCACCCACTAAAACATTGTTTGTTCCAAATAGCTAAGTAAGATAATAATTTCTACTCTCGGTCATCGGAACCAAGATTTCCAATAAGATTAAAACGTCCACCTACCAGGTCAGCTCTTCTACTTTAAAGGGACAAACAACCGCTTTATCAACATGAGCTCATTCCTGATGAATTAACTGTTCTCCAAAAATAAATCCCAAGTGGACTCCAGAGCTGCCTCTAATTCTTCTTAGCTTACCCTACACATTGTGTTCAGTGCAAACACCCTGGTGGGGAAGAGACCTCCATAACTACTGGGGGATCCACCAGCAGAAGACATTTGCTTCAAAAGAGTTCCAGCCCCCTCATTAGAGAAAGGGCATTTTGGAGAATTGAAGACTGCTTATAAGAGCTTTGCAAAGGACTCTCCACCTCTCCGGGAAAGATGGGGGCTGCTCACTTGACTTACACGGTTGTAAATTACCAGGTCGAGGAGGAGTCGTCCAAGAGGACAGCACCTATTTCAGGCCTGTGTCCAACTGCTAACATGAACTTCATCGTCGTTTGGGTCACTTTCACCTTGGACATAAGGCCGCTCTGCCATCTCCTCTAACTCTGAGAATAAAGATTCGTAGCCAAGACCACTGTATCTCCAAGTGTGGAATGAAGACATCCATTGCTGTGCATGGTGGAGGCTCTTAAAAGATGTCTCCTGGACCCCCCCACTCTGGTAGCTCCTGAATTAGAACCTCTGGAAGAAAGGCCCAGGAATCTGCATTGTACAAGCCTTATGTCCCTTCACTGTCACCACAACATATTTCTGATACAGACTACACTCTGAAAATGAATGTTTCAGACTGCCCAACTACAAGTGAGTCGAGGGATTACCTCTGCACTTAAATTTACTTTAGTCCAGGGACTTCCCTGGTGGCGCAGGGGATAAGACTCTGCACTCCCACTGCAGGGGGCCCGGGTTCGATCCCTGGTCAGGGAACTAGATCCCACATGAATGCTGCAACCAGGAGTTCGCATGCCACAACTAAGGAGCCCATGTGCTGCAACTAAGGAGCCCGCCTTCCGCAACTAAGACCGGGTGCAGCCAAATAAATAAATAAATATTTTTTAAAAATTTACTTTAGTCCAAATACTACTGCCTAATTTGGTGTCTCAAAGTACTAGACAGAGATATACCTGACCCTTAGTCATAGCTGGGCACCTAAAGATTCACATGATTTTTTTCCAAACACGCAGTGGGAAAGGTAAAGGAATTTAAGACTAGAAGGTGAAAAGTAATTGAACTGTCTTGATAGGAACCATCATTTCCTTACATCAAATAAAAATCCTTTTCTTTTTTTTTTTTTTTTAAGAGGATAGGGGTCATCGTAAGGAAATGCAATCACCAGCAGAAGAATTGAGAGAAAAATAAATTCCTTCAAACCAAGACACTCTCTCATCTTGCCTAAGTCGATATCGGGTCTATAGACAGGGACTATATAGGGTCTAAATCAATATAATCCCTCTGTCTAATTATATATATAGCGTTTCCTCTTTTATCCTAGAAGTTGGTCACCAGGAATCAAAACACGACAGGATAGATGAAAACTCTTAGCTTCCATAATCAAGAGAGTATCCACACTGCCAATATTAACAAACAGCATGACATTCTGCAAACCACAATGGAAAACAAAATCTTTCTTTTGTGAAAGGCTGCAAAACTGAAAGGAAAACATGGTGCTTCTAAATAGGTTTAAGTGAGACTAAAATTCCACAAATATTTCTCGGTTTATGGATTTTCTTTGCTTTTTGGGATATAAACAGTTGATGCTGGATCACAGGATAATCGCTGGAGATAACAACGAAAAAAGAAAAAGATAAGCACAGGCCTGAAGATTTAGGGTTTGCTTTTTGTCTTTGCTACAAGAAGGTCGGAGAGCTGGGGCTTTACCCGGATGCAGAGGAGACTGTAAGTCCATGTCTGGCTTCAGTAGGAAGTGTTTCTTGGTCACGGTCCCCAGTGCTGGGCAACAGAAACCAACTCATTCATCGGAAGTGTCCCGAGGGAGGGGCTCGTGGAACCAACCCAGGAAGGCCACAGAACCCACCCTGGAACCCAGACAGGGCCAAGGGAGACCAGGACTTCCTGCTCCACCCACAAAACGCCCCCACGTTGCCCTCAGGGTGGCACCCTTATCCCCAGTGTCCCAAAATGCTGGCCACTCCTGCTGTAACACTGCCCCCTTTGCCGTCAGGTCCATCTAACTGGCCAAGTCAAGGTCACCTCCAGTTGCCAGACAGGCTGGAAGCCCAGCTTCTATCCTGAAAGCCAGGCTCTGTCTTTCACCAAGACTTGCGAGATGGGGCAGAAGGGAGAGTCCCAAACATGCTCAAGGGGTTCAGGAGCCGAGCAACTACGGGAGAGAGGGGCGGAGAGACGGAGGGAGAGATTCATGTCCTCAGACATCTAAGTCTTCAATGCCTTATTCTACATTAAAGTTGCACCATATTTTTCTCACTCTTTAGAAAGACACAGCGAAATGAATGGAATCCATGGTAGACAATTCTCAAGCCAACTCCATCTCCAGTTCTCTACACGTCACCCTAGGAAAGTCCCAACCGCTCAAGGTTTTTGCTTCTTCCAAGTGTAACTGAGCTGAATTAGACAGACTCCAGGGCCCCTTCCAGCATGAACCTTCTAGGCTTCTGGAGACAGCCTCTGACACAGCTGGCCTAAATGACCACTCATCCCTGGTGAGTAGGAGAGAGCGGCTGTTTCCAGTGCCAGAGTTTCTAGAACTCTGTTCTAGCCCAAGAAATTCCCCAAGATGAGTTTCACGGACCGCACATTCCAACCGTTCATAACATAAGGACGTGCTCTAAATGAGCAGCAAGCTCATTTGTCCCAGGGGAATCAACCTCTTTTGTGCCCTCAAGTAAAAGCACTATTTTCCCTTAAAATGTATTAAAATATTTTCTGACAATACCCAAATTCCCATCCATTATAGGAAATACACAGAATACTGATGAGCACAAAGACAGACAGAATACCGCTCACCACACAGAAGTGACCGCCTTTCAAAAATCCTAACAATCTTTTCTATATTTATACTGTGTGTGGATAAATGCAAACACACACACACACATCTTTTAATTGAATCATACTATTTCGAAACATGACTTTACACAGCAATAAATCGTAAATACATTCCATATCATAATACATTCTCCCGCATCAGAGGCTCTCAACCAGATTCCCGTTAGCTGCTAAAGGTCGAGATGGGCATGATGTAGAATTTCCAGTAGCCAAACAGAGAGCTAAGAATACATACTCAAACATATATACAATGGAACATTACTCAGCCATAAAAAAGAACGAAATAATGCCATTTGTAGCAACAGAGATAGACCCAGAGATTGTCATACCGAGTGAAGTAAGTCAGACAGAGAAAGACAAATATTATATGATATCACTTATATGTGGAATCTAAAAAAAATGGTACAAATGAACTTATCTACAAAACAGAGTCACAGATGTAGAAAACAAACTGAGGTTACCAAGGGGGAAAGAGGGGAATAGGGATAAATTGGGAGATTGGGATTGACACATACACACTACTGTATATAAAATAGGTAACTAATAAGGACCTCCTGTATAGCACAGGGAACTCTACTCAATACTCTGTAATGGCCTATATGGGAAAAGAATCTAAAAAAGAACGTATATATGTATATGTGTAACTGATTCACTTTGCTGTACACCTGAAACTAACACAACATTGTAAATCAACTATACTCCAATATAAAATTAAATTAAATTAAAAAAAAAAGAATACATACTCAAGATTTCTTTTCCTGTCAGAAGAAAAGATGTGCTCATGGTCCAAATCATTTCAAAGTCAAGCACAACCAGTTAACTTCCAGGCCTCGAGTGAGGTTTGGTGTTTAGAATAATAAAAGGCGGCTGGACAGGAATGATGAATCACCAGCTTAAAATTGGCCAAATGTTGGTGGAACTTAAAAGGGCCAATATTTCTTGTTCTGAGACTTCTGTGATGTAAACGTTATCTTTAGGAGTCGTTTCTGAGCCCTTCCTTCTTAGGCTCAATTTAAATGGTATATGAAAAAGAACATGTGTCTAGGCAGGGGTGCTTTCTGCAGTCTACTTTTCCATCATATTTAACATTTTTTCCGTGCATCATTTATTTGTTGTCTGTTTGCAAGGCCATTGCCTCTCGTGTCTGGGCCTGAGCTTTGCTCACAATTATATCTACGGCGCCCAGCACGGTGCCTGGCACAGAGGAGGTTACTTAAATATTTTGCGTACTAACCCTATTACAGGTGCTGTCCTAACTACCCACTCACAGAAGACACTACTTCAACCTAACCCTCTCCAGGAGACAAAGGGGGGGAAAAAGAAAAAAAGAAAAGGAGTGGAGAGCAGTTCCATGAATAGTAAATGCCAACCTGAAAAGCAGGATAATCAAACTCATAACCTTATATAATCACCAACCCCTCCCGCCCCGTGACACACAGCAGCCCAAGATGAAGCTGATTCTTGCTTCATGACCCCCTCTGCTCCCCGATTCACGATCAGCTATCACTGACCGAGTATTTGTTGTATACCCTGCAAGGCCCCGGGTGTTCAGTGACCTGGAGAACTTTTTACCTTCTTTAATCCTAGAAGCAGCTCTAGGAGGTATGAACCCTATCTTACGGGTAAGGAATGGGTTAGCTCCGGGCCCTACCCAACATCCTTCCTTCCAAGTAGCTGCCCAGCCGCTCTCCCCAGCTCCGCCCCCTTCCTGTAACTGACAGCCTACAGTGTGCGTGTGTGTGCGTGCGTGTGTGTGAGACAGAGAGAGAGGGCGCACATGTGTGCCCACACCCAGATTATGATCAATTTATTTGCTTTGAGGTGGTCTAGCAGTTTCTCCTCATCCTCTTCGGGGGACTGTCAATTAAAGCAAAGAACGGTGGGCTTCCCTGGTGGCACAGTGGTTAAGAATCCGCCTGCCAATGCAGGGGACACGGGTTCAAGCCCTGGTCCGGGAAGATCCCACATGCCGTGGAGCAACTAAGCCCATGCGCCACAACTCCTGAGCCTGTGCTCTGGAGGCCGCGAGGCACAGCTACTGAGCCTGCGTGCCACAACTACTGAAGCCCGCGTGCCTAGAGCCCGTGCTCCGCAACAAGAGAAGCCACCGCAATGAGAAGCCCGCACACTGCAACACAGAATAGCCCCCACTTGCGACAACTAGAGAAAGCCCGTGCACAGCAACGAAGACCCAAGGCAGCCAAAAATAAATAAATTAATTTAAAAAAAAAAAAAAAAAAGCAAAGAACGGTGGGCGGGCCCAGCCTGAGTCGCTGGTGGGCTGGCTGAAGGCGCCCAGTCCTACAGGAGACACACACCAGGGAAACGCGACAGCAGGCTCTCTGGCACTTTCCTCTTTTCTCACCTCTCCAGGCTCCCCTCCTTTCCTTCTTCTCCAAGGTAATGACACAGAGTTTCTCTGTCACCGGGTATGAAGGATGCGGGAAGAGCGGTTCTGGGGGACCAGATGAGACTCTGGGTTCACTCCCTTTACAGGAGCCGGCTCCCCGGCCACCCAAGTTCCCAGTCTTACCACTTCCTGGTTATCCATCTTTAGGGATGTCACTTGGTACCCTTGGATCTCAGTTTCCACGCTTGCCATGTGCGGACGATAATACTGCCCGCCCTGAAGGACAGGTGAGGGGAGACTGGGGGGGGGGGTCCCCTGGTGGGCACACATCAAATACAACAGGAACCCCATCTCAGCAGTTCCCACCATGAACTTGTATTACATTTATAAAAATATAAAAGAAAGGCTAATGGCGTGTTTAGTACACCTAGTCCATTCTTCACTTAAATCCCCCAAATCAGGAGGTTTGTAGTGAAGGAGAAAAAATTAGATCATGATAGGATTGAATGTAGAATTTTCAACTGCTGTCCAATCCCAACTCTCCACGCTCGCACAGCAGAAACGTGCCTTGGCTGTTAATGTGAACATTTCAAAATTCCACAATCATACTGACATTTTTAACTTTCAGGAAAGATCCCCTGCTGCTAAAGATAATAGGGACTTTCCATCAATAAAAGGAGAGGGCTAGTGCCCTTCAAGATCACTGTCAATTTTGCTTTGGAGTACAAAGTAACTTTTTTTTCCCTTCCTTTTCTTTCATTTAAAAAAAAATAGATTTACTGATCTAATGTAGTTTACTGAGGTTAACAGTAATACCAGTTTGCACTTCCTAAAAAATGTTACAACCAAGGAGATGGGAGCATTTGGAATCCCTGAAGCATGCTGGTTGGTTGGTTGCTTATCCAGATATACATAGATAGACAGACAGACAGATATAGGCAGATCTACATACATAAATACATACGTGATCTGTGTAACATATATAAATAATATTCCGATGCTATTTCATTAAGCCATTATATTTCCATTTTCAGATTTTTTTAAATTATACATAGATGTATAATGATTTTACACACACACACACACACACACACACACACACACACATATATAATTTTAGAACTCCTCCTTGGAAACTGAAACTTAATGGCTTAATGAGATAGCATCAGACAGCTAATTGCCGGGAAGAATAAGCACCACTCTTTACTCTCTGGATTTGACCATAAAGACAGTTAATAAGGGAAATGGCTGGGAGGAAAATTGGTTTCTAAAAACTAATCAAGCCAAAAAGAATGCAGCTCCCAGCAAGGGAAACACATCTCTTTCTCTACCATTTTTGGTTAAGAGTTGGGGGTCTCCAAAGGGTGGTTGTCTTTGCGTAACAATTCCAGTGGGCACTCTGCGTAGACGGCCCCCTGCCTCGGAGGGGGCTCCGCGTGGGTCCCTTCCCATGTGCGGGGAGGCTGAATCCCCGAGCCTTCTGCTTTCTGAGGCTGCTGGGAGCCAACAGAGCAAAGACAGAAACTGGTTCTGATTTGGCAGGAATAAGAGGAATTAGGAATCCAGTGGAGTGGGGCTGACCAGTGACAACAGCATGGGGACGAAGGAGGCCACACTCACGCTCAAAGGCGGACCCCGCCTGGCGAAACGAGACGATTTAATGGGGACAGAACGGAAACCCTTGCCAGGCTGGGAACACACTTTCTCATGCTGTTCCCACTCAGCGACCACAAGGAACCCATGAAGGATGGCTTGGTTTCCAGTGGGAAACAAAGGCCACTCAACAGAGGTCCAGAGAAGGGGAGAGACGTGGCTGGGGAGAGCTCTGTACTCCTCCAGCTTCAGCTCAAAGCAGAGATGCCTTCCTGAAAATGAAGGCTTCAGAAGGACAGACTCTCCAAGGGACGTTCACATTATTACTGACCATTAATGCAGAAAAGGACCACAGGGCTGCAAGACAGAGCATCAGTCATCCTCAGGCCACACTGTGGCGCTTATTACACAAAGAGGGTGGGGAGGCCAAGATGGGTATGGTAGGAGCTGTCTGTGAGCAGCTGGACGGTAGAAGACCCTAACAGAGCCCAGGCCAGGTTTAGAGTCTTTCACGGTGGCTCTCAAACTTGAGCATGCTAAAGTGAATGAATGAATAAACAAAAAACAACGGAAGATCACATTTAGGGAGCCTGGGCAAAGTGCAGGTTCTTGTGTTCATTTCAGCAGCACACGTGCCAGAATCAGAAAGATACAGAGAAGACGAGCATGGTCCCTGAGCAAGGATGACACCCACACTGGTGAAGCATTCCATATTTTTCTTTTTCCCTTTATTTTTTTAAAATTTATTTATTTAATTTATTTATTTTTGGCTGCACTGGGTCTTTGTTGCTATGCACGGGCTTTCTCTAGCTGCGGCGAGCGGGGGCTACTGTTCGTTGTGGTGCACGGGCTTCTCACTGTGGTGGCTTCTCTCGTTGTGGAGCACGGGCTCTAGGCGTACGGGCTTCAGTAGTTGTGGCACGCGGGCTCCAGTAGTTGCAGCATGCGGGCTCAGTAGTTGTGGCTCACGGGCTCAGTAGTTGTGGCTCGCAGGCTCTAGAGCACAGGCTCAGTAGTTGTGGCACACAGGCTTAGTTGCTCTGTGGCATGTGGGATCCTCCCAGACCAGGGATCGAACCCGTGGCCCCTGACTTGGCAGGCGGATTCTTAACCACTGCACCACCAGGGAAGCCCACATTCCATATTTTTGAAATCGGGAGTTAACAAATTGTCGACTGAAAAAAAAATGCACAACGTAAAAGCTGAGAATTATGTTTTATTTGGTGGACCTGCTGAGGACTTCAGCCCGGGAGACAGCCTCTCAGATGGCTCTGAGGGAGGCTCCAAAGAGGCAAGGGAGGGAGCCAGAATATACACGAATTTTTGCAAAAAAAAGTCAGAACATCAAAAGAAAAACCAGACATCTGTATGGGAAGATGCAAGAGTCTGGCTCATTGAAATCATGCCTTTGATGAGCACCTTAACCACCTAGGACCAGTCTCCCGTTTCTGTCCCTCCCAAATCCCCTGGGGGCGCACAGTCCAGGGTGGCTACAGTGGCTGATGGCTTGATGGCCTCAACATCCTTTGTTTACGGGCATGGCAGGTGACATTCTTTGTCCTCAGAATCAAAGGGCATAAAATTTCAGTTAAGCACGATGAGATGCCTCAGTTCTTGAGATCTGCTGTAGCACACTGTACCAACAGTCAACAATAACGTGTTATACACTGAAAAATTTGTTACGAGGGTAGATCTCACGTTAAGTATGCTTACCATAAGAAAATAAAATTTAAAAAGAAGGGCTTCCCTGGTGGTGCAGTGGTTGAGAGTCTGCCTGCCAATGCAGGGGACACGGGTTCGAGCCCTGGTCTGGGAAGATCCCACATGCCGCGGAGAGGCTGGGCCCATGAGCCACAATTACTGAGCCTGCGCGTCTGGAGTCTGAGCTCCGCAACAGGAGAGGCCACGATAATGAGAGGCCCGCGCACCGCGATGAAGAGTGGCCCCCACTTGCCACAACTAGAGAAAGCCCTCGCACAGAAACGAAGACCCAACACAGCCATAAATAAATAAATTAAATAAACAATAAAAAAAAAAAAGAAATATCACCTAAATAACTTTTGTAACAATTGTACCTTAGAAGAAATTTTTAAGTGCAGATTCTTGGAACTCAGGGTAGACCTGGGCAGGGCTCAGGAGTCTGCAGGTACGACAGACACTTTAGAAAACATAACTTAGGGGACAGAGAAGGATCCAGGAAGACAATGGAAACCCATTAGGAATGGGCTCCCAAGCTTGCTATGGCCAGCCCCGATCTCTTGCCAACTGTTCACTGGGCGTCTTCACTTGTGGGTCTTCTCATTATTTTGCTCACCTGGCACCAAATGGAACACATCACCTTATGCCCCAAATGTGTTCCCACTCTTGTAATCGCTCTTAGGATAACCGATTCCGTAATCACCTCCACTTACCAAATGAGGAACGTGGGAGCAAGTATCAGTGCAGAAAGCCCAAGGAACCCACACTGAGAAACCCTGTTCCGAGGGGACCCAAGGGAAACCCACGGAGGGATGCTGGGGGAGTGAGTGCGGAGGGGACGGGGCACGGAGGTGTGCTCTGCCTGGGGGATAACCTGCCACGCCTTCGCTCAACAGTCCCTGACTCTGGTCCAAAGCACATGAGCAAGAACAGAACATCCGACCCAGACAGAGCTACCTGGCGCTTTTCTTGAAATTATTAGAGTGTAGCATTTACCCACCCTAAACCCCCCTGGCAAGTTCTCCCCTGCCCACCAAAATCTGTCCCTCATTTTGCCACTGCAGCCCCCAGCCTGCGGAGAAGTCGGGTCTGGGCTCAGCCGAGCTTGTAGGACCGCCAGTGCCAGAGGCAGGTAGCGGGGGTGGGCTACACGTAGCAGTGTGCCTGCCGCCATGGCAACCCACAGTTAACCAGGGACAGGGAAGAAGGTGCTCGGCTAACTGAAACCCAGGCAACGTTCTAACTCAAACCCCGAGGCAGTCAGTGCTCCTTTAGATTTTTTCCCGTCCTCTTTCCCCACGCCCCGTCTTTTCTTGTCACCAAGTGGCTTTAAACCATCTCCCCCCTCCACCCACCCCCCAAAATCACCTCCGAAGATGAGGCTTTTGATAAACCACTGAGCCAAACCTCCCTCCCACTCAGCACACCCAGGCCCAGGGCAGCCTGAGATCCCCACTCTGTCTGTCTGTCAGCTCTCCATCTCAGAGGAAGTTCTGTTTGCCCCAAAGATTCTTAGGAACGCCTTGGCTTCCCTATCGCTTCCTCACTGCGGGAACCCAGGACAGATATTCTCACACGGTGCTAGGACTGAGAATCACCTGGTGAATTTTAAAGGCAGGTTCCCCGGCTCCGTCCCTAGAGAGTTGACTTCGGCAAATCAGGGGCAAGCATAAGCATCTGTATCTTTTTTTCTAGCACCCCGAGGAGTCTTGATATAAATAGATCAAGATTCACCTGGTGAGAAATGTAAAGCAACCGATTTGGGGTTTTCCCATAGCTCTGTATTTCGTAAGGCGGGCTGAGCTCAGCTAAAGCTGGACATTTAAATGGCCTCTTGCCCATTAAATGAGCCACAGACTGTGAAAGGGTTAACGGGAGACCCCCTGCTGCTGCAAGGCGAGCTCCCTAACACAAGTTCTGAACATGCTGGACGCACGTGGAAACACCTCCTAGGATCGTCACCCTCGAGGCACGCCTTCTCCAAGCTGCGAAGTGGGACAGGAAAACAAACACGCTCGGAACCCAAAACATTCACGAAGAACTCGCCGCTTATAAAATGAGTCCCTACTCAGAAATTCCCCCCCAGCCTGACAGTGTAACAGAAGTCCTAACCCACCTCTTACGTCAGGGCTTGAGGATCGTGAACATTTGTTTGTATTTTCATTTGCTTGTCAAATGTATGGAAACGTCAAATCAGAAGTCATGAAAAAAGATACAAGTTCGTGAAGCTGCAGGAAGTGAGGTTGAAGGATGGCTTGTTGCCTGGCAGAACCTGGGACACAGAGGACCTGGAGAACAACTGAAGACAAGACATAGCAGAATTTGTTTGCAGATTTAAGTCTCTGCCCAAGATAGGTCAGTTTTCAGCAAGATTAAAGATTAAGATAAAACCAAAATCTCCCTCCACAAACACCTAGAAATGATGCATGAAATAAACAAATCAAAAGGATTTCAAATACACATCTGAGCTTGCAACAAAGAAAGGGAATCAGGAAGCATAAGGAAGCTAGAAACCAGAGCCTATACAACAAAAGCAGTCCAGAGGATGCCTAGAGATTAACGCGGTTTCCAAGAACAGGCCCTGGGTGTTACCGTCCACCTGGGGGCCTTGGGCCACATCAAGTAGGAGGTGAAATTCTACAAATGCAAGTGTCATAAATTCTGTCCCTGTGTGGAAGAGTGGGCTAGAGAAACAAATCCATCCGGCTGCACAGAGGGACAAAAAAGATGACTACATGTTTCTGCCTGGTCTCTGGAGAAAAAAAAAAAAAACTTGTAAAATTAAAACCTTGGGTTTATACTTTGAACAGGTCAGACTTCTGAGTTTCTGCTTTCTGTATGGGCTAGGAAACCCCAATCTGAACATCACTGTAGAAATTGGTTCCAGGCTAATGTTATGGCAAAGAGGTCTTACAGAAACAAATGCAAAACTACTCTGAAGGGTTTTCCACGATGCGGGACACTAGGAATCCTTAAGGAAAAATGCAGCCCACTAGAGAAGGATTGATGCTAAAATGTTACGAAGCCTAGAAGAAAACAACACGCTATGAATGGGAGTCAGTGGACACACACAGAGGGAGACACATGGCCTTTATGTAATAGACATGATTTAAAACATACATGCACCCCAATGTTCATAGTAGCATTATTCATAATAGCCAAGATATGGAAGCAACCTAAGTGTCCATCAACAGATGAATGGATAAAGAAGATGTAGTATACATACAATGGAATATTACTCAGCCATAAAAAAGAATGAAATTTTGCCATTTGTAATGACATGGATGGACTCGGAGGGTATTATGCTTACTGAAATAAACCAGACTGAGAAAGACAAATACTGTATGATATCCCTTATATGTGTGATCTAAAAAGTAAAACAAACTAGTGAATATAACAAAAAAGAAACAGACACATGGATACAGAGAACAAATGAGTGTTTGCCAGTGGGGAGAGGGAAGGAGGGAGGGGCAAAATAGGAATAGGGGATTAAGAGGTACAAACCATTATGTATAAAACAGATAAGCTACAAGGATATATTGTACAACTCAGGGAATATAGCCAATATTTTATAATAACTGTAAATGGAGTATAACCTTTAAAAATTGTGAATCACTGTTGTACACCTGTAACTTACATAATATTATACATCAACTATACCTCAATTATATATATATATATATAATATATAATATATGCCTAACCTGATTAAAGACAGAAGAGAAGAAATGAAAACCATAAGAAAAGAAGCACATGTAATAAAGAAAAAGCAGACATCTTAACAAGAACCCACTAGGACAATTAAAAAATAAAAACTATAGTCATTTCACTTAAAAACTCAACAGACAAGTTAAATAGTAAACTAGAATCAACTCAGTGACTTATCCATGGACTAGAGAATAGATCTAAAGCACAGAAGAGTAAAGGGATGGACAATATTAAGAAATGCTTAAGACACATGGGAGATAAATAAGAACACAGAATATACATCTAAGTATATAATAACTGTTGCAGAAGAAGAAAATAAAGAATATGAGGGAGAGGCAAATTTGAAGAGATAATTACTAAAAAACTTTCCTGGAATAATATAATAATAAAATGAGCATTCACGTTAAAAGAGCAGTCCAAGTCTTAAAGCAAATAAACACCCACGTGCGTGCACGCACACACACACACACACAAAGCTACATCATACTGAAAATAAAAAACACCAAAACAAGTGAAAAATGTATAAGCAAATTTATAAAAAAAAAAGAAAGAAATGCAAATTCTTAAAAAAAAAAAGAACTGTTATCCAGAATATACCAGGAACTATTAAAACTCAACACATAGAAAACAAACAACCCAGTTAAAACAAGGGCCAGAGACCTTAAAAGACTCCTCACAAAAGAAAATATACAAATGGAAAATAAGCATATGAAAAGATGTTCCACGAGATATGTCATCAGGAAAACGCAAATTAAAACAAAAATGGGGGACTTCCCTTGTGGTCCAGTGGTAAAGAATCCTCCTTCCAATGCAGGGGACACGGGTTCGATCCCCCATCAGGGAACTAAGATCCCACGTGCCATGGGGCAACTAAGCCTGCAAGCCACAACTACTGAGCTCATGTGCCTCAACTAGAGAGCCTGTGTGCCGCAAACTACAAAGTCCACGCACCCTGGAGCCCGGGCACCACAACTAGAGAGAAGCCTGTGCACCACAACGAAGAGCCCATGCTGCAGCAAAAGATCCCGCATGCCTCAATGAAGACCCCGCGTGCCACAACTAAAGACCCGACACAGACAAAAAAATAAAAATAAATAAATAAAACAAAAGTGGGATACTGTTACAAACCTATTAGAACAGCCAAAATTCAGAACACTGACAACACCAAATGCTAAAGAAGATGTGGAGCAACAGGAACGCTCCTTCACTGCTGGTGGGGATGCGAAACGGTACAGCCACTTTGGAAGGCAGTTTGGTGGTTTCTTACTAAGCTAAACATACTTTTACCATACGATCCAGAAATCCTCCTCCCTGGTATTTACTCAAGAGTTAAAAAACTTGCACACAGATGTTTACAGTGGCTTTATTCATCATTGTCAAAAACTGGAAGCAACCAAGATATCCTTCAGTAGGTGAATGGGTAAATAAACTGTGGTCCATCCAGACAATGGAATATTATTCAGCACTAAAAAGAAATGAGCTATCAAGCCACGAAGGCATGGAGGAACCTTAAATGCATATGACTAAGTGACAGAAGCCAGTCTGAAAAGGCTACAGACTGTAAGATTCCAACCATATGACATCCTGGAAAAGGCACAACTATGGAGACAGTAAAGCAGTCAGTGTTCTCCAGCAGGTAGGAGGGAGGAACAGATGATGAGGTGGAGCACAGAGGGTTTTTTAGGGCAGTGAAAATACTCTGTATGAGACTATAATGGTAGATACATGTCATTATACATTTGTCTAAACGTATAGATCGTACAACGTTAAGAATGAACCCTAATGTAAACTATGGGCTTCGGGTGATAAGGACGTGGCAACGTAGGTTCCTCAGGTGTAACAAATGCACGACCCTGATGGTAATGGTGACAATGGGGGAGGCTATGAATGAATGGGGGCAGGGGGTGTATGGGGAATCTCTGCACCTTTAGTTCAATTTTGCTGTGAGCCTAAAACTTCTCTAAAAAATAAAGTCTATTTAAGAAATAGTAATACGAGTGACTAATTTGAAGGTATTAAAAAAAAGGGTACAACTAAAATATTAGAAAAATAACATGGACGATGAGGGGGAAAACCAAGTTAAAGCATTCTACGGTCCTTCAATTGTTAGAGAGAAGAGTACAGATACTGATTAATTCTGAATGTCACTGAGTCAAGTATGCATGTTAAAAAAGTAAAGGTAGCCACAAAAGAAAGAAATTGAATTAAAAACTTCCAAACTGGGAATTCCCTAGCAGTCCAGTGGTTAGGACTCTGCGCTTCCACTGCAGGTGGCCTTGGGTTCGCTCCCTGGTCCGGGAAAACCTTCCAAACTAATAAAGACTAAGGAAAAAAAGAGGGAGATAAAGAAAAATCAATCAACCCCAAAAAAGTACAAAAAAAAAGGGGAAGAAAATGCATGATAAATAAAAAGGACAAAAGAAAATGTTGAGAAGCAGTATCAATCTTGAACAAGGCCATGCCAACACCCACAGCATCCCTCCAAGGTAAACAGCTTCTGGTATTTTGGACGAGGCACCCATGCATGCACATATGTATACACAAACACATTAGATGCAAGATGGTATCATTGGTAAAAGTACTGAAGGAGATCAGAATATGCCTCCCTCAAATATACCACTATGGCATATGGATTATTTTGAGCTTAAGGCACTGAGAAACAGCAGACACAGAAGGAACTCTCTGTCCTCTCCCCTTCTGCCCAAAAGTGGGACATAACTTTCCCTTTGTAAAGGTTATATAAATTTTCATTTGTGAAGGTATCTCCCTTCCCTGTACCAGGAAAAGGCAAACACCAGAGACGGCTTGAACCTGAATAACAAATCTTGCTAAATAGCCCTTATCTACCATTAGTTTCCCCCATGTATTTGTCTTCCCACAATTTATGGCCCCTAGAAGCCCAAATCTGTTTTCTTTGTCTAGTCACTTCTCTATGATTTATTGCCTTTTGTTAAAATGGTAATATATGCTCTCAAGGTGAAGCATTTTTTGAGTTTTCATTTCTTTTCTGTGGATCCCTTGTGCACATAAAATTAAAAATAAAATTTGTATGCTTTCCTCCTGTTAATCTGTCCCTTGTCACTTTAATTCACATGCCTCAGGCACAGAACATAAGAGTATAGGAAAAACTTTTTTTTTTTATCATTTATATTCACAAATTATCAAGGATTAAATAATCTCAATCTCATGTTAGCTATTCCAGAGAAGTAACTGGCGGGGGGGGGGGGGGGAGGACGAAGAAGCAAAACACCCCAACTCTGGATGAGACTGGTATTACCTTAATATTCAAACCAGAGAAATACAACATAAGAGATAAAAATTTTAAGCCATACTCATTTAAGAACATAGATGCAAAATACTATGCATATAAGGGAGCTATCTTTAGTATCTTTCAAAAGGTATCTATCAAAAATCCATAGTAAATATCACATTAATGGTAAAAACAGAAATCTTCTCTTTAACATCCACATGGTACGCAGAATTCTAAAGACAGAACCCAAGATACCCCCTCCCCCCTGTGTACACACCTTGTATAACCCCTGGGACTGTTAATACAATGGATTTCACTCCTGTGATTAGTCACAATTGACCTTAAGATAGGGAGACCTGCCAGGTGGGCCTGGCCTGATCTCATGAGCTCTTTAAAAGAGAGAGTTTTCTCTTGCAGGTCCCAGAGGAGAAAGTCAGTGATTTCCCTGGGGATAAGGCTCAGAAACATGCATTTCAGGGGGGCACCCCCAAGTAAGTGCCCCAGTGCTGCCACCCCTGAGTGGTAGCAGTGGAAGTAACAAGCAAGCAGCAGACAGCACTTGCTGACTGGGCATTTGTCAAGAAGTACATTTAGAAGTAAGTGGAATTAAAGAGCCAGATTCTTATAGGGAAGGGAAAAAATAATTTCCTCTACCCACTTAGGTTCTGTCCCGGGGGCCCTGTAAATTAAACTGACAGAGACAGATTAACAAGAGAAAAACAAACAGAGTTTATTAACATGTGCAGCGTGCACACACATGGGGGAAACTCAGTGATGAGTAACTCAAAGGGGTGGTTAGAACTTGGAGCCTATGTAGCATCTTAACAAAGAACAACAAATTTGTAGAGAAGGGACAAGACAAAGGAAAAGAGATTTAGGCTTTTAGGAATGACAAACTGGGAAGGTCAATATACAGCAGAACTAATGGAAGAAAAGGGTTGTTTTAGGAAGGCCTGTTACAGATTCCTTGGTGCCTTCTCTGGGCTGATAGGAGTCTCTGGAGGTGAAGAGTCCTGCCCTTCCTAATGCAGGGAGGGTCTCCTTCTCACGGGCAATTTTATGTCCTGTTTTTAGGTAGAAAGAGGGAGGTCAGAGAGCATGTCCGCATCTCCCATTTCTCAAGTGTTCTTAGCTCCAAATAATCAATACACCCAAGAAGCATATTTTGGGGTGGCATGCTCGGATCCCCAACATTCTCAAGTACTGGTGTGCATGTTAAATATGGAACCCTGGGCTCCTTCCCCTGAGAATCTGGTACTAGAAGCCAGTGGCAGATTCCTATTTCTAAATTGCATTTTTAAAAACTGATTTTCTTAATATGAAAACAGCATAAAGAAGAAAATGGTATGTAATCCCACTGCCCAGATAATCCGTGCTGACATTCCAAAGCATAAAAGTCATAGAGATACATGGTGAGAAATGCAAATAGAACAGAAAGGGCTGAAATGAAAACTCGGAGTCTCTCTTCCGTAGGTAACCAGTGATCACAGATCTTAATGCAGGCTTTCAGAAAAAAATATTAGATTAATACCAGGATTTATGTCCTTTTCAACAGTCTTTTCCCTACCCAGAAGGAATGAGAGTGTATCCCGTTTTGTAGTTTGCTCCTTTTTTTTGTTTAATATAACCTGCAGATTTTTCTACACATCTGCACTTAAAAAAACCTACCTTGTTCATTTAAGTAGGTTTAAAGTAGGGAAGGAATCACATCTGCAATCAGTGTCTGCGGTGATTCTAATGCGGGGGGTCAGCAGAGCACGCTGAGAAAGCCTGACCGCACTCTCTCTGCTTGCAATGTCAATCCATGCAGAGGCTTTGGAAATGCCATCCGCTTCTCCCTAACAAGCAGAGCCCTGGAATGTCTCTGAATGGCCTGCATTTCGGCACTGCTCTCACAGTAGGTGGGTAAATATTCCTGTCCAGACTTTCTTCATCCACCTTCAAGGGTCTCAGGATAACTGCTGGGGGGTCAGATGGCACTAAGGCAGGAAATTATTCCTGGCTTTACCTCTGAAAACGGTGTGCCGTGAAGCAATCAGTGCGCTTGCAAAGCACCATGGGTAGACCCCAAATCACCACTCATCCATTTGCAATCTCGGTTCAATGCCAAAGCGAAGGAAGCAGCCAAGGGGCTGGCCCTGCACGGCCGCGGAGGCTCTCCAGATGCAGAGAGACCCCTCCCTCCCCTCCTCCCCGGGCCACACTCTCCTGCAGATCTGTGGTTGACTGTTACGTGGCTCCAAAGACAGCGCTGCTGTTGGTTGGTCCGAAGCATCATTTTGCAGTCTTCCTGATCTTTCAGTTGGAAAAGGTCTGCCTGCTAATGAGCTTATGATATCCTTCACCTAACTATCTCCCCAAATCCCCGGCCACCCCCCTTTCCTGGCTGCAGAGATGATGTCTACCATTGGGCGATCCGTGGCTGGGAGGCCTGTTAGGGTGCTTTCGCTCTTGTCCAGATGCCGGCGCCTGGGAAGGGGCAGGTGGTCCCATCCAGAGGACAGAGTCCTGGAGGGAAGGGGAGCTGGAAGCTGAGACCTAAATCCCGAGACTTATAGCTCTTCCGGCGGGGGGTGGGGGGGTGGGGGGGGGGGTCCCAGATCTCCACCCACACCCCAGCCACGTCCCCTGAGGGTGCCTTCCCGCAGGCGGGAGAGCCTGGGACACAGGCGTGCTCCACCATGCTCCCCAGCAGTGGTCACCTGGACCACGCAGGTACAACTCACCAACTCTGCCAGATGCTCAGACTCGAACATTCTCTTGAACTGAGAACACAGCACCCTGGGAGCTGTGGGGTAGCCCTTAACTCGCTGTGGCACAGCTGGCAAAGCACGTTTGCAGAGTGAAGAAAACGGAAGGAAAGCAGAAATGAGAGGCCTTGGTGGAGAGGCAGAGTAGAATGAATAAACACGGGCCCTCGGCTTTGCCTTTCCTAACTGCAGTGCCCGCGAGGCCCCACTGATCTCACCGCCCTGGGACTCAGCGTCCTGAGAACGCAGTCTCCTTTCCTCCTCTGGCTAGTGTGGGCTTCCCTCCCTTTCAACTGCAAGCTCTTTTTTTTTTTTTGATAAAGACAAAAACCACAGTTGCGGGAAAGTCTTGACGGCTAACAGTGGAACAAGAGAATAGCAGGTGGGAAATAACCACTTAAATGTTTGGCCAGGGAAAGCAAGCCTGTGGGAGACATGAGCATGGATGATTTTCTCTCCGAAGAAAAGAGAAAACTCCTGAGTCCCCTCCGCCTCTCCTGACGGATGCGGGGATATCTACGCTCACTCTCCCCCGACCCCAGACCCGATTCTACTCCTAAACGGGGGGGGGAGAGCTTCCTCCTCGGCAAGGCCGGACGCTCAGAGGAGGAAGAGCTGGGGCATCTGTTTCCAAGGCTGTCTGCGATGCTGAACAAGCCTCACGCCAGGAGAAGGGGGAAGCCCCCGCTGCTTGGTAGTTCCAGGTCCTGTACATCTTTCCCGCTGGAGCTGATACAGGAGCCGGAAGTTATCAGCCCAGAAAAAAAAAAAAAATTGAGGTGTCTGTCTCCTGCTTTCACCTTCAAAACCTTGCCCCCAGAGACACCACCAGGGGCAACCCTGAGAGGAAAGAGAGAGAGCCATCGACACATGAGCAGAAGTGCTCCTGATGGGGCGGGGGAGGGGGGGAACGTGGTGGCCACTGGGGGTGCTGTCTGTGTTGGCCACGTCGAGCTAGGGCCCCAGCCCCGTCCCTCCCCCTCCCCGAGGGAAAGAGCACAGCCAGGGTTTCCCACCCAGCAGTGGACAGAGCAAGCTGGACAAAGATTGCAGGGCTCAGGGCCCATTCACAGCTGATGCTTTCCCCTGAAAACATGGTCTAATCCTTCTATACCCCAGATGAAACTACGGGATGTTACAGTGGCTGCAGGTTGAATAAACCGGGGGGAGGGAAGAAACCTCACAACCGCAACACTGAGGAGGGTGCATGTATCTCAAACACAGTAGGAGAGAAAGACAGAGCAGATCGCTGTGGAGAGAGGAGAGGAGGAAGATGGGGCTACTTTGAGGAGGGAAAGCTGTGGTGCAATTAGGCTGGATGCTGGAGTAACATTTTGAAGGTTGGTGGGGGGGAGCCACAAGGAATGTAATTAAGTGAACTGCAGACATTATTTTAAATCCTGTTCACATTAACGCTGCGTATATTCCACTTAATTCATCATTACTGAATTTGCCAGCAAAGCTGCAGGGTGAAACTTCAGCCCAAAGCTCAATTACACCCAGGCAGAGTGGAGCATTTTTCATGTCCCCGAGAGCAGCCCAAAGAGAAAGATGCATTTTTCATAACGTCCTGGGTGACAGGGACCTTTCTGAACACAGCGGCCACCCTCTTGAGGACTCCCTAGGAGGGCAGAGGGACCCTGGAACCCCTTGAGGTCGTCCAGCATACGCCGGCCAAAGGCTCCACAATCCACCCATCCTTCCTTTCCACACACACACACACACACACACACACACACACACACACACACACCATGCATGTGTCTGTCCTCCTACATTCATGTGGTTCATATTCATTATGCTGTTTGTATGTGCTCATTTATTCATGATTATTTGTCCTGAAGTCAGGGTTTCTTTCCTAGCCCATTTCCTTCCTTTTCCCCTAGAGCACTTTCAATGCTACTGTGTTAGGCACCTCCTTCTTCGTAGTTAAACCTGGAATTTTTCTTGTGACATCATTACGCTCTGCCATGTCCAGAAACCTCCAGCTCACTGGGTGGAAATAAAGGCTGGATTGTGATGGCTGAATAAAGAATAAACAAACAAAGGGCGACTGTGGACCACTTACAGAGAGAAGTTGGCAGAAGCCAAATGCTTCTTACCAGGGGCTGATGTCCCCTGACCCCAAAACCAAAGTCAAGTAGGGAAGAGCCAAGGGAGCATGTCATTCAGTTCTAAATGTTTGACAGTGCTTGTTAGAACATAGTGCTAGTGGGGCCGCAATCACCGAAACGCACATCCTATGGGACCTCGGCAATTTCCCTGTGCCCACAGCCATGACACGAGCCCCCAGCCCCCAGCCAGGCACCCAGCATGAGCAGGCCCTTGGCACCATCTTACCAAAAGATTCAAAAGCGTCAGCATCTCAATCAAGAAGGGCAGCACCACACGCCTAAAAGGTCATTGTACGTGTCTGAGAAAGACGTGTTAAGTCTCAAGTTATACTGAGAAAAGCTGGGGTGTGTTAAGGGGTGTGCTTTTGAGGGGAAATGCTGGGAAAGACTTGGAGATAAGCACTCACGTCTTTCCAATGTAACTGTGTGTCCCTCTCGCACTCTTTTCTAGTTGGCTTCCCTCTTCCCTCCTCTCTTAAGCCATTGCTTCGTGATCATCTATCACACTGGGTCTTTGAACAGTAATTCACAAGGCAAAAATTATCAGTGGCTTTATAATCAGGCCCATTTCCCTGACTCCTTTGAAGGGCAGGCAATTAGACCCACAAAGATAAATTATTTTCACTCTGGTCAGTGTCATGTTAAAATGAGGAAAGAGGGGGAAGAGAGATCCAAACCTTTATTTGCAATTGGCGTATCATGCTCACTCAAACCCACCAATTATTTTTTTTTCCAATTACTCGTGAAAGATAATTAGGGTGGAAGAAAAATCAGCAGCTGGGCACAGAGAAAAACTGCAGGTAATTTTCAATGAACGGGATTTTTCTAGCCACTGGCCTGGGCTGACCCTATGGGGAGCCCATCAAACGTGCTGCCCGGGATAGATCACGGAGTCGTGATAGATTTGGACAGACAGAGCCCCAAGACGAGTGTGCTTTATTCTGCTGTGTGGTGGGCTCACGTTTTCACACCAAGGGCAAGTGATTGGACGGGGTTTGTCTTCATTCTGAAAACGGCACAAGCAGATCCCTCCTCTCCAGAACTGGAGGTGCTCCCCGGCAAGAAGCAAAGCTCTTGGCAACACGGTAACTCCGTCACACCGACACGGTCAGCCTTTGTTACTACTGTGGAAAGGATGTCACTTGTCTTGGAGATTTCAGGGGAAAAGCCAGCCTGTCAGTATACAGTTGACCCTTGAACAACGTGGGTTGGAACTGCGCGGGTCCATTTGTACACGGGTTCTTTTCAATGGTAAATACTGCAGTAGGACACCATCCGCGGTTAGCTGGACCCCAAACACCAAGGAACCGCGGAGGGCAAGCGTCCACTCTAAGTTATACCCAGATTTTCAACCGCGAGGAGGGTCGGAGCCCCTAACCTCTGCACTGTTCAAGGGTCAACTGTATTTTCTTTGAATATTTCAGGAAAACACACGAACGTCCAGCCCAAGGGCCTTTGTCCTATTTGAACACACCAAGCTTGCTCCTGCCTCAGAGCTTTTGTTTCTGCTTTTGAAACAGGAGGGAAGGGGACAGGAGACAAGCCTTTAAGGATGACATAGCCTTGGCGGATATGACATAAACTGGTTAGAACTGGTTAGGTCCAAGATGGTGGCAGATTCCACTCCAGGTAGACCTTGAGCCTCACTATACACTCACTGTAATGCATTAGCTAAACGACACACCCACAGGTGCCAGGACAGTTCCAAGGCCAACCATAAAAGGCCAAAAAGTAGGCAGTGGCCCAATTCCTGGAAATCCCCGCCCCTTCCCTAAAATAGTTGGAATAATCCTCCCACTCATTAGCCTATGAAATTACCCAGCCCATACCAGCGAACCACGCCATATTTCGGGGCCTCTCGCCTTTTGAGACGGACCACATTCTTTCTATGGAATGTGTATCTCTCTAAATAAATCCACTTCTTACCTACCACTTTGTCTCTCACTGAATTCTTTCTGCGATGAGACATAAGGAACCTGAACTTCAGTAAATCCTGACACCAGATGTGTGATTTCAATTAAAAGACAGTGGGTTCGGGCTTCCCTGGTGGTGCAGTGGTTAAGAATCCGCCTGCCAATGCAGGGGACACAGGTTCGAGCCCCGGTCTGGGAAGATCCCACATGCCGCGGAGCAACTCCCGTGCGCCACAACTACTGAGCCTGTGCTCTAGAGCCCACGAGCCACAACTACTGAGCCCACGTGCCACAACTACTGAAGCCCACACGCTTAGAGCCCGTGCTCCATAAGAGAAGCCACTGCAATGAGAAGCCCGTGCACCGCAATGAAGACCAGTCCCCACTCGCCAAAACCAGAGAAAAACCCACACGCAGCAACAAAGACCAAACGCAGCCAAAAACAATAAATAAATAAAATAAAATAATAAAATAAATTTATATTAAAAAAAAAAAAAGACAGTGCGTTCAAGTCCCATTCTGGGTTTTGGCTAGGTTCAAGTCCCATCTGAGTTGTACGGTTTCATTTTTCCCTGTCCATCTGGTACAGCCCTCTGAGTTGTCCCCTTACCTCCCCTTACCTATTCTCGGTAAATAATCTCAGGACCCCATTTAAAGCAACAACGCCCGCCAACACCCCCCTGCCTGCTTAATTTTTCCTCCCCATCACTCACTGCCATCTAGGTCCTGCGGGTTCTGCCTTTTCACTTTGCTCATCACTGGCGGTCCCCCATACAAACACAAGCTCTAGGAGGGCAGGAGGGGTTGTCAATTCATTTAATGTCCTACCCCCAGTACCAGACACAGGGGAGATGCTCAATGAATACTTACTGAATAAATCAACGAATGAATGAACAGAAAAACCTGTACAATGGAACCAGTGGGAGGTATTTCCGTATCACTGAGGATGTGGGAGCTGCTCATTTGCACCAGCAGCATTTAAAGATGAAGGCAGAGTGTGATACATCAAACCTCCCAGGTGAAAAGAAAAAAAATTAAGTCACAAGGAATAAACCTGGGGGACAGCAAGGAAGAGCACAAAGATGAAACAGGAAGCCCACGTTCCCCAGGTGCCAGGGTTGGAAAAAGTCTTTCGGAACGGGTTTGAAAAAGTTTGTTTCAAAAAGGCAAAATATGTCTAAAAAGTGATGTCATGGAGTCAGAAGGTATTCGTAAGTCATGACCGGCTTCAGAAAGCGTTCAGAAGAAAAACCCAGTTCACAAGCGGATTTGACCTTCCCTTTAAGCTAATTTGCACCTAAGGACGACCTCCAGCATGGGCGGTCCACAGGTGTGGTCCAGTGCAGGTCTGGCTTTATCTCATTGGCCGGCTCCACCCGGCAGGCCCTTCAGAAGGACCAGCTTAAGGGCCCCTTGTTCCCTTAAATAATAACATGTGGAAGTAAACAATAGGTTACAAGAAAAATACAGACCATGCTCCGGAGCTGAGGACCTCAAATTCCGGGTTGAGAAACAAATGTGATGTATTATACAGGATGCAAAGTGAGGACCAGAAGGCTGAGAAAAGATCACCATGAGGAAAGTGGTCAAGTCACAAAACCTCACGCACTGGTTGCAACTGATGCCATGAATCTGCCACCAAAAAACTAAGCCAGGATCTACATAGGGAAAGGGAAAGTCAAAGAGAATGATGTCATTGTGCTGTATTTTTGCATAGCTCTTATTTTCAAGTTAAAAACCAAAACAAAACAAAAACCTACAACTCTCCTTTTGTCCTTGTAGCATCCGACAAAGGAACAAAAGTCGCTGTCCTCTTTTCTGCCCAGAGTTACACAGGGATCCAGGTCTCGCCTGCTGGTCCTGGGTCTGACACTCTCGGCTGCAGCATATGTATGTGGTATCAGGCAGAGAGATGAGCAAACAAACACAAGAGGAAAAAGAGAATAAATACATTATCAACCAAATAAAACCACTTCTTAGTGGTTCTTAGATGGAGCCTGTCCCATCATAGAGGTTCAATTACGAACTGTCAGAAACGCTGACTTCGCAGCTGCTGGGCAGAGAATCTGGAGAAAAGCTGCAAATATGGGTAATTACACCACTTTATTTCTAACAAGCCTGCCCATCTGACTCAACAGCTCTCAAACCCCCAGCTCATGGCTGCTCTGAATGAGACAGGAAATCTACCCAGGCAGAGCTGGCTTGACCGATAAGCAACATCTCCATGGAGGAGTGAGGATGCCAAAAGGCAGGGAGGATGGCGAGACTCTGAAATCACATCTCTCCGGCACCAGGGTCCTTTCCTTCGTTCGTGTTCAGGCACCACTCTGTGATCAGGCTTCTCAACTGGTGGGTTCTCATGGGCATAAATAGCAAGGCAGGGGACTTCCCTGGTGGTCCAGTGGTTAAAGAACCTGCCTTACAATGCAGGGGACGCAGGTTTGATCCCTGGTCAGGGAGCTAAGATCCCATATGCCACGGGGCATCTAAGCCTGCGTGCCACAACTGTTAAGCTCGTGTGCCACAACTACTGAGCTCGTGCGCCTCAACTACAGAGCCCACGTGCCGCAAACTACAGAGCCCACACGCCTCAGTGAAGATCCCACGTGCCACAACTAAGACCCAATGCAGCCAAAAATAAACAAAATAAATAAATAAATAATAAGTAATATAAATTAAAAAAATAGCAAGGCAGGGTCCCGTTCTTCATGGAGTTTACAAGCGAGGAGGGCATGATGTCGCAGGGCTGAGATGAGCGAAGTGCAGGATGTCCAAGTGCAGGATGGAGGCATGCTGACTGCGCCTGTGAACCCTGGAAATGACTCTTCCTAAGCACAACCCAGTGAGCTGTCAGAGCTGCCCTAGGATTTCTGTCAGCCTGCATCTGCCCCTTTCACTGCCATCTCCAAGCATCGGGGGTATCTGGGCAAAGAGGAAGCTGGCAGTAGCTGAAGAGTCGAGGTTAGGCTCCAGCCACGTTGCCCGGGATGAGGCACAATGCCGTCTGCAGTTTGCCAAAGAGACTTGGACCCTTAGCCCAGCTCTTCTAGAGCTATAGATCCAACTTGTGCCCACCCCAGGTTGAGATGGTTAGCAGGTGCCAAAATAATTCAATGGGGAAAGGAAAATCCTTTCCAAAAGTGGTGTTGAATTTCAATATGTTAAAAGAGGAAGGAAGGAAGGATGGAAGGAAGGAAGGAAATCTTAAATCTTGACCCTTCCATAACACCACAAACAGAAATTAATACAAGATGTTTTACTGACTTAAATATAAGGCTAAAACTATAAAGCATCTAGAAAAAAATATAGGACAGTCCCTTCACAACCTGAGGGTAGGCAAAGATTTCTTAGAAAAGATACAAAAGGCACAAACCACAGAAGAAGAATTTGATTAATTAAACTTGATCAAAATTTTAAAGTTTTTCTCATCAAAAGATGCCATTAAGGGACTTCCCTGGTGGCGCAGTGGTTAAGAGTCCGCCTGCCAATGCAGGGGACACGGGTTCGAGCCCTGGTCCAGGAAGATCCCACATGCCGCGGAGCAACTAAGCCCGGGCGCCACAACTACTGAGCCTGCGCTCTAGAGCCCGCGAGCCACAATTCCTTTAGCTATGCTTCAATTTTCTTTTGCTTCAGCTAAATTCAAATATAATCAAAGTTAATACTTATTTTTAAAACAGCATGGACCGCGATGAAGAGTGGCCCCCGCTCACCGCAACTGGAGAAAGCCCTCGCACAGAAACGAAGACCCAACACAGCCAAAAATAAATAAATAAATAAATTAATTTTTAAAAAAAACCAAAAAACAGCATGGAACCCCCTTTCTATAGTAATTAAATTCTTTCCATCTATCCTTCCTGTTATCTGTAAAGATGCAAAGACAGATTCTAGAATTGCGTTTACGAAAATAGTTGTATTGATTATTTCTGGGAGGCGGATTATATCTGGGATTATTGGGGAAGATTTCTTGGCTTTTCCTCTGGACTCTTCATATTTCTTAAATGTTTACAAAGAGCATGTTTTGTTTTTGTGAAAATGACTAAAGTCGAAAGGAAAAAAAAAGTAAAGTAGGTCTTCTGGTCCTAATCTTAACAGCATGTTCATTTCTTTCATAATACACCTCGAAAGTGATAACCGCGTGTACATTTCCAGGTGTTTATTTAACATCTGCTTCCACCACTGGGCTCTGGGACCTGAGAGCAGAACCAGGAATGGTGACTGGCACACAGTGCACACACACAACACATCTGCTGCTCTGAAGAGCTGGCAGAAAGAGAAGCGAGATAATTAGCTTCTCTGCTCATGTATTTTCTAGAGTTAAAAAAAGTCACCAAGACTGACCCTTTCTTTTTTCTTTTTTTTTTTTAGATATATCTAAAATGACAGAATAGTCTCTGACTTCAGAGACTGACCTTTTAGAAACCCCCAGGGCTTTATTTCTAGTCTTTCATCAGAACCTGAGGGCAGCAGAGCTGTCACCTAACTAATACTTCCATACTCCTGGAGGAATGAAACAAATTTTAGCATCATGAGCTGCTTCTTTCAACAGGTTCCTGGAGAAAAATGAGAGAATGTGACTAGTAGATCTTGATTCTTTCCTAAAAGTGGTTCCTCAATTGCTGGGATGGAAGGGTTGGGGGGTAGGGGGGAGGCTACCATCCTGGTTCCACTGTTCGACCACAGAAATACTCCTTCAAAGGCCATGAAAGCAATGCCCATTTGAGAGCTGCAGACCCAGACAGAGCAGTAATGGTATTTTAAGGTAATACACGGGCAGGGGTATCTCTCGTTCTCCCTGTGTTTAGTGACTCTCATCCCCTTCTCACTTTTGAACCTTTTTGCAACAGTTAATTCTGCATTCCTCCTCTGGAAACAGGGCGAAAGTAGTTTCTGCTCTTCTTTAATAATGAATTCGTTCTACACGTTCTTAGCAGCTTAAGTGCTCTGTACTGTTGCTGCTTAAACTTTCATTAGGAAGATGAATTGAGATGCTAAACCATTTAACATCTAAGTGGTTCTTTCATCTATCAGAGAGAGCATGGTGGTGCAGGGACTTTAGAAAAAAAGTTTTATCAAGAGTTTCTGATAACCAAGGATTCTACTGTATAGTACAGGGAACAATGCTCAATATTATGTAATAACCTGAAAGGGAAAAGAATCTGAAAAAGAAATATATATACACACACATACGTATATATAACTGAATTGCTGTGCTGTACACATGAAACTTATACAATACGGTATATCAACTATACTTCAATAAAAAAAATTTTTAATTAAAAAAAAGAGAGATTCTGTTTTAAATAATACAAATAATAATAAATAAAAATAAAGAGTTTCTGCTTTGGTTTTCAGTCTGTGAGAGGTACCTGGTGTTAGTCTGAATCTTTGGAGTCCTGGAGCTGAACTGCATTTCAATATGTTCCCGTCTCCAAAGCGAATTCTTGAAAAGATCAGGACTAGCTTCTCATGACAACAACTAAGAAATTTGAGATTGGGGGACAGCGCCTGAGAAATATAAATGTTAGCTTTCATCTTTCCCATCTTTCCCACATCTTGCCCCGAAAAAGTGATTTTTAACTTTTTCTGTGGTCAGATGTCTGAGAATTTTTTTTTTTAATGTATTTATTTATTTATTTTTGGCTGTCTTGGGTCTTTGTTGCTGTGTGCGGGCTTTCTCTAGTTGCGGCGAGCGGGGGCTACTCTTCCTTGTGGTGTGCAGGCTTCTCATTGTGGTGGCTTCTCTTGTTGAGGAGCTCTAGGCGTGCGGGCTTCAGTAGTTGTGACTCGCGGGCTCTAGAGTGCAGGCTCAGTAGTTGTGGCGCACGGGCTTAGTTGCTCCGCGGCATGTGGGCTCTTCCCGGACCAGGGCTCGAACCCGTGTCCCCTGCATTGGCAGGCGGATTCTTAAGCACTTCGCCACGGGGGAAGTCCCAGTCTTTGAGAATTTGATAAAAGGTATTAGCTGTCTCCTTAGAAAAATGTACATGTACACAAAAATTTCTTGCAACTCCAAATGGCTATTAATTAATCCTAGGTTATTAACTTCTATCCTAGGGAGAAAGTGTGGCAGGGACAGAAGTACCAAGACGCTGTATGAAGCGGCTTCTGGGCCAGCAAGACCCCCATCCTTACCCCACATCTTGGAGCTAATGCTCAGCTGACTCTGATCCCATTAACTAGAAAATCAACATCAAATTTTGGAGAAAGGAAAGCTTACTTCATACTGTACTTATTATTCTTCCTTTGCCTTGAAATTTAAGTCCAGTGAAAAGTTAACCCACACATAGAAAGTTTAGCTTTTTGAATTGACACTTCAGCTTTTCAATATTAGTCACTACTTAGGTCTAAAGAAGTAATGCAAGTAAACACAAATGCTGCAGAAGGGCAGAATAGTATATTTGAAACAGTACATTTGCAGCAAAAGTACTTAAAAATATTTTTGAGACATGGTAGTATTGTGCTGTGATTACTCTGAATCTCTGCCACTAAAAAAGAAGAAGGAGAAGGAAAAAGAGATTAAATATATATATACACACACACACACACACACACACACACACACACACACACACACACATGCATATTCTAACATTTGTTAAAACATTATCTTTCAGGGCAACCACCTCTGGAAACCTGTGAGACAGACATGACTACCTCCATCCAGAAAGACAATAAATAAGAGTCTTCTTTAAACCATTATTTAAACATGGAGCAAAATATTCTCTCCTGACCAATCACAGTGATCCACTTCAACACCAAAACGCACAACCTCTTTAAAAACTATAAGCAAACAAATCTGAACAACAACCAAACACCACCTCATTCTGCAGAATCTAAGAAGGACACTGAGAGACTTGGACATAAAATCCCACAAAGCCAAACCCTCTCTGGGAGAGAATGGCCAAGGAGGAGAGACAAGCGGTCTGAAGGGACCCGCTGCTCTGGAACAACTCTGGGAAGCGGGGGTTGCACTGCCCAGCTGTCTCAAACAGCCACAGAGACACACCGGACCCCACGCAGCCGAAGCTCCAGTCCAGAACGGCACAGACACGGTACTGCCTGAGGGAGGACCCCAGATGGATGCTGGTCTGAACGGCAGCAGGGCTCTGTTTTAGGCAGAGACTACTGAACTGTCTCCTCAGTAGACGTACAGACCTACCGGGATGGAGTTTTATGATTTACCTGGCCATTTAACTGTGTCAGGCACGCTTAGGAGGCTCTGCCTACACCTGCTGGTTCTCCAGCAAGCTAGGGAGAGATAAGGTCTTGGTGGGTTCACTCCTTGGTGCCCCTGCACTGCAGCCACTGTTGCAGGAGCACTGGAGATGCAGGGATAAACAGAGACCAAGTTGCTGCCCTAAAAATACTCACCGCCTAGTGCATCTGAAGGAAGGGGAGAGGAACATACGGATAGTTTGCTTCTGTTTTTTTTTCTTAACTGAAGTATAGTTTATTTACAATGTTGTATTAGTTTCAGGTGTACTGCAAAGTGATTCGGTTATATATTCTTCTTCCGATTCTTTTCCCTTATAGGTTATTATAAAATACTGAGTATAGTTCTCTGTGCTATGCAGCAGGTCCTTGTTGTTTATCTATTTTATATATAGTAGGGCGTATGTGTTAATCCCAAACTCCTCATTTATCCTCCTTCCCCTTTGGTAACCATAAGTTTGTTTTCTATGTCTGTGGGTCTATTTGTTTTGTATATATTTGAATCTTTTTTTTTTTTTAGATTCCACATATAAGCGATATCATACGATATTTGTCTTTGTCTGGCTTACTTCACTTCGTATGATAATCTCTAGGTCCATCCATGTTGCTGCAAATGGCATCATTTCATTCTTTTTTTTATGACTGAGTAATATTCCATTGCATATATAGACCATATCTGCTTTATCCATTCATCTGTCCATGGACATTTAGGTTGCTTCCATGTCTTGGCTATTGTGAAGAGTGCTGCTATGAACATGGGGGTGCATGTATCTTTCCGAATTATGGTTACAGGTAGTTTTAATGCAAAATGATAACACTGGTATTAGGCTTGCTGAGGCTCTAGGGTAGCAAGAGAAAGTAATGACTCTGCCTGGAAGGTCAAAGGAGTCTTAAGATCAAAAGAGATGACTGAACCATCTTGAAGGATAAGTGCTTCTCCAAACAGATGGAACATTTCCTAGAGGCAAGGAAATGTCAAAGAATGGGGCTCTCTTTTTAGAACAGCAAGTAGCTCCTTGTGGCTGGAATGCAGGGTGTGTAGGAGGGGGACGGTAAGAGATCACGCCACAAAAACAGGCAAGAGGCAGATAATAAAAGCTTTTTGTTGTGTTAAGCACATTGGGTTTTATCCTACAACTGTTGGAGGTTTTAAGCCTAAATAGAAAAATCATTGCATCAATTCTGCATCTTTAGGAAGTTCACATTCATAGCAGCATGATGATGGATTAGAGAGAAAATCCACAGTCGTCCTGAAATCTGGTGGTACATCCCTTGGAGGTTTCAACATAACCAGAATAAAGGCAAAAAGATATTTCTAGTCCTCTATTCACTAAGGATCAGTATGCCTGAAAGATGTTCATTAAAAACATGTGTGACATTCTTTCCTCGTTTTTAAAATGGAAACACTGACATCTGCGTCAACTACAAGCCTGATACATGAAGATGAAATGTGCACATCACATTACATTTCACATAATGAAAATGCAAGGAAGAATTACAGAGGCTGTAATTCAAATAAATCTGGTATGCGTTAATTAAAAGCATAGGGCTCCCTGACCAAGTATATTAACTACAATCTCATCTTGGTCTATATGTGCTCCAGAACAAAAATTCTGTGAGATTAAAAAAAAAAAAAAAGGATAAGAAAAACTGATTTTCATAGCCAAATAAACATAAAACAGTATTTTCAGAAGCTTCTGTTTATAGCAAAGATGGAGTAACAGGGGTTGGATTTAACCTTCCACCCGAAACAACCAAAACAAAACAGATAAAATATATAAAACAACCATTTGAAGTGGGCAACAGGAAATAAAAGACAGTAATCTCTGAGACAGAGGAAACAAATGAAATGAGCCCTGTGATGTTCCCAAGTTACCATATTGAGAAAGGTTCCAGGATGCAGGCAAGAAGAGGGACCTCGGGGGGAAGCCGGCAGACTCCTGGAGTTGAGGAGACAGAGCTGATGACGCATAAGCATATGGAAAGATGCTCAACATCATTCATCACCAGGGCAATGCTCATTAAAACCACAAGGAAATACCATTACACACCTATTAGACTGAAGGATACGGAGGAACCGGAACACTAAATTATCTGAGCGCTCCAGAGTGTGACATTCTAAGGAAGCCAACAAAACTACTTCTTCAACTCCTTTTTAAGGGAACACAGCACGTACACCCACAGTTCAACAGACAAGGAGAAGAGAAAAGCTCAGAAAACCCAAGGGCGATGGTAAGGAAGATGCTTCCGAACTCTTGGAACGCCATAGTGTATTGTAAATTTCACTGCCCTGTTCCTATTCTCTTTGACCACTCCAGGACTGACCCCAAGAGCTGCAGCTCTCCACGGATGCCTTCTAACCATGTCATCCGGCTGGGCTGCTCTGCTATTTCTCTCTCTCAAGTCTCTTCAAGCAATCATTTAATCTAGTAGGCTGAGTGTCATCAGGAGCTTTAATCATGGGAAGGGGTCACGTCTGACTTGAACAAGACTGGGTCGCCTGCTTTTCTGGATGAAAGATCTCACAGCCTGCCTGAGACAGAGGATGCTTTTAAGTGGAATCATCCGGAGGGTTCATTCCTCAGCCGCACATCACTTGGGTGGATTGGCTCAAAGGGAGGAACGGGCATGTGTGAGCGGAAACTACGGTCAAGGGCTGTGTTCTCTGAAGAGCTCTCTAGTCTCCCCACTACCTACGATTAACGCATGCACACCCGAGGCTGCTCTGCTGGCGGACCGGGGCTTATCAGAGCTGCCTGCACCGGCTCCATCTTCTCAGTAATGCTTCCTCTCTAAATCCTCTATAAAGCCACAGAGCGCTGCTGCCAAAAAATATGGATGAAAATCACAGAGGCGACAGACCCGGAGCGACACCTTCTTGATGCATCCTTCTGGGTCATATTTAAATATGCAAAACCGATGCTCAGGCGTCATTTATACCAAAACTTTTAAAAGTTTCATGGAGGTAGGACCTGGCCACTTAGTTCCAGGGAAGGCATTCCAGACTCAAACCTCTGTTCTCTGGTGCGTTGATGGATCCAGGGTGAAGTGACCACATCTTCTGAGGTTTGACCGAGAAATGACCATTGTCAGCAGGTTGTAAGGGAGAAATAGCCTATAAAAATGTGTTCTGGCCTCATCCAAAAGACTTGGTCTGGTGGCAAGCCATGAAGATGGCTACCATACGTGTCCCATCCCTCTTTATTTTAGAGGGAAAGAAATGCTATCCTTATATATCATAGGCTGAAGACTGACGTGTGACCTTCTCCTGCTGGGCCAAGGAGGGACCGGTCTTTAGCCCGACTCTGCCCATGGGAAGCAGAATCTGTTATTCTGCCCACCGTGCCCCTAGGCCTGCTGGCTGTCCCGTGGTTGGGCTCTACAAAGCAACAAGTCACTGCAGACGGTCCAGGATAGCGTTGGTCTACGTGCTGGGGCTGCTACCCAGCCAGAGCAGGAACAGTGCATTCTTTTCAATTGCATTTCAGACGATGAATCCTCAGAGCATTATTTCTACCCACCCAGTTCTTCATCTACTGCAGAACAAGGCTGTGCTCAGAAGTCTTTAGTTTTAATTCTTTAGAAAGACAAAACTGCAGTAAGCATGACGACCTCCAGTGAATAATCCGCTCTCAGCTTCATGCAGAGTTCAGTAAGACGGAACAGACACCCTGTTCATTTACCTGTGCTGCACCTTGCTTCGGATTTGCCAGGTAGCCTTCTGTTCTAAACTATCATACTCGGTATTTTAACGACCGGACTGCATTGCTATGGTGGGATATGTAAGCAAGAAAGTTCTGGGGTCTGTCTTGAATGGTAGATTTTAAAAGGAAAACATGAGAAAAACTGAAATATATAAAATAAGAAATAGATGAGATATTCTGTGTTCTCGGATAGAAAGGTTACAAACTATAAAGCTACTAACTCTTTTCAAATTCACAGCTTTAATATAATTCTAGTTGAAATAACAGTAGAATGTTCACACTGGACAAAGACAGCCTAAGGCTCATCTGCAAAAAAAGAAAAGTTCACAATGAGCGGGACTCATCGTTAAGTATTTTATAGAACAGTAATAATTAAGACATCTTTCTTGCTGTAGAAGGATACTTAACTTTCTTTAGATTTATCATCACCTTAAAAAGGCTATTTCGACAAAGGCATTACACACAGCACTCAAATGATTTTGTGTGTATGTTTCTAGAGTACATTGAAAACATAGCAATGCTTATCCAGTTGTCTCAAGGACTTCTGATGATACTTGTAGGTTATCAAAAGAGAAGAGATTTCCTGTGGACTAGATTTGGATTCTAAAACCAAATGCTAGGTTTTTCCTACATTTTCAGACCAGTTACTCTTCAGCATCTGTTTCCTCACTACCTATTCAGGTGAAATAGCTTGTGATGGAGCCTGGAATGTCAATGCTTCCTGAATACTCAAGTTTCATATTTATTCAAATCAAGCACTGGGTCTATGCAGCTGTGACTCTATTCCAAAGGCGGGATTAATTCTATCCGTACTCTTGACACCCCTCTAATACTGATAGCTCAGAGCTCATCTCTCACAAGGATCGAGTTCTCACCTAGACCCTTCCCTGTTCATTGAAGATTTAAGCTCCATCATGTAGATAAACCATCCAGTAGCTTAGTTTCAACCCCTTATTTGGTTCCTTACTTGCCTCACCTTCAATGAACTTATCCTACCCACTATTTTACCCAGTGAATCCCAAGGGCATTATTAATAATGGAACTACCTCCAAATTTTCAATTCTAGGCATCCCAGATGGCTGACCACCTGCCTTCTATCCTTCCAGCTCCTCCCTTCTGAACCCGCAATCCAAGAATTTTTTGGTCCCACCGGCACCTCTGTTTCACTGGCCCAACCACCTTTTTACTTTCAACACTCACCTTGTGTCCTCACTTCCCTCCTTAGCCAGCAGCATTCCTGTGTTATAGCCACCCTCACACGTGCCTAATTCATGTCAACCTCCCATCTTCTCTGCACCTGTCCCCAAAGAGCTGAAGGGGCCTGGAGAAAAGCATCCCGCCATGATGCCTGGCTTGACCTGAAATCTCTCTGGGCTCCCTGACATTTCTACGGCATTCCCCTCGAGAAGACATGCTCCCACTTCCAAAGGTGTCCGTCTACTCCATACTTTCCTTCTCAATTTCTCCAAACCTCCTTCCTCCCAGTTGATGTTCTATTTCTTCATTCTTATTTCACTGAGACATTGAAAGAGATCCCTCTTAGCCTGCCACCACCAGATGCACCAGCGTTCCTGTACCTGCATCATCTGCTCCGCCTTCTGCCCTGACACGCGTACGGGTCACCCGTACTCTTACCCCAGCCCCGCTCACCCACCAGCAACATGGCTCCCGCAGTCCTCCTCTCCCCTGGATTGCTTCTATCAGCATGCACCTTCTATGGTGTCCCTCTCTTTAAAAAAGTCCTGCCACAGATGTCACATCCGCCTCCGCCACCTCTCTATTCCTCTGCCCCCTTCCTACAACATAAACTCCTCAAAAGAATCTCCCGTATTCACCGCCTTCGCTTGCCGGTCTCTCCCACTCCCATCAGCCTTTCATGTCCACCATTCCACTGAGACGGCTCTTGCCAGGGTCACCCGTGGTTGCCATGTGGCCCAACCGACTGGTCACCTCTCAGACCTTATCTTGCTTATCCTCTCAGAATTTCACATGGTCATCAGTTTCTCCTTCTTGAACATTCCTCACTCGCCTTCCAAGATGTTATTTATCCTCTCCTGGTATAACCGCATCCTCACTGGCCACTTCTCACGTCTCCCCTACTGGATTCTTCTCAACCTCCTGACGTCTAAACGGAGGCTCCCAGGGCTCGGAACTCAGCCCTCTCTCTCTTGCCCACACTCACTCCCTAAGGGATCTCAGCCAACCCCACGGCTTTGACCATCCGCACATTTATGTCCCCCGCCCCTACATCTCTATGAGCTCCGAAGTCACGGCTCCATCTGCCTGCTCGATATTGCCACCTGGATATTCGCAAGGCATCACACACGACACTCCTCACACCCTCCCCCCGCCAAATGTGCTCTCCTCCAGCCATTCACCCAGTCGCTCAATCCAACGGCCTCGGAATCTTTTGGGCCTTTCTCCTCCTCTCATAGCCCCCGTCCATCAGCAAACCCCATCAGCTCCACATTCAACTCCACCATTATTTCCTCAGTCCAAGTCACCCCTCCTCCACTGCAATGTACCCTCCCAACGGATAACCTGGATGCCACTCTTGTCCCCCAGCCCCCAGGATCTCCTTTTCACGTGGCCACCAGAATAATACTTTATAACTTGAGTCAATTCACGGAACTCCTCTGAGCAAAACCTCCTGACGACTTCCTTCCTGTCATCCTTGGCATGAAGTCTGAAGGCCCTCGTGGTCCAAGGCCCACTCACCCTACTGGCTGCCTGTTCGCTGGGTTCCCCTCATTCACACTGGCCTCCTGGCTGTGTGACACCAAGCACTTGCCCGCTCCAGGGCCTTCTCAATGATGCTTCCTTAACCAGGATGTCCCCTTTGACTGGGATGGTCCCCTGACGAGGACACCCTCTCCACAGACACTCTAACGGTCCCCTCCTTCTTTACAGAAGCCTCCTTCTTAGAGAGGCCTTCTTCCCTGACCGCCTTCCCTAAAGTAACAGCTCAGTCACACCTCCATTCTGGAAGTGCTTCATTGTTCTCTGCTTTATTTTTCCCCACAGAACCAGAGAACGTTGTCTTATGTACTGTTTACTATTTGTGTCCCCCCCTATTGGATGTCAGTTCTGTAGGGCAGGCACTTTGTCCTTTTTAGGATGTTGATGTAGCCCCAGGACTTCGGATGGCACCAAGTAGATGCTCACTGGGTGAGTGGATGAATGAATGAGCCCATCAGTCAATCAACTGGTCATCAACTGAAGTTAGAAGCTGCACCCCTTGCAAAGTCTGTCTAGCCCTTCTGCTCTGTATCAGAAAGGGGTCTATGCAGCAGGGCAGGATAGCACAACAAAAACTCTGTGTTCAAGTCCACACCCTAAACCCAGCAAGGAAACATCTGTGAAGACCGTGTACACTTCTCCTGGGGCTTTGCTTCCTACTTTTTCATCTGCACCATTTTCCCTGTGCCTGTGTATGCAGTAGGTGGCTCTGAGCAGCAGACAGAAATGTCAGCAGGCGGAGCTAGGAACAGTTCCCGATGCTCTCAATAGCTCCCTTTCTGTCCCCATGACGAGAACAGTCACTGGTTGCATCTATAATTTTCTGTTTAGGTAACATCTTATTTGCATGCTGAAACCATGTCCTTTTTCCCTATTACTGATGTAAAAGATTGCTTCTTTCTAATTATGCTGCAGGCACTCAGGGAATTCAAAGAGCAGAAAATATGTCAGGAACAATTTACGAATGGCGGCTATTTGTGTGCGCGCTGGCCTGGACTACAGCAAATATAGAAAGGGAAAAAAACGCTCATTAAAAATTCCAGCTCTCCTCAGCAGACCTCTGCGTGCATGTGTTCTCCCAGTGCTAGCTAAATACAAACCCAAACCCTACATGTGAATGTGATTGTGGAAAAAGTTCTTTTTCCCCATCTCTTGACTGTTTTCAGTGGGAGTTTAGAAATGAAAGTTTCCCTAATTGCTCCGATCCCTCCTTGAAAACTCCACTTCTCTTGCCCTCAAGTCACTGTTTCTAGAAACATGCATTGTCTTCTGTTTTTGTTAACTGAGCCATCCCAAGAGCTGGAAAATTCCTCCCAGAGTCGTACGATCAGGACTGAATAATTATTCCACGGACACTGAGAAGAAGCTATCGCCCATGAGATGGAGGACTTCAACATTCATCTCAAGACTCGGAGACTAAAATTTTTTTCTACATTTTCAACTCCATTAAATTATAAGGTACTCGAAAGCCTAAAATATGCCTTCTATTTCTTTGGTATCTTACCACAGTGCTAAGGAAGGGACTGTACAGAGCTTTCAACATATTAACTTTCCATCCATTAACTTGTGGTAGCTGCGAACAAAGCCACTCAAGAGGACCCAAATCCATCAGTTCTACCCATGACCAACAGATGGGGTGGTGGCTGCTTGCCGACTTGGATTTAGGAACGAGACCTCTTTTGTTTCAAAAGGCCTTCTGGAACATTCACCAGCCCAAACAGAGAAGCTTCTCAGCATCGTACAAGCCATGACCTTTTCAGAGTCCCATGCTGCGACATTACTTGGCCTCCTTGGTCAGCTCTAAGCTTGTTTCATTCAAGGTAAGTGTTGGGGGGTAACCAGGTACAGTCACAGAGCTCAAACATAACCATGAAAAGGCCTAAGAGCCAATCAAGGTTCGAATAAACTCTTACATTGCCCCAATATACACTGACTCTGAATCTAGGGCAAATCCCCATTTTCCCATTGCAAAGGAAAGAGTTGGCTAACTTGAATACGTAAACTTTCAGAGATGCAGAAGTGGATGGGATCGTCAAAAGTCTATTTGCACTACTGAATTCAGTAATTTAGTTCTACGTGAGTATTTAATGTAAAATAGTACATATTAGCTTAGAAATGTTGCACTTGCTCATTCTCACGTCACAAAACGGTTTTATTCCATCTCTGTATCTCTGATGCCAATGCTGTTGCATTCACAAGAGGGACTTCTTGAGTCATCAGGTTTCAACAGCACATCATTTCTACTTTCGTCTAAGTTACTCAAGGTTCGGCTCTTTCGTAATCCACATAGGATGCTGTCACTGTAATTTTATTCGGAACCACGAGGACCCACTTGCGCAGCACAGCACCAGGATACTTGTTTTGTTTTGTCTTCATTCGTCGTGGAGGGAGTATGTTTGACTTGCACTCAGTAACCTCATGTTATATTGCTCGGCATGGCTGGGGTGCCTTAAAGAGCAATGGGCTCTGACCCAGCGAAGGGCTGAAAGCAGGTAAATGCACAGAGTCAGGCGACAGGGCAGGACCAGAGGCAGGGAGACGTGTAAGGAGGCCACTGGGATGGTCCAGGCAGGTTACAGTGAGGGATTCAACAAGACCAGTCTTAGTAGGAAGGAATTCAAGAAATATTCAGAAAGCAAAATCAGCAGGGCTTGATAACTAAGGGGATTTGGGGGATCAGAAAAGGAGGAGAGGTAAATGATGCTGCGATTTCTGGCTTGGGAGGCTGAGTAGACTTGGTTCTGTTACATGCTTCCTGGTATGAGAAATAAAGAAGACAGAGAAAGCTGAGGTCGGGGAAAAAGGAGAGCAGGTATTTCATGTTAGACCCATCAAACCTAAGTGGCTGTCGGACAAACAAGTCAAGATATCCAACAAGAGGAGGGATATTTGTTTCTGACACCCATGAAAGAGAGGTGAACTCAACAATCGATTTGGGGGCCTCAGCCCATAAGTTCTAAGTAGAACTGTGAGCCTGGAGTGAAATCCCCAGGAGAGAATGTGAGTAAAAAGAAAGAGGGCTGCTGATGAAATGCTAGC
This sequence comes from Balaenoptera physalus, assembly GCF_965194825.1. Lineage (NCBI taxonomy): Eukaryota > Metazoa > Chordata > Mammalia > Artiodactyla > Balaenopteridae > Balaenoptera > Balaenoptera physalus. The sequence goes on from NC_138901.1 coordinate 5,372,453, forward strand.
GGAAAAAAAAAAAAAAAAAAAAAAAAACACTAATTCAATGAATAGAAAAAGAAGAGAACTCCAGAGGGAGACGTGGAAAATATCACTGGAAAGGAAGAATGAGCTGAGAACCGGGAAGGAGAAGGGATCACAGAAGCGAGGGGAAGATATTTCGAGAAGAGGCAGAGGCTAACCCTTGTAAGTCTACCGGGAATTTCAGCAGATGACACAATATCCCGTTGGACCCAATTTTCCGATATTTAGGAGTCTCTGGTAGTCAGGAGGTCATGGGAGGTGAAGAAATGAAGACAGCTAATGTGGCCCTCTATTTTCAGAAGTTCTATTGAAAAGATGAGAAAAGAAAGTAGGTGGTGGCTAGATAGGGGTAGCGGGGCTGAAGGAAAGATGTGGTTTTTTTTCAAGATAAAAGATAAAGAGGCATGTATGAACTGACCTGAAAAAGTCAGGAGAGGAGCAGGGAGAGGGGAAAAAGGAATCTTTGATGGAAGACCAGGAGGGCAGAACACAGACCGACCTTGACCTGTGGGAGCAGACACCTCACCTTCTGGGTCTGAAGAGAAGAGATGGTTGGTAAACGGGTAAATTTGGAGCGAGGGGAGCAGGAAGCTGAGGGTGACCTTGTCTTACTGTCTTTTACGAAGTTGTCTGCTGAGAGTCAGAAGGATGAAGGCGGGGAAGTGGCTTAAGGAGTCTGGGGAATCTTTGAATAATCATCTGAATAATCACCGAATGCCTGGTGGAAAGAGCTGGCCAAGCCTTGATGGCTGGCAGAGTTGGAGACCTGGAATCCGGAACGGCACTGATCCCTGGGGTTGTGTGTGATCTTTCTCAGCGGCCCTTGGCAGCTCAAGTCAGGAAGCAGAGGTGGCTCGTAGGACTGGACAAGGCTGAGGTCGGAGGACAAGGTGTGAGGGAAGTGAGAGAGCTGGGAAGAGGGCAATTCAGAGGATCACCAGAAACGTCAGAAAGAAACCAAGGAAAGGAGGGATGTCCAAAAAAAAAAAAAAAAAGTGCAAAACAGAGGTCTCTGGAGGAAGTGGGATAACAAGGGGCATGGAAAGATAGGATGCTGAGGTCAGAGGACAGGATACTGACGTGTAATTGTGAATTGAGAACAAGGCCCAGGGAGTGACAAGGGAGGACCAATGAAGGGCACACCAAGAAGTGTCCACATGGAAGCTGAAAGCGGTGGTGTGTGTGTGTGGGGGGGGGGGTGTTGACAAACTCCATTTCCCAGCATTCCTGGCAGCTACGTGGTCATGTGACTCGGTCTTGGCCAATGACACGTGGGCAGAAGAGATACATAACATTCCTAGACTTGGCCCCTGAAACATTTCTCACAACAACCTCCTCGCTTACACTCTTTCTTTGTCTGTAGGTCAAAGGCAGAGGATCTAGTGGGGAACCCTAAGACCCTGGGGGCCACCAGATGGATGGAGTCTGGGGACCAGAATACAGCAAGGAGCATGGGACAGCGCGTGGAGCAGAACACCCCTTCCCAACCTACCCAAACGGGACTGTGGCTGAAGCAAAAAGCAATCCTTTACTGGGGCATTTGGGGCTGTTTGTTACAGCAGTTAGCTTGCGTTGACTGAAACAGGAGTGCTAAAGGCAGGGAGCACGAGCCTCAAAGAGGAAGGGCTTTTAATGAAGGGTTAAAATAAGAGTGATACGAACCCTGCCTCTTGGTTGGCTCCACAGCAAGAGGGGCTGAGAGAAGGAGCCTCAACTTGGACAGGACAGCACACAGTAGGTGCTCAATAAAGAGTTCTTGACTAAACGCTATGAAGGACCTATGTAGATAGAGGTAAGAATCTTGATTTTTACCAACTACTGCACAGGATGAAACGAGCTTCCATGACAAGATAAGGAAAGGCATTTATAACTCTTTTCTAATTATAAAAGCTACTGAGGGACCAGAATAGATGACAATGAAAAAATACAGAATCTTCTCTTGAGAGTCATAGCGGAAGAAAAAAAAAAGAGATAATTATCTTTCTGGCGAAGAAGAAGGATGAAGAGAAATAGTTTAATAATATTGTATAGTTCCTTCCAGGTTGAGTGGTCGATTTCCCCATTGATTTGGAATGATTTTTTTTCCAGATCTTTTCTAAGTGAGCAGCAGACTATATTGAATCTCTCAGTTCCAGGGCTATAAAAGACACTCTAAATCTCTAGAGATTCTAGGTGAGATGATACCATGCTAAAGCAACTGGTCCACAAACCAGGCACTAGGCTGATTCACACACAATTTTGGGAGTTAGAAAGAGCTCAGCATGGCACTGTTCAGGGAGATATCTTGGCCACTGCCCACCAAACTCCTTCTCCAACTAACTGACTCACTGGATCCAAGAGACGAGCTGAAGGGATGAGAGCAGCTCGTAGCTCACTGCCAACATTGATGTATTTTCCAGGGTAAGTTGTCCAAGAGGCAATTATGTTACATCAATCACCAGGAAATGAGGTCTTCATCATGATAGCTGTGACTCTGATTTCAAATATGGTGCCCATCAGGATGAGGGCTTTTGTTCCTTTGTCAAAATGATCGTTTTTACAAAGTTGTAAGAAAACAATACCCCCTATCCACCCCACCCCCTCAAAAGACAGAGAGAGAGAGAAAGGGAGAGAGAAAGGAAAAAGAAACCTGATATTATTGAGCAAAGGCATGTGGACCAGGAAGTTCAGCCTAACAGTAAGCTCCCTGGCCACCTATACCCACAATTTGTTCCTTGAAACTCATTCCTGCTAGATTGCCTGACACACTTACGTTAGAAGAACAATGGGTGGGAAAAGGGGTGGAGGGAGGAGCTTGACTTTGCTGTCAAAAGCCCCAACACACACATGAGAAGAGTCATGGTTAGAAAGAGACTGATTACAACAAGATCTGGTTCTAGACCTTGATGCCACTATTCTAACGGGTACTAGGAAAAAGAAGGGGAGAGGATGTGGAGAAAAGGGAACCCTCCTACACTGCTGGTGCGAATGTAAATTGGTGCAGCCACTATGGAAAACAGAATGAAGGTTCCTTAAAAAACTGAAGACAGAGCTAACATATGATCCAGGAACCCCACTCCTGGGCATATATCTGGAGAAAACTCTAATTCGAAAAGATACATGCACCCCAATGTTCACAGCAGCACAATACCAAGATATGGAAGCAACCCAAATGTCCACTGACAGATGAATGGATAAAGAAGATGTGATACAGACATACAATGGAATACTACTCAGCCATAAAAAAGAATGAAATAATGCCATTTGCAGCAACATGGATGGACCTGGAGGTTATCACACTAAGTGAAGTAAGTCAGAGAGAGGAAAACAAACATCATATGCTATCACTCATATGTGGATTCTAATTTTAAAAAATGATACAAATGAACTTATTTACAAAACAGAAACAGACTTACAGATATCGAAAACAAACTTATAGTTACCAAAGGGGAAATGTGGGCGGGGGCAGGGATAAATCAGGAGCTTGGGATTAACATACACACACTACTATATGTAAGACAGATAACCAACAAGGACCTGCTGTATAGCACAGGGAACTATATTCAATATCTTATAATAACCTATAATGGAAAAGTATATATATATGTGTGTGTGTATATATACATGTATAACTGAATCACTTTGCTATACACCTGAAACTAACACAACATTGTAAATCAACTATACTTCAATTTTTTTTTTTTTTTTGGCCACACTGCACGGTTTGCAGGATCTTAGTTCCCCAACCAGGGATTGAACCCAGGCCACTGCAGTGAAAGTACCAAGTCTTAACCACTGGACTGCCAGGAAATTCCCCTAGTATACTTCGATTAAAAAAAAAAAAAAGAAAAAGAAAAAGAAGGGCCCCAAAGACCAACATGAGATAGGATAAGTCATTGCTGGGTAGAAAGAGAGTAAGTTCTCTTGGGCTACTAAGGAACTTACTACCCCCATAAAAATACTGTTCTCCTTTTAGATGCTTGCTGACCTCCTGCCACATACCAGGGACTGTTTCCGGTGCTAGGGATACAAAGACAGATATGACACAGCATCTGGAAGAAACAAGTAGTGAGTGAGATCAATACATAAATTCATACAGGAGAATACAAAATAACCAACGCTAATAACAAATACAGGAAAAAACGTTGCAGAGGCAATCTAAAAGAAGGAGCTGTTCCCTCCGCCTGAATGAGTCAGAAATATTTCATAGAGAAAACTATACTTAAGCCGAGTCTCGAAGAATGACTCTGAAATGACCAGGCAGTGGGGAAGACACCTCAAGCAGAGAGGACCATTGCAGGGCAGCACGGAGCGGTGGGGCTACAGAAGGTGCAGCTGGGGTGCTGGACTGAGGTCGGACTGGGAAGGCCTCCTGCATGAGGCTGGAGTTCGGACTTGATCCTACAAGCAGCAAGGAGCCATCGAGAAGCGCCGCAAAGGGGGACCGCTGCATCCTATGTGCCGCCGTCTCCCCAGAACCTAGCACGGTGACTGACACGTGGCCCTGTCTTTGCTTAAGTGATTAAAATCAGAAGAAGGTGGAGGTTTGGGGGGGTTTTGGGAGAGGGCGGCTATTTCAAGAGGAATACCGCTGGTAGCACGGCTGGGAATGGGGTGAGGATGGGAAGGAACAGGCGGGTGGCAGGGGAAGGAGGGCAGCAAGCAGGGGACAAGCCAGCTGGCGAACATTGCCCAAGATGTTAGTGCTTGGAGAGAAGGCAACCTCCCTGGCCCGGTTTGAAAACTGCCCAGATGGGCCAAATACTTCCCTAAATGTGCGGTTCAGATGAAGAAGAGCCTTTCCCGACCCTTCCTCTAAAGAGAAGCAAAGCACTTCAGCTGCTAACTCCCCACCAGCCGTAACAAAGTCTCCACTTCCATTTTCCTCCTCCTTCTCTATTTTCTGTTCTTCCGACTCAGCGCTCCCCACCATAGTTTGCTTTGAGATCAAGGAAAGAAAATTCCACGTTCACATCACCTTCAGCAAAACCTGGTTGAGAATGTTCAATAAACTCTTTCTCTCTGAAGAACGGTTGGAAAGGGGTATTTTATTTAACCAAATACTGTAGTTCAATGAAAATTGCTAATATAGATCATACACAAGTTGCCAATTTTGAAAGAATTAGTGGTTAATAAAGCGCACTAATCCCAAAGCCCTATTAAAGATATTTTTAATCCTTTTTTTTTTCCTGCCGTGTGTTTGTATGATTCAGTAACTGTAAATCAACAGTCCTCAGCGAATCTAACTTATTTTATGGTACTATGAAAACAGTTTCCAAGTTATATGATTTTTCAATAGATGGAATTTTTACAACAAATATTAGAAACATATAATATGAGCCACAGCCCAAGGGAGCACACTGGGGAGATTATCCACAACGCTCCTTCATTCGCTCGGTAAACATTTACTAGCGCTGTACCCCACACACGGCTCCAAAAGATGAATACATACCAGGCTGGAACTATCCCACTTCTAGGTATTTATCCACGTAATGTGACAACGCTCATTCGAAAAGATACATGCACCGCTATGTCCATCGTGGCATCATTGACAATAGCCAAAATATGGAAACAACCTAAGTAACCCATCTGTGCGTGAATAAAGAAGACGTGGTCTATATGGACAATGAACTGCTGCTCAGCCATAAAAAAAGGATGAAATCTTGCTACTGCAACACCATGGATGCACTTGAGGGTATTATGCTAAATGAAATGTCAGTTGGAGAAAGACAGATATTGTACGATTTTGCTTATACGTGGAATCTAAAACACGAACAAAAAACAAAATAAATGAACAAACCAAACAAACAAAAATAAGCATGTAGATACAGAGAACAGAGTAGCGGTTACCAAAGGGGGAGGGGTGGGGTGGGGGGGACAAAACGGGTAAAGGGGCTCAACTGCATGGTGACTGATGGACACTAAGTTTTTGTAGGGTATACAGAAGTAGAAATATAATGTTGTCCCCATGAAATGTATATAATGCTATAAATCAATACTACCTCAAGAAAAAATAAATTCTACATACACAAATGTGTGCACACGGGCATGTGTACACACTGGCATGCACACACAAACACGCATACATGCACACAGTTGCGTGCATGTACATACATGTATGCACACGCGTACATACTCATATACAAACCTGCGTCAACATGTGTGCACATGCATGCACATATGCAGCGTGATACACATGAACACACATCCAGATGAAGGCACACATACATGTGCGTGCTAGTACACATGCATGCACACACTCCAGGCCCATGTGTGCACACTTGTGCACACACTTGCATCACGTCCGCACATGCACACACACAGACATGTTTGCACGTACACACATGTACACACTCGTATACACACGTGAATGTGCAGGGTGTGTGTGCATGTGTACGCACACTTGCATTCATGTACACACGTGCACACACATGCATCTGTGCTCATGCATGCACCACATACACACCGCCCTTGTTTTCTTTTGTCTTCTACAGTGGCCAAGCCTGGTAGAACCCAGATCTCTCGCCTCCAGACCCAGCACTCTTTCCTCCACAGCAGCCGCTCAACGCTCAGGGAAACTACTGCCAAGAGAAAGCAGACAATGTTTCTTGCAGGGCAGGAGGTGACGTTTCACGGATCACACGGTGTCCAGCCTGAGTGGCTGCCAAGCGTCCAGAGATATCTGGGTAAAAGCCACTTAACTGAGCCCCATCAGCCCAAGTACTTGGGTTGCAACCTCTCTGACTTCATCCAGGAACTTGAATGGCTTTTTAGAAACCCAAACATGGAAAAAGGAAACACAGAGACCGTCTGAGGTGGGCATTAGCTGTGCTGGGCTTAACAGTGCCTGGGCTGAAACGGTCCTGCCTGGGTCCAAGCTGGGTGAACAGGAAGCCCCACTGCCCTAACTGTACCCGCCCACCCCCAGCTTCCCGCTCCTCCCCTCCCCAACCACTACTTGCTCAAAGTTGGAGGTGGAGGGGAAGGAAAAAAAGCTCCTGGAATCTCCCTCCTAAGCCTGCACCAGACCCTGAATCCCACTGGCTTCCTCGTCCACAAGCCCAACAATCACAGCCATCTAAAGGTTTTTGTTTTGTTTTTCTGTAAATCCCACGTTCTTTGTGTCGAGTCCTGATTCGAGGAGGGGAGAATAGAATCCTACCACAAGGCAAGGGTCTGATAGACTTGGTGATCTCTCTCATTCTCCTTCATTTCTTCAATACTACAATCCCCCTTCACCAACGTTCGCCACCTCTAAAGCACGTATCTCATCACTGGGATTACGGCGATGGGCAAAACAGAGAAATCCCAAGGTCTCTGGAACTTACATTCAGGAGGGGAGACAGGCCACAAAGAAACGCACGAGTAAACAGGAGGTCTGCGCGCCGTGAGCGCGGCCGAGAGAGACAGAGAGGAAGAGTGGCTGGGAGTGGTCTTCAGTGGGAGGTGATCGCCTCTCCACGGGGTGTCATTTGAGCAGAGAGGTTAGTACAGGAGGACCAAGCCGCGGGGACAGCCAGAGGGAAGGGCAGGTCGAAGGCTCATGCGTTTGAGGACCTGCCAGGTCCAGTGAGGATGAGAAGCAGGAGAGAGGTGGGGGTCACAGTAGATGAGACCACAAGGGCAGCCAGAAGCCTGGAAGCCCACGGTTAGGTGCCCAGGACTTGGTTCTGACACAATCTGATTTGCATTTTTATAGGGGCACTCGGCTGGCTCGCCAGAAAACCGGCTGTAGGAGGGAAGAGTGAATGGGATCGGTGAGGGGGCAGGTGCAGCCCCCCAGGGCGGAGAAGATGGCGGTAAGTAACTGCGAGCAATTATTTCGCGGGAGCCTCATCAGGCAGCCTTGTCCGCAGTTATGAACGCAGCAACAACAATGAACAACAGAAGCCACGCTTGCAGGCGTTTCTGAGACACTGGGCTTGGAGAGCGGATGCTAATTAGGGAAGTGCAGCCGTTGGAGGGTCCGCATCCGCAGGCAACCACGCAGAGGGGGCCCTTGTTTTCAGCTGCTTCTTCCCCCTAAGCAGAACGCAAGCTTCAAAATATCACCTTCACGCCTATCAGAGAAAGAAAGCACGCCGCCCTCCAGAAGAAGGATGTTGCGTGAGGTCATAACACCGGAGAATCCATCAGAATACCAGCAATGCTGGTAAGACGTGAAAAATAGGGTTTAAGCAAAGTTGGCGAGAGAGCTTTCTCCCTGCAGATATATGAGAACCAAGGCTGAAAACCAATGAGGTGGCCTCAACGGCTGGAATTCCAACGTGGGCCAGAATCGTGGGTGATGAAGGCTTTTAACTGCAGGTACTGGACCTCTCATACCAGGCAGGAGGCTGTCCTCGTCCACAGTCCTCCCTCCGCCGGGGTGAAGGCCACTGCATCCCGAAGATGATCAGCGCGGGGCTCAGCGTCCGACCCCCAGACAATTCATTAGAGGCGTGGGCTGCAGGGGAAGGTCGGGGCCTGGCAGTAAGAGCCCTGTCCTCTCGGGCTGGGGACCAAGACAGCAGCCTCAGGCGTGCCCTGACTCCCTTTACGAGAAGCGAAGACCCAGGCGAGGCACGGATGAAAACGACGCCCCGGGTGGGAGGACGGGGAAAGCAGACCGCAGGGGAGAGGCTGCAGCTCACACCTGGGTACCTACTGAAAGATTCCATCACTGTGTTCCCCACCAGTCTGGCAGGGCAGGACCACATCCGCGTTTGCGCGCCACTCCACTCCCAGTAGATGGCGCTGCGCCTGGCACGCTTTATGCGTTTTGATGATACTGGCTGCAGTGGATGGGAGAGCATCCCCTGCCCCCCAAAATTCACGTCCATCTGGAACCTCAGAACGTAAGCTTATCTGAAAACGGGGTTTTCGCACATGTGATAAAGTTAAGGGCATACTGGCGTAGGCTGGGCCCTGAATCCCACGAGTGGGTCCTTATAAGAGGAGAAGACACACAGAGAGGGAGGAGGCCGTGTGGAGACGGAGGCAGAGGGTGGAGTGATGCAGCTACAAGCCAAGGATTGCGGGGAGCCACCAGAAGTTAGGAAGAGGCAGGGAAGGAGCCTCCCCAAAAGCCTTCAGGAGAGCGTGGATGGCCCCGCTGACACCTTCATTTCACTCCTGGCCTCCAGAACCACGAGAATACAAATTCCTATCGTTTTAAGCCATCCAAGTTTACGGTCATTTGTTACAGCTGCCCTAGGAAACTAATACAGAAGCTCAGGGAGGAATGAATGAATGAACGAATGAGCAAAGGAAAGGGAAGGCTGGTTCACACCACCACACCAAGAGCCGGTATATGTAGACAGGACAACTGGACATGCTTTGAAAACCAGTAAAAGAAAGAATAGGTTTGAAATGCAGCTGGTGGAAATAAACCAGAAAGCGTAGTATTAGCTTAAAAACCGCTTTGTTCTCGTGGGCACCCCTCTGCCCAGGAGGGATGCTCGGTAAGACCCAAGGCCTTTCCCTGGCACTCACTCTCTGTCCCCGTGGCCATTACAGAGTAGAGCTGGCCTCACAAATAGGTAGTGGAACCCAAGAATTATTTTTTTCCTTTTAGTCAAAGATGCTCAATTGTAGTTAGGAAAAAGTTTAGGAAGAAGGTCATTCGGAAACTCCATCCAAGGACACAGGAGCGGCCACAGGCAGAACAGGCATGCAAGGGCAGGCCTGGCTTCTTGGACAGATGCTCCCCAGCAAAAGCCCATTTCAGCGCCTGATGCTGGGTGTCTTGGAGCCACACCCCAACCTGCAATAGCTCCTAGTTTCTAAGACGCCCCTTGTCAGGCATGAGAAAAAGAATCCAAGTTTCGGGCTTCCCTGGTGGTGCAGTGGTTAAGAATCCCTGCCAATGCAGGGGACACGGGTTCGAGCCCTGGTTGGGGAAGATCCCACATGCCGCGGAGCAACTAAGCCCGTGCGCCACAACTACTGAGACTGCGCTCTAGAGCCCACGAGCCACAGCTACTAAGCCCGTGTGCCACAACTACTGAAGCCCACGCGCCTAGAGCCCGTGCTCCACAACAAGAGAAGCCACTGCAATGAGAAGCCCGTGCACCGCAACGAAGAGTAGCCCCCGCTCGCCGCAACTAGAGAAAGCCCGCAAGCAGCAACGAAGACCCAATGCAGCCAAAAATAAATAAAGAAAGAATATATTAAAAAAAAAAGAATCCAAGTTTGCCCGTGCTCTGCAGCCACCATTTGTAGTAAGTCCAGCAGCTGTGAAGACGTCAGATGCTTTATTTGCTGGACCGAGGCTGTAGAGGCCTGAGCTGCACCACGGCACAGAGGGGCAGCCAACCCCCAGAGGAATCAGCAGACACGAGATCTCCCGGAGCCTGGCAGCACCAGATCATTCATCTTCATGTTTTTATTTTCCATTAAATTTGAAAGGGGGGAAGTGGGAAGAGAAGAGAATGGGGGGAAACAATCATAATTTTTCAAAAGAATTGGGCTTGACTGGTCTTTTATCTGTCTGGAATGATCTGTCTGCCTGGAGGAAAAGGGGACAAAAGATCCTGGAGGCTCGATAACCAGCCTCCTTCCCTTACCTGTAAACTCAGCTGCCCCTGCCCTGAAACCACCACCCTGCCTTCCTCTCCACTTCTGCCGCATACAGAATGGGAGCCTGTGAGCTCCCGGGCAGGGAAACACGCTGGTGGCCACGATTCTTTCTTTTTTTAATTCCTTGGGTTTTTTTTTTCTTTTATTTTTTCTTTTTTTTTGGCCGCGTGGCTCGCGGGATCTTAGTTCCCCCGACTGGGGATCGAACCCGGGCCCTCGGCAGTGAGAGCGCCGAGTCCTAACCACTGGACCGCCAGGGAATTCCCCACACTTCTGGTTACCGCTGACTGTGGGACCGGATGCTGGTCGCTCGGAACCCTGAGATGAAGAAGACACAGCTCGGGCCTTGCTGGGGAAAAGGACTTCGGAAACCAGTAATTCCCAGCAGTCACTCCTGCAGGGGAGGGGAAGACAGAGATGAAGGAGCAGTGACCACGCTCCATCCAAAGAGGGGGTGAGGGAGCCCGGTGATGGCAGCCGGGAAGCACTCCTCCAGGAGTAAGCGTGCTGTAAAATGAAGGTCTGTGTCCCCACAAAACTCACAGGTTGAAACCTAATCCCCAGTGTGATGGTATCAGGTGCCGGGGCCTTTGGGAGGTGAGCAGGCTGCACCCTCACGAACGGGATTAGCACCCTTACGAGAAGGAGACTGAAACCGAGAAGAGTGACCACTGACCGCAGAGAAAGGCAACGGCGGGCGATGCCACTGGGTCACAGCTGCTGCTGGAGGCCTCTCTGCTGACCACAAGCCTCTGTCCTCTCACCCCATCATTCTTTTTTTTTTTTTTTTAATTTTATTTATTTATTTTATTTATGGCTGTGTTGGGTCTTCGTTTCTGTGCGAGGGCTTTCTCTAGTTGCGGCAAGCGGGGGCCACTCTTCATCGCGGTGCGTGGGCCTCTCACCATCGCGGCCTCTCCCGTTGCGGAGCACAGGCTCCAGACGCGCAGGCTCAGTAATTGTGGCTCTTGGGCCCAGTTGCTCCGCGGCATGTGGGATCTTCCCAGACCAGGGCTCGAAGCCGTGTTCCCTGCATTGGCAGGCAGATTCTCAACTACTGCACCACCAGGGAAGCCCCACCCCATCATTCTTGACCTTCGACCCCTATGCTGTACGCCTGTGCAGAAAGCCACAGGCTGCACGTGATGGAGGTGACCCGGCCATCTGGAGCGGGGTTAGGAAGGGAGGATTGTCCCCAGAATTCTGCTCCCTGTCCCCATCTGTCGCTCCTAGGGACACCGAATTTAAGACCTACAGGCCCCTGGACAAGCGCCATGCCGGACTGCCCACCTGGAGGGGCAAAACCTCAACTGGACGTGCAACCGACCGCCTGTCCCCACCCCTCCCCCATCCATTCACTGTGACTTAGGCCCCCCTGGACTGCTCAGGGGGGGCCCTGCCAAGAGGAGGACAAACAAAGAGACAGCGGCAGTGCCCAGCTGGCCCTCAGATGTGCCAGCATTTTCCAGGCCATATTCCACCCGAGTGCCTGTAAAGCAAGACAATTTGTGCTTGTTAAGTATGGGGGCATGTTGACCCCTTACACGTCTTCAGAAAAATCATCTCACCGCGAGGTTCTGGTCCACTCAGAGCTCTGTCTACAGGGCACTGCAAACATGCCAGGTGTCCTCTCTACCAGGAGCATCTTGGGAGCAGGGGCACGTACGTAGCCTGGAGCACGTCCTCAGGACACGCCTCTCAGAGTCGATGGCACAAATGCAAGTGCACACCTCTGCGGACACATTGTGTCAGGCCAGCCCCGAAGTCCAAATCACCTCCGTTCTTCTTTTTCTTGGATGGGCTTCTCCTAATCTGACCCCAGCAGATACTGATCCGATCTGCTCTTAGATTTCACTTTCCGAGAACAGGCGCTTCTGCGTCTCCTGCATCACCTGTCCTGGCAAACGCCATTTCCATGCTGCTCTAACCTCTGGTTTCAACCTCCACCCCTGCAATGACCACTCGTAGCATTGACAGTAAGAAGGTCTCAATGCTTAATGTTTGTTTCAAGCTCACAACTAGATAGATTACACCAGAAGGGCAAGAATGAGGAGTCCAGCCAGAGGACACCTAAAAGTTCCCGTTAAGTCATACGGGAAAAAGATCAGATCCACAGAGGTCAGTGATGGCAAAGGCAAGCAGGTGGGAAATTGGCTGGGGGTTCGTGTCCAGAGCTCTGACCCTGTCGAGGAGTCCAGAAGAGAAGGTGAGGGAGTCAGCCAGAAATCTGAGCTGCAAACGGCCAGGAAGCAGTGCCAAGCAGTCCTACGAAGTCAGGATGGAGACATGGGCACTACAGGTCAGGATGGCACCCCTGCCTTTGGAAGCAGCGTTATGGTCTCTACTTCCTTCCTACCCAAACCAGAACTGGGCTTAGGGCTCAGCTGAATCTGAGCCTACAGGAGGAAAAGGTAGATAGCCTCTGGAGCACAGGGCTAGGGAGGTACGATGCCAGGCAATTTCTGATCCAGTGCCCGGAAGGATGCCCATGCCTAGGGTATTTCAGTTGGCCTGCTGTGTTTCAAGAGACAGACACTGAATCCTCCTGACTCCAAGTGATGACAAGGCAACTCATCTGAAATAGACCCTGTTTCATGAAACGTGGCTCTAATGGACAACACAGAATAATACCCACTGGCAGAGCTCCTTAAATAAATCTCATAAAGGGCCTAAAATCAAAATCCAGTTATGTCTCAGATAATCCTTCCCCTCTAGGGCAAACTTTACAGACCCCCTACGGTATTTCTTCTCTCGTCCACCTGATGATATTCGGTTGGAAACCTAGATGCAAACGTAACAGAGTAGATCCAGGCCACCCTTCAAGACAAATCCCGCCAGCAAAGCCCCTGAGTCAACTCCTGCATCTGCAAGCCAGGGTAGCCTCATCAAAACGCCTGCTCCTGCCCGGGAAGCTCTGACAGCTAGTTTCCCTACCTACCGCGTGAGATACCGCCGTCCAGAAGCCAGAAGACTGGATGATTAAAGCCCCACACTCGCAAGGGGAGGGAAGTGGGCGGCAGAGCTGGCATTTAGGAAGCAGTGATCTTTCCCGTGTTTTTCTTCAGGGGTCTCTCCTGCGCGCATTTCTCCCGGTCCTGGGAGGGGTGTGGAAGGAAAGCACTGTCAGAGAGAATGAGTCAGGAAGATGGCATTAGACCTCCTTCCTACATGGAGCCAGAACCCAAGTGGAAACGGGCACCCATCTTCCTGCCTCACAAACATCCTAAAATAGCTGTCCTTTCTCCCCCTCCTCCCCGAAGACAACGAACAGCTCTAACTGCTCCACGTCCCACCTCCACTCAGCTGGGCCCCCGAACAGGTCCCGGCACATCTTCCTACCGCGTATAGATATGACAACCCCAAACCCTCCAGCAGACAGCTCTGCACGCAGGGCCGGTGCCATAGGACGTGGTGAACCAGCCCAGGGCGGTCACAGAAGAAGAGGGAGGGTTAGTGTGCAAGGGGGAAAAGAAGGGGATGGAAGGAAGAGAACAGCTGCTCCTGGGCGTGGGGACGTGCATGGGAGAGGAGGGGGAAGGCAGAGAGAACAGCAGAGAAAGAGCTGGTCTCCAGCCTGCCTCTCGTCTGGTCCACAGCGCACTCAAAGCATCCTGGGATGCCCTTGGTCAGGCCTCCGGGCAGACATGGCCCTGATGACCCTGCGGGGCAGGACCTTCCCTGCTCGTCTCTCTCTCCACGTGTTCTTTCTCCGGGACCCACCACAAGCGAGACCCCGGACTAGCCTCTGGCATCCCGGGCTGGTCCCTTCTGTGACTGCCCTCGCCAAAACCTCAGGCTTCAGTGGCCAGACCCCCAACACTGGCATATTAACCACCCAGCCTGATAAATCCACAGGTGGGAGTGGGAGGAACCTAGGAGCCTCCGTGCTTTTTCAAATAAAGGGCCTTTGAATAGTATTCTTCTGTAGGTAGAAGGCAGGAGGAATCGTGCGAGAGGGATTTCGGGGGAGGTAAGGTCTTAGCACCCCCTCCAAAGCACTGCTGGAATGTGCTTCCCATATGGACCGGGTCCAACTCACCACCTTAGAACCCAAACAATATGGTCACACCTGACCAAGATGGTACACAATTAGCCACGTGACACCACGCAGCTATCCATACCATCTCTGCCAGGAGCACGAGGAGAGTTACCGGGAGACCCTTGGCTTACTAGGCTGGCTCTCAACGAAAGCAGATCCACACGGACCATCATGGCGGACAGGTCTCTTAAGCAAGGCTCTGAAGAAGCATCTACTTCCATGGAAATGACCACCACTGTCAGTGAGAGAGGAGCTGGGGATGCCATGGGAATGACGCCAGGTGGGTGATATATAACAGACGGCGAAGGGACCCCAGGATGCTGGCAGTCAGCACATGGGTGAGACCTGTACCCTGGCTGGCTTAGCTTGGGCTGCTGGGACATATCACCATAGCCTGGGGGGGCTTAAACAGCAAAAACGTATTTCTCACTCTCCAGGATGCTGGAAGGCCAAGATCAAGGTGCCAGCAGATTTGGTTCTTGGCAAGGGCCTGGTTTGCAGATGCTCTCGTTGTATCCTCACGAGGCCAGGGGCACAAAGAAAAGCCAGCTCTCTCCTGTCTCTTCTTACAAGGGCACTAACTTCATTGTGAGGGCCTCGCCCTCATGACCTAGTTGCCTCCACAAGGCCCCACCTCCTAATGATATCACATCGGGAATGAGCGTTTCAACACATGAATCTGGGGGAGACACAAACATGCAGTCCAAACAGCAGTTAATTCCAGTTTGACAGGGAGCAGAGACCTTTGGCTGCCCCCATGCCGAAACTATGACCGTATCTACTCAGGCAAGAAAGGATGCTGACCAGAGACATTTCCAAATTTTAAACCATGACCAGAGATGTTTTCACATTCTCCAAACCATGGGAGACCAGTTAAGCTGTCTTATAGTATACGAAGATTAACCAAAAAGTATCTCCATATGTGGAACCCCAAAGCTGAACTGAGATGTCTCAAAACTATACTGCTCAGATGACTGAAAATGATCTCAGAGAATGGTTTCCTTAGAACTGGTGCATTCTAGAAAGTTCTAACTAGTCACGTGCACCGTTCTGGCTAAAGAGGGTTCAACAGCCCAGAAGGTATGAGAAGTGCTGTCCTGGGGAGAGTACTGACCTTCGAGAGGTCTGGCACTTCAGAAACCCGTTTAACTGGAATCACATTTTCCGAGCTCGTTTGCCCAGAGAATACTCTTTTCACTAGTCACCTCTTGGCACCCAAGGGAAGGGTCTCCGTGGGATACACTCTGGGGAGACTGACTTGGAAAACTATAAAGGAAAAGCTGCTCCAGGGGTTTATAAGCTGCACTTCAGAGGTTCAGGAACCATCCAAAATCCTAAGGGAAAAGAGTATATACTTTTAGGGAAGAGGATTCTCGGCTTCGATAGAGTCCCAGTAGGCCCGTATTGGCAAATATAAAGAGTTGCTTATCTGGGCCAAATCCCTTGCACATCAGGAAACCGGGGCCAGTTTGCTCGCGTTTCTCTGGCAGTTACTGGAGAAGGTTGGACCAGAACCGGAGTCTCCTCATTCCTGAAACTCTGTTCTTGGACCACAATCACCCTGGCCACAGCTCCAAGCTTCCCACCATATCTCTGTGGGACTTTTACTGTAGACTCAGTACAGATTCTTTTCTCTTGTTTAAAACATATTAAAACCCACCTATAAACTAGGCAATTGAGTAATTTTATACCTTTAGAAATAGATCTTCCCCACACATGCAAAATAAAATAGTATCACCGCCTCCACCACACAGACTCGGAAATTAACCAGGTTTTAAAACTTCACCCCAAAACATTCTGCTTGTAAACATCCTGTGCTCTCCCTCACCTTGCACCTCTGTGACGTGCTGTGTCCAGGGAAGAGCTGATATCATATTAGATATTGCACAGAACGGACACTGAATAAACCACAGCATGGGCCTGGTCCCTATGGGTCCTAGATTCATCCATGGAACAAATCTTTCCCGAGCACCTGCTGTGTGTCAAGCACTGGTCCAGGCACTAGGAATGTGACAAAAGATAAAAGGTGGACAGAGAGGGCCCTCGCCCTCAGGGAAGTGACATTCTAATGGGGGAGGTGAACAAAAAGCCAGTAAATAAATAAACAAGAGTGTATCAAGAGAATACGTATAAGAAAGAAACAGGTTAATGTGGTCCAGAGAGATAAGTGGGCTATAGGAGCTGAGGAGTGAATGAAGAACGGAGAGGAGCCAGCCGTGAGAAGAGCGGAGGGACAAGCATTCTAAAGCAGAGGGCACAGTCTGTGCAAAGGCCCTGTGGCAGGAATGAGCTTAGTGTGTTTGCTGACTAGAAAGCAGGCCAATGTGGCTGTAGCAGGATGAGTGGAGGGGACAGGGCGTGTGAGCTGAGGCTGGAAAGGTAGCCCAGACGCAGAGCACACAGGGCCTCATCTGCTACGAAAAGGAGCTCGAGTCTGGGAAGGAGGAGGAACGCAGAAAGCACAGAGCCGAGTTCCTTTTCATGGCAGATGAGGCCCTGTGTGCTCTGGGTCTGAGCTTCGTTTCCAGCCTCAGCTCATCCCTTTTCCCCTCCACTCCTCCTGCTCCAGCCACGCTGGCTTTCTTTCTATTCCCCAAACACAGCAAGCTCCTTCCTGCCCCAAGGCCTCTGTACGTGCTGTGGCCCCTGCCTGTCTGTGGCGTACCGAGCAGTCCAAGGGGACTGGAGTTCAATGTTCGTGAGTAAGAGTGGAGAAAGCCGAGGCCAGGGGCCAGCTTGTGAGGGCTTTGAGCTTCAGCCTGAGGACTGAGACTTTATCCTGGAGATGATGGGAAGCCAGTGACCAATTTTAAGCAGGGGAGTGATAAACTGGAGAGGTGAGACTCCAGGCAAGCAAATCTTTAAGGCGTCTAGGGAAATAGCCAGGCAGGAGATGACACGAACACGACACAACCAAGTGGGGCAGAAGCTGGGAGGAAAGGGATGGATTTGAGATGTTTTTAAGGAAGAGAATCAAGTGGGCGTGAAACACCCAAAGGCAACTTCGGGATTCTGACTTGGGTAGACGAGCGGCTTCATTCAGCAGTGGAAGGAATACACAAGGACAGATTTGGATAGTGAGAAATAAAGTTAGTTTTGGAGAAGCTGAGTCTGATGGACATGTCACTTTGGATGTTTCTAATAAGCAGTTGAAAATTCAGGGCTGGTGCTCAAGAAACAGTTCTGAGGTACATTTTAGGATTTGGGATTCACAGGCATACTGTTGGGGATAATTGGTGCTGTCGGCATGAAAGAAATCACCCAGGGGGCGTGCAGAAAGTGGTCAGCCAAAGAAAAGTAAGAGCTTCAGAGAGAGCCAGACCCTGGTTTATCCTCCGGCTTTTCCACCTAATACATGGGGGTGTTGAACAAGCAGGCCTCCGTGGGCCCCAATTTCATCTCCAGCCAGGACAGTCCTATAATGCGCACCCTGCAGGGGTTTTTGCGAGTTTGCGCTTCGCGGAGTCTGCAGAGCGCCTGGCACACAGGAGGTACTGAAGCCACGCC
The DNA here is from genome assembly GCF_965194825.1 of Balaenoptera physalus. Lineage (NCBI taxonomy): Eukaryota > Metazoa > Chordata > Mammalia > Artiodactyla > Balaenopteridae > Balaenoptera > Balaenoptera physalus. The sequence continues at coordinate 5,390,553 of NC_138901.1, forward strand.
CACTCTTAGAAGCAGTCAAAGAAACAGGAGAACGTGGAGACAGTGACGACTTAAATCAAAAGAGGAAGGGGCATACGTATAACCGATTCACTTTGCTGTACACCTGAAACTAACAACGCTGTAAATCAACTATACTCCAATAAAAATTAAAAAAAAAAAAGGAGGAAGGAGTTATTAATATTATTCACACCCTGGAGGTCACGTAAGACGAGATGATTAAATACGTAAGACAGGGTCCCCAAGGAAAGCAGCTCCAGCAGACGAGTAGGGAGACGAGTAGGGGAAAGATCCTGCAGGCATCACACTGAGGAGTGAACGTTGGGTTAGAGGCACCAGTGAGAGCATCTAACTTGGCGCTGTCCGTGCCAAGGGCATGCTGACGTGGAGAAGGCAGAGGACGTAATCAAGACGGCAATCGTACGCGTGACCCCCCATCCCAGCCCTGACCGCACCATCCCACAGCCCCGCCCCTGAGCTCCACCACCTTCTCTAACTTCTCCCCCATCCCTCCCGCTGCCACGGGCAATTAGCTCGAAAACTTTGACTTGTGAGATAGCTGACCATCAAGAGCTCCCCCCAGACACAGTTCCAGGATGGCAGCAAAATACACATCCCAGCTGCTTTGTTTCTTCTCGGGTAACAAAGTAGGAGTACAACCATTCTAATATTTGTGTCTAGTTCCCAAAAGTCCCGATTTATACTCTGAATGCCCAAATGTCCTCAGCCTACATTTCAGATTGGTGTAGACCAGAGAAAGTTAGCGATGAGTTAAGAGGGCAGCAGCGAGACAGAAGATGTAAGGTCCAAAAAAACATTTTTTTAACGGACAGCCCTGAGCATCTTTATAAGCTGAATGAAAGAAATGAACGCAGGGGCTACTGTTGTAAAAGCAATAAAGGAAAAGCTAACTGTTGAGATAAGCTCCCTAAAGAGATGAGAATACAGCTGGAGAAATTAATGCTGCAGAAAGAGGTGGGGTCTGACTTCCTCTGAAAGGAAGTCGTAGGAGGAGTGCAAAGTCAAGGTACATTTCTTGGCAAAGGGGAAGGAAGTTGATGGAGTCCCTTCCCGGGAGGCTCTATTTGCTCCGTAAAATAGGAGGTGACATCATCTGTTGAGAATGAAAATTCTGAAAGGCAAGGACGAGGCAGGAGGTGTGGGGAGACAGGAAAAGATTTGGACTGGTCACCATGGGAAACAAGCAAGGGAGCACACGTGGTGTGTGTTAAAGGCTCGGGAACTTTCGCTCAAGGCTCTTCCTTGGTTAGAGACCATGACCTTGACGGGGAGACCACCTGCAGTGTCATGGGGTTATGGGCCAGCTCTCCGGCAACCAGGCCACTTCTCTGGTTGAAGAACCAAGAAGAGACCTGGTAGAAGAAAACCCCAGTGTGCATATATCATAATCACTGTGCCATATCCTTCCAGTGTCTCCAGTTCCAGTCGACAAGGGAAATGTGTAAATATCAGGAAGTCTGGATGTCAGTGTTGGAAAGTTAAAATGCGCAATTGCAAAAGGAAAAGAAATCCATACATAAAAGTCTGACTATCTGAGCCTTTCGTTCATGGAGGGGTTTTGTTTTTTTGCTTTTGTTGGCCAGGCAAGTCATTCCACTGGCGTTCGAGGGGCACCGTTGGATGAGTTTCTTCTTAAGTGGGAAAATTTGATTGATTCTTTCTTTGTGGATATTTTGCTGCCCTCACGTCGGCTGCGCCCAGCCTTGAAAGCTTGTTGTCACCCCCACCCCAGGTGTTAATCATGCAGATGTTCTGACATCTAGGGGAGCCTGCCAATCCAGGCGACCTGGGGAACGACGGTCCCTCCCAGGACTAGCTAATTCCTAAAGAGAGTAAACAACTTACCTGGGAGAAGGACGCCTCTTAGACACAGACCAACCATCACCTTATCAAACTCCCACACACCAGGCCAGGCACTGGACCACCAGGGACAGCTCCTAGAGCCCGAAGCTTACCGGAATTACTCAGTCAGTGCTAAGCTGTTTACCGTGCCTGCCTTGCTTTTCCCACGGAAACCCCGGTAAAGGCTCTGGTCTGGGCTTTCCCCTCCCTCCTGCCCTCTGTCTCCAGACCCCCCCCCACCATGTTTCTGCGGCGGCCCTGTGTGCCCTGACATGCCCCTTCCTCTTGGGGAATGTAGGTAAGAAATTCTTCCTTCCAGGTCATCGCTCAGTCACCTCCATATCAAAATCCCACGGGGCCAAATGAGACACCCACTCCCCCCCCCCACCTCCATGCTCCTCTCTCCAGCCATCACCCCTGTCCGGCTCCCCGCACCTCTAACTCACATGCTAGCCCCTTGCTAATCCTGGCAGTGGGTGACAGCTGAGCCAGTCGGATGAGAAGCCCCAAACCAGAGGGACCAGATGGTCCCGAGCATTGCCAGCCTGGAGCAGCTCACGCCGTGGCAGCTCCTAGATTCACACCTTGGTGACTGTTTTAACTGAAATGTCCCAGAATTTGTTGTTTTTTTTTAAACCGCTAAGTAGACATTTTTAAGAAACCTCCACTTTTCTCTTTGTGCAAACAGAAACCAGCCACCTACACCCACGGAACCGTATGCCGGTCTAGTGCCGACGGCAAAACACGTGTCCACGCGTCTGGACTTACCCAGGGATGCTCCAGTACACAGAGGAGATCTGGTCTTTTGTTTTACAAAAGGGGATTGTGTTGGGGGGGAGCTGCTCCATCCTTCAGAACAATGGGAATTTCTGCTCAGTGAGTGAGCCCTGGAGTTCACTGCATGCGACTGCTCCATTAATCTCAATACTACATATAATACTCCACGGAATACTCCATTAATCTCAATACTACATATAATACTCCATGGAATACTCCATTAATCTCAATACTACATGGAATACTCTATGGAATACTCTATTAATCTCAATACTACATATAATACTCCACGGAATACTCCATTAATCTCAATATTACATGGACTACTCCATGGAATACTCCATTAGTCTCAATACTCCATGGAATACTCTATTAATCTCAATACTCCATGGAATACTCCATGGAATACTCCATGGAATACTCTATTAATCTCAATACTACATGGAATACTCTATGGAATAGTCTATTAATCTCAATACTCCATGGAATACTCCATTAGTCTCAATACTCCATGGAATACTACATGGAATACTCCATTAATCTCAATACTACATGTAATCTCCAAGACAGGGCATGCTGGAAGTCATCTCACAGTAGTGAAACACGCACATTACACACGTGCACGCGCACACACACAAACACCCAAACTTAAAACAGGAGAGAAGAAAGACCTTAAAACACTATTTGATTGTCTCGAACATAAATATAACCATATGGCACTAATTCTGGCCACACTGGCTAAGGCAGGCCTCCAGGCTCCTACAGGTATTTCTGGGAGGCCTCAGGCCAGTCCCAGGAGCTCTGCCGAGGTCCCACTGCTATGCAGGCGGCAAGTACTGCATCTTCCTTTTCTTTCTTTCCTAGTCTTCTTCTGGGCCTCCTAACCTGGAGGCAGCCGTGTCCAGCTGTCATCACGGCGGCAGCTTAGCTGGGACCTACGGCCACGTCTCCAGGATGTCACTCCTCCTATTTCACAAGCGCTCCTTTCTCTGCTCTCTCTCCTTAGTACTTGGGGAGGAACCCAACAGTTGAAATTGAACCAGAGGCCAAGTTCAAAGGAGAAAGCCCAGCCTCCCCTTGGCCCCTGAGCCTGTCTTCCTGGGCCCACGTGTGGCTGGCTTCCCTTCTCCAAGAACGAACACTGCCAGGAGGCTCCCGTGTCCCATCTGCACCTTGACTCACGTCAAGCCCACCTGATCAATCTGTCACACGTGCCCAGACAGGACGGCTTCCCACTAGCAGACACAGCTTAAGCTCAAGCCAGGAGTATACACACGCCCCATACACACAGGGAGACTGCACACTTAGTCAAGGTTGTGACGGAACTGTACACTTCTGAGAACTTCCACAAATTTAACAGGGTAAGAGGAAGTTGGAAAGAGGAGGGGTGTAAACGTCATGATTGGCTAAGGGCTGCCCTCCCTAACCTCGGTGACCAGGTAAGAAGTGATCCTCCCCTTGGTAAAATGATACCCAAAGAGGCGAGCAGCTCCCCACCCCCACTGCGATGCCTCAACCACCGTAGGACACATAACGCTGCCGAGAGGAGCCGTGAGTTCTCGGCTATATCCCACAACCCGCCGACTAAAGATGCACAAGAGTTAACACTCTCTTCCCCACCTCCTGAGTTAAGCCCCCAAATCATTGTGCTTTGCCAGCATTTACGAAGCGTCTGTCAGGTGCCGAGCATGGGGTTTGGGCCGTGGATACAGAGGCAAGGAAGGCTGGATCCCTACTCTCTGGAGTCGGTCCGACAGCAAAATGCTTCCATCTCGAATGAATTCGGAGAAAAACTGTGAGTGGGGAAGGAGGCTGGAGGCAAGAAGTGGGGAGTGACTGGGGACGGGGACGATGCCGGGCGTATGAGGGACAGCAAACTTCACTTCTCATCTCACTAGGGAGAGATCTGCATAAGCCAGAGGTGAGTTTGGGGGCACTGGAAAATCTGGGAAGGGGGAGAGGTTCTTAGAAAGAGGGAGGTGAAGCATTCCAAAATAAAATTTCATTTGCCTTGCAACTTTGCCAGAGCCCCGGTGGTGTGAGGGCAATGCTGAAATCCGCTCGCTGCTCTTTATGGGGCTGGGTATAAAATAAAAGTGTGTATAAATCACCGAGACGTGAATCTGTGACACTAGGGTCCCACTGCGTCCTCTCTGGGAGACCAGGATTAACAAGTGAGGATTAATGAGTGGGCTGGGTCCTCCAGGAGACGTTCTTGAGCCGGCCACGCTTTTCCTTGTCTCACCTATGACCACCACCTACCTACACTCGGAAGGTCTCTGACTACGACTGGGGTTAGGTGCTGTAGGTGGCCCAGGAACGGGATAAAACTAATGGGATCTGCAGACCTGGCCTCACCAGCTCCATCAGCTGGCTGGCTACAGAAGAAAAAGAGCAGAGTGCAACTTCATGGGCGGAACTCACAAGATGCCCTGAGCTATTTGGGACATGTTTCTCCTAGAGGAACTCAGTGTCCTTACCTACAACGCGAAAGCGTTAAGCCAGGAGGTGATTTCAAAGGTCCACTTAAACTCCAAATACCCCTGATTTGGTAGCCAATGGATCCCCCAAGAAAGACAGATATTGTATGATATCGCTTACATGTGTAATCTAAAAAATAATACAAATGAACTTACTTACAAAAACAGAAACAGACTCACAGACATAGGAAACAAACTTAAAAAAAAAAAAAAGGAACCCCATTGGCACCATGGTCACACTCAGCTTTTTCTTTCACACTGGTCATGCCCAGAAAATCCTAACTTTGGCTTCTATGGAGAACCTACTGGAAAATGCAGGGACCAGGGTAAAGAAGGGAGTTTAGTTGATCAACTGTGTGGTATGAATTCATATGAAGCAGGTGTCTGTTCCAGTCAAATCCCTTTCAGGTCTGTTACCAGGGCTCACAAATCTGTTTCTAGTCACGGGTTTGACTGCAGCTGTTCTGGAACGACCTATGTGTAAATCACCATGTAGCTCTGCGGGTGTGGGTGTTGGGAGCATGTCAGGGCCAGGGTGACGTGAGCCTGGCACTCACCAGGGGCACAAAATTTAAGGGGGCAACAAAAACCTCAGGAACAAGACAGACAGTATTTTAATGCGCTGTTTTAAAAAATCAAAGTTGATGCAAAAATGTCCGTGATGATTGCACAACGATGTGAATATACTTAATAATACTGAACTGTACACCTAGAAATGGTTAAGAGTACACATTTCATTATGCATTTTTTACATATCTCTTGCAAAGCAAGCCTACTGGCAACAATTTTTGTTTGTCCAAGAAAGTCTTTATTTCTCCTTCGCTTTTGAGGGATAATTTTGCAGAGTAAAGAATTCTACGTTGGTGGTTTTTTTTCCTCCCAACACTTTTAATATTTCATTCCACTCTCTTGTTTGCATAGTTTCTGAAGGGTTGCTGTAATTCTCATCTTTGCTCCCTATAGGTAAGGTGTTTTTCGTCCTTCTGGCTTCTTCCAGAATTTTTTCTTTGATTTTCTACAGTTTGAAAATTATATGCCTAGGTAGAGTTTTTTGACATTTATCCTACTTAGTGTTCTCTGATCTTCCTGGATCTGTGGCTTGGTGTCTGACTTTAATTTGGGGGAAACTGACAGTCATTATTGCTTGAAATATTTCTTCTGTTCCTTTCCTCCTTCTCCTTCTGGTATGCCCATTACATGTATGTTACACATTTTGTAGTTGTTCCACAGTTCTTGGATATTCTGTTTTGGGTTTTTTTCCTTCTTTTTTTCTATTTGCTTTTCAGTTTGGGAGATTTCTATTGAGATATCCTTAGGCTCAGAGATTCTTTCTTCAGCCCTCTACTCTACAAATAAGCCCACACTTTACCCCCACCCCAGCCGTGGCCAGAGCTCTGGTACTTGACAGAACTCCCAGAAAATGTGTAAGGGAAGAAATTCAGAGCACTGATCACAACTGGCCTCAGAGGAAGGGTAAAGAGAAGGAAGAAAAGTCCCTCTCAACTAACCTTAACTTTCCCCCAATTCTACCCTTGTTTGTGCAAATAACTTCAGTATTGATGACACACTTATAATCCAGCAACAGTCAGCCTGCAGAGTGCCACAAACCCAAAGAGAGAAGCGGCCAGACTTAGAAGGCAGGCTCAGACCCCAGCTCACGCCTCCGAAGCTGGTTTCACAGAATACACCTCTCTGTGCTATCCATCCGGGCCCACTACAAACTTCCCAATTTGCCACGGCAGACCTTAGGAATGGAGGAGAAGAGACGGAGAAGGTGCTGGAAGACAGCCTCTGCCCACTCTTACAAAAATGTTTTAAAAGGTATAGAATAGGAACTGGCAGGAAAGGGGTAAGCTATTTCAGAAACACAGAAACGAACAACCAAACAAACCACTTTACCGTGATCATAAAGATGGGGAGACAGAAGTTTACAGTCCACAGCGACACTGACGGGCAGCCTAGAGAAGCTTCAGTAACATACACGGAGCCCAGAAAGCCCGGAAGTGGATCTTCCAGAAACGAAGAGAAGGTCAACAACTGACAACCCACAGGAAGAGAGGTTCAGAGCCCTCTGACCGTGAGGACCCCACCTGGGGTAGAGACCAAGCTTCAAAGGGTGACTGGGCAGCGCAGCCGCTGGGGCTGTGTCTGTGACACTTGGCTTTACCCCAGTGCCCCGCTGGGAACGCACGATCCGGCCGAAATTCATTTTCATAGAGCTCTGTTGACAAGGACCAATCCGGTCATGATGAATTTCCAGGACCTCTTGAAATGCTGTGTGGCTACAGACTTTCACAGTGTTCAACGATGCTTGCGAGACACGGACCACAAGCCGGAGCTTGGATTATTTTCCATTTTGGTAGAGAAGAGTGACAGTAATAAATTTGGCCTGGATGGCAATTCTCTAAAAGTCTTACTAAACAGGTTATAAACTTAACAATGTCTCTGCCCAGCAAACACTGCCGGAACCATTTAGACATAAGTAGATGGGTATTCACCAGGGGAAAGTTCACCAGAGCCGGGGCAGACACCAAAGCCAGGATGATTGTCTGAAAACTCAAGTCAGGCCATGTTCGAACCCAACATGGCTTGTTGGACCCCTTAGCACCAAAGCCCAGCGTTGCTACGACGTAGGAGGCCCCCACTTCATCTCCCACCTCCCCCTGCTTGGGCCACACCTCCCTCTTGGTTTCTTGGAACATGTCAGATGCAACCCCACCTGAAGGCATTAGCACCTGCCGTCCCTTCCTCCTGGAAAGCTCCTCCCCCTACATACGGGCATGGTTTGGTCTTTCACCTCCTTCAGGTCTTTCTATAAATATCACCTCTCAGGTGACACCCCCAACCCTGCCACTTAAGTTTACACCACCTCCATCCCACACACACGCACCCACCCACTTCCTATCCCCTCACCTGCTTTGTTTCTTTCCTCCTAGCCGCTGACACATCTAACACAGAACGTATTTCACTCACTTGGAACTTCTGTCTCCTCCACCAGAATGTCAGCTCTCTATGTCGTTTTCACCATCGGGTTCATTTGCAGTACCCAACTTCTGCTTACTATTGTATTGCCTGGTGCCTAGAACACATCCGGGAGGCACAGGAAGGATCTGCTCATTGTGGGAAATGGATGACAAGATAAGAATGCAAGCCCAGCGCACTGCTCCCTCTCCCTGCCTGGACCAATGACTACGGAACTGTACTTTGTGAGAACTTGCCCCAGTGCTGGACTCGGGGGCGGGATGTGGGCAGTTGGGTGCTGAAGGCTAGCGCTCTTCCTCGGTGGGGATGCCAAGTCAGATAAGAGGGAGGGTAAGGACAGGTGAATGAGACCCACAGGGCCGCCAGTTGTCGCAGGAAGACTTACATTCCCTAAAAAATTGAAAAAAAAAAAAAAAAAGAAAACAGCTACAACTTGAACACTACTCAGTGAGCAAATTGGCGTGGAGAGGAGGAAAAGAAAAAACAAAAGCAGTCACAATAATAATAAGGCACAATATCCTTACCTTTTCCCAAGGGGGTAGGTCGGGGGAAGAGCCCTGGGGTGTTCTAAGACACCCTGAAATTATATGCAGAATTTTGTGGGAATACGCATACTTCTGGAAAAAGATCTATATACTTTTCATCAGCTTCTCAAAGTGGCCGCTGACCAAAATAAAAACTTCCAGAAACACTAACTTACACTTGAATGTTTTCTGTAATTCGTTTTAGTCCCACCAACACCCATGTATTAAGTGCTGACTACCATACTTCACCAAATCTTAAGACACAACAATTTTAAGACATGCTTTTATTTTAGATGGCATGTCAATTCCACTATGCCATTGGCTGTAAGACAAATACTAATTTCAGAGATGTTGAAAATGCAAAGAAGAGTGAGTCCTGGAAACTACAAATTACACTGCATGTCAAGCACCATGCTAGTCCCTTTACATATTTTACCTGAGTCCCAATGCAATAACATTATGATTCCTATCTTATAAGCGACAATTCCAAGAACTCAAACCTAGGTTTGTCTGAGAAGCCTCCCACAGAAGCATCCGAACAAAGAGACGGCTCCCACTGCTGCAGATCTTAGCACCAGCGAAGAACCTCTCACAATCAAGTGCACTGGGAGACACAGAGAGGTCATTCTAGTTGCATATCAAATGACTGCAGAAGCACCCAGCTTGAATCGGAAGCCATGCTTCAAACAAACTTCCAAATGCCCAGAGGAGAGTTTCACATTTATTAGTCTAAAGAGCATCTGCTCCTCCATCAACTTCATAGCCTTCTCTCACTTCAATAAGCAACTATTTAAGTGGAATTTAATGATCCAGAACACACAGTGCACTGTGCTGAAAGTGGGATGCAGAAATAAAAGATGCACGATTCCTTGTCAATCTTAAAATGCATCCCCACTATCAAAGCATTAACAAAAGAACGTCTCCAAAGGTTGGGGTGGGATAGTGCACGAGCACGTGTGTGTGCTATAGAGGGTGAGGAGAGAGAGGCTGAGATGAAAACGCCCACTGCACTGGGTATCTTCACAAACAGGATATGCTCCCACCTCCCCTGAGGAGTTCTTAGGAACTCAGTGAGTAAAACCACCCCCAGGGAAGAATCAGAAAGAAATCTCTCCAAGAAAACAACCTGCAGCCTGAATGTAACTGAAAGCAACATCAACCTTTGTGGATGTCAGCCTCTGAGGTTTGAGAGCTGCTTGTTACAAGGCAAAGCTGATGCATACAGCCTGTTACACTCAGATACATGAAGTCAACGTGAAAACTCTCGGCAGCACACACTCTAATGTAAGGACTGTACCTGGAGTCACATGTGAGCCCTCAGGCTTTTAAATCTTCATCTTTCCCGGGAAGGAGCCTTAGAGCACAATTGGCTCTATATATCAATACATTCTTCTTCAAATTTTGGGTCAATGCCATCATCTTTGTGAGTCACCTAACAGTGAAACTTACTAATAATGAAAACAAAAATGCAAACCATGACTTTTTTTTAAACCAGCCAGGCGGTGGATGACAAATTGTATCTCGAGCTTGTCCTCATCTCTCTTCTCAATTGCATTCTTCTGGTAGCCTCTCACTTAACCTCGGCTCCTGAGACCAGGAGGAGACAAGCTAAAGCCTCAGAGGCCAAATAGTCATGAGAAAATGTCCTAGACCACAGTACAGGGAATGGGTTTGCCTTGGGAAGCCCCCTGTTGGAAAGCAGCAGGGCCAAATTATAATTCAATAATTATCCTGGGGCTTCCCTGGTGGCGCAGTGGTTGAGAATCTGCCTGCCAATGCAGGGGACACGGGTTCGAGCCCTGGTCTGGGAAGATCCCACATGCCGCGGAGCAACCGGGCCCGTGAGCCACAACTACTGAGCCTGCGCGTTTGGAGCCTGTGCTCCGCAACAAGAGAGGCCGCGATAGTGAGAGGCCCGCGCACCGCGATGAAGAGTGGCCCCCGCTCGCCACAACTAGAGAAAGCCCGCGCACAGAAACAAAGACCCAACACAGCCAAAAATAAATAAATTTTAAATATATATATAAATAAATAAATGAATAACTATATTTTTTAAATAATAATAATAATTATCTTGAATGTTTTGGAGGAAGAAAGTTACTGAGAATGTTGTTGTTGTTAAAGATCATGCCCAAACACACACACACACACACACACACACACACACACACAAAAGACTGCCTTTTTTAAAAAAACTTGGATTGTAAATCAACCCTCAGAAGCTTCCTAAGAAACTTCCAAAAGTTTTCCAAATAACACCATCCTCCCAAGTTGATCGCTTCCAGGGAGCCCAAACTCATTTGTTCAGACGAGTTCTGTGGTGTGTGTTCACATGTCAGTTTTATTACTTTTTAATCTGTTGTTATTTTTTGACCGCAAAAGGGGGTGCTGAGCACCTGGGCACGGCGGGCCCTAGCGGTCCCTTCTTCTCCTGATCTAGCTCCACGGGGGCTCCCGGGGATCGGGCTGAAGCGAAGAGCAGACTGAAAGCTCAGGACGCGGCTCCATCACAAAGAACTGTCCCTCCCCAGAGGCCAGTAACCCAGCAGTCTGTGGTTCTCATCAGGTGCCCAGGTGGTCTCCTTCCCACAGAATGGTCAAGGCAGGTGTTCTGAGCACGATGGGCTGGGAGGGTCCTCGTGTGAGGGTCCAAACAGGAAAGAGGCGAGTAGCTACTCCAGAGCACCTAGACAGACATCACGGCAACCTCAGAAGACACACCTGCCCCCTGACTTGGAGCCAACATTTCTGTTCGATGTAACGTTTTTTAAATACTGAAACTTCACATTTTAAGTTTAAAGTCGCATCTCTGTTTCTGAAGGGGAGGGAAATAGGAATCAAGGCGGATGAGTCTCTTCCCCTCCTAGCTGCCCCGGTGGTGTCCCTGGGGTCTTGGAGCCCTTGGAAACTATAGATTTAATTCTCGTTAAGCACACTGTAGATTAAAGGAAATAACCGCCAATAGGTTCAAAGAAGACACTGTGCTTAGAAAATAAGACGACGCATCTCTGTGTTCAGCGGACGGTGCTGAAGGGTCCCCTCCCAGGAAAGGCGAAGTGCTTGTCTACCTCCATGGACCCACTGCAGTGTGACGCTGAAACGTCCCTGCTTTGCACACGTGACTTAAATGGGAAGCCTGGGTGGGAGGAAATGAAGAGAGCAGTGGGAAAACAGAGCCTCTGCAGCCCCGTCCGGGAGTTCCCCTAATCAGACTTTCAGAATACAAGTTCTGAGTCAACGTGTCCTGTTCTGCTGGTCAAGACAGATGATCAAAACTTGCCTCTGGACAACAATGATTCCATTTACTCAGTGGAACATCTTATAAATCATTAGCATGTTTACCTCCATATGCATTCTAAGACTCACCCATAAAACTCTACCTGTCCTAATCACAAATATGCATGTACATTAAATTATATTATCTGACTGCACATATTTTATGCTGCTAATATTCTTGCAAATATTCTTAAATTTTGGAAGTATTAAAAAAAAAAAAAAAAAACTTGCCTCTGTGCGGCCTTCTGCAGTCAGAATTTTAAACACGCTTTTGGGGCCCCAGGACTTCCCAGGGGCAGGCCGGCGGGGGAGCCGGGAGCAGCTCACGAGTTCCGGGAGCACCGCTTCAATGCCCATCGAGTTGCAGCCTCTCCTTTTCCCCCCCTTCGCTGTTAAAACATCACGCCCCCAAAGGCTTCACTCCACTCGCCCAATCCTGAAAACTGGCTGAGTGACAGGACTGCTTAACCCAATCACTAGCAAAAACGGCGGCTCTGGAGTCTTGGTCAGATCATAGGATCCCGTTAGATGCCAGCGTGGAACCTGTATCCGCATCCCTGCTGCCCTTTTCCAGTCCGAGCCAGGCAGAGAACAGCAAAGGGGATAACTGCGGTACAGGTAGGGCCCTCGAGTTGAGGCGTGTTGGAACGTAAGACCCTGCGAGAAAGGAAATTAATATGCAAATCTTCTTTATCCCCTGGTTGTGGGAGACGTGCCAGAAGCAAGTACAGTTTGACACCAAGTGGTCAGTAACTAACCAAGTAGCGCCGGACGACGGGTGGGTTGGAAGACTGTCACCGAGACACTTGAAGGATGACTTCAGGGAGGGGCCGGTTCTCCATAATAAATCTCACGGGCGTCTAGACTTGTCACGGCGCTCCACCCCAAATGTACGGCAGGGACCCTGTCAACAGATCGCTTGGATGAGCTTAATTAGCGCCGCCGGCCTTCCGCGCTGCAAAACCAATCCGAAGCAAAGTCCTGGAGGAGAGCTTCACCCAGATCAGATTTTCTAGAAAGAGGGGAGGGGCCCCAGGGCAGAATCTGCCCATGTGGGTCTCCATGCACGGCAGGCGGGAAGAAAGTGCCTCCGAAGAGCTTTTCCGATTACTGTACCACCCAGGAACAGCTGCGCTGGGGCTGCAAACGGCACTGCTGGGCCCGGCAGAGCCCGAGAGAATTCTCCAAGGACCCTGTGTACTGAGGGGGAGGGGGAGAGGGCGGGAGGAAGATCACTGGAGAGGGGAGATGAGGAGGGGTGCGGAGAGGAGATGGGAAGACGCAGGTGAGAGAGACGGGAGAGATGCAGAGGCCGAGAGAGGAGCGACCAGGTGAGGTGAAACAGGCAAGGGAGGACACGCTGCTAAGCAAGCCGAGAAGTCCTGGGGGACTGCGGAAAAGACGGGGAAAGGTCACCACGGCCACTCCCTGCGGAAAGCACCAGCTGCCAGGCCAAGCTCAGAGGAGACACCTGCAGCCCCTGATGGCCATACCTGCCGCCACTTCTGCTCCCCTGGGAGACTCTGCCTGGAAGCCTGTGCCCAAGCTCCCACTCAGGACCTCCAAGGTCTCGGACCAGAACCCGCTGCCCCAGACTTTCAGGTCCCATGAGCCCTTCCCCTAAAGGCCAGAGGGGGCAGGGGGGCCCTCTCCCCAATGTTCTTGGTTGGCTAATGAGCGAGGAATTGTGGAGCAGGAAAGGGGTCTCAGCCCACACGTTCACACTGCACAGGAAGCCCCTCTATAACCTCCCTGACCATTGGTCACCTAGCTTGTGCCTGAATACTTCCAGTGACGGGGAGCTCAGTCCAGTCATGATTCCATGAGCCCATGTTACTATCACATCTACCACATATCCTGACTCTACTCTCCCCCTGCTCTTCACCACATACACACACACACACACACACACACACATACACACATACACACACACACCCCTTCTCCATTCACCCCATGATTCTCTATAATTTTTCACATCAATCTTATCGTACATCTTTCCTTAACCACACTGGCGCTCCTTTAACTTCTTTAGGGATTTCCTTTTCCTCTGAGAAACCTCCTCTTCCAGCTTAAGGACAATCTGCTCTTTTCTAGTGTGGATACTCCATCCCTGATTTGTTACCCTGAATGTAAATGCTGTCCATCTTTCTGAGCACCTCGAGGACACTGGAGACACAAGGGTGTTTAATGACTAGAGAAAACCACATCCAAACCCAAAAGCTCTCTGTACTTTTCAAGGTGGACAGCAAAATCTCTACAGTCTGGGCCAAAAAAAAAAAAGTCCCATATTCAGGCACCCTGAGTGCTCTGGCCATTTTTACTGCTGTCCAGACAGAATAATAACTAATATTCACTGAGGACATACAAAGCAGTAAGCACTATTCTAAGCATTTTACTTGTATTAACTTAGCCTGTCTTCACTGTAACTCTGTCAAGTAATTACTATTATCCCCATTTTAGATACAGAAACTGAAGGAAAAGGCAGGGTTAAGAAGGTTGCCCAAGGTCTAGCAGCTGCTAAGAGGTGGAGTCAGAATTCAAACCCAGTCTCACAGTTATCCAGTATTCTCTGACCCACTCCAACTCTGTACCGTCTCTGCAGCATGCCATCTTTCAGGAACTTGACGGCTTTTCAAATATCAATGCCTTTCGTCTACCATAAACGTATAGATGACATCGTACTTAATGGTAAAAGACTGAATGCTTTCTCCCTAAGATCAGGAATAAGGCAAGAATGTCTGCTCTCACCAGTCTTATCTGACATCTTCGCCAGTGCAATTAGGCAAGAAAAAGAAATAAAAGGCATACAGATTGGAAGGAAGAAATAGAACTGTTAGTATTCACAGACATGACATAGAAAATCCCAAGGAATCTACAAAAAAACTCTTAGAACTAATAAATGAGTTAGCCAGGTTGCAGGATACAAGGCTAACATGCATAAATCAATTATATTTCTGTATACTAGAAATGAATAATTATAAATTTAAATTTAAAACACCATACCATTTATAATAGCACCATAAAAGGAAATAATTAGGTATGAATCTAACCAAATATATGTTAAGTTATATATGCTGAAAACCACAAAACACTGATAGAAGAAATTAAAGACAACTTAAATAAATGGAGAGCTATACCATGTTTATGAAATGGAAGACAAGATTATTAAGATGTTAGTTTTCCCCAAATTAATTTATAGATTCAATGCAATCCCAACCAAAAGCCAAAAGCCCATGAGGATTTTTTATAGACATTAACAAGCTGATTCAAAGGAACTAGAATAACCAAAACAATTTTGAAAAAGAATAAAGTGGAAGAACACACAATATCTGATGGCAAGACTTAGACTAAAGCTACCATAATTAAGAGAATGTGAGATTGGTGAAAGAACAGACATATAAACCAAAGAAGCCGAATGGAGAGTCAAAAAGTAGATCCACACAAATATGGTCAATTAACTTTTTACAAAAGCACAGAGGCAATTTGATGGAGAAAGGTCAGTCTTTCCAATACATGGTGTTGCAACCATTGGACATCCCCATTAAAAAAAGCCTGAACTCCAAACTCGACCTCACTCCTTACCCAAAAATAACTCAAAATAGAAGGCTCTGGGCGGGAGCACCAAGGACATATTCAAGACCCACTTGAGGGATGGTCAGAGGTTTACATATGTTAGGTTGAACCATATAAAATGCCCAGATTTGTTTCCCGAGAATGCTTGAATCTCCTTGAAGGCACATGTCTCCTAACTGTTTCTATGTGTATGACAGACACTTCCCTACTAGTAAGAACAGGATCAATGTTTACTGAGTTTGACCTGAGCAAATCTTTCCAAGACCTGCCGGGGATCAGGGCGGCAATACCGCCGGCTGAGCCTGGTTTCTTAGGGAAGAGGGCAGAGATCTCTGGCTCACATATCTGAGAGCTGCGAGAGACACCGCATGCTTCCTCTGCCCTCCTCAAGGAATGCCTCTGCCTCCCTCCCGCCCTCCCCCTCCCAGGCCAATGACTAGTTTGGGGTCATCAGGAGTCGGGAATCCTGAGAGTCAGCCCTGTTTTGGGTAACCAACTGTGTCGCTGGCACATCCCTCAACATCTCCAAAATACTGCGACCCTCAAAATCGACAGCTGATTTAGTGTTCAGACACTTCGGGCTGTTTTCTTTCTCTGGTCCCAGGAGGGGAAATGCACCAGAGAGAAGAAAGCAGAACAAAATACCAGAACGCCCACAGCCCAAAGAGGAGATGGGAGGCCGAACAGGAGGCACGCGCTGACAAAGACAGCCCAGGTTGAATGGAGCTTCTCACGGACGCCTTTTCTTGCAGGCAGGGCTGCACTGACCTCATCCCAGACGCCGGAGTTGTCACTGTTGAAGACACAGGTTCAAAGCCCAATTCCTCATCCACCCCATCAGCACATTCCTGCTCTACGGCTGCCTCTCTCAGTAAGCGGCATCCGTTTCCTCCCAGTTTCATGGGCTCAAAACCAGCTCCCTCCTTGGGCTCTTTCCATAAAAGCCAGAAGGGGGGAAAAATAAACAATTGAGATGGGAGTGAATAAATAGAAAGGACCCCTAAAGATCTGAAATACTTGAAACCAAAGTGCCGCCCTATGCTTCTCCAGCTTCAGGAGCTTCTGCAAAAAGTAACATCTGGGAAACAAAACGAAATGATCTGAAAAGAGCCCGGGTTGCCCGGCTTTGGCAGCAGGCACCCCGAAATCTCTGGGTGATGAAAGCTTGGCAGGAATATCCTGACGGGGCTGGCGTTGCCCAAGACACTTGTCTGCTCTGCTTCCCAAAAGCACATTGAAAACACATTTCCCTGTTTAATAGACTTGTGAGCTGAAATGAATGTGTCAGAATGCTAATAAATAGGACAGAACCTACTAGCCCAGCAAATGTTAAATTTTGCATAAGGAGACAGTATCCCTAACTCCTTGGTAGATGCTTAATGAATATTTCAGACAAAGAGCCCTGGCAGCTGCTCTAAAGGCTCCCGATGAATTTAAGTCGGTTTCTATTATTGCCAGGATTAGCCTCCTCTTGTTTCCTCCCATTTTCTCCCCTCTCCCTCCCTTGTGCATGACAAAAGCCCCTCCGGCCTAACCAAGCTCCCTGAAGCCTGGCCACGGAGGGGGTCAGAGCGTGGGGCTGATCAATGGACCGGGTTGAAAAGGGTTCCCCCCAAATTCTTGTCCACCTAAGCCTCAGAATGTGACCTTCCTTGGAAATAGAGTCTTTGCAGATGGAATTAGTTAAAAAGCAATCATACTGGATTAGGGTGGGCTCTAAATCCAACAACTGGTGTCTTTGTAAGAGAAAAAAGAGGGTGATTCAGATACCGACACACAGAAACACACACAGGGAAGAAGGCCACATGACAGCGGCAGTTGAGGCTGGCGTGATGCGGTTACAAGCCAAGGTATGTCAGGAGCCACCAGAAGTTGCTAGAATCAAGGAAGTTATCGGAGTGTGGCCCTGCGGACGCTCTGACTTCCGACTTCTAGCCTCTGGAGCTGTGAGAGCAAACGTTTCTGTGAGGACACACCGTTTGTGGTACGTTGTTATGGCAGCCCTGGGAACTCAACACAGTCAGGAGAGCACACCTACGGCGTTCCAATGTATATGAATATGAACCTCCCCCGAGGGTACCTGAGCCGATCATGTCAGGTGATGGTGGTGGTGAACAGCATTGCCCCGCCCCTTTGATTTCATTAGCAGAGAGCGCACACCTGCCAGGAGTCTTGTACGATCGGACTTCGAATCATTTGACTTTCTCTCTCCTTGCTGTCTCAGAGAAGCTCTCCAACTTCATCCAACTCTCTTCCACACTTACTCAGCATTCCTAGCACATCCAGGTACGAGACAAACAGATAAAGAGACAGAAATACAGTGAGAGAATTTAAAAGATGGAAGGAAGGGAGGGAGGAAGGAAGGGAGGGAGGAAGGAAGGAAGGAAGGGAGGAAGGGAGGAAGGGAGGGAGGGAGGGAGGGAGGGAAGAATGAAGGAAGGGAACCAAGTAAGAGCTTGTGCCACCTGGTGTTCCTTCAGGTGGGTTACCATCCCCAGGAAGACAACGTTTCAAAAACATTGTTAAGCACTATTATGGGCTGAGCCGTGTCCACCTGAAATCCATGCACTGAAGCCCTAAGCCCCAGTACTCAGAATTTACCTGTATTTGGAGATAGGGTTTTTAAAGAGGTAATTACATTAAAATGAGGTCATTCGGGTAGACCCTAATCCAACAGGACTGGTAAGAGGAGATCAGGACACAGGCAGAGGGAAGATCAGGTGCAGACACAGGGAGAAGGCGGCCGTCTACAAGCCAAGGAGAGAGGCCTCGGGAGAAACCAACCCTGCCCACACCTTGATCTCAGACCTCAAGCCTCCGGAACTGTGAGAAAATCGATTTCCGCCGCACAAGCCACTCATCCTGCGGTGCTTTGTTAGGGCAGCCCAAGCAAACGTATACAAGTACCAGACTGCCTCTAGGCCTGGGCCTCATGAAAATGCACTCCAAGTTGGCTGCCTAGCTCAGAAAATCAGGGCAGGAAAAGAAAAAAAAAAAAAGCAAATAAACAGGAAAAGTGCTGTTGGAGTGGCAAATACGAGGCAGGCAGAATGTAACATTCATCAGAAGCAGAAGAATCTATAAAATGTATCCACCTAATAATGTTCCCCTGAGTCAAAACACTCAGGCCACCCACACAGAGCCCTGTTCCGGAGGGTATTTCTGTACCACTTCCTTATTTTACTTAACATCCATGATGCTAAAAAGCTCCTGGTAATTATTATTGTTGAACACTTTGCTTTATCCTTTGGCAAAATATTTTGGGGTTTTTGTTTTTTGTTTTTTGTTTTGGAATTAAGACGTGGCATATTTTAATAGCCTAATAGCCTCAGTGCTATTGCCATGTGCTGACAGGTTGGGTTCGTGCCCTTTTGAATGAAGAAGCCCAGGTTACAGGCCCTCACCCGGAAAGGATGGAGCAAAGCTAGGACCTGCCTATTTTTCAGGTCCCAGGCAACTCCTCTCAAGGAGGCCAGGAGAAGACTTGAAAATGTCCCCTGACCAACCAGTTATAGAAAAAAAAAAAAAAAAAGAGTCTAATTGCTAAAACCACATGCCAAGACATTAAATTACATGAATAACTGTGAAGTCATTCTTTCATCTGTAGAGAGCTTACTGATAAAAATTCAAAATTACGAATAACCTCTCAGAGACTTCCCTAAACACATTATTTTGGAGACCTAGTCATAAAAAAAAATCAATCAATCAATCAAAATTTCTCCTAAGAGCTACATCTGGCTCCTGATCAAATTTAAGTGTACTAAATTTGACTGGAAATATCGGTGACAGAAGTCAAAGAAGACTTGGAAAATTAGAAGATATGGGAGAAGAAAAAGGTGATTGTCAGAGGAAGCTTGAAGCTGTTTAAAAGAAGTCCTCTTTGCTTCCCTGGGGTTCGGCTATTTTAAAGGATTTTGGTGCCAAGGAAATCTAGGAGCTGGGAGTTGAATACACGTGGCTGGTCTTACAGAGCGAACAGGCAGCTGGCCTCCGAGAAGGGATCTCACCCCACAGCGACGGCTTCCCCGCCCCAGGCCCACACGTGTGCTGGAAAATATAATCCTCCAAAGGCCAACCAGTGTGAAAACACTTCAGCTAAGGAAACTATCCCCGGTTAAGACGTAACACATGAGCAGAAGTAAAACACTGTTGATAACTGATGCCTCCACATTCAACAGTTGATCAAGTCTCTTCCCAGAGGCACCGAAGGGAGGATACTTAAAGGGGAAAACAGGGGAGAGGAATGATTCCAAGTACATGATTGAAAGACGACAGTATGATACCTGGAGGAGAGGTGGGGGTGCCTTGGAGAGGGGGAAGGGCATCAGAGCACATCCAAGCGCCTTCCTGACTCTCAGTGGACAAGCCCTGTAGATGCTCATCTCGGGGTCGGGCACTTGGGAACCTTGAGCTGGAAAAGGCAAATTCTGTCTCCCAAGATCAGCTCTAGTTCTACGGGAAGATGCCACCCAGCAAGTCCGGAGCACAACCAATGAGGAATTCCTAAGATACAAACAAATACATGTGACTGGAGTTGGCAGTTTCTCCAAATTTATAAGCCACTTGACGCTAGGTCTGCATCTGTTTCGTTGTGCAAAACATGGTTTCTCATCTGCCAGGCTGTCCAGGTAGAATTATCATTGCCAGGTGAATTCTCCTAACATAAAAGAATATGGCATCAAGGAAAAATGTGTTTCTAACCAGAGTTTCTTACGGCTTACTCTTGCCTGACTTAAATCGCCGTTCACTTCTCCACCCAACAAGCTTTGGAAAGGTTTATAGATAATAAATAGAAGCCACTTCACAACTAATTTCCCAAATTAAATCCACCTCTTTCTGTCCTGGAGAATAAGGCCTACTTCTGTTCCTTCCACAGGTACACAAAATTACAGACAGTCCTCCATCTGCCAAGATAATGGATCCATGAGAAAAAAACCCTTGAAAAGTTTCAGCTTCCTCTCTCAGAACAAACAACATATGGAAATGGGGCAGTTAACAATTACCCTTCTTTAAAAAAAAAATGGTTCTGACAAACCCAGGGGCAGGACAGCAATATAAAGACGCAGACATACAGAATGCACTTGAGGACACGGGGAGGGGGAAGGTGTAAGCTGGGACGAAGTGAGAGAGTGGCATGGACGTATATACACTACCAAATGTAAAATAGATAGCTAGTGGGAAGCAGCCGCATAGCACAGGGAGATCAGCTTGGTGCTTTGTGACCACCTAGAGGGGTGGGATAGGGAGGGTGGGAGGGAGACGCAAGAGGGAGGAGATATCGGGATATATGTATGCATACAGCTGATTCACTTTGTTGTACGGCAGAAACTAACACAACATTGTAAAGCAATTATACTCCAATGAAGATGTTAAACTAAAAAAGAAAAAAATTTACCCTTCTTTAGCCTAAAGAGAGTGCTAGTGAGAAAAAAAAAAAAAAAAAGAAGTCCACTGGAGGCTGAATGGGGGAGGCTGAGGCAAAAAAGCCAAGTTCTAGATAAACACTGGGGTCGTGGAGCCATCTGAAGTGTGATGGACGTTATAGATCTTTGCCTTCCAAAAACACGTATCTTTTTGCATTAGATTCCAAGAGGTTCATAAACCCTTTGCTGCCCACTCATGGACCCCAGATGTACAGAACCCCTGGCCTTGTTTCTAGAATTTACTCGACAATAGAATTGCCCACAGAGGTGTATGCGTGGAAGTGCTCTCTGCCACTTTCTTCATAATAGCAAAAGAGTGTAAACACCCTAAAGGGCCATCAAGAGGGGACTAATTAGGTAAGATCATGGCCAAGAATAAGAATCAATGAATGCCCAGGAAACAAAAACCAAAATGTGTTATTAAGTGAAAAACACAAGGCACAGAATAACGGGCCAAGTATGATGGTATAAACATAATATTTCTGAAAGGAAACACAAGAACCTAGAAACAGTGTTTGTGTCTGAGATGGGAACCTAGACCATAAGGGATCCGAAGGCGGAAGAAAATTTACTTTTATTTGGAATCCATGTTATTACTTTCTTAATTAAAAGAAAGCTAGCTGGAGAGAGATAAATAGTTGAGGGGGGTGGGAGAGAGAGAGAGAGAGACAGAGAGAGAGAGACTGATTTATAAGAACTTCTGGTCTAGCGAAGTCCCAAAATATCCCCGGCCCTGAGAACAGTTGATATTGTAAAACATTTGGCACCAAGACGTACACAGGAAGGCACTCATAAATGCATAAACGCTTTTCCCAGCTTGGGCTGCTGGCGATGCTCAGAGCAGCCTTACCTCCTTCTCCACAGTGTGGTTTTTCTGGCTTTTCCTCTTGTTGAACCAATTATGGGACATTATAACAGCAGCGCCAACATTATTTTTTAAAGGCTGATGTTATTCACTAAACACCCATTAAACCAATCTCCGGGCTCCATTTACAGCTAGCTCAAGGGCAAATCCAGATGGTAGTACAAATAACACGTATTCAGACTTGATCTGCACAAGGCCAGCCATCAAATAGCCATTACCAGTTTTAAAGTCTTCAACTGCCTGACAGCCACAGGTGTGTCCAGGTGAGAAGAAGAGCAACCTTTCCGGAGGTGGCTGGGTTCCCTCGGTCTCTGCAGACCATCTTTGCGCTCCCCCAAGGGCTGCATTTGCCTCTGTATCTGAACAGTTAGCAACAACGACTGAGGGTTGCTTGGTAACCTGGTAACAGGCGATGCCTAGGTGTTTCTGAGCAGAGGACTGGATTGCATCGTCTCCCACGCTGTCTCCGCTCACGGCTCCACCCTGGGGTGGCCAAGAAGATCCAGCAATCCTGGGAGACTTTCCAGGAAAGTCAACTCCCGCTGGCCCTATATTCCCATGGCCCCAGCGGAAAAGGTTCATCTCAAAGGGATCGCCCCTTTTTACCTTTTTTTTTTTTTTGATTGATTGACAGGCACTGAACCTTCCCCCCTGTGGCCTTGAAGATTGAAAAAATGGGATAGAATAAAATCTGCCCAATTTCTTCATCATAGAGAAGGCTCAGAATCAGGAATGTAAATATGGCATTGGAGTGATTTGGGTATTTCTGTCTTATTAAAAAATATACTGGTCTGTAGTTTTCTGGTGATGCCTTGATATCCATTTGGTATCAGGGTATTACTGGCCTCAGAATAAATTAAAAGGTGCTCCTATTCTATTTTTATAGCAAAAAAAAAAAAATCAGGACCATAAAGTCTCCTATTTTATTTTTATACTGAAAAACAAAAAAAGAATCAGGACCATAATGTCTCCTATTTTATTTTTATAGCAAAAAAAAAAAAAAAAAAGAATCAAGACCATAAAGTCTCCTATTTTATTTTTATAGCAAAAAAAAAAGAGAATCAGGACCATAATGTCTTCATAGGGGATCACAGGAGCTCCACGACAGGACAGCTGGGGAGAACTGAGAGAAAGCCTCCTGTCCCTGTGTTCCCACGACCCGGCATGGAAAATGACGATCTCTGCTGGGGGATGGTGCCCCACGCTGGCCACTGGCAGCTCCTGACTCTCCAATAAGAGGAGAACAGCAGACGGCACCGAGCGGTTCTGATTTGAGTATGAATGACAAGCGTGACTGGACACAGCGGGCAGGTTTCTCATGCTCACCCTCTATTACTTGAGCTCATGTTAGATGGATTTTCGTTTCCTGATTACATCCCACATCCAAAGCGGCAGGCGGCAGTGAGCCGCAACCCAAGTGGAGAAGGTATTCGAGTTCTCCATGAATAATTCATGCAGGACATAAGCTGAACACAGATAATTGAGAACTGGCCGGGGCATTGCTGTAACTTTTGTACGTTTACTGTACCGCGGTCTAGCGATCACCTCAGCCGACACAGGGTGGAAACAGCAAATTAACGTGCCAGCCCGGAAACATGAAAGGACTTTCTCCCTTAAATCACTAACGTGAAGACAGCGACTGGTCACCAGTCTGTTTCTCCCCGGCGCACCTGTGGGAGAACTCCAAGCAAGGCAGGAGGCAGCCGCTCTCAACACCCTTTGCCTGGTTTTAGTTCCCGAGTCTGAGGTTTACAGAAGTGGGGAGGGGGAGGGACAAACGTTTCACAGCCTTGGGGGGGAAGGGGGAGAGGGGGAGGGGGTGGCGCTCGCCCGCTAAACGTGGGACTTGAATAAATGCAAAGGAAAAAACAGGCATCCACCTCTCCTGGTGCAAACTGGTGCTTAAATTAGCCAACTGCCCTGGGTGAGCCATGACCGGGCAAGGAGCGGGGAGTCCTACACGGAGACTGGAAACCGGCATGATCCTCTGAACTCCTTCAGGGGGCACCGGCCCAGTCTGCACCTCCCCGACGGAGATTCAGGAATTCCTACCCGATTCCTCTTGAGGGACGCAGTCCCTCTAACTTAAGACAAAAGGCATGACTTTGCCATCAGTGTTTTCAGGTTTTCTGGCTCCCAACTGAATCAGTGAGAGCAACAGTCAGTTTCCCCAGATGGACCAGAAAGATGAAAGTCACGTAAATGGAAAGGAACATCCAGGGTCCGTCAGGGAGGGGGAGACCGAGGGACAGATGCCCATCCACTCCAACCCAAACCAGTCCAATCCCATCAGAGTGGCCCTGGCCCACTTGCCCAAGTTGGAAAAGCAATCAAAAGGCCCTGTTACCTCCTGTGCACTAAGCGGGTGGTTTGGAGAACCAACGGGGGAAGGAAAGCACGGGGCCGGACGCTGGCTCAGCGCCGTGCGACAGTGGGGTGGGTACTTTGCGAGGACAGGACACAGCACCTGGCATTTCCCTGCCATCCCTCCCGCCACCAGGCCTGAGTCTCCCCTGTCTCACTCGGCCCCGGGTCTGCAGCAGGGAGCTTGCCTGAAAGAAGCCCAGCTCTACCTATCCGGATGGAAAGTTCACTCTCGGGGAAGAGCAGCCTGGGACCCTCAGCATCAGACTTCTTCATCAACGCAGGGTCGAGGTTCAGTGCCAGGGCCATCTGGGGGTCTTCTGCTGCACCCTGAAACGAGAAGCAGGGGCATCACCGTAACACCTCTCTGCCTTCACTCCCCCGGCCCCTCCAGCTCCCGGCAGCCAAGGTGGTTTGCCCTTCTCTACCGAGAGCCCCGGGCCAACCCCAGCTGTCAGGCTGGGCTGAGTCATGAGCAAGGCGACAAGCTTTCCGGCTGCAGAACTTTGAGGATGACAACAACGGGACCTGAGGCGTCGGTGCTGATCCTAGAAATGGGAAGAACACACACTGGGAAAGAGCGGGTCAAACATCAAACCCCCCTCCACGATTCACCACCGCCGGGCAGATGGCAGAACGGACTCAGTTCCCCAAATGTCAAAAGAAGCCTGGAGGGCAGGTCCGCTTAATGGCAGCCTTGGAGCAGGCACCAAGGTCACCACCTCTCCAGAGATCAAAAGGGGACGAGAGTCAAACAAAAGCACCTCAAAGGAGGGAAAGTGACAGTCGTGGAGGACACAGCACAGTTGGAGGCAAGCCCAGACAGCCTTAAGTCACCATGTCACCCTTCTGCTTTGTCCGTAACCAGTCATTTTGACTGCTTTTGCATTAACTACGCAAAGTCTTGATTTTGATCCCCATGTTTATTTAAGAAATATTTACTGACTGCCAACCGTGTGGATACTTGGTGAACGAACAAAGTTCTAGCTCTCATGGAGCTTATGTTCCAGTGGAACAAAGGAGGAGAAAACAGGTGAACCTACAAAGGGGCTGTGAGCTTCTCCTCCAAAGACATCGGCAGGAACCCGCTGACCCTAGGGAAGGTGAACAGAATCATCTCGATGGGGAAAGGAACGGCAGGTATTTTTTGAAAACCAGGCAAAAATAGTTCTAAACAGAAGTTTCCATTTAAAATGTGTGTCCCAGGACTTCCCTGGTGGCGCAGTGGACAAGCCTCCGCGCTCCCAATGCAGGGGGCCCGGGTTCGATCCCTGGTCAGGGAACTAGATCCCGCATCCATGCCACAACTAAGAGTTCACACGCCACAACTAAGGAGTCCACGAGCCGCAACTAAGGAGCCCGCCTGCCACAACTAAGACCCAGTGCAAATCAATTAATTAATAATAAATAAACGTGTGTCCCTAAAAGGGGAGAGAAGAAGGCTTATTAATCCAATCACTGAAATGCATCTATTCATAAGCAAATACTGAAACTGTTTTCTTGGGTAAGTTTCATGAAGGAATCTCACAAAAGTTATGCCTGGCTGTGGCTTACACACACACACACACACACACACACACACACACACACACACACACCCCTTCTTGTTTTCTCATCATCATGTTGATCAGGGATCAGAAAGAGAAACTAATGATTCTGACATTTTACTTCATTATTTCTGTCCAACTAAATGTGAACAACGAAAACATAAACCCTTCCTCTCACATCCTCTCATTTCTCCAATATATTGATATTGTCCTAATCATTTATTTGCAATGTCTTCTATAATGCATTTTTTTAATTGAAGTATAGTTGATTTACAATGTTGTGTTAATTTCTGCTGTACAGCAAAGTGATTCAGTTTTATACACACACACACACACACACACACACACACACACTCCTTTTCACATTCTTTTCCATTATGGTTTATCACAGGATATGGAATATAGTTCCCTTATAATGCACTTTAATTATTAAAGGATGCCGACACCTCCTTTAACTTTGCTTTAAAAGGGAAAAAAAGCCTGGTGGTGTGGTTTGAGCTGCCCTCGTTAAAGTTCTTAGGACCCTCTGTAGAATCCTAGGGGCTGCGGGCTTTCACCTGCTCTGTCACTGAGAGAGGCACCGAGAGAGGCAGACCGTCCCATTGTATGAGTCAAGGTTGACGCTGCAGATGGATGATTCTTGGGGACAGAAGGGACTTGGGGAAGGCCAGCCTCTCCCCCCACCCCACCCCCACTGAGTGACAGCTGGTGTCTGCGCCATGTGCCTCGGGCCACATAGTCGCAGCTCTTTGTTTGTTTATAAGCTTTAATTATTTCTAATCCTACATCTCACGCTGACATCTGAGGAATCACTGCAGCCATAAAAGACGTGTTTCACTAGGAGAGTGCGTGCGTCGGCTGGTGTTTCTTCCTTTGTCTTGCTTCTTTTTAGAATGTGATTGATGCGGAGCTTTGGGAAGGATACAGAAAGAGAACCACTTCATTACAGCAGAGATGCGGCCACCTTAATATGCTCGGGGCTGCTGCTTTGATGGGGGCCGATCAGTCGGGTGCAGCTGGGAGAGACCCTGGTTTTAATCGAGGACAGCAGTTTTCAACTGGGGTGTCTCTGTCTGCAAAGGACATCTGGCAATGGGCGTTTTTGTATGCGGGCGTGGGGGGAGAAGAAGGGTGCGGACATCTAGTGGGTAGAGGCCAGCGATGCTGCTAAAAGCCCCATGTCATGCAGGACGGCTCCCACCACAGAGGATGATGCGGCCAAATGCCAATAGTGTTGAAGTTGAGAAACCCGGCTTCAGAAAGATTTAGGACGATCAGGACCTCCCTGTATTGCTGGTCATGCTGAGAATGCACAGACCCTCTTTTTATTGTCAAGATAAGAATTTTCCCGCTTCCTCCAGGAAGCCTGCCTTTCACGTGTCTGGCAAACTTATATTAAGCATCGACTGTGCACCAGAACCATTTTAGGTCCTGATGGTACAAAACAGTCAAGTCCCCTCTCCTCGCGCATCTTCCAGAGACAGACAATAAACTAACAATAAATTATAAAGTCGAGGGCCAGGTCAGGATAATGTTGAGAAGAAAAACAAACTCATCGCCATAGTTACACAGGACGATTGTCATGTGTACCAGGTTCAAGCCCCGTGCCAGGCATTCTTCTAGCATCTTCTAGCACCTCATTATGAAACGCAAAGCTGGAGGGCTCCTCCAGATACGGTGCTGAGGGAGGTCTCTCTGAGAAGGTGGTGTTTGAGCAATGACCTGAACAGAAGGGAACAAGCCACACTGACTTTCGAAGATGGGGTTTCAGGCAAGGAGCAGGAGGGTACACACCTCGCACCACGACCCCCCTGCCGGCCACATCCTTTGACCATTTCATCAACCTACATGCCGCTGGTTGTACTGCTTTATTTCAGCGCTGGGGGCGGGGTGTACTAATACGATCCCACCCCAGCTTCGCTTAGAGGCTGCCTTGTAAAAAGCTGGACAAAACCCCAGCAGATCCCACTTGCACCCACCCCCGTCCTGGGCACTCAGTCCCACGTGTGGCCTTGGGAAGGGCGGGGCAGCTGTGCAGCGTGGGAGTGGCAGGGGGCACCCACAGGGTGACGCCGGGGGGCAGCTTCTAGGCCCTGGCGCTCCCTGAGAATCCCTGAGCCCAGGCACCGGCCAGCCTCCCGGGGCTCCTTTCACACTCCCTTCTGGATTCCAACATCCCCTCCCTCCACTCTCAACTGCTGATGAAGAAAACAGAGAAATACGTCCCTTGGAATTTCAAGGAACAGCCTGGCAAGGGACACCAGCCGTGCCTTGGTGGCTTTATCCTGATGTCCGTGATGTTGCGGGAGAGTCAGGAAGCACCTGCAGGGCCAAGGTGGCTCTCATCCTGCAGGGCTGACACCACCCCTCACTCCCTGGAGCCCTGTCTGCTCACCCAGCAAGGACACTGCAGGTGGAGGGGGTGCTGCATTGTTTCTTTTACCAGAGCCTTAAATAAACATAGCTTTGGCCTGTGCAGGGGCGACCAAGTCCCCCGGGGGGGGGAAATTCTTTCTCTACATCTTCTTGCTTTGCTGAGCATGCCCCCTCTTTACGTGATATCAACACTGTCTTTCACTTCTGAGGCTTTTTTTTAAATCTCTGCAAAGCTTTTCCATCCGGGCTACCTCACTCAATCCTTGCAGCCCCGTAAGGACGGCGAGGTGAAGGCGTGATCCCTTCCAGGGCAAACATCTGACTAATGCAAGCTGTTCTTGACTTTGCACCGCGTCCCTGAGAGCCCGCTAGGCTGCCCGGCGGCGGGGCAATGAGTCACTCTCCTCCCCCCTGACCATTTCATCTGAGTTCCCGGGACTCTGGGCAGCTCAGGGTTGCTGTTTCGCCTTGTAGCTCCCAAATGTCAAGGCACTGAAACACAGGCTCCTTCCCGAGCTACAAATCTCCCCCTCCTTCTAAATCACCCGCCACCCCCCGAGTGCGTCCCCTGCCCTCCTCCCCCGTCCCCACCCAATCCTCCAAATCCAGCTTGGTACAGAGAGCGGGGAGGGGGCTGCTGGGAGGCGCCGGGCAACATCCAACCAGGGCCAAGGAACTTGAGATCATTGTCCTCTTGTGACTATTATTATTATTATTATTATTAATGGTTGGGGCAAATCCCTGGCCCAGAATAAACAGAGCAACTTCCACCCACTCTGAAAAGACAGCGCCAAGAGACATGAGCTGGAAAAGCCTAGCACTTTCCAGAAGGAAAAGAGGGAGAGTGGAGAGACAGGGAAAGAAGGAGGAAACAAAATGAGGTGGGAAGGGAGGAAAGCAGCCCTGCAATATGCTCGACGTGAAAGCAAAAGAACTTCAAAACATAATATGTACGTCTCCCCCAAGGAATAAAATCCAGATGCTGTTCATCGGCGTTTGCTGCCCCAGGAAGACAACTGCTGGCTGCTGACGTTTCTACAGCCCCAAAGAGACGAGCCACAAAAGGACTGAAAGCCTGCAGCGCAACCCGACAGGATGCAGGCGTCTCCAAATGAAGTCTGCGACGGCAATGACAGCCCCCCACGCAAAGCACAAATGGAAACTCGCCACGAGGTCCCGAAGCCTCGCAGGCCCCGCAGCCCCCAGAACTCAGGGCAACCAGCTGGATGCGTTCGCCCGCATCCCAACAGCACCCGCCCCTGCGCTCACCTGTCTCTGGTTCTCCTCCCGCTGGGACATACCATTGCTATTACCAGCCGTCAGGGGAAGCAGAGCACGTCAACCTCCGATACTCGCCCACGTGCTCGTGGCGAGCCCGACCTCCGCCGGACCCACACAGGCACACCCTCTATCATGCCGATTCGGGCCACGGGGGTCCTCCGGGATGTCTCTGCGCCTCCCCGGCCCTGTGGAGAGCAGTCTCTTTAACTGAGCTTTGTCAGGGGGCCACAGGTCCCTGATGAAGAGCAAAGGGAAAGGTCGCAGGATTCACGGGTGCCCCTTGCCATACACACACAGCCCGAGCAAGGCGGGCGCTCCACCCCAGTGGGGAAGCCGCAGCGCGTCCCTGCCCCAGGGACCCAGGCGCACTGATGCTGGGGGGGTGGGGGGGCCTGGCATCCCCGAGCACGCTTTGTCCTCTCCCCCCACTGCCCCACCAGCTGCTGCCTCTGCCTTCCCCACTTAACCCAGACACACAGGGTGAGGGGAAACAGTGGATGCTGTTTTCATTACTAAGAAATTGCAATAATAATGACACTCATACCACGATCTGAAATTATTCCACATAATGGAAAAAAAATTAAATGTCGCCCCGATCACCAGCCGGAATATGGGTGATGCTTACATAATAGATGACCTTCTCTCCCGGGGAGGCCGGTAGCGCCCTGCTGCCCGGGGCCAGGCGGGCACGGGGCTGTGAGCGGCCAGCCTCACAGCAAACAGGGACACAGAGTGGCAGAGGGGACAAGTAGTTGCTGTCTTCCCTGCCTCGTTTGCCTACACATTGAGGGATCACAGGTCATAGCCAGGAGCCCTAAAGACAAGGAGAATGACAACCCAAAGTCCTTGGTCCCTACTGGTTTGGGAAGCACAGTTCATCTCGCCTGAGCGCACTAGGATTCCACCCCAACCCAGCTCCGTCCCTTCTCCCTACAGTAACAGCATGACATCCCCTCCTTGCCAGTGAAGCAGGTTTTCAAGCTTCTAATTGTTCCATCCTTGATGCTTTTAAAATCCTGGCTGAGGAAGCCTGAGCTCCCTCCTCCAGGAAGCCTTCCTGGATAAACCCAGCCTAGTTGGAATTAAATGCGCCTCCCTCTCTGTGCTCCCCTGACATCCCACACATGTTTCCCTCATCACATTTGCCAAACTGCGCAGTAACTCTCGGTTTCCTTGGCTATCTCAAAATCATGAGATTCTCAAAGCAGGAGCTGTGTCTTCCGGCTCTCCTATGAGGGCCTAGCACAGCGTCCAGGGACCAAGAACTCAGTGAATTTACAGGAATGAGCGATACTACAAAACCTCCAAAATGAGAGGGGAAATGTTGCATAACACAGAAGACAAAGATCCGGGTAAACACAAAATGTTTAGGCCGTGAGAAAGAAGGCAAAGTGGATTAGTGCAGAGAGGGCAAGAAAAGGCTTAAAAGTATCAAGAGTTTCTAGGTAATGGCAAAAAGCATGACTTTCTACCCAGCGCCAGCTTCTCTCCCCTTGATGATTGTGTAAGGTCCTCAACATCAGCCCTGAGACCACGTGGGGATGGGCAGCCCCCTACCCTGTGACTCTCCACCCAAAGGCTCCAACTCTACTCCCCTTCCTGGAACAAATACTCAGAGCGGGGCAGCCCAGCTCACTTCCCGGAAGGTAAGATCTTTCCACCCCGAAGCCCAGGATCCCACCAAGGCCACATCTTTCAGCTTCCTCCCCATCTCCTCCACGACCTCAGCCTAAAGCTTCCCAAAGGCAAAGTTAATTACAGAATTCTAGTTATGTTTAAGCTATGTAAGTATGCTATTACTCAAACTATCTTTTTAGGGACAAAACCTTCTCCTATTTCTGATGCCAAATTACTATTCATAATCAAGCCTATTTAATCACGTACAACAGATTCTAAAGCACCATACAGCTCTCTCTGCAAAGGTACAGATCCCTGAGGGTCTGCAAAGATAGCCCTCCAATCGCCGCTCCACGTAAGTGGCTCTGTGCTGAGTTCCAAAGAGCCAGGTTTCCTACTAGCATGGTTGACAGAGAGACGGCGAGTGGCAGAATTTTCCAAACCATTATGCTTTTTCTTATAACTCAAAATATGACTTTTCCTTAAAACAATAATATAAATCTAAATGAACGCAAATACCTAAGTACAATGAAGTATTTTCTTTCTAATCCTCAATGATTATCCTTAATCCTAGAAGTCATTAAAATATATCTATAAAATCCACACTGACACACTACTATATATAAAATAGATAACTAATAAGGACCTACTGTGTAGCACAGGGAACTCTACTCAATACTCTGTAATGGCCTACATGGGAAAAGAATCTTAAAAAGAGTGAATATATGTATATGTATAACTGATTCACTTTGCTGTACACCTGAAACTAACACAACATTGTAAATCAACTATACCCCAATAAAAATTAATTAAAAAAAAAAATCCAGGCTGAGCCTTTTCTGGCTTCTTAATATTTTGAGAACCCCCAGCTGGTCTTTCCAGGCAACTTTTTCTGACCTCTGTTATCCTTTTGGAGAATAACAGATTCCTCCAGAAATCTGCTAAAAGACAAATCTTTCTCTTCTCAGGAAAAACAATGCATGCGTATTAGACACTTATTGTTGGTAACAAAATACCCCAAAACTTAGTGGCTTAGAACATCAATCAGTTATTATTGCTAGATTCTTCTCCATGAGGCCTGTCGTCCTCCAGCAAGCTAATTGGGCTCATTCATATGGCAAACTCGGTGAAACCCGAGCAAGAGAAGGAAATATCCAATGTCAAGTGCTATAGTCAAGTCTGCTTGCATCACATATGGTACCACAGCAGGTCAGTGACCATCCAGGTTGAAGGGATGGATAAACCAACTGCACCTCTTGTTGTGTGTGTGTGGGCGATGTTGGGGGGGGGGGGCCCAGGGTCACGTGTCATCGTATGGATGACAACAGGGGGAGAATTTGTGGCCATCTGTGCAAACAACCACAGCACATAGGCACAGACAGACAAAATGCAGCCTTCTTGATCCATGGGTGAAACTCAAAACTCAATCTCACACGCCTAAAACAGTGCTTCTCCAATGGGGACCCAAGGACATGTTCGCAGAGGTCGGAAAGTTTTCTATAAAATTTTTTAAAGTTTGTATTTTCATTTAAACTATAATCGAGGGCTTCCCTGGTGGCGCAGTGGCTGAGAATCTGCCAATGCAGGGGACACGGGTTCGAGCCCTGGTCCGGGAAGATCCCACATGCCACGGAGCAACTAAGCCCGTGCGCCACAACTACTGAGCCTGCGCTCTAGCGCCCACGAGCCACAACTTCTGAGCCCACGTGCCACAACTACTGAAGGCTGCGTGCCTAGAGCCCATGCTCCACAACAAGAGAAGCCACTGCAATGAAAAGCCCGCTCGCCGCAACTAGAGAAAGCCCGCACACAGCAACGAAGACCCAACGCAGCCAAAAATAAACACAAATAAATAAATTTTAAAAAATAAAATAAAAATAAGCTATAATCGAAAGAAAAAATAATAACACCACAATCTGAATCACGAGGGTGGCCTCTTTATAGCCAAATCCTACCTCTGGATTTCAGTGCCTTTGTTGGCCTTTGTGTTTATGACGGAGCGGGGACCGAGCCGTACTGCTTTCACCGTTGAGGCCTAATTGTTGAGGGCAGGCTCAATGGACAGATGATACTGGGAGCCAAGCTCAGGCCAAATACCTTCGTGAAGCCCTGTGTAGATGGGGGAGGTTCCCAAGTAGTTCTAGAACAGCGGGAGAACTGATTCCTTCCAGCAGTATTCCTGGGACAGACCTGCCAGAAGCAAAGGCAGCTGATGGCGGCAGTCAGCACACCTGGCTCTCGGAATTGGTGGTTTATTTTTGGCAAAACCTCGTCTGCCACATCACAAAAATGTTGTTGGTTTTGATTTGATCGGTTTTGTTGTTTTGATGTGAACTGACACGTTTTGGTTTCATGACTGGGGAAGAGCCAAAAGCACAAGGACTATCATATACCTTAACGTCATGCTCGTGCGTATTCAGGCTTATAAATGCGTCTATAACGGGACAGTCAAAATAGCTCGAATCAACATTGGGACTGTGTGAGCTTTACTTCCTTTCAAATGAATACGTACGTTGAGTCAAACGGGGAAAAAAACACTGGTCTACAGGGCGAAACAATGGGTTCTCCTCCTCTGGGTTTCCCTCCCTATCAACTCTCCTTCAAAATACAGCAGTGTCTGCCTTCCCTTCTCTAAAACTGAGAACTTAACAGTACACAGTGACCCAGTGATGGTTCTTCTGTGCTCAAAATAATGGAAACTGTTGAAGTCACAACTCTCTGGGCCTCCTGTAGCCAAAGCAGCGTGTTGACCGAGACACCATACACACTTCTGTGTGTGGACACAAATCTCCTGAATGACCCCTTTTGTCCTGAGCAGCCATTTCCCAGGGTCCCCTGTTCCTTGAGATGCTTCAAGAGAAAGGATTCCACAGATAAACGCGGAAAACTTGAGCACGTCCGTACAGAAGAGACAAAGACTCTAAGTCCCACAGCAAAGAAACGGTTTTGTTTAAACCTACATTTCCCATATTGATTTGGCCACACACAGAACCTATTAATATTCAGCAGATGAAGCCTTAGGGAAGAGTGCTCAAAGCAATTATCTTCTGTTCCCAACGTTCAGAACATTCAGCAAAATACTTCTGCTTACACTGGAATAGGATCATATTTATCCAGAAAAAAATCAAAAGGCTGGATGAGGTATCTTGGACTCAAATGTCTATCACTTCCACAAATACAGGTCTGTTGATCATCCTTAAAGATGAGTCAGCAGAATGTATTGTGTGTGTGTTTCTCCCCTTGCAGTCACACCAGCTAGAGATTATGAAAACCAAGAAGGTAATTATTCTATAAAACCCAGCCCTTCCTTTTTTTTTTTTACTACTATAAATAATAGTAACAAAATAATAATTATATACATATATATATATATTTTTTAAACAGTCTTTCTATTGTCAGTGCTGGAAAAGAGATCTTTACCAGAGCTCCGCTGAGGAGGAAAAAACGAATGTTTCTGGCTCATCACCAATATATAGCTTTGACAACCATAAAATCATAAAACGATTTTTCTTGACTCTAGGAAGAAGAGAGAGAGCAAAAGGGCATCTGTAAGACAGTCACGACCCACAGGGTGAACTGATGACTCCAAGAGGCCTCTTCCCATAAAATTCTGGTGAGGAATCAAAGTACTAAAACAATGCAACACCAGATCCAGGGTGAGTTGAGGCAGAGAAGATGGAGTGGGTTGGAAAGAAGTATCCTTGGTATTGACCCCAATGTTTGCACAAACCCTCTTGTCTATCCCGTGCTCAGCTTCTAACCGCCTTTTCTTGTATTGTCACACTCGATCCTCAGTATCTTTCTGTGATGTAGACAGACAGACAGCATCATTACCCCTATTATGGGCTCAACTGTTGCACCCCTACCCTACCCCACCCCCTGCTAAAATTCATAGGTTGAAATCCTAACCCCCAGTCCCTCCAAATGGTCCTCTATTTGAAGATGGGCTCTTTAAAGAGGTAATGAAATTAAATGCAGTCTTTAGATGGGATCTAATTTAATATGACTGGTGTTCCTGTAAGAAGAGGAAATCTGGACACAGACAGGAGTGGAGAGAAGACGGTGTGAAGACACAGGGACAAGACGGCATCTACAAGCCAAGGAGGGGGGCCTAGAACAGACCCTTCCCTCATCACTCTTGGGGGGAACCAACCCTGCCATCACCTTGATCTTCGTCTTCCAGCTTCCAGAACTGGGAGGCAATAAATGCCTGTTGTTTATTCCACCCAGTCTGTGGCACTTTGTTACGCAGCCCTAGCAGACGAATACACCCCCTATTTTACATCTGAGGGAACTAAGTCATGAAAGCTCAGGGCCTAACATCACACTACTCATCAGAGGCATGAGCAAGATGTGAACCCAGAACTTCGGATTCCAAATCTCCCTACTCCTCCCACCACCATGCTGTGATCAACCAGGGATACACTAAGACAAGGTGGGGGGCTTCAAGAAGCAACCCCACCCGTATCAACCCAAAGGGTGTGCCTGGGAATGCACATACTAGGTGCCAGTTTGTGAGTTGTGAGCCAGTACATTCAGCGGAGAGAGCTGTCCGAGTGTGATGTGCACACGGAGGGGTGATCAGTGCCCCTGTCTGTGGTCCTGGCAGAATCTCAGAGATACGGAGCCACGAACCACGCGTGATGGCCCATGAGAACTCACTTCACGGATGCAGATGGACAGAAGCTAGCACGATTCTATGGGGTAAGGACCCGACCGAAAACCAGGTCTCCAGGCTACAAGGGAAAAATGGGGGAATGTTACTATGGTTGTTAAAGATGATCTAAAATGAGAAGTAAGGCAGAGAGAGGTTGGTCGCCAGAAGGGACAGAGGTGCCCTCAGCGCCGTGCTAGGGGCCCCGACACACCAGACATCTGTGCAGGGGATTGGCGTCCAGGGAATCGGAGCGAGAAGCACCCACTCCAGACCAGGAGAGGAAGTGCAGCAGCGGGACTGAGACGTCAGGAAGGCTTCAGTGTGTGTCTCCTGAACCATTTCAGGCAAAGCACGACCTTAACCGCAGTCCACCGGAGAGAGGCCTGGGAGGATGGGGTGGGGAGGCGGGGGGCAGGGTGTCGGCAGGGCCCCGGGGTGCGGGAAGGACTTCACAGCATCGTCCCTGCCTCTCAGCCTCACAGCCGATGCCTTCGTCCATCCCCCAGCCTCGGCCCCTGTTCACACGGCCAGCCGTCTTCTCAGCAGCGTCCCATCCCCATGGGGCCTTGACCAGCAGGATCTGAAACCTCAAACTGTTTCTGGAAATAGTCTTTCTGCCTCCTGATAACTGCTGCCTCCAAGGCTGAGACACACAGCTTTCTAAAGGGAACTGTTGACCAGGGTCTACAGCCCAAAGGAAGCCGTCTGGGAAAGGTGGAATCAGGGGCCAGTTAGTGACTCCAAGGACGGCGGGGAAGGGAGGGAGAGGCTCTGGAAGGGGGTGGAAATCCCTGTGCATTTTTATGCTAAGGAGCTAGTGTGCAAATGGCAGGCAAACCACTTCAAAACAGAAGCTGTGGCTTTGAAGAACATGCTTGATTTTTTTTTTTTTAATGGGGCTTTATCCAAAGCATCACTCTGCTTGGAGCAGAATTAATTATTCAACTGATCTGGGCTTGATGAGGGATTGGCAGCTGAGAAAGGTTGGAAGCAGCTTGCTTCTAAGGAATTTTTTTCTGCTTCCTGCTGTGGGTACCTGGGGACCAGCATCTTCCCCTTTTCTCTCTTTTCCAAGCCTCAGTCCCGGAGCAAACAGCCAAGCTGAGACACACAGCAGGCCCGTATGAGGTCTCAGCTGCTGCACAGCAAATTACCACAAATTCAGGGCTGAAAGCAACACTCGTTTCTTATCACTCAGTTTCCACGGTTCAAGGGTCCAGGAAGGGGTTCAAATGGGTCCTTTGCTCAGAGTCTCACCGGGATAAATTCAAGATCACAGCCAGGACTTCCCTGGTGGTGCACTGGTTAAGAATCCACCTGCCAGTGCAGGGGACATGGGTTTGAGCCCTGGTCCGGGAAGATCCCACATGCCACGGAGCAACTAAGCCCGTGCGCCACAACTACTGAGCCTGTGCTCTAGAGCTCACGAGCCACAACTCCTGAAGCCCACGTGCCACAACTACTGAAGCCCGCACGCCTAGAGCCCATGCTCCACAACAAGAGAAGCCACCGCAATGAGAAGCCCGTGCACCGCAACGAAGAGCAGCCTCCGCCTGCCGCAACTAGAGAAAGCCCGTGCGCAGCAACGAAGACCCAACGCAGCCAAAAATAAAATAAATAAATAAATTTATTTTTAAAAAAAGAAAGATCACAGCCACCTGGGGCTGAGATCCCATCTGAGGCTCTCATCCAAGTGCACTGGTTCTTGGCAGAATTCAGTTTTTTGCAGATGAAGGACAGAGGTTCCCATTTTCTTGGTGGTGGTGCTGGGGACTTCTCCCAGCAACCAGAGACCACCCTCAGGTCCCTGCAGGCAGCCCCCACGGTGGGCAATTCACAGCACGGCTACCGGCTTCTTCAAGGTCAGCAGGGGACGCTGTCTCACGTCATATCCCTCTGACCTCAAGAAGGGCCAAGACACTCTTTTAAGGGTTCACCTGATTAGGTCAGGCCTACCCAGGATACTTTCCCTATTGATGAACTAGAAGTCAACCGACAGACGACCTGAGCAGTAACTAAGGGGAGTGAAATCCCACCGAGGGGAGGGGATTCCACGGCGTGCACACCAGGGGGTGCGACTCATAGGGGCCATCTCGGGATGCCACCTACCACAATCCCTGTAGTACAAAACTCTCTCTTTAACGTCCCTAACGTCCCTATCACCCTAAGATTTCTAGAGTCTAAATTTTCCCTTCGATGACTAAGTCGGAAGCCATACATTATGGACAAGATTTAGTGGTCTACCAATTCTTTGTAGCACAAAGTCTCCGTCAAAGCCCCAACCTCATACAACACATCTAGTATCTTCTGGCTCATCAATAAGCCATGGCAAGGCGGTGGCATATTCCAGGAGTTCTACCAGGCAGAGGTTTCGGCTCAGCCATCACTGTGGAAGAGACCAGTGGTGGCCACAGGGCCAATTGATCCATTAGGTACAGGAAGTGTAGAGCCCAGCACCCATTTTTAGGGGCCCCCCAGAATGTTTTAATCTCTTTTAAAATAAGAAGAAACGAATAATAATGAAACATAATAACGAATTCAGCCTGGATTATATTCATCTTTATGCCAACACAGCTGTAAAATATAATTTTCCATCTTTTTTTTTGGTGGAGAAAGGGGTCCACAAAGATGAACGTTCCTACGGCCCCCAAAGGTCCAAAGGTGGGCCTGGCAGTGGTGCCCCTTCAAGGTACACATGGGTTTTCCTTGCACAGCCCCCCAGTGACTCCAGAGGGCATCTGACTCTGCCTCAGAAAGAGGACTCAGGCAAGCCCAGGGTCCTACAGTGGTGACCTTTGGACTAAGTGAATTGAAAATACTGAGTGACAAAGCAGGATAGATCCCCGGCCACTGCAGGACAGTGCTGATACGCTAATTAGACTGATGGGAACATATCAGCCTGAAGTTATAAACACGGGGCTAATAAGGCCGTGTTTGGTCCCTGGATGAGCCCCATGGTTATGTCGGAGACCTAACGACCATCAACCACCTCACCGCTGGGAGCGGATGGCCTCCAGGGGGACGTAAGGACATAAACGAAGCAATTAAAACCCTCCTCACACGCCAGGAAATGGGCATAAGACTATTTATTATCAACAATGTCAAGAGGATCATCATCTTATTAAAAAAGAAACAGAGAGAGGAGAAAATTGAGCGTGTCACTCGGTGTCAGAGGTAAGTATTAGGGTCACACTTGGGCATTAAGATGGAAGGGGCCAGAGACATACCAACACGAGCTGGAGGAAAGAAAGGGCGGAAAGATGCCGAGATGGATAAAAGCATAAAGAAGAGGGAGAGGCTGAATGGGTGAAAAGGAAACCAGGACGGACAAAGAAAGATGTAGGAAGAGGCAGGGGTGTCATCCCCCGCAAGAGCTGTGACACTGGGTCACACAGGGAGCTCTGTTATTAACGTACTTCAGCTCTTGTTCGTGAAACAAGGGGATTCAGACTGGATAGTCCCTAAGGCCTGTTCTACACCCCGCCTTCTATGAATCTATAAATTTCTGGTTCCAGACAAAGACATCAACTCTCACTCCATGGAAGACAGAATCCCACCGACTACTCCTCCTCCCCACCCTAACTTTGCAAGCCGCTGAGACAGTGCATCTTAAGGAAAAAGCCCCTGGCTGCAAGGCGGGACTCCATCCCAGGTGGGTCAGGGTGACAACCCAGCAGAGGGCAACAGCGCGGCCACCCCAGACCCTCAAGGGCGTCTCACGGGGCCAGAGGCTGGCACCTCTCACCGCAGCGCGTAGCAGGCCTGCCGTTTCTCAGGTAGAGGCTCCTCGTGGGAACATCACACCCCGTGGGTTCTCGAGAGGAAGAATGCCCATCTCTTCCGAGGATGGATTCCCCCGGCTTCAAGGCGGGGCCTGAACAGAGGAAAATGTGACGTCCACACAAGCCAGCCCAGACTCTTTCAGGCAAGGGCGTTTCTCCCCTGAGGATGATCTGTAGCTAACTCCCTCCCCATCACACAGGGAAGCCCGGGAAAGAGCCACACATGAAAGATGTGAACGTCTGGAAGGTGATATTGTATCTAGATATTCACGGACCTGCTACAGTTAGACACTATACCTTTTTACTATAGAGAAAGCACCCTGCCAAGAGGAATATGCATATACAAGTGTGTGTGTGTGTGTGTGTGTGTGTCTGTTATTTGGAAGACCCAGATACAAATATATCATGGCAGAAGTCCTCAAATTGGCCTCCACATCAGAGTGCCCTCCTGGGAAGGAGGTCAAAGGACTGATGTGTCCACTGACAGAGGTGGACTAATTTAGGAGAGAAAAATCACACGCATCCCTTCCCAAACTAGAAAAAGAATCCACATGGAAAGCTCCGACACAGAGGAAAGAGCCTTTTGCAAAAAAAAAAAAAAAAAACCACAAACCCATCACAGACAAAAGGTACTGACTGCCTTTCTCCACCACATAGCCACAGGTGGAAAAATATAGGAGGCATTCACACTATACACCTTCTGAGCGGATGCAGGAGGCCAGCAAACCAGCCCCCGATGAACGAGAGAGCCGGCTGGGGAGACAGTCGCTGCCAGGATATGAGAGACACGAGGGAGGGTTAACTGTGTCCTGGCCCCTGGACCACACATCTAAGGCGAGCGCTTGCCTCTGCCTGCCCGCTTCTTTTCCACCTGCAGCTGTTTGTTGCTGTTGCCCGCCCCGAGGGCAACTGGGATCATTCAGACCCCCTCTCCCCCACCCTCCTCCTCCTCCTCCTCCTGGCGGCCTCATCCCTCCTCTAACCTGTAACATCCTCCTGCTTGCCCCGGGCACAGGGACGGGGAAAAAAGATGAATGTGCTCTCCGGGGGGAACCGGAAAGCAATACTGGGGTTTGGCAGTAGAAGCAAATGCATATCTGGAAAATTAGCTGTTGCCCAAGAAACCCCACGAGCTACAGGGGCGAGCAGGAAGGGAAGGCGTGTGTTATCGAATTTAGTCGGGTGCCCCCGCACAGGTCAATACACAGAGCCTGAGGCTCAGTGCAGGAAACAGTTTGGACCCATCATCGCAACCTGGCTGCTTGCTGTTCTTTGTCTCTTTTCCCCCCATTTCTAATTGTCCCCCCCCAGGACAACTGTGTGGAGGGAAGGACGTGAGAGACCGGAGGGCCACTGGCCGGGCTTAAGGTCACACGGACGCAAATGACTAATGGGGTGTCAGGTCCCCTCAGCCATCCCGACTGCAGCCCACCTGCCTCCGCCCAGATCCACACCTGGCCTGTGGGTGCAGGTGGGTGGGCGGAGCCGAGGGCCACGTGACGTCCACAGAGGCCCCGCCTTCCACCCAACTTTCTCACCTTTACATTTGCAGTACTATTAATTTGGGCTGGTAATCAGGAGCTTATTACAGGTGACAAGCCATTCATCAGACGCTACCGCATTCAGGTCCCAGCTACACTGCACTAATACACGATTTCCCTTTTATGCCTGAAACAAAGAAAATCCTGGGCATATGTGCTGTCGAACAGCCAGACAGGCAGGGAAGAGAAGCCACTAATAAGACAAAATATATTACAGCCCCATCAGCTTAATATCTACATGAGAAACCCAGCTTTGACATCTTGCTGAGGGCAAACTCGCTGATGAGAATTAAGCCAGCTGTAATACACCAGGATTTGCCCCAGAAGGCTCTTGTTCTATGCCTATTAAAAAAGGCGACTGGGGGATTAGCTAAGAGAACGGCAATCCAGGGGGGCCTGAGTCAAAGGACTAGGAGTCCTGGGGTCACACAGGGCTTCTAAGCTCCCCAGGCGGGGAGGGGAAGCTGCCCCATCAAAAGCAAAGCAGAGATCCAATGGAAACTCACTTCTCCTGAAAAGACTCAGGCAAGCTCACCTCAGGGGGCCCGGCATCCTCAGAGCCCAGCCCACTGGGCTCTACTCCGTGTTCCCGCGCCACTGCACCTCCTCGGGATGCTTGGGACTCGGCATCCCCGCCCCCCTCTCCAGGGCGCAGGACACGGGCTCGTCGGCTGGACCTGCCCTGCGCTGCTGGAGGGTAAAACTGAAAGGCTGACTATCGTGCCTCGGAATCACCCAGACCTCCTGTTTGCTCACATTCTGTGCTTTTTGACCAATCCTTGCTTACCCCAAGAGGGAGGTGGGAGGAGGGAGACGACAAAACACGGTGTGTTGGCTTGCTTTCTAGGGCCACCTCTCAGGACAGATTTGGGAATTGGTCGAGAGCTTGAGTTAAGGTGAGCTTTCTGGTAGCCAGTTACCTCTAGAATCTGCTTATAGAGATGATCAAGGTGTGTATTCACCATCCCTTGCGCCCACGCACACATTCTCATTTTCTATCTCTGAAAATCAGTTTATTTCTCAGGTGGCAAAGAAAGAAGTTCTAGGTGGATTGTTCAGCTGTGCCTCCTACAGGAAATGGCACAATGCCCCGATTTCAATGAAAATCTCAGCCCTTTATTCCCAAACCCCTCCTGACTGAGAACGTGCTTTCTCCTGTCTTCCATCCAGATGGAGAGCAAACATAAAAATCACGAGAGTGAGACCGCCATCAGCCCTTGCGATCAAGAGCTCTTCAAGGAGCTCTGACTGGAGCAGAGAGCAGATGGGCCATGGTTCCAAACAGCTCGAGTCCATTCTGGGCTGGAGCAGAGTGTGAGGGCCGCACCTGCGGGTCAGGCTCTTCCTTGCCCAGAAGGAGGACCACCCCGCCCCAGAGGACTGCTGTTAGGAGCCCACGGCTCCCTCACCCCAGTGTAACTGGGCACAAAACACCTGAATGGGTTCACAGTTTGTTTAACTAAAGAAGAGAAGCCAGAGGCAGTGAAGGGGCTGCAGACCTCCAATGAAGGCATTTGGCGAGACAAGATTTTATCTACAAGGCATCCGTGGTTTGCATAAAGGAGCTGGAATCCGACTCAGGGACACAGAGATCCACGTTCCGCCTGCAACCTGCGGGGACTTGAGTGTCCCTCTAGGATGAGAGTAAAGACATTTATACGAGTTGAGCAGGACGCCTCGCATGCGATAAGCCCTCAATTAATATCAGCTGTGATCATCATCAACATCATTATTATTACACACAATACTATTACTGGGACTGTCTTAGTAGTGGAAACACAAGGAAGGGGAAAGAATGGACTCGTTATAGTTTGTCAATCACTCAGACCTAAGTGAGTGGATAAAAGCGTAACCCAAGCAGAACAGAAAGAGACATTTTATGATTATCAGCCACTGCTTTCTCCCTACGCCACGGATGACAAGCCCCATGGGCTGTCACTTCAGGAACGTGCACGGTGAGAACCAGCGGGCAGAAGGGGGTGGAGGAAAGGGCCCGGAGCCCGCCCCGGTTTGGCCATCACCATACAGATTGTTCCCCTCCACCCCGACCCCGACCCTTCCGCTTGACAGATTCATTCTGTGGTCTCCCCATCCAATCATAAGCCTAATATTTACCCAGAGAAAGCAGTATTTGTGTGCGTTGCCATCGAAAATCCAATAAGTATGAAGAAGAAAAGAAGCTGCCTGCGTATGAGGCATGAGGGCAAACACAGCCAGCTCTTTAAAGAGCCATTGTGATAATCAATACCCTCTCCCATTTCCATTCAGGGGCCCTGGGCCAACCAAGACTTAATAATTATTTTCCATCGTTACATCCCTCAGAGAAGCTTACAAAGGAAAGGTCATTGTTTCAAAGTTTGCTCTACTCTATTTGCCAAACACAGATTATTTCCTGGGGTCCGTGGGGCTCCCTTCCCAGACTGTATCAACCAAAGGCAGCCGCACTGGGCCTTCTGGAGCTGACTTCAGAAACAGAATATTGTTCCACCTGTGGAAATCACTTTAGTCATCACATTCAGTTGCCTGGCCTCCTACCCCAGCCTCCTCTGCCAGGGTGAGGTTTTGGACAGACCTCTCATTGGACATTTTTTTTCCTTTGTCCAGAACTCAAAAAATAAACACGAAACTCTGTGGTAGGTCGGGCAGGAAGGAAGGGGATGCTGTGGGTTGCTGGACACCATGATCAGCTCCTTCAGTCTGATTCCTTTCTCTCCAGCAACCACAGAGACTTCCAGCCGAGCCCCCGTGCCCACCAAGGATACCTCCAGGCCCTCTTCTGCTTGTCCTTTTTATTTAGGGAATTTGAGCTCACAGTAAAATAGAGAAATTATGCAATCTCTCTTTTCCTTGAACGGAAGTCAGTTCAAATA
This sequence comes from Balaenoptera physalus, assembly GCF_965194825.1. NCBI lineage: Eukaryota > Metazoa > Chordata > Mammalia > Artiodactyla > Balaenopteridae > Balaenoptera > Balaenoptera physalus. The sequence continues at coordinate 5,434,351 of NC_138901.1, forward strand.
ACTAGTTAAGATTAGGTTGGAAGAAACATAAAACCCTACTGCAGTGCCTCAAACACATAAAGGGTTTATCTGTCTCACTCAGCAAGAAGGCCAGGGTACAGTGGATCCAACGTTGCCAGGAGGAACCACGCTCCTTCTGGCTTCCCGCCCCGTCGCCCTCAGTGATGGGTGCGGCATCCCCGGGTGCTTCCCATTGGTCCATGAAGGAGAAGGGGTCGGGAGAAGATGAGAAGGAAAGCCGTCCCTTAAGACTTCTCTGCCAACCCTATCACGTGGGTCTAGCTGCAAGGGAGGCGGCCAGACTGAGAATTCGTAGCTGGCACATCACTAGATCCAACAAATTTGGGGTTCCATCAGAAAGGAAGAAGGAGTGAGTGGAGACAAGCAGACCTCACTTTACTGCGCTTCGCAGATATTGCATTGCTGCGCCATTGCTGGCTTGAAGGTGGGAATGGCCACGTGAGAAGGAATGCGGGTGGCCTTGAGGGGCTGAGAGAGGCCCCGGGCTAACAGCCAGCAAGGGAACGGAGACCTCACTCCTACAGCCCAGCTGAGTCCTGCCAGCAGGAACGAGCTTGGAAGGGTATCCAAGCTCCAGGTGTCGATGCTGCCGGCCAACATCTTGACTTTAGCCTGTGAGATCCCAGCAGACAACCCAGCCACGGCAGCCCAGGCTTCTGACCTGCAGAACTCTGGGTGCTGTTGAAAGCCACTCAGTGCGCGGTAGTTTGTTACAGAGCAAGAGAAAGCCAACACAGCAGGGCAGAGCAAGTGGTGTGGCCCAGGGGCCTGGTCCGTGCAGGACAAGGCCCATCACTGAGGCAGTGGGACAACGGCCCCTGGCCCTGGTGAGGTACGCCTGCAACAAGATTTAGATTTACCACCTGCAGAAGCATCAGAGAATGGGAAGAAGCCAAGAGCAGCTCCCTACCGTGCCCAGAGAGGGGCTCAGCAGGGTAGGTGGAGACTCCCTGCAGCGTGCCAGCCCCTTATATAATAGACACAAACGAAAGAGCTCAACAGAAACCCTCACACAGCAACAATGAGTGCGGGGAGGTGCGATGAGAGCCGCATTAGTGGTGAGATCCAAAGGGCAACAGCTCCCAAAGTAAATAAATGCCTTCATTCAACAAAGCAATAAAGTGGCTGAGACGGCTGGGAAAGCACCAGCAGTGAGCCAGCTGCCTTGGAGATGGAAGGTACCCAGGAAATCGACTCTATCAGCATCCGTTCGCGGGGGCCTCTCACCCACATAGCTGTGGGAATGAGAACCAGCTGTGAGTCAGCGGACCACCAGGGAAAAGGTGACACAGTGTCAGTCCCCAAAGCTCTCCATCATCGTCGGCTTCCTAGCTGGCTGTTGGGAGCCATGGGGGCCACCAGCCTCCAGCCTGCAGGCAGAACTAGGGAGTCAGAGAACCCGGCTGCCCCCAGCTTCCGGGCCGGGCCCCCATCTGTAAACGCTAGGATAGCACTGACCTTACCTGCCCCTGCGGGTTTCCTTCCTTCCTTCCATCCGCAGATATTTCCTGAGCATTTACCGATGTCACCCCCTGTGCTGGGTGCTGGCGACCCAGCTGGGACCAAGCCTGACAGCTCCTGCCCTCAACGAGCCTACATTCTGGTTGGGGAGACACTTGGTCAAGAAGCAAAACACACTGCTGCAGAGCAGAAATCAACACCACACTGTACATCAACTATACTTCAATTAAATTTTTGAAAAGTTTTTAAGTTCAAAAGAAAAAGAAGCAAAACACAAACACACAGAAACAAACCGGGGAGTGAAGGATGGTGACAAGTTGTAGGAAGGACACGAACTGGGAGAGCCATGCACGTCGCCGGGAGGTCGGGGAGGAGGAGAGACTTGCGCCGAGGCAGCCGCGCACAGAGCTGCTCAAAGCCTAGCAGGCAGGGAGCAGGGGGCACAAATTCCCAGAGGAGGGATGGGGCTTGGCGAGCTCACGGTGACCCAGGCAGAAGCCAGAGGCCACGGCTTGACCTTTCCCTTAGTTCTAAGTGCAAAGGAAAGTTGTCAAAGGGTTCTGAGCAGGGAGGCAGCGTGCTGTGATGTATGTGCCAGTGCGGGGTTGCGGGGGACCTGCGGGGAGGCTCCTGCAGAGGGAATTCCAGGAAAGAGCCCATGATGGATTAGGACGTCAGCGGTGGAGATGCAATGGATTCCAGAGACCTTTCGAGAAAAGAGCCAATAGCACTTCTCTGTGAGAATGAAACAAAATGACAGGTCTTTATTCTCATCACACGCTCACTGCAGGCCGACTCTGGATAAGGCGATGCCCCCAGCCCCTTCCAGGAGGTGTCCGTCAAGCCAGAAACTTAACAGACAAAGACGAATCCGTGGCACCGATAATCCATCCGCTAAGGGAGCGTTGAGAGAGAGGAGTGCGGGCCCCATCTGAGAGCTCGTCGGGTCAGGGAAAACCCCATCTGTCCTCAGCTGGCACTTGAGAAGCAGCAAGAAGACAGAACATTCTAGGAGAGGAGACTGGGAAGGCGTGGAAACATCCGATGCTGGAAATCATTCTGGAACCATCTGTCTCCTCCCTACTCAGTTGACTGCAAAAAGACCATTCAACGGGTCTCTCCCCCAATCCCACCTACAACGTCAGACCTAAACAAATCGTGCCTAGAGCAGGTGGCGTGCCAGGAAACAAAGACCTCAGGCCAAGCGGCTGGCAGATTCTCAAACCAGTGCTGCGGCCACCCAAGGTGTGGGAGGCGTGCCGAGGCAGAGCCGCTCGCCAGCTTCCTGTGACCTGCCCTCTCCCCCCGTGCCTGGATCCACTGACCGCCACACCTGTTGTCCAGGTGGGACAGCAGCCGTTCTCTATCCCCAGCCAACCTGGTCTGTTAGGATCATGACATCCATCTCTGCGTCTGTAACTCCCTCCACCAGAAGCTGTGCCAGGATGCTGGCCAGGCATCCCGCCTCTCCTGGGAAAACCCAGCAGAATCAGACCCAGCTCCTGCCTGAGTCCAAGCATCTCCAGTGCGTGTAAACTCCCAATGCCACGGCCCCACAACTCACGGGCTCCGGACCTTTTGGGGTATTAACGGTGGACTGAACTGGCCTAAATTTCTCACATTCCTTTACACACTGTGGTTCAGATAGCTCAACCCTTTTGGGGAGTTTTGCGTAAAGCCCGTACACACCTACCCTCCCCACCTTCCTACCACTTCTAGCTTCCTTCCTGGGCCACCCCCAGCCTATTCCTCTGAAGTTCCAGAGTGACTGACAGCTCACCCAAAGCATAAGGAGTGAGAGCAGGATAACTGCTCCTGGAAGATCTCGATTAAACCCTCTAAAGCTTTTAGAGTCGCACGTCTTGGTCTTTAACTGGTGCACACAGGGATCTTGTTAAACCCCGATTCTGCTTCAGTGGCACAGGGTCAGGGCTCCGGGTTCTGTACTTCTAACAAGCTCCAGGTAATGCTGATGTGTAGGTCATGGACCACACCTTGAGTGGGAAGGTCTCAGATGAGACTGGAGTATCCCAGACACAGTCCTTTCACAATCCTCACCCACCAGCTTTAACATCTCCCAGCCTACTTTCTAATACAGTTCCATAGATCGGACGTGGAAATACACATCACAAGTTGAGATGAAGGCACCAACTGTGATGAAGCATCTTGTACACACAAATCCCTAAATGCACGTGAGAAATGAGGGTTAGAGCACCAGAGATGAGCCCTACTGAACTTCTGGCTAAAATACTTCAGTAGTCCTTGTTCTTTCGCTATCCCATTACTGCCGTCCAATTAAGTTCCTAAAGCAAAGGAATAATGACACTCAGCCTTGAATGGTGTGATGCTTACGCCCAGCTTTGAGAGATGGAACGAGTGCTTCCTGGCGAGGATGGGGTGGGACCCACAATGCACACCACTGGGCTGCTTCCTTAGTTTTATTGCAAAATCTCGGAAGGAAATGGACAAAGCTAAAACATGGCGGGCCCGCAAGGAGGCCCCAGGCTTTCCTTGGAGTGACCACTGCAGTGGGGTTCCCCAAAGGGAAACACTCAAGTCACTGAAACACGAGCCAACATCCACAGAGCTGACCTGAAGAACCCACCAGGCAACATAGCGGAGTAAACAACAAATCGCACCAGCAGGAGAGCTCCGAGAGCCTGGGGACCCCCTCATAAGAACAGTGACTCAACTCAACTGCCTTCCTTGCGGCTCCAGAGGAACCGGGAACGGGAACAGTCCACTGGTCAAAATGTTTCCACCCCTAAGTAGATTCAGGGCCAGAAGACACACCAGGAGCTGAAGCCCCTTTTCTGTCCAGCTGAATCACGGCTCCTCTCGCCTAAGTGGACTCCCAGCCAAAGTGCAGCCGGAACCCTGCAGTAGAGCCAACGCCAGCCAGGGTACCTGGAGGGAACAGGTGCCACGCCCTGGAGCAGAGAGTCAGCACATGCTGCCGAGGAGACCTGGGGAAATCAGGAAAGAGGTGTCAATGAGCCAGCGGGCTGTTTCCCACTGTAGGGTCACAAGCATCTTCTGGTAGTTAAGGAGGAGGAAGGATGAAGATGTAAGGGAAGGCCATACTCTGCCATGAAACAAAGTCCAGATTCTCTGAGGTTTGGCACCTGAAGGAGAATCTTCAGGCAGAGAAAGTGCTCTGGGGGTGCCTCGCTCTTCGGCATCCTTGACCTTGATGGCGCCACACAGAGACAAGTGGAGAGTGAGGAAGAAAAGGGTAGAGGCAAAATGCCTGTGAGGCTGCGCCGACCCTCTGGGGATGGACTGTAGCCATCGCACTTGTCGTGTGAAAGAGTGACGGTCCCACGATCCTGGGAGTGAAGCTGCGCTTTGCAGGCCACTTGCTCTTAGCCTTCTTGCTTATTTCCTTGTCATCCTCCCTCCGTCGTTAACAAAGCCTCTAAAAACGTCAGCCTGTCTCAGCAAAGAAGGATCAGGCATTTGGGTCCATACGTTCATGTTAAAGGGGGAGTGATATCAGTCAAAGCGAAGATCGGGGAAGGAGTTGGATCCCGTTAGGTGCCTGCCGTGGAGTCATCCATCAATGTAAAACCTCAGGCTCTGAGTTTTCCTTAAACAAGAAGGAAGTTACGGGCTTCCCTGGTGGCGCAGCGGTTGAGAGTCTGCCTGCCAATGCAGGGGACACGGGTTCGAGCCCTGGTCTGGGAAGATCCCACGTGCCGCAGAGCAACTGGGCCCGTGAGCCACAACTACTGAGCCTGCGCGTCTGGAGCCTGTGCTCCGCAACAAGAGAGGCCGCGATAGTGAGAGGCCCGCGCACCGCGATGAAGAGTGGCCCCCGCTCGCCGCAACGAGAGAAAGCCCTCGCACAGAAACGAAGACCCAACACGGCAATAAATAAATAAATAAATAAATAAATAAATAAATAAATAAAATTTAAAAAAAAAAGAAGGCAGTTATTTTTGCTAAAAGAGTCTCACTTAAGATAATAATAGTTAATATTAGCTGAAATGTCAGGCACTGAGATTATTGCTTTACATGGATATTTGCATTTAACTCCCTCAAACGATCCTATGGGGCAAAAGTGATTTTTTTTGTCCTCATTTTACCAATGAGGAAACTAAGACTTGGAGAGCTGAATGAACTTCCTTAAGTATACACATATGGTAAATCTTGGAGGAGCTGGGAAATAAAAGCGAGGCGATCTGACTCCAGAGTTCTGCTCTTACGATGACCACCTATGCCACTTCCCACCACCCAAGATGCCATAAATACCACGACTATGGTATTTATGGCTCCAACAGTAACTCCAACAGTAACTTTGAGGTAACAGGAAACTTTGGCTCCAACAGTAACTTTGAGGTAACAGGAAACTTTGGCTCCAACAGTAACTTTGAGGTAACAGGCAACTTTGGCTCCAACAGTAACTTTGAGGTAACACGAAAAGGGATGGAGAGGGAGGTACACAGACCAGAAAGAAGAGAAGGTCACCAGCTTGGTCAGAAGTCCTCCAAGCAGGGTCCACCCCAGCAATCCCTAGAGTTCCCAGCAACAGCCATCCCAAAAGACTTTTTAGACTCTGGCTGAGCTGGTTTCCCGGTTGGCCTTTGAGGTACGGAGCATGGCTCTCTCTCCTTGACTTGCAAGTACAGTAATGCCCTAGACTCAGGCTTCTGGAGTGTCACCTCCCTGAAGCTCTGAGAGCCACCGTCTCAGGAGCCCGCCATCACTAGAGGAACCTTCACTAAGCAAACCACTTTCTGCCTACACTGGGCATCTAACAACCCCTTTTTGGTTTACTTTCCCATTCCAGTTGCCATCTGGTGAGTCTTTGCCCAAGGAGACCAAGAATTCAACAAAAAAACAAACAAACAAAAAAGTCAGGGACTCCAAAAGTGGTTATGCCATTGCCCCTTTGATACTCAAGCCCAGGATAAGCCAAAGAAAATCATATCAAATGGCTGATTTACTTGCTTTAAACATATTCACTCCAGCTCAAGGAAGCTTTAGTCTGGTTAGCATCTGAGATACTTCTGCACGCTTGGTTTCTTCTCTGCAAAGGCTCTGCTGAGTTTGCTAAAAGCCATTTAAGTCTCCAATGGATACTTCCTAAGCTATGTTTCCCAGCTGGCAAAATGCCCTCTGTCCCTCAAGTGACTGCTTCCCTATATGGGAACCTGGGGCTGTTAACTTACTCTGAAGAGCTCTCTGACTGCAAGCCTGATGTCTAGGGAACAGCACAAAGTTTTTAGGTCACCTGCCTTATAAGAAAAAGCCATTCATTGAAGCCAAGTAGGATTCTAGAATCCATTTCTCACCTCTGCTTTGTCCCACTCCTTCGTCTCGTTTTAACAGAAAAATAAAAGGACTGCCTTACTCAATATTGTTCAAAAATAGAATACACCATTTTGCGAAATAATAGGTTTCTGGTTCATAGAATTGTCCAAAAACAGAAGGCACCATGACCACCTGTTAGACAAGCTGAAGCCAAGATTTCCATACTGGGTGGACCGTCTACCCGGAGGCCACCAGGTCCCTTCACCTTTAGGTCCTGTCCCTGTGGCTCATACGGTCACTCCATGGATTCCCTCCCCACCCAGGACACTTTAACAGCAGCTGCAATGCTCCTTCTGCTGGTACGCTAGACTCTCATTCATCCAACCTTCTGCAAAGCCAGCCCTACGAGGTGAACACGAAATTATCCCCACTGTCCTGAAAACACAGGATTAGAGCTTTGGAAGTCAGACAGAATGGGGTCCAATGCACAGCTTCACCGTTTTGGGTTTTTTTTTAGCCATTTAACCTTGGGTACATTATTTAACTACTCCAAGTTTGGGTTTCACCAACCGTAAAATAGGAGCAAATATTGCCTATGGTTCTAAAGTTTAAATAAACTCACCTGTGCATTGTGTAGCTCAGGATGCCTGGCTGTGAAGGGCACCAGTAAACGTGCACTTTCTCTGCTCTGCTCCTCTGAGCATCCTGCCTCTCTGCCCCTGCCTATTCTGTAGGTTGATCTTGGACAAAAGGACAGATCCAGAGAGATCTGAGTCACAGAAGCTTACTTAACAACACAGGCTGGACACATTTTGACAAGTCCACATCCAGCCTCCAACTTCATGACTTAACTCTTCACAGCAGATGCTCCAAACCTTCTCTTCTCCTCTTCAGCTTCCAATCAATAATCAAATATCTGCCAAACAGCTAGTCTTCTGAAATCATCAAACTTGAAGTTGTAGGGACATCCCTGGTGGTGCAGTGGGTAAGACTCCGCACTCCCAATGCAGGGGGCCTGGGTTTGATCCCTGGTCAGGGAACTAGATCCCACGTGCATGCCGTAACTAAGAGTCCACATGCTGCAACTAAAAGATCCCACGTGCCGCAACTAAGACCCAGCGCAGCCTAAATAAATAAATAAATATTTTTTAAAAAGATGCCCAAACACAAGCACACTTCTGTGTGATACACACGACCCCATCTCCCTCCGGTTTGTTTGAGATCCTGAACTGCCCTCTTGCCCTTTAAGTGCACGGGTTTTGTTTGTTTGTTTCGTTTTGTTTGTTTCTTGGCCACACCAAGTGGCTTACGGGATCTTAGTTCCCTGACCAGGGATTGAACCTGGGCCCCCGGCAGTGGAAGTGCCGAGTCCTAACCACTGGACCACCAGGGAAGTCCCAAAGGGCATGGTTTTTGTCTCCTCCAAGAGTCTGTACAGTTCTTGAGGACATGGACCTCCCTTTCTCCTCTGTTTCTCCACCATGCCTGGAACAGTGCTGGGTTCAGTTATTGCTTAAACAAAGCAAGAAACATCAGCTAGAGCTGAAAGGGCCCAACTTATGATGAAAGATAAACCCATAGGATAGATGGCTTTATGGCAAAACAGCTATAAAACCCCCAGAGAGCATGACAACAAAAACATTAGTGTTCCCATAAGAGCTGCTCAAATATAAAGCCAATCTTGCTCTTTTTTTTTTTTTGTAAAAAAAAACAAGTCTTGTGTTAATGAACTTCCCCACATCTGCCCCAATTTCAGTGTTAAATATTTTGAATTATCTGGGCTATTTTCCAGAATTTCATTGTATCCGTAGGCTTTTTGCTGTTCCCAGTCAGGCAGCCCCATCACTCAGATTGGGGAGAAAAGGAAACCAAAATTATTGATAAAGATGTTATTGTATATACATGTCAGAGAATCATCTAAAGAACAACAACTGTCAATAAGAGTATTCACTTTGGCAGTTCAGTACAAATAGTCTGGAAAAATCAATAATTTTCCTATGCAAAAACAATAGCCAGATAGAATATATTATGAAAGAAAAGATCCCATTTACAACAGAAACTAAAGGAAATACAATACCCAGGAATACACTCAAAGAGAAATATGAAAAATCCTGACGAAGAAAACTGAAAATGCTGCCAAGAGACATAATCAATGACTTGAATAAGTGGAGTTGCGTACCTTGTCCTTAGATAGGAAGTCTCATCATCCTAAATCTGTCACTTCTGCCTAAATGAATCTATAAATTTAAAACAAACCCCATAAAAATACCTACAAGATGCTACTGAAACTAGAAAGTTGATTCTAAAGTTTGCATGGAGAATCAGTCTATAAGAATAACGAAGAGGGACTTCCCTGGTGGCACAGTGGTTAAGAATCCACCTGCCAATGCAGGGGACACGGGTTCGATCCCTGGTCGGGGAAGATCTCACATGCCACGGAGCAACTAAGCCCGTGTGCCACAGCTACTGAGCCTACGCTCTGGAGCCTGCAAGCCACAACTACTGAGCCCACGTGCCACAACTACTGAAGCCCGCGTGCCTAGAGCCCATGCTCTGCAACAAGAGAAGCTACTGCAATGAGAAGCCCACACACCACAGCAACGAAGAGTAGCCCCTGTTTACTGCAACTAGAGAAAGCCCGCGCGCAGCAACAAAGACCCAATGCAGCCAAATAATTAATTAATTTATTTATTTATTTAAAAAACAAAGAAAAAAGAATAACCAAGAAACTTTTGAAAAGGAAAAGTAATACGGGGGGGGGGACTAACAGACAATAAAACAAAATTCTAATCACTGAAACAGTATAGACACGACTCGATAGACCACAAAAGGTTAAAGCAGCACTGTACAATAAAAATATAGTGTGAGATGCTCAACATCACTAATTATTAGAGAAATGCAAATCAAAACTACAATGAGGTATCACCTCACACCAGTTAGAATGGGCATCATCAGAAAATCTACAAACAACAAATGCTGGAGAGGGTGTGGAGAAAAGGGAACCCTCTTGCACTGTTGGTGGGAATGTAAATTGATACAGCCACTATGGAGAACAATATGGAGGTTCCTTAAAAAACTAAAAATAGAATTACCATATGATCCAGCAATCCCACTACTGGGCATATACCCAGAGAAAACCGTAATTCAAAAAGACACATGCACCCCAATGTTCATTGCAGCACTATTTACAATAGCCAGGTCATGGGAGCAACCTAAATGCCCATCGACAGACGAATGGTTAAAGAAGTTGTGGTACATATATACAATGGAATATTACTCAGCCATAAAAAGGAACGAAATTGAGTCATTTGCTGAGACATGGATGGATCTAGAGACTGTCATACAGAGTGAAGTAAGTCAGAAAGAGAAAAACAAATATCGTATATTAACGCATGTATGTGGAACCTAGAAACATGGTACAGATGAGCCGGTTTGCAGGGCAGAAGTTGAGACACAGATGTAGAGAACAGATGTATGGACACCAAGGGCGGAAAACTGCGGTGGGGTGGGGAGGGTGGTGTGCTGAATTGGGCGATTGGGATTGACATGTATACACTGATGTGTATAAAATTGATGACTAATAAGAAACTGCAGTATAAAAAAAACAAACAAACAAAACAACCAATACTAAACTTTCATTGGGTTATTTGTGTGGAAATATGTTAATATAAATGTTTCAGACATTACATGAAATTTCTAAAAATCTTACATGTTCTGGTATAATGTTATAAATCATAATTCTAGTTATTACTTTAAAATGTCTATCTCAGAAATAACTAAATTTCCTTGTCAATTGCATTATTATGAACTTTCATCAAATCTTTAACCGTGGTCATTTTTAAGTCTTTTGCCATTTACAGACAGTTCTGGGTGTACTGTGATGCTTTCGCAAATATGTTCCTATAAAAGGGTTTCATCTTCAAGGAATTCATGGAAAAGACTCTGACAAGTACAGGTTTCTGGTAACTGACTGTACTGCTGAACTGAATGAATAAGCATTTTCAGAACTCTAATGAAAAACTGATGAACTCATAAAAGTGCTAACAAAAGATCAAGATGAAAAAAAAAATTAATTACATGGGACTGAGTGAACTGATGAGGATGATTATAATTTTTGTGACTTTCTGCTTGAATTAAAAAAAAAAAATCCCACAAGGACTCAGAGGCAAAGAATATACAAATCAATTTTCACTGCAAAGTAAAGGAGCTGTTACAGTGGAGGATTACTGGACTGAATGTCAATATTATGACATAGCATGAGTGTGTTTCGTGTTTGGTAATTGCAATCATTGTTGCTTTTGTTGTGGTCATCCATTTACAATGCTTGGTGTCAGTCTATTTATCTCTTGTAAAAATAAAATACAGTGTGTGTGTGTGAAAAAAAAACATATATATAGTGTGAGCCACAAATACAATGTTAAATGTTTTAATAGCTACAATAAATATGGTAAAAAGAAATGGGTGAAATCAATCTCAGTAATATATTTTATGTTACCCAATACATCCAAAATATTACCACCTTAACATGTTGGCAATAAAAAATTATTAATGAGATATTTTATATATATGCATACATATGTATGTGTGTGTGTGTGTGTATATATATTTAGTAAATCTTCCAAATCTGGTGTGTAAATAGTGTGTGTAAAATTTTACATTTACAGCACATCTCAGTTTGGGCTAGCCAAATTTCATATGCCGAATAGCTACATATGGCTAATGGCTGACACGTTATTCACCTTAGGACTAAAAAATCCAGAAATGAAAAATAAATACTTCCTCTAATTTAGTGAATAATATAGTTGGCATTTCATACCAATGGAGAAAAGTATGTATTATTCAACAAATTAGGTATTAGGACTTCCAGGAGCCATCTGGAAATACATGGATCCTAATCTCTACCTCACTTCTTATACCAAAATGGATTCCAGATGGATCAAATGTTTAAATGGAAAAAATGGAAACAAAGGCATAGAAATAATAGATAGTATTTTGAATCATCTTGGAATGAGGAAGACTTTACTAAGTAAGACTCAAGAAAAATTATTAAGTTCAAATAAGTACAAATTAAATGAAAATCTACATGGAAGCACCATAAAGTTGTAAGTGACAAGCTGAGAAAATAATTGTGATAATATGACAGATAACTTCCTCAGTATAAAAGCAACTCCAAAATAATAATAAGACCAACAACACAATAGAAAAGTAGTAGAAAGATACAGACGATTCACAGAAAGGGAAATATAAATGGCTTTGAAACATATGGAAAGATGCCCAAGCTGACTTATAAGAAGAGAATGCCCCAAAAGACTTCACAAAATACCATTCTGTCTATCCCTATTGATAAAAAAAAAAAAAAAAAAATCCAAAAGTTTGCTGAAACCCCACAGTGTTGAGGGTGTCCTTCTCAGATATCGCTGGTTAAATTGTGAATTGGTACAAGCTCTACAGAGGGCAACTGGGGAATTTCTATAAAAATGGAAAATTCACAAACCATTGTATAATCCTACTCTTAGGAATTTCTACTAAAGACATATTCACATGGACCCAACTGTACACAGTAGATATTCTCCCTTCTGATGTGACACAAACTGGTCATTAGTTAATTTTAATGTGGACAAAGGGTTGAATCTCCCTTCCCCAAATAATTTTAATTTCAAGCAAATAAATGTACGTTAACTTGCCCGTCCTATGATGTTAACACAGAAGCCATTTCAGTGCATCTAGGTCAACTGATCAAGTCTGGCTTCATCTACATTGCAAAAATCATACCCATAATATTTCATTTACAGTCTTCCGATTTGGCTTCTTTAAAGTGGTGTAAAGACTTAAAGATGTGGGAAGAAATCTGAAAACAGAAGCGTTCTCAATTTTTCTGATTCGTTGCCCAGTCTTTGACAGCTGTCTCTGCTATGCCTTATTTGACAGAAATTTGGTGATTCAACACTAGCAAATCTATTCAAAGTGGTTGACTGAACTTTCATCAAAACTCCTTTTCCTTTTTCACCCTCATATTTCATCAATTTGTGTAATATTTGGTTACATCAAACGATTGCAACAAATACAACTGGCATAAACAGTTGCATTAAACAACTGACTCTGCGGGAGCTGAAGACAGGGCAGGATCTCACCAGCTGGTATTCAAAGTGTTACAGGTAACAAACACAGAGCGTCTGTTAATCAAGCAACTCCATTAAGTCAAGTTCAACATCAGTAAAAAATGTCTATTTAATGGACCAGGATAGTCACTGCACCACTGTTTATAAGAGTAAAAGCATGTGAATCAACCTAAATGTCCCTCAACAGAGGACTGGTTTTAAAAGTTACAGGGCCTCCATTTGATGGAATACTATGCAATTGTTAAAAAACAACACCAAAAACCAAAAAACCTAGATGGCTCATTGAGATGTGCTGATATAGAACCCTTCTCTAAGAGTTGATGAAATCAGGGCGCGAAGCAGTTTCGACACATTTATACTTGGGTGCTGAGAGAGACATAGGGCGCTTTGGCCTCTGGGGAAATGAAACAGGCAACAGGTAGACAGGAGTGAGAGAGAGACTCACTTTTCACTGAGCATGCTTTCTGTGCCTTCTGACTGGTGAGCCAGGGGCATATACAGTTTTATTTTTCTCAAACAAGAGCAAGGGTACTTTCCACCCCGTCTCAATAAAGATTCCCGATAGTGGGAAAGAAGACATGACATGGGGAAGGCTGAGAAGTGGCGGGTCACTGAGAAAAAGGAGCCCTGTGACCTGCGCCCACTGCTGGGCCCGAACTCCCAGATGGATCTGGGAATCAAAGAGCAGGGATCTCCAGACCCTCGTTCCCGGGTGGAGCTCGGGGCAGGCAGGACGCTCCGGAGAGGGGGCAGCAGGGGGTGTCCAGGCAGAGAACTCGAGACAGCCTCACCGTTTTCTTCTGACCCAAGGTGGCCCTGGAATAGTGGAATGATCCTGGGAGCCTCAAAGCCACACTGAGATGGGGGAACTGGGGGCAAGCCTATTAAGTTTCCACCATCCAGGGTGGGGAGCACAGAGAAAACCAGCCTTTGCCCCCATGCCTCCCCATGGAGGAGAAAGGCCTTGGAGAGGTCCACAGAGCGGAAGAACAAACCCAGCCACCCCCAACCCCACGACAGGCAGAGAGGCAGCCTAGACACCTGAAGAGGCTTGGTACTGCATATGGGCCAAATCCGGCCCACTGCCCATTTTTGTAAATAAAGTTTTATTGAAACCCAGCCATGCCCATTCATTTATGGGTTGCCTAGGGCTGTCCTCACACTACAGTGGCGGAACTGAGCAGTCACCACAGAGACCATATGGCCCACAAAGCTGAAAATATTTATCATCTGGCCCTTTACAGGAAAAAACCATTGCTGACCCCTGGTCCAGGGAACACAGAACAACTCAGCAAGACCACGGGGGCCAAAGAGGACCCAGATCAGATGCCTGTGGTCCTCAGCCCCTGAAACGATGCACCAGGCTGGGGAGTGGGGAGGAGGGTGGGGAAAAACTCTAAGTTCACAAGGACTGAGTTGTTGCCATCCCAAGAGAATGAGAGCTTGGAAAGAGATATTAGGTACATGGAGTTTGTGGACCGAGATACACTCTCATGGCCCTTACAGGGCTGCAGTTAACATGTAATCATGATCCCCAAGAAAGTGGTTTCATGTTGGATCAGGCCAACATAAACCAGGACTTTGATGAGGACCTAGGGGCAAACTGATGGAAGCTAGAAAATGTCCAGGCCCATCACCATTAAATGACCTCAGTGGACATTATTTGCAATGTTACTTGCTAATTATACAGTCAGCTGGACCAGCACTTCTTAAAAACTCAAACACAAGTTCCTTTTTCAGGCTTCCCTGGTAGTGCAGTGGTTAAGAATCTGCCTGCCAATGCACGGGACACGGGTTCGAGCCCTGGTCCAGGAAGACCCCACATGCCGCGGAGCAACTAAGCCCCTGCGCCACAACTACTGAGCCTGTGCTCTAGAGCCCACGAGCCACAACTACCGAGGCCTGCACGCCTAGAGCCCGTGTTCCGCAACAAGAGAAGCCACCGCGATGAGAAGCCCACGCACAGCAACAAAGAGTAGCCCCCGCTCGCCGCAACTAGAGGAAGCCCGTGCGCAGCAACGAAGACCCAACGCAGCCAAAAAAAAGACTCCTTTTCTCTGGGAGTAAGCTTAGGCACACTGAATCCAAAAAGCTTCCCAGGGGCCTGCGTTTTATTCGGGGAGGCAGCAGTTCTCAAAGTGGGGTCACTTTGAGACCCGGGCCAGCCTCAGCAAAAGCCCAGGGACTTATTAGAAATGCAAATTCTCAGGCCCCGTTCCAGACTTCCTGAACCCTCACCCTCTTGGGGGGTGGGCCCAGCAATCCAGGGGATTCACGAGCTAAGGTGTGAGAACCACTGCAGTCGGGCAAAGCCTTTTACAGGAGCCAAGAAAAGTACCGTCACACTGCATCCGGCAGGCAGTCCCTTGTGCCACGAAGTATCTCATCAGGCCCTGAGTCATCCACCATTTCCCCCTGGAAACAGAAGACTAAACGAATAAGGAGGAAGGCCATGTGTTTATATGAAATGTTAACAATATCCCAAGTCTATTTCATTTACTTCTAAAGCTAATGATTCTGCTAACCAGTAACTCTGGCGAATTGTGTGCAATAACCCTCTTATAGAATCGATCTTCTCTGGTTAGGAAACAAAGAAGTCGCTCCCCCTAACAATTCAGCCTGCACTGATTTAGTTCATCAGAGCGCTGGGTGGCCCAGCCTACGGCCGGCTGGGCACAAGGTCATTAACTCATGGGGGGCTGCAAATCACCCATGAGTGTGCCCACTCAGCGTGGCACCAGGCACAAGGCAATGAGCTGCTTGGCCTGAAGTGGTCGGGGAAGGAGAGCCATAACAGGCTGGGCAGAAAGAGCTGGAGGCACCCGGAGGGGATCAAGTCACAGCATCGCTCTCTGAGTGTCCGCCCACAGCTCCACTGGCAAGGCTGGCTGCGGTACCCCCCAACGTCAAGCAGTGCTCATCTGAGATGTTCATTTCTACCCAAACCCTTCTGACTAGCATGGAGCCCCAATTTCATTTCTCCCCCATTAATGCCAATGTCTGCCATTTTAATATGGCATCTATTAATCCCCCTGTTATATGTACCCTACCTCCCTGTTATGGGTTCAACTGTGTCCCCCCAAAAGATGCTCTAGTCCTAACCCACAGTACCTGTGAATGTGACCTGATTTGGAAATGGTGTCTCTGCAGATGATCACGTTAAGATGCGATCATTAGGGTGGGCCTTAATCCAACGTGACTATGTCCTTATTAAAAGGGGAAATTTGGATAAAGGGACAGAGACACACAGAAGCCAAAGAACTACCTGGAGCTTTCAGGAACATGGTTCTGCCAACACCCTGAACCCAGCCTTTTAGTCTCCAGAACTAACATGATAAATTTCTGTTGTTTAAAGCACTCAGTGTGTGGCACTTTGCTACAGCGGCCCTAGGAAACTAATACACTCTCCAGGGAGACCCTAGTTCCCCACAAGGCAGGAGGGCACTGGGAGCTGCCTCTAAAAGCGGCACCTACCAGTCTCTGCACAACCTACAGGGGGAGATGCTGAGGCAGAGATTCAAACCACAGCTGGGGAGCCAGACTAGCTCCGCTGGTTCCCAAACCTGGCTGTGCATCCGAAGCCCCCGGTGAAGCTTCTTAGAAATACAGATGTCTGAGCCCTACCCCAGGCCTCCTAAATCAGAATATCAAAGGGTCGGGCATGAGAAGCCCCCTGCCGAGCACTGACCCACAGACTCTTCCGGGGCCCCTCCAACCGCCGGACTCCATCACTGCTACACGGCTGTACCCTCCACCACCGGCCGCTCCGAGCGGGCCCCAGGCACCAGCAGCACCAGCCTCGCCTGGGAGCCTGGAAGACATTCAGAATCCCAGGCCCACCCCAGACCCACCGAATCGGAATCTTGCGTGTTCGCGAGATTCCCTAGGCAAACGGTGTACACCTTCAGGTGTGAAAAGCGCTTGCAGATGCTCGAGGAAAGGATCAACAAATGAGAACTATTTGAGAGGCAGCGCTGCAGAGTCGTCAACGGCATGGACATTGCAGCTGCACTCCTTCACGGCACCACTCTGGGACTCAGGTCTTTGATCTGGAAAATGGGGATGACGCAGTCAGTACCTGCCTCATGGGATGGAAGACAATGAGTTAATACACAGGCACGGCTTAGAACAGCACCTAGCACACAGTAAGCACTCAATAAGTGCTACTTAGCCCCCCAGAGAGCTAAGGGATGCCCTAGTTACTGTCTTCAACTACAATGACTACAGTTTTTTATACAAGAAGGGGAAGAATAAAAGGGTAGGATGTTACGGAGCTCTGCAGAGACCCAAAGTTCTCTCTCAATAAGTATTTACCAGAGGGACTTGTGTAAAGTATACTCAACTTGATTGAATGGGCACTTAGCAAAGACTCTGATTTGCAACAAATAGAACAGAATGAACAATTGAGCCCACGATCCAGTGAAGAACTCAATGAGAGGAATCTACTGCTCCCCATGGCAAATTGAGCTGTATTAAGAATGCTCCCCATGCCCTGAAAAAGGAACACGAATGGGCTATACAGGAACATGTGGGTTGCATTAGATTTCTACGGAAAATCTCTGAAAAAGAAAAAGAATTTTTTTTCTTTGAGTGAAGACAAAGTTCTGAACCAGAATACTCTCTCCAGGTCCTTCCCCATTCCCCAAATTTATGAAATTTACAGAGAAAGGTGACATTCTAAAGTCAAGCAGAGGGACTTCCCTGTGGCACACTGGTTAAGAATCTGCCTGCCAATGCAGGGTTCGAGCCCCGGTCCAGGAAGATTTCACATGCCACGGAGCAACTAAGCCCATGTGCCACAACTACTGAAGCCCACGAGCCACAACTACTGAAGCCCGCGTGCCACAACTACTGAAGCCCGCGTGCCTAGAGCCTGTGCTCCGCAACAAGAGAAACCACCGCAGCGAGAAGCCCGTGCACCGCAATGAAGAGTAGCCCCCGCTCAGCAACGAAGACCCAACGCAGCCAAAAAAAAAAGACCCAACACAGCCAAAAAAAAAAAAAAAAAAAAATGAAGTCAAACAGAAAGGGTCTCCCTCATCCACTCGCCCATCCAAAAAATGACACCTCTTAAAAATAAACAGCGGGGGGGCGGTGGGGGGGTACTATTTCTTCCAATGTTCTTGTCCTGGACCCTAGAGGAGCAAAGCCTAGTTTACACTGCATTTGAGCCACAGCATGGATGGTTTTAAAAGTGTCCATAAACCAGAAAAGAGATACACATAAAAGATGGTAACTGGTTTCTATTTTTTTTCTTTGTTTGTTAGCTGAGTAGATCTAAAACAAATGAAAAAATTCCCAGGCTTGTGTTTTAAATAGCCAAGTGTTCATTTTGCAAGTATAGCTATCTTTCATTTTATGAAATCAAAACTTTTGTTTTTTAAAGTTAACTATAAACAGTTGTTTTTTTTAGGAAAAAGATTCTATTTTGCCACTGATTTTCACTTTTTAAAATAGAGGTGCCAAGCTTTTGCACAGCAAAGGAAACCATCTACAAAACAAAAAGACAACCTACTGAAAATATTTACAAATGATATGACTGATAAGGGATTAATAGCCAACATATAAACAGCTCATACAACTCAACATCAAAAACAAACAAACAAACAACCCTATTTTAAAAATGGGCAGAAGAACTGAATAGACACTTTTCCAAAGAGGAAATGCAGATGGGCAACAGGCACATGAAAAGATGCTCAACATCGTTAATTATCAAGGAAATACAAATCAAAACCACAATGAGCTATCACCTCACACCTGTAAGAATGGTTATTGTCAGAGAGAACACAAAGAGCAAATGTTGGTGAGAATGTGGAGAAAAGGGAGCCCTCGTGCACTGCTGGTGGGAATGTAAGTTGCTGCAGCCACTGTGGAGAACAGCGTGGAGGTTTCTCAGAAAATCTAAAAATAGAACTACCATATGACCCAGCAATTCCACTCCTGGGTATATATCCGACACTAATCTGAAAAGATGCATGCCCCCCAATGTTCACAGCAGCATTATTTACAATTGTGAAGATATGGAAGCAACCTAAGGGTCCATCAACAGATGAATGGATAAAGATGTGGTATATATAAATATATATACAATGGAATACTACTCAGCCATAATAAAAGAATGAAATTTTGCCATGTGCAGCAACGTGGACGGACTTGAAGGGCATTATGCTAAGTGAAATAAGTCAGAGAAAGACAAATGCTGTATGCTATCACTTATATGTGGAACCTAAAAAATACAACAAACTAGTGAATATAACAAAAAAGAAACAGATTCACAGATGTAGAGAACAAACTAGTGGTTGCCAGTAGGGAGAGGGAAGAGGGGAGGGGCAGTATAGGGGTAGGGGATCAAGAGGTACAAACTATTATGTATAAAATAAGCTACAAGGATATATTGTACAACACGGGGAATATAGCCAATATTTTATAACTATAAGTGGAATATAACCTTTAAAAATTGTGAATCACTATATTGTACATCTGTAATTTATATAATATTGTACAGTAACTATACTTCAATTAAAGAAATAGAGGTGCCATATTTGAAAAGAAATTTCTCCCCCAGTAAATTAAATTGAAAAGCCTGGATAGGAAGACAGTCAACAATAACCCTATTAAAATATGGGCAAAGGACTTGAATACACATTTCTCCAAAGATGCTACACAAATGGCCAACTTACGAAAAGATGCTCAACATCACTAATCATAAGAGAAATTAAAAACCACAATGATCTCACACCAATTAGGATGGCTACTATCAAAGAAGGAAGGAGGAAGGGAGGGAGGAAGGGGACATCACAAAAGAAAAGGAGAGAAGGGAAGGGAAGGGAAGGGAAGAGAAAACAGCAGAAGAGAACAAGTTTTGTTGAGAATGTGGAGAAATTGGAACCCTTAAGCCCTGTTGGTGAGACTGTAAAACGGTGCAACTGCTATGGAAAACAGTATGGAGTTTCCTCAAAAAATTAAAAACAGAACTACCGTACGATTCATCAATCCCACTTCTGGGTTTCCGAAGAATTGAAAGCAGAGTCTCGGTGAGATATTTACAAACTCATGTTCATAGCAGCACTACTCACAATAGCCAAGAGGTGGAAGCAATCCAAACATTCATCAACAGATGAATGGGTAAACTAAACGTGGCATACACACACACACACACACACACACACACACACACAGTGGGATATTATTCAGCCTTAAAAAGGAAGGAAATTCGGACACATGCTACAACATGGATGAACCTTGAGGACATACTAGGTGAAATAAGCCTGTCATAGGGACTTCCCTGGTGGCACAGTGGTTAAGAATCCGCCTGCCAATGCAGGGGACACGGGTTCGAGCCCTGGTCCGGGAAGATCCCACAGGCCACGGAGCAACTAAGCCTGTGCGCCACAACTACTGAGCCTGTACTCTGGAGCCCGCGAGCCACAACTACTGAGCCCGCGCACCTAGAGCCCGTGTTCTGCAACGTGAGAAGCCACCGCAGTGAGAAGCCCGTGCACTGCAGTGAAGAATAGCCCCCTCTCAGCACAACTAGAGAAAGCCCATGTGCAGCAACGAAGACCCAGTGCAGCCAAAAATAAATAAATAAATGAGTTTATTAAAAAAAAAAAAAAAACCTGTCATAAGAGGACAAATACTATATGATTCCACTGATACGAGGTATCTACAGTAGTCAAGTTCATAGAAACAGAAAGCAGGATGACGGTTACCAGGGAACCACTACGGGGGCAAGGAAATGGGCAACTGGAGTTTGATGGGTAGAGAGCTTCCGATCTGCAAGATAAGCAAGCTCTGGAGGTCTGTTTCACAACAATGTGGACATACCTAACACTACTGGATTGTACGCTAAAAACAGTTAAGTGGTAAATTTTATGCTGTGTGTTCTTTACCACAATACACAAAAAGAAAAAGGAAACAATACTCGCCAGCAATATGTACTGCATGTTCCCCCCGACCTTCTTTTTTCGTTGTCATAGGTGTGTAGTGGTATTTCCCTGTTGTCCTAATTTGAAATTCCCTAATGACAATAGATATTGAGCATTTTTCCATATACTTATTTGCCATCTCTACACCATCTTGGCCAAGTTGTCTGTTCACATCTTTTACCTATTTGTAAATTGGATTTGTTTATTTCTTTATGGTTTGGTTTTAAGGTTTATTTGTATATTTTAGATATAAGTCCTATACAAAACATTTGTTTTACCAGTATTTCCTTCCAGTCTCTTGGCTTATCTTTTCATTCTCTTAACAATGTCTTTCACAGAGCAGAAGATTTAAGTTTAATAAAGTCCAACATCAGTTGAAAAAAAAAAAGAAAAAACACCACCAACAAAAGAAAACAGTCAGCCATCCTCCTTAAATGCTAGAGGCTGGAGTTCCACAGCACAGCCAGATCTTGGCTGCATCTTAAATTGTTCTCTTTACTCTGGTATCTCCTTTCCTCTAATTGCTTATTACTTTTATTTGCAATGAAGTGATTTTCCCATGATAACAAGGAATAATGAGCATGCGGTCCAAGTGTCTCTTAAATTGCTTGGAGCAACTATCATGCCTTAAAACATGATTAACAGCAAGGGTATAAACATTCCATTATGTCAAATCATTCTGTTTACACCACCCCAAGATATGTCTTAAGGATAGAGATCACCTTTAAACAACGCAGTCTGGTGTCTTTGTTTTTCCCTTTTAATAGAATTTTAATAGAATTCTAAAAGAGCATCTTCTGTTGTAAGAAATTAGCATTGTGGTTGGGAAGTATGTTAACTTATACTGACAATTTGTCATGCACCCTCATCTATAGTTTATCAAGCCAGGCTCTGAGTGAAGACAGTTTTTCTTATTCTACTGTTTCAAGCTGTAGACTTTTGCATTCATGAAGAGAAAAATAAGTTCCCGCCTTGAAAATTAAACACAGTCCATTGCAGAAGAGTATCCATCAGTATTTGAGTCCTGGGATATTGTTCTTCCAAAGATGGTCTTCGTGTATGGGTATCACAACACTCAATTATTTGGGGTCATTACTGTCACCTAGGATAAAATGAATGTTCTTGTAAGAGGCTCTCCAGTCATCAATTTTCTCTTTTGGCGAGAAGGCATCCTAAATTACAAAGCATAAAAATGGATAATGCTGCACATACTATCGGACTATTTGCGGATGATGTTGTAAACGGCTTATCCATCTCATTACATGAAAGGCATAACATTACAAACATTCCATCTCAGGAGCAAGCATTAGGCTGAGAACTTAATTAACAAAATAAGAATTGGTGATGTGGACTGCCCTTGTGTCCCGCCTGGTTTTCAAGTTAGAACGTTGGAATCCAAACCAGTGCAGTACCTTGATGACCACTAAGAATCAATTCTTACAACCAGTTACAGACCCAAAGACTGTCACATTTTGACAACTTGATTCTCAGTAGTTATCAAAATTAGCAATGTAACAACAGTCGCTACGAAATGGCCAGGAAGAAAAACAAAACAGGTGGGGTTCAAGTATAATGGGTGTAGATACATTCAAGGTAGGCATTTCCTTTTAATTTTAGGATTTTATAATAATTATCTCCCTCCCCCAACATACAGACACACACACACACACACACACACACACACACACACACAAATCTTACAGATTTTTTAATAGCCTATATACAAAAATTTAAGAGTACTTTAATTATATGACTGTCCAAGGCTCAGGACCATTACTAAAAAATGTGGAAGATGTTTTGGTAACCACTACATGAAAACACAAACTCCACTGATCCACTGTCAAATACAATTTTCTTCCTTCATTTTGATGTCATTTATTTTTATTATTTACAATTTTATCTATAGTTTTTAAGACTCCTCCTTAAGGAACTATTTCAGAGATGAACAGACAACAACAAGATCAAAATCCATGCACCTCCCACCTACAGTTAATAAAGCTTAGCCTTTTACTATAGTTGATTCAGATTTTTAAAAATAAAATGTTGCAGAAAGAATTGAAGTTCCTCTCTCCTGCTACCACTTAGAGATATTAAGTATCTGGAAAAGCTCATGGGTACCCTTCTTAGCCATGTTTTTGCACTTTTCATAGACAAGCTTATATAATTTTTTTTTATAAATTTATTTTACTTATTTATTTTTGGCTGCGTTGGGTCTTCATTGCAGTGTGCGGGCTTCTCTTGTTGCAGAGCACGGGCTCTAGGCACACGGGCTTCAGTAGTTGTGGCACATGGGCTCAGTAGCTGTGGCTCGCAGGCTCTAGAGCACAGGCTCAGTAGTTGTGGCGCACGGGCTTAGCTGCTCCGCAGCATGTGGGATCTTCCCAGACCAGGGATGGAACCCATGTCCCCTGCATTGGCAGGCGGATTCTTAGCTGCTGCGCCACCAGGGAAGTCCCTATAATTTTATATATAAAATACTTGTATATAAAATAGGTAATGTTACTTGACACAATTTCAAAATTTAAATAGTATTTTACTACATGCAGCATTCTGCAACTTACCTCTGGTTTCTGCTAAACATTGGACATTTATCCATGCTGATTTATAGATCTAGCTAATGTATTTTTTTTATTATTAATTAATTTATTTATTTATTTTTGGCTGTGTTGGGTCTTTGTTTCTGTGCGAGGGCTTTCTCTAGTTGCGGCAAGCGGGGGCCACTCTTCATCGCGGTGCGCGGGCCTCTCACTATCGCAGCCTCTCTTGTTGCGGAGCACACGCTCCAGACGCGCAGGCTCAGTAATTGTGGTTCACAGGCCCATTTGCGCCGCGGCATGTGGGATCTTCCCGGACCAGGGCTCGAACCCGTGTCCCCTGCATTAGCAGGCAGAGTCTCAACCACTGCGCCACCAGGGAAGTCCTAACTCATGTATTTTAACTGCTGTTTAGCACATCGTTTTATGAATTTATCACAATTTAATTACCCACTCATCTGATGACTGGTATTTTATTTCCAATTTTTCACCATTACAAGAAGTGCTGCAATGGAACATTCCTACGCCTGGCTCCTTGTGTACATTTGCAAGAATGTTTAGAGAGCACATCCCTGAAATTGGAATTGCGTGGTCATAGGATACATGCATCTTCAGTTTTACTAGATATTTCCAAATTACTCACCCAGATGGCTGAATTAATTTGCACTCCCACCAACCGTGCACCCAGGTTCCCATTTGCCCAAATCTTGTTAAACAGTATTACCCATTTTTTTTTCATTTTTTGTCAGATATAATGGGTGAGAATTTAAACTGCATTTCCCCAATTACTAGTGATGTTGAACATCTTTTCATGTATCTGTTGGGCCTTTAGGGTTTCCTCCTCTGAAATTCCTAATCAAATAATTTGTTCATTTTTTGAGTATGGTTTGCCCTTTTCTCATTGATTTGTGGGAGCTCTTTATATAGTCTAGACACCAATACTTTGTGTCAGTTATATGCATTGCAAACATCTCACAGACTTTGGCGTGGCTTTAACTTTATGGTGTCTTGTGTCAGAGAGAAGTTTTTTTGTTTGTTTTTTAATGTCAGCAAATTTTAAAATGCTTCTGTTTTATCGTTAGCCGGCTACTCATTCGAATCACCTGAAGAGCTTTTGAAACTACTGAGGCCTGAAACAGTAGTGACAGAAGCAGATCAGTGACGGCCTGGGATTAGATTGGGGGTGGGGGACTAACTGCAAAGGGGTACAAGGGAATTTCGGGGTGCTGAAATCGGCAGTTTGGTTGTGGTGAAGACCACACAAGCGTATGCACAAGGAAATCACACAAACATACGGAGCCAACAGCCATTCCTACCAATACCTATGTTCTCCTCTTCTTTCTGGACACAGAGGTAGATTTTATTTGATCCAGCCTGCCTACCTCTCTTGACTTCATCTCTCACCGCTGTCACGCTCTCTGCCACAGGCTGAGTGATGGGTCCCAGTTTTTATCCCTCCCCGCGTCCTTGCCGTGGCCTTACTGTGTGCATCGCATATTTCCCCATCCCTTGACTTTGGGCTTGGTCATGTGACTAAGAACTGACCAGGAGAAAGGGGGCAGGTGAAATGAGCACCACACCAGGCCTGACCCATAAGCACTGAACGCCTCCGCTCCGTAACCAGCTCCTCTGCTTGCTGTGTTCACTTTTGCAGGAAAGGCACCAAATCCACTAGGCGTCCCAAGCCAAAAATAAGGATCAATCTAGATTCTTGCCTTTCTTTACTCCTACGTCCAACTGATTACAAAATCCAACTATTTCCTCTAAACATTGTTTTTAGGTCTACCCATTTCTTTCTGAAGTGCTACCCTAATTCCTACCCTCCTCTTTTCTCACCTGGCTTACTGTCATAGCCTGAGTCTAGACCAACATCCTCCACTCTGCCCTCCATAACCCCAGAGCCCTCCTTCTAAAACCCAGATCTGAAGAAGTCACGCCCTTGCCCCCAAACCTTCATTCTCACCATTGCCTACAGAAGAAAAGCCAAACTTTTTGTAGAATACGCCACACCCTCCATGTGTAATATGCCAGCCCTGCCTACCTGTCCTGGCCCCGTCTCTCTCCACCACCAGGATCTCTCTCTGTGGCAGGTGCACTCACGGGCGCCAGTTCTTTACTTCTCTTTGCATCCATGCTCTTGCCATGGTCTCATCACGGGCATAGTTTATATATGGCTACTTTATTAGCTTCCTAGGGCTGCCGTAACAAATAACCACCAACTGGGGGGCTTAAAAACAACAGAAGTTTATTCTCTCACAGTTCTGGAGGCCAGAAGTCTGAAAACAAGGTGTCAGCAGGGCCGGGCTCCTACTGACACCTGTAGAGGAAAGGAACCTTCCTTACTTCTTCCAGTTTCTGGTGGTTCTGGCAGTCCTTGGCATTCCTTGGCTTGTGGTGGCAGAACTCCAATCCCTGCCCCCTCCTCATGTGGCCTTCTTCTCTCTGTCTGTTTCCCCTATGTCTCTTCCCTCCCTTCCTATAAAGACACTAGTCATATTGGCTTTAGGGCCTACCCTAGTCCCGTATGACCTCTTCTTAACTAATGACACGTGCAAAGACCCTGTTTCCAAGTGAAGTCACATTCTGAGGTTCCAGGAAACAAGCGGATCTGGGGTGATCACTATCCATCCCAGAACAACCGCCCTCAACCTTGGATCCTGCCATGTGACTTGCTCAGTCAATAATACATGGATGGAAGTATCCGGGTGTCAGCTCTGGGCCTCAGCCCTAACAGGCCTTGTTTGCTTCTGCTCTTCCTTTCATGGCTCTGCCCTCGCTGGAAGAAAAACGTGCCCTGGCCCAAGGCAGATGACAAGAAGACACTTGGAGCAGATTCACCACGCCCATCTGCAGTCCTGCAGCTTAAAGCAGTCAAGATCGGCTGACCTCCAGCTGAGCCACAGATGCATGAGTGAGCCCAGCTGACATCGGCAGACTTGTCCCAAGCCAGTTTACAGGCAGCTGGGAAATCAATCCTTGCTGACTGCGGTGTGTCACTGAGATCTTATGGTTGTTTGTTAGGCAGCAGTGGCTAACGAATACACATGCTTTGTACCACCACAACAATGAACCAGTCAACCTGCTGTAGTGCATCTTTAGATATATTGTTCCCTCTGTCTGAAATGTATACCCCACCACCTCCTGTCAAGGCCATCTACCTGACGAATTCCAACTTAACCTTTAAGTCTGAACTCAAGCACCAACTTCAGGAAGCCTTCCCCAGGTAGACTGAGTCACGATTTATCAGGGCTCTCATCTTATACTCTTCCACTATAGCAATGACTGCTCTGCCATTGCTTGTTTATCTAATTATAAGGCTTTTGATCCCTGGGACTAGCAAAATGACTGGTACCAAAGTTTGCCACTAAATGAATCAAAGAAAAATAGACCTGGTGGGGACAGGGCAGTAGGGGGTAAGGGGGAAAAGGGCAGAAGAGTCTCAGCCTAGGACAGAGGACAGCAAAGGTCTACAGAAGTGTGCAGGTCCAGATGCCCATCACAGTGTGATTCTGACACATGCAGCTGCTTTGGGGGTACTCCTCATGGTAATAAAAACTCATCCAGTCACCAAGCCACAGAACAGAATGGGAAAGGGAAGCAAAAGTCTGGGGGGGGGGTCCCTGCTGAAACATCTCAGTGAAGATGCAAGAAAAGCCAGACCACATAGGATTCCAGAGAGATGGAATGGAGCTGATGACATTTTCTGTGACGATAATGACAGAGAAGGGATTAAAAGAGAAAAGCAGCCAACACACACACATACACACAGACACACTTACAAATGTTTCATCAAGCCTGAATCCACAACTTGTGCAAATAAGAAACATAACCAAAAAGTTATCCCCAGCTGCTTCCACATTTCTTGGTATAACTCATATTTATGAAACACCTACTGTAAGCTGGCCAGACTATGTGTTAGGTACTCTATAGGCATTCATTTTAGTTAATCCTCATGGCCACCCTCTCAGGTAGGATTATATCCATTTTACAGATAAGGATACCAAGCCTCAGAGAGGTTAAGTAACTGCCCCAAGACACACAGTCCTGTGAATCCAGGGCAATTTGATCCAATGTCCATGCGTGTTCCAGTACGACACATTGCCTCTAAAGAAGCTTTAATGCAACCGAGAAATGTGGACTTGGGTGGGGAGCATGGGGGTGTTAGAAAGAATGACGGTACACTCCATCTAATGATACGTCGCTACATAATGCCATTATGGAATATCGTTATATCATATATCATCAGGTAACATATCATTACATTCTAGTGTATCATCATATAATATAAATAACCCAGCACTAGCCCCAACTGTAATGCCAACCTAGAACTCCATCAGCACGTAAGCGCAGCACAAGCTCGCACTTCCCCGGGCTCGTTATCTGCCAGTCCTGCCCTAGATCGTTCCTGCCATTGAACCAGAGGAACCTTGGGCATCACCAAGGAGCCAGTCTGCTGGGACTCCTCCAACTGCCGCTCGCTGTACCATATGGAAACTTGATACGCAAGCCCTTCTAGCACAACGGGGAGGGGGGAGCATAGTCCGGATCAGGGTGTCAGACAAAGCGGGCAGTTATTTTTACGACAGCTGTCAGGAGACTAAGGGGAGGAGAAAGGCAGGGGTAACAGTGCAAATGCACCGAAAGGAGCCTGGAGCCCCTGGGATTGAGGAAGCGAGGAACACAGCCTCACCCAGACTTCACACACCACCATCACAGGGAATGGGCGTCCGAGGCTGCCCACACGCTTTCCTTCGTGATGGAATTTAGGGGTGAGCAGAAAGCAGTGACAAGCATCCCTTTAATTCTGTCCTCTTTTGCTTCCCGAGAGAGAGAGTCCAAATGGGATAACTGATCAATAAGGAAACTGTGAAATCAAATTCATATTTTATGGCAAGGCAAGAAAAATTTAAACATAAAAAAATTTCCTCTGCCCTTGGGCCTCCTCTCCCCCCACCACTGTGCATTGTGTGTCTGCATTATGTCTCCACCAGACCGCCCCCATCCACAGAAATACCTGCTCAACCATAAAGGGTAACATTCTCCTAGTGTTATCAAGACAACTCCTTAAAAGATAACATTCTTTCTTGATCTTATAAGAGGTCACATGACCCAGCACTGATGATCTGGATTGTGTAAACTGTCAATAATACGTCATTTAATGGTTCTGACGAACCTAGGGGCGGAACAGGAATAAAGATGCAGACGTAAAGAATGGACTTGAGGACACGGGGAGGGGGAAGGGTAAGCTGGGACAAAGTGGGAAAGTAGCACTGACATATACATACTACCAAATGTAAAATAGCTAGCTAGTAGGAAGCAGCTGCATCGCACAGGGAGATCAGCTTGGTGCTCTGTGACCACCTAGAGGGGTGGGATAGGGAGGGTTGGGAGGGATAGGCAAGAGGGAGGGGATATGGGGATATATGTATACATATAGCTGATTCACTTTGTTATAAAGCAGAAACTAACAACACCGTAGTAAAGCAATTATACTCCAATAAAGATGTTAAAAAAAATTTTTTTTAAATAGTAATACATCATTTAATGTACAGCCCTCTGTCTCAAAAAACTTAATGTAACTATGCCTTGACTTCTAAGGGGTGGAACAATTCTCAGAGCTTTGTGAGATGCTGTTCCCAGGTTATAATCCTCATTTAGGCTCAAATAACATTTCCCATTTCTACCTTAGATGGACTGATTAATTTCTCATCAACAAAACACATAAACAAACAGAAAGTATCCCACCAAAATGCCTCTGGCATCTAAAACAAGGGTATAGAGGCCCCCGAGATAGCATTACACGACTAACACTGATGCTACCCAAATGTCTCAGTGGTTCAGGGTTATGAGTCAGGATGGGCTGTGTTTTGCTGCAATAACAAAGTACCCTACTCTTCTATAAGCAGGGGCTCTGCTCAGTCCAGCCACCCAGGGGCCCAGGGACAGAGGCTCCTCCTCAACACATGCACCTGCCATCACCACCTGGGCATCCCTGGGCTTGCTACTTAGTGAGACGGGTCCTTATGCATCTAGATCATTCGTATCACACAAGTGGGCCTCGGTTTCCTCATCTGTAAAGTAAAATTAACAGTAGCACTGACCCCACAGGATTATGCATGTAATGTGCCTGCCCACAGTATATGCTCCACGACTGTGAGTTATTCTTATGACACTTCCCACACAGAGAAAAAATACAACAGGAAAAGATACAGAAAGCAAATGTTCCAAGACATGAATTATAGTTGCTCCCATGCAGTGGGATTAAAAGTAGATTTTTCTTATGTCTTGGAACTTTTCTATTCTCTAGACTTTTTTTTTTTTTTTGCAATTAACACATATAATTTTAACCATCAAGAAAAAAGGGCCATGTGTAAATGCATATAACATGACACCACTAAAGCCAAGTTTAAAAAGTAACTAGCCTTAAAGAACCTTGCGAATCAAGAGTCTACACACTACAGCCCGTGGCCCAAATGCAGCCAGTGCCCTGTTTTTGTACGGCCTATGAGCTACAGATGTTTTTCACATTTTTAGAGGGTTGTAAGGAAGGAAAAGGAAACGAAATGAAAAAGGCAACGGAAACCATAAAAGGTCCGCAAAGCCCAGGATACTTACTTTCTGGTCCTTTTCCGAAAAAGTTTTTTGACCCTGTTTTAGCTCATCTGACCACCTGATTCTTCACAAAGCCAGCCGTCTCCCCTCTACTTTACTTAGAATTGTTTGTTTTAAAAAAATGCCATACGCACATACACATACGCACATATGTAAAAACACGCAATACATACAATTCTCCTTTTCATTCAACGATCCCACGTTTAGGAAGTGTTTATCGTGCAGGGAGGTGTTAGAGGGGCCACAGCATCTAGCCTGGTGCAGGCGCTGATGTAGGCTGGAGGATGCAGTGAGGGATAAAGTCCCAGGATCAAACACACACTCACTCCTTCCTCACGTCACAACAAATCACGTTCTGAGCCCCCTTCTCCACGCCAGGCTCCGCGGCAGGTGCTGGGGATTCAGGGCAAACAAGACTGACCAAGCCACTGCCCCCAAGGAGCTGCCGGTCCACCAGGGAAGCAACCGCCAGGCAGGGGCTCGGCGGGGAGAGCTACAAAGATGCAGGGGCACCTCGCCCAGATCGGAGCTCCGGGAAGGCTTCTGGAGGAAAGGATGCCTTTGTCCTGACCTGAAGGGGAACCAGGAGTTGGCCAGGTGACGGCTAAAGGAGGAAAGTGGTTCCCGGCAGAGGGAGACCGCGAGGAAAGGCTCAGGATGACGAAGGGCACGTGTGTCCCGAGAACCTGCTGCAGCAGCTGGCGGCTGGTTCCAGTGGCGGAGGACCGGCCTGAGCCGAAGCTAAGGAGGTAAGGAGGCGCCTGGAGGAGCGCCCTGAAGAAAGTCCGTGTTAAAGAAAAAAGAAAAAAGACAGAAAGGCTTGGACCCGATGGGGAGAGCACAAAGGATCTGGGATGGCGAGTGAATGGTCAGAATGTTTTTTTTTTTTTTAATTTATTTTGGTTGCACCAGGCAGGCTCCTTAGTTGTGGCATGTGAACTCTTAGTTGTGGCACGCATGTGGGATCTAGTTCCCTGACCAGGGACTGAACCCGCGTCCCCTGCATTGGAAGGTGGATTCTTAACCACTGCACCACCAGGGAAGTCCCAGAAATGTATTTCTAATAAGATTACTCTGGCTGTTTCCATTGTAACCTTGCTGAGAAAAGGCACTTAAAACCGAAGCTAGCCTGAAGCTACAGCCAAACAGAACTGCACTGCCCCACCCCGACCAGCTCCCTCCAGACCTCCCCTCCCTCTGGCCCTGTTAACTGCCCAACTGTCCTCCTGGCCACTCCTTATTGAGAGCTGAGCTTCAGAGAGCTTTGCATCTGTTACTCCAGCAAACTGTGGGTCGTCTGAGCTGCCAGCAAGGCTGCCCACCTGGATTGACCTGATTTGACCACCGGTTAAGTGGAGATCGTGATACACACCCCCGAAGAACGGAGAATTAGGGTGTTCAAACAAATCCCGTACCCCACATTCCCAGCAGCACTGTTCACAACAGCCAAAAGGTGGAAACAACACAAGTGTCCGTTAACGGAGGAACGGAAAAGCAAACGACGGCACATCCATACAATGGGACAGTGTTCAGACATAAAAAGGAATGAAGTTCTGACACAGGTTACAATGTGGATGAACCTTGAAAACATTATGCTGAGTGAAAGAAACCAGACACAAAAGGTCACAAACTGTATGACTGCATTTACATGAAATAGCCAAAATGGGTAAATCCATAGAAACAGAAAGTAGATTAGTGGTTGCCAGGGGTTGGGGATGAGGGAGGGAGGGAGGGGGAGTGGCCGCTTAGTGGGGATGGGGGTTTCCTCTTGGGGGGATGGAAATGCTTTGCAACTAGATAGCAATGCTGGTTACACAAAATTGTAAGGTACCAAATGGCAATGAATTGTTCACCTTAAAATGCTTAATTTAGGAGTTCCCTGGTAGCCTAGTGGTTAGGATTCCGGGCTTTCCCTGCTGTGGCCCAGGGTTCAATCCCTGGTCAGGGAACATCCCGCAAGTCGTGAGGTGCAACCAAAAATAAATAAATAAATAAAAATTAAAAATAAAATGGTTAATTTTATGTTATGTGAATTTCACATAAATTAAAAAAATAATTCTTTGTATAGCTGGTTTACACGATGGTGTTAGTTTCAGGTATACAGCAAAGTGATTCAGTTATACATACACATACATATGTTTTTTCACATTCTTTTCCATTATGGTTTATTGCAAGATATTGAATACAGTTAGTTCCCTGTGCTATACAGGAGGTCCTTGTTTACCTATTTTAAATAGAGTAGTTTGTATCTGCTAATCCCAAACTCCTAATTTATCTCTCCCCCACCCGCTTTCCCCTTTGGTAACAAGTTCATTTTCTATGTCTATGAGTCTGTCTCTGTTTCATAAATAAGTTCATTTGTGTCATAAAAAAATACACTTTTAAGGAGACCATGAGATATAGAGGATTCTGGGTACCCCACCTCCCAAGTTTTCTGTCTGTGCCCCTCACATACTACAGCTTTCCAGGCTCCTCCAGCACACCTTCCTGGACTGTTCTGTGATTCCCTCACTTTGGTGAGCGCCAAAAGTCCCCTAGGGACCTATTTTAAAATGCAAATGCCTGGGCTGCATCCCAAGAGCTTATAAGTCATTGAGTCTGGGGTGGGCCCAGGCACCTGCATTTTTGAAGCCTCCCAGGGGATTCTGGTGCACTCTGAAGTTTGCAACCCACAGAACCAGGTCCTTTCCCTGCTTTCGTCCTGAGACTGTACCTTCATCACCTGCAGGAAGCCCTTCTTTCCCTCTTTACTGAGTCCTTTGCAATAAATCGTAAGACTCTGGCTTCCAAGGGAAAGAGAAAGGTACTTGAATTGCAGTGAACCATCCAGAAAACATCACTTGAATCAAAGCAAGTTATAAGTTGCCTTCAAGTGCTGGCCACCAACCTCGGCTGAACATCAGAGCCTCCGTGGGGATGTTTTCATTTAGATACCTAGGCTCCACCTGGGACACCATGACTCAGAGCCTCCAGGGGGAGGTCCAGGCGTCAATATTTTTCTAAAGCACCAAAGGCAACTTTCCAGCTCCTTCCCACCCCGTCCCCACCCTCATTCCTTCTAACACACTTCCTGGTCGAATTGCTAGGAAAATGTTGACTCTCAACAGCAGTGTAAGTCTTTAGAGTCTTAGGCAAACATAATTAAGAAAGCAAATAAAGCGTGAACAAGAATATAACAGATTCAAATCAGATCAAGTTTTTCTATTTAACTATCTGTGCCTCGTGTCTATAGTGCCCCAAAAGTGGTCACTTGCCAAGGAGCTTGGATCTGCCTCCAGAAAATAACTCATGGCTGTAAAGCGCTTTCAACTTTGAGGCTCTAAGGAGTTTTCATAACAATGATCTCATATGATCTTCCCAACATCTCCATTCATTCATTCATTCATTCATCAGATACCTCCTGGAGACATACGATGCCCAGGTATTGTAGGGGTCACAGGGGAGACCAGAGCACACCCGTCCCTGCCTTCAGGCCACAAGTGATCAGGTCCACCGGTGATGACAGCACAGGGAAGAGACAGGGCAAGATGGCAGAGGTGCCAAGTGGAACCAAGACCTGGGGTTGCCAGGGAAGCTTTCTGCTGAAGGAACACACAAAGTGCACCCTGCAGGGTAACTAGGAGAGGGTCTGCAAACGCTGGAGGGACAGTGTTCTGAGCTGGGCACCAGGCCAGCGTGTTGGTGATGGTCTACTGGCTTTTGCATTACATTCAGAACTCCCCCGTCTCGCTCAGGTCGAGGCAAGGTAAGTCCTCCCATTGCTTACCCATGCATTTGGAAAAGGGAGGCTCTGAACGGGATCGGCTGGGATTCTGGAGACACGGTGTGCTTCTGAGACACAGGGCTGAAAGTCCCTTCCCCTCCTCCCAGTCCTAAGGCACAGGACGAAAGGAACCGCAGGCGTGGAGCTGCGCAGAGCACCTTCAGAGGGCGTTTCCATTTACTACTGTTGATATGCCTTCTGTCATTTATCCCTGGGGCTTGTTATGGGGATATCAAGCTAAAGCTAAACAATGTTTTAGCTTTTCCAGTGGCTTTAATCCAACTCCTTCCTCTCAAAGAACTGGTCAAACCAACATCTACATCCCCAAACTTCACCCCTTCTTTTCTTCTTTGATACCAGAACTCTAACTCCTCTGGGGTCATGAGTCCCCAGCCTTGAGGTGAGCCGTCTACACTATCACCAGCACCACCACAATCCGAGAGAAGACGGACAGGACAGGCGTGGCCAGGACCTGCTCTATCGGGCACTGATGCACCAGTCACCTAGCGAGGGGTACACCTGTGAGCCAACAGACACGCCCCGCCCCCCCCCCTTGGGAGGAAGGAATTATGATGAAACGCACACCCAATTCCTTTAGCCAGCCAGCCTCGTAAATCATCTTTGCCTCCGTCATCTTTGCCAACCAGCCACTGGTTCAATAAATTTCCATGGAGGTCTCTAGATATTTCCCATAATCTTGCCGCCTGGCTCAACAGAGGGCAAGAGAATACAAGTATTCAGTCACCACTTTACGGTCTGAACTATGAAAAGGTGTTCTAAGCATGGAGAAGGAAGTCCAAGTCTCAGAAGGTTCCAACCATGCCTATTTGCGTTCCAGAATCCCCACCACTTTATTAAAATAACAAGGATCATTCAGTGCTTGGCGAGTTCCCTTCAGCAAGCCAGCCTGTACTGAAATGGCCGCTTCGCGTGCGTTGTGTGTGTGCAAGTGTATGTGTGTGTGCAAGTGTATGTGTTCATGCCAGACCCAGTGAAGGTACCTGGGGAATACACAGCACCCACAGAGGCAGGTTTCCAAGCTCTGACTGGGCCCTCTCAGATGCTCTGCGCCATTGGCTGCAAAGCCACAGATATTTCTCCTGTGGCCTCAACGAGCCAGGACTGGGTACGCAGCTAACACACCCAGGCATACACAGGGGTACAACAGCAGCCCCCCGCCCCCGCACGCCTTAGAAATCAAAGGGAGCAAGTGGAGAGGAAGGGAGTCTGTGATACGCGTTCCCAGCAGGTAAATGCGCAGAGCAAGGCATCCACAGGATGGCTAACCCACTGCCTTCTCTGAGAATCAGCAAGCGCACCACGCTAGGAGACGGCCTCAACCCCCTTTTGAGCCCCTGTGCTTGCCAACGGGACCAAAACCGACACCCGAGCGCCTTCCTAAAAGTCACAGGAGGCTGCAGGAGGCATCGAAAGGCAGAAGAAGCAACCTCGGCCACGGCTTCCACAGGCACCTTGGAAATGGGTGCTTGGGATCCAGGGGGCCCTGAATGCCAGCTCTCTACAAATACCACATTGTGAAGGGCCCGCGGCATCAGTGGGCCAAGAGCCCCCCAGTATGATGAAATAAACTGGCTTTCACAAAAGATTCAAAACGCTCCTTTGTCGGTGACTCATCTGAACGACAAGGTTTTGGCAACGCTCCGCAGCCCAGGACTCACCAGCCACGGCTTCCAATGCCAGCAAGCTCGCGGGTTTGCTCCATTAGAAACTGAAGTATTCATTAGCGTCGTGTATTCATTAGCGAGCTCTGCCCACTCAGCGTGCCCGTCCAAGTGCCAGCTTGCTCTTGCTCAGAACACCCAGTGCCTGAACTGAGGGCCTCCATACATCCACAGGGTGAGCTACCTCTCAATCTTAGTACCATAAATATCAAAGGAAACGGAGAGGATGCTGTTATGTGCTGAATTGCTCCCCCCAACCCCACAAACTCATATGCTGAAGCCCTAACCCCCAGAACCTCAGAATGTGGCTGGATTTGGAGGTGGGGTCTTCAAAGAGGTGATGAAGTTAAAAGGAGGCCCTTCGGCTGGGCCCTAATCCAATCTGACTGCTGCCCTTATCAGGAGTGGGAATCTGGACACACAGAGTGACACCAGGGATGCCCACAGAGAGGAAAGACCACGTGAGGACACGGTTAGAAGGAGGCACCTGCCAACACCTTGATCTTGGACTTCTAGCCTCCAGAACTGTGAGGAAATACAGTTCTGTTGTTTCAGCCACCCAGCCCGTGGTGGTCTGTTACGGCAGACCTAGGAGATGAGGACAGATGGGTGCACAGTTAAGCAAAAGGGCTGTTTGCAAAACCCCATCCCTCTTCCACCTGGTTTCCCAGACAATGGGGCCGCCCAATCCACCCCCGCGCCCAGCCTCCTCTGATGACACGGTCACGTCCCCACGCTGGAGGAGCCCGGTGATTCAGCTGGACGGAGGCTCTCTCCAGGCCAGCTGAAATGTCAACCGTCCATCAACCCCATGATGCACCTTAGAGCATCAAATAGAAGTGCAGATCTCAAAGCACAGCAAAGCAAAAGAAAGGAGATGTTAAAACTGAGGCAGGGAGCCGGTTTTCACTGTGAAGCTAGTTGGGCTTATCTGATAATACCAGAATTATGCTATGGACTCTAGAGGTGGATGCCACTGCGATTTCTCCTTCTGTAAGCGATTCTTGCCATTCCCCCACCCCCAATCTCCTCTGTTAGGTATTCGTTCGTAAAGTAGTAGAATCAGAATCAGAACACTGAAGATGGAAAGCATCTATGAAGGGGAGGAAAACATGCATCACCCCTGAGGGGGAAAATAATCACCTGTCACTTCCAAACAGTTGTCATACCTGGTCCCTCATAGCGACTCCAGTGGCCAGAAATTGACACCAGCAACAGTTAGGTGCATATTAAAGGTATGCACACATCCTGCTCGTTTAAGTTTTTAGCGGAGGCATCTTCTTTACCATCACAGCGAAAACTAAGAGAAACTGAACAGGATTGGGACACAGATACATGAAGGAGGGCACTGAGGAGAAGGTCGCACCCCTATCGCTTGCTGACTTTCCTGCCCCGGAGCACGTTTGGGCGGGGCCGTCAGCCTCGATGCCCGCCCGAGGGTCTCAGGCAGAGTCAGACACCACTACCTTCCCTCCCCCTGCAGTCCTTGGGCAGTCTCTTCGGATGTCAGATCCCAAGAGAGGGAGGGGA